>NC_134406.1:160513857-161198857 GCF_038048845.1 Mixophyes fleayi
TGCCCTAGCAACGGTCGGGCCAGTAAGTGGAAATGACGTCCCCGTCGTCATGAAGACGACCGGGACACTAGGGACAGGGGAAGGCGAGTCGCGGCGGTGCCTGCGGCTGCCGTGGTTCAGTACATTCCTTACCTAGAAGATTTATAATCATCCAGTGTATTATGAACACTCTAGTTTTCTGTTGCTTATCTCCAAAAAAGACATCCTGTAAATTAGATGGGACTGACATATTCTGTATTCCTATAGGCTATATGGTTATCAGAATGCCCACCATCTCAGGGTTAAATGTCCTGGTTTTCTCTTTAGTTTCCCCTTCTTCACTATCAAATAAGCATTTCCCAAAATAAAGTGTAGGTGAAAAAAGCTCTTGTATACTACATAAAGAAAGATCTTGTTTGCTATCAAAGCCTATACACATCTGAGACCTGGAAGCAAATGTATTAACCTGCAATTCTAGCAATTCGCCGATATTCAAAATTCTAGCAAAGTCGGCAGAATATTGTCGATTTGCTAAAATTGCAGGTTAATACATTTACCTCCTGGTCCTTTTAACCAAACATTTTTGATGGTCGTCCTTATAATGTTCTGGATTTGCACTGAATTTTCTCTATGAGGAATACGGTCCACACAAGGCTTCTAATCATTAGGTAGGTCCTTATCAAATGCTCTACAAATGTGATTATGTACTTTGCTAACCTTCTTCACTTCTACAAGCTCTTAAAGAGTGCTGAGAGGGAAAAGAGGATAAGAAAACAAACTAATATAACTCCATGAAGAAAACACCCTTGGCTATGGGCTAACCTATAACTTTCATGGGTTTTTCAGGGCAGGTTCCAAATCCTGTTACAGGCTTTGTATCAGGACTCAGCAATGCACTTATCTGCTTTGTGTGTGAGTGCTGACCTAGAAAATATTTCTGGCACTCAAGTCACGTTGTAAACATAGACAAAGAACAAGTATGTGTTTTAGGGGCGCTCAAAGGATGGTGGGGATATTATAAAATTTAAATTTTATTAGATATACATTAAAATAATCTCACATAGTAAAACGATGATAGGAGTAGTGAAATATTAAAAACTTGAAATGGAATAAATGACCAAAATACACTATATCTGGTAAAACTAGCAGACGTACTGCCAGAACGCGCTAACCCTCCTAGAATAATATATAAATTCTCAATGAGTGCTGGATTTGGGATCAACCTAAACGCCTAACATTCATGATATAATGAAAGGATTAATAAACTCTAAAGGTTGATTCCATCAAGATAAAGTAAAACACTTTATAGGAAATTTCAAATCTTATAGCAGCAGAACTGTATAATCAATAAATGATAGCAAAAATGAGCAGACTGGACCAATGATGGATTGAGAGTATCGTGGTATAAGGCAAAATACTCTACAATCTCCCTCTAGTGTTATGAGACGGCAGGGCAGCCTCTATGAATTGTTGATATGTTACAGCTGGTCAAAGCACTAGAGCTATCACTGCTGCATATGCTAGCTTAATAAAAATGGTCCGTGAGTAGCCCACTCTTATAGCTAAGGCACTAAGTATTGCCTCGATCTAAAGATACAAAGAGTTTCTTCACTTAGAGAAATATTATGCAGAGTGACTGCTAAGCACAATAATAGGGGTTAATTATGAAGCTGATCTGTGGTTCCCCAATTATAACTGTGAATGTGTAATAGATTGCCACGCTAGATAGGGCACATCAGAACAGGCACAACTAACTGCTATAGAAAGATTCCAAGTTAAATTAAACCAGCACCCATAGTATGAGTTTAATAATAGAGACAGAGGAGAGTCAGCGCGTGTAACGCCGACTCACGTTTCACTAGACTCAGCTTTTTCAAGGCCTTGAAAAATGTCTTCTATTAGATCATATTAAGTGTTATTTTTTTTTTCATATATTTATTTTCTTTTAAGTTGATTTTTTTTAATTTAATTATTTGGGAGTGGGACTGCCAGCTCTTATATTTGCCCTTTATTATTAGTTATAAAGCACCTATCTATTACGCAGTGCTGTACAGAACATTATTAATTATTCTATACCCTGACAATTCCCGCACGCAAAACTGAGTTGAAAAGGCTCCATTGCCAAGATGAGAAAACTAAGATAAACAGTGGCGCACGCAGGGGGGGTTTCTGGTTCTCCATAAACCCCTCCCCTCCGCGAAACAACGGTACTGTACAGCAGCCGCGGTGTTGTCAAAGAAGCGTCCGCGGCAGTGCTGTATTGTAGCATAATACAGCACTGCCGCGGATGCTTCTTGACAGCGCCGCGGCTGCTGTAGAATTCAGACTCTCCGAAATAGGGCAGCAGCTCTCTCTCGCTCTATTTTTTTTTGGCGGGGGGGGGGGCGGAAACCCCCCCCCTTCTAAATCCTGCATTCGCCCCTGATAAACTAAATTGCATTTTGTATTGATGCTTAATTTCCACTCCATGTACAAATATAGACAATAATTTATATGGGCTTTTATAACAATTGCTTTCAGGATGATAAATAACTTTTTTCTCAGTACTAATATAGTAGTTTACCCTTATACTGCTAATGTGCCACAAAGTGTGTTGCTGTTACTAATCATTTCAATTTATAGCTCACTTTGATCTTCTCTTTTGATCTCTGATGCTAGTTAACTACTAATCAAGTCATTCAGTTGTGTATTATGAGGTTTGGAGTTTGCTCATGATTAATGAGGAACCGATGGATATTATGTTGCTAATGGAAAGTAATGTTGTTTAATTTTTATTCTTCTTTTCTGTTATATTTTTCATTTAGCATTCAGGATCTTTGATTCATTTATTACTTCCATCAATACGAGAAATGTGAACTGAAGTTATAGTTGTATTCATAGTGTGGTTTTTGAATGTGAAAGGAGGGAGTATGGGTATCATTTAGTATGGGTTTAAAAATACTATGCAAGCAGGTATTCAATATATCATCTGAATGTAGAATATTATTATTATTATTATTATTAATATAAGATGTTTATATATGTTTTGCTTTCACTGATTCATTTCTGTATTCCATCACTTACATTTTCCAAATAAGTCACCATAACATCAAAAGCATTTTAGAAACTGTATTATAGATACATTGTTCCATACAGAAAAACACTGACAATAAAAGCCGCTAACATCATACCCAAGAAATGCACCCCATTTTCTTATTCAGCAAATGCCTACCATTGACAGACATACATAAAACAGTTACTACTCCAATTGCCACACACCTTAATTGTAACATTGATGACATCTCCTAGCAATTACAGAAGTGCAAAATAATGTGGAAAATGTCAAGTTACTATTTCAATAATTCATCTTGAGGAGAGAATAATGATGGTTTGAAAAATGATTAATTAATGTAACACCTCCTTGATATGGTAAGTGTTGAAAGTAAGTATCTTTCTGTATCCTTTGAAACATTGGTGCCTCCACCTTTGACAGAATAGGGACTTGTCAGGTAATCCAGAATTAGAGCAACCCCTTCCCCATAACTACTCTAGTACTCACCTTTACATATTACACAAACAATGATCTATGATAGAATGTCAATCAAATAGTATATATTTATTTATCTGTTATAGAGTTCAAACAACTAAGTGATTTTATAAATAATAAATAACCATTTTATAACTTGTGAATTTGTGAATGGAGAAACTACAGTAGTTCTATTGAATGTTTTCCTTCAGTGGGTAATCTCTTATCTAGCTGCAAAACCTCTTATGTAAATATTTATATTAATTATCTTCTAATAAAATTAAGGTACATTACTATATAAAATTTAACAATATTTGACCAAAACCATGAATCCAACAGCGATACACATTAAATAAAACCCTATAATGCTGATAACACCACAAGTTATCTATGCATGAATGTAAGATCTTCACAATTAAGTGTCCCAGACTATATTACATGCTGTAATACAAAGTAACGTTACGTTACGTTGTTTAAGCCTAATTATATATGCAGGAATCATAGGTATACCACAGTTAGATGATGGTCAGAAGTTGGTGCTCATAGAAATAATTGCTATGCTAGCATATAATTCATTTGGTGAAATGCAGCAATTATGATTATCACTCCTGAGTTTACTGACTTATTCTTATTATTAGCCTGTATTTATTTTCTGTACATAGCATTATTCTTCACTGACATTAATTAAATCCACTTCGTAGTAGTCTTCACTGAGACTAGTTCCACTATAGTAAAGGGAAATTAAAGTCACCGTGTAGGTCTTACACACCCTTTCTCAGTGCTGTCAGTAAAGCAGATGAATTCCATTTCCATCAATTCATTGTAATGCCAATATCAGATCTACAAGGGTACAATATTATCGTCTTCACTCTAACAGTAATACACTAACAACAATTGTCTATATTGGACTTCTAAATCATTGCTGTGGATGCCACTTATTAAGTAAGCAAGTAGTCTCTGTTGATATGATCAGAACTAGATAGTGGCCAATAGACAAGTCACACTTTTACCTATAATGTCACAATCAGTCCAACAGTAATCCAATTATATTATCAGCTTGCAGAAGGTATACCCTGTTTACTCATCTGATGCTTGTTTGAAGGACCACTGCATATACCAGAGATTTATGTCCACTCTGATATCCTAATAAATGTGGTCACTCATATTTGATAGTAATAAACCTTTGGCCTGATTCATCAAGGCACATATTCTAAGTGCAACCCACGTTCAATATTATATGCAAGTATTTAGGCTTTGTGTCCACCCGAATTCAGCAAGGTATGGATCTCAAGATGCATGTAATTTTGAAATCGGGGTCAAGTCTGCTGTGCTCTGTAACACCAGACATAGCAGGATGCATACAATACCTATGTGGATTATAAATTCGCAAAAAAATGCACAAGAAAATAAAAAAAAATCTCACATTATTGTTACTTGATGATAATAAAGACATTAATGTTAAAACAGTAATAAAAAGTTTTTTTTGTTATTTTTTTTCCTTAAAATACATTTGTCAGAATGTAGCATAGGTCTATGTAGCATAAAATAATTTTTTACAGCTGCTTGTGATTGCAAACACATGTTATAGCGTTCTTATGAGATTGTCTTCACCACTGAACGGAACTTAGACTAGCCCTTTCGCTGGCGCAAGATATAAGGCAAATAGGTAAGTAACTTTGAGATGCTCAAAGCTTGAATCTGACATGGTGGTGTGCACTCCAGCTTGGCACGCCCCTACTGCAAATTCACTACGGCAAACCGCCCCTTCCCCACCCAGTTCATTCTCCAAAATCGTAGGCTGTAGTAAGTGTCCTTTGCGCTCAGAGGCACATAGAACATGCGTTCATGGTCGTTTTTACAGGTTCTGGGCATGTGCAGAGTGATTTTGCGTATGATACATTAAAAATCGGCAGATACGTGCCTTGATAAATTAGGCTCCTTGTTGTTACCGGTGACCTGTCAGTCTTTCTCCAATCACCGTTGGCATACACCTATTTATGTAATATTTCTCCAGTGTTCCCCAGTATCAGTCCTCTATTGGCTGTTGCTCAGCCCCAACTGCCATCCAATTCCAACTGTCACTTCTCACACATAGATCAGACATGAGATATTGTGCTGTTAGTTATGTGAATGCGTCATTTACCTACTAGTGTTTAATCAGTCCCCATAGTCATCTATCCAAGCTATCCAGCGCTGGCCACAGTGTCATGTACAATAGTGATTGAGAGCATTGAACTACTCTTTACTTTGGTACTTTTGTATGCCGTCACTTTTAGGATAGTTCAGAATACCTGTCCCACCTTCCGATGTACTTACATGTATTATCTTCTATTTTTCCTGTTCATCTTATGCTTTGTAGCAGGGATGGGCTTTTTTCTCTGTATATGTAAAAAATAGCAGAAACAGTCATTTAGAGAAGGCTGAAAGCACATGTATTGCTTAGTGGTCTATTCCACTTTAAATTGCAAAGACCAGGCAGCAGAGAGAAGTAGAGAAAATACCTCAATTAGTTTCCACCGACCAGAAGTAACAGATATAAGCATGTATAGTTGTAAGCAAAATCCTGCTTAATTTTATTGTAAAATGCAGATAGTGTCTATCATCAGTGCAATTATTCACATCAAATAAGGCTTTCTGATTACACTACTATAATTTACAGTCTTTGTTAAAATGCACTTCTATACTATTGTTAAAGGTACAGTGTCACTTCATTTATAAAACGTAATTGAGACTGTTACTGTTTATAAGTGATATTGACACTGGGGTTTTATTCAATACATTCAGGAGTAGATTCCACATTGCACTGAAGTAAAGTGCTATCCCATATCAATGGATACATTTTTATAACTTATGAATCTGTGAATGGAGAAACTACAAAAGTTCAAGCATAGTTCCCATTGTGTGTTTACTGGGTTTATTATTTTTATAAGCATGTTCTGGTTTGGATATACAAATGGGGGTCCCTCTGACCCAAAGAAAGAATAATTCAATTAAGATGGATTTGCAAATGAGGGGTCCCCCTGACCCTGAGATCCTAAGCATGGACTTTTGAATTTACAATAATGGGGGTCTATGTATGTGACCCGAAGAACAGAAGATTGTTTACAAGCATGGACTTTTGGAATTATTAATATTCTGGGGACATCTTCATGGACCTTATTTTGGAATACAAATATTTGTGGACATGGTTTACAAGCATTTTTGGATTAAAAGCTGCTGACAAAAGAAGGAGACACCATATTGGTGAGTATATGGGGTTTTATAATTTTTAATAAATAGATGTGGTATTAAAGAGTGTGTGTTATGTATTTATTGGGGTTTTATTATTTTTATTATTTTTATTAAAATGTTGTGGTTTAAAGGGTGTTGTGATTTCTTTTAGCATTTTTGTTTTAGAACTACAGGTCACATCCTTTCATGGGTGTCAGGCCATGTTGGCACTTGTGGTTCTACAAATGCAAGCATGACCTGGCTGCTATGGGTATGCTGGTGCTTGTAGGTCTACAAGCATCAGAAAGCCCAGACTATTTAAGGCAACCCGGCCTGGCTGGGACTTATAGTTTCACAAAGAAAATGGCGACCATTTGTTTTTTAACAATTTACCATTGCCATTATTACCCTAAACTCAACCCCCAGTGGGTATTAAGAGACCAAGTGCTTTCAGCACTGGGCTGGATATTCCTAGAGTGGGGACCCGCACATTTTTTTTTCAGACCCCATTCCCTAGGGAATTCAGCAAATCAACCCCAGCGCTGAACAGCCTGGGGTTGATTTGTGATTATGACAGGGGGACCCCAACCGTGTGTCCCCCTGCTATAGTGCCAACTACCCCAGCTGGTTTGCCTAGTGCTGCTTACGTGATATTCAAATTTTTCCCTGATTGTCACGCAACCAGCAGTAGGCTGGCAGCACTAGAGTTAATAGTGGTAGGACGGGGGCACCCCTTGCATTGTTTTGTTTATCATGTTTTAAACTTTTGACAGCTGCCGGCACCTGCAGCTGTATAGCCCTGCAGTGTAACAGTGATGTGTTTGTTAATCTCACATCTAGGAAGCAGCGTGTTGTATATGGTAATTTTTTACCTAAACACACGGGAGAGTTTGCTAAACACGGGAGGGCTGGCTGCACACGGGCGTGTTTTAATTCGGAGCAAATCCCTAGAGATGACCAGCAGTTTTGAAAATCAGAGTAAAACACGCATCTTAAAACAACTGGCAACTTGGGGACTCAAATCACTGGTTATCACCCACGATTTGCTGCAATTTTAAAGCGCTGTAAATTTGGAGCTTGATACATTTACCCCCTGGAGTGGCAACATTGCCACCCAGTGGACCAAATATAATGGAAAGGTGTCCCTTAGAGCAGGGCCCATCATACCAAAAGAGTAAAAAAAAAATACACATGAGCAAACAAATTAAATTAAGTTTAACTGTAAACTTATTAGGGATGACCTCCACTAACTAATAAAAGATGGGATTCCCCGATACTCCCCTTAACAGCTAGCCAATCATAAGCTGCCTTGTGATTGGCTGGTTGTGAAGGAAAGTCCCAGTTAATCTCAGCCATACACATTTCACATTTGACATAACTACCAGGCCTCTCTTAAATAGGTATATCCGTGACACCTCTCTCAAAGGCATCCTTACTGGCGGTACTGGTGCTTTGTTTCCTGCCTGGTGCTTTGTATTCCCTCCATTCATTTGTGTTAATAAACTTTTGCAATATTTTTTCAATATCTGAGAATGTCATGCCTCCACTCTTTTTTTATTATTATCATTTTTATTCATTGGATTTAGGAAATATCACTCTAAATATTTCAATGCTCCTCCTCAGGAGAACACTATGAATTTTTTTTTTCAAGAAGTAGAGGCTATGAAGCATTATGCAAACATGAAGAAGTTGGACTAGTTTAATACTGTTGCCGTGACATCAAAGTCTACCCTAGTCTGGTGCTGATTTTGAGCAGAAATTAACCTAAGTGGGGGGGGCCACAATTTTTCCTTGTACTTATTTATTATGTAGCTTTCCCAAACATTTCAAATGGGGTATACGATTGATTACTTCAACGTGACATCTGGTGGTAGAAAATGGGTATTAATATTAATATTAATATTAACAAAACCTAATTAAGAATAAACGTTTTAAGAAACACTCTTAATGCAATTAAATGTGCTTCCTTACAACATCAGCGCTTTAAGTGTATCTTGCTACACCTGTAAATGTAGAAACACATGGCATGCCAAGCTTGCTCTGGTGCACGTAGATTTACATATACCCTATAATGAGTAAATGGAGCTAACTTTGTATGAAGCACCACATTTCCTTCATGCCAACATGTGCTGCATTGGGTATATATTCTCAAAAATGTGCTTGTTGTTTGCGTATGTATGATCTATGCACACGAAAGGTTTTTAACCAATGTATGGTCTTGTCATGAAGCATTAAGACATCACTAGACATGAAAGGGTTAATAGTGCTGGACAAAGTTTATACCCTTACTTCCACATAGGAGCAATTGCAAATGTGTGGTGCAATAAAAATAAGGCAATTGCAATGTTTAGAAACATATCTATATATGTGAATATAAATACTACAATACATAAAATGAAAAAAAAACCATTTGAAATAAAGTTATAGAACCATTCATCATTGTTCACTTTTAAATAAAACTTGGCTATACTGACACCATTGTGACTAACACTTTTACAAAGAGTGAGAACAAAATGTATTGGTCATGACAAAGAGTACGATTCATTGCTGAAATATTTATGTTTCCCTACATTTTTAATATGTAATGTGATCATACTGATAATATTTCACCTGGAAAATCAAACTGCATTTGATATAATTATCTTAAACAGTCTCTGTCACTACAATAAAGACAGCTGAAATGTACATTAAGTCTGGGTATTTTGCCAAGAGTACAGAAATTTACTGGCACAGCTAGAATTTCTCAAATTTGGTCTTTAGCCAGGAAAGGTTTGCCTGAGGTTAGCAAATTAGCCCCATTTAAAGCTTTAAATCATGGTTGCTAGAAGTAGGGAAAGCCTTGTCTTTTCTGATTGATTGTAGTACTTTGGCAGTAACTAATCAGAGAAGACAGAATGGAAAAGTGAAGAATGCCCTGTCTGGTGCTAGGACCCATGTAAATAACTGATAAATAAAGAGCAATGAGTTGTATGTGGAGTGAAAGGAAACAAAGATTCATTAGGGACAGAATCACCATATTATATTGATGTACCAAGCTGATGCCTAGCGCAATTATTACAGGCTAACTACGTAGACAAAACACCATGTTCCTGCACTAACAGTACAGTGTGTGCGTCTATATCTATCTATCTATCTATCTAGTGGCAAAGAGGCATATTTTCCACAGTTCCCTAGAAGGGAACTGTTAAAAACACAGAACTGTTAAAAACACAGCCAGTCTGCAGCAGCAGGCTGCAGACAGGGTTAAAGGTTCCCTAGGTTCCTCTTTGAGTACACACACAGGTGTACCACATGGGTGTGATTGGTTTGCTGTGTTTAGCCAGATGTAGGTGATGGGAACTTTTGTGTACTGTTTGGATATGATTGCTGAACCAGCATTGGAACTGTTTTACCAGAGATGTGCTCTGACCCTGGTGTTTATGTTTTAGGCGTGGTTTTGGGCAAAAATCATGAAAGGTTTTGGATATGGTTTTAATAAAAATTGTGAAAAATAGGTAAAATCAAGTAAAAAAAGTAAAATTCAAGTGTAGTATCTAACCTAGTAAGGCTGGATCGGGACAGTCTGAATGGACGAGTCTCCTTGGTCTGCAGCTGCGAGGCCAGTGGTGTTTGGAACCCGATGTGCCCATGCTTCTGGAGGACCGTAGGTGTCCTGAAAATGCTCTGGTGGTTGTACTGGATCCCTCACCTTGCACCCACCGCAGGGGAAAGGGGACTGTCCTGGACCCATATATATATATATATATATATATATATATATATGTATATATATATGGAATGTATCTCAATATGGAAAGTATATATATATATATATATATATATATATATATATAGACATATATGTCTATATATATATTTTATATTACCCAAGAGTAAGAAATATGTAAAGCAGGCAGTTCGGAAAGGCCAATAGTTGGCCTTCCCACACAAGTAAGTATGTATAACTGACATTGATTCAGAAAACATCTGCCTTGACAAGACAATGCAATTGAAAGTCCACATTCTGAGAAATTAAGAAGACAGAGTTTGGCACTTGCAAAGAATACTATTGGTTATACCTTTGGTGTTGTAAATGGTGTCAGCTGTGTTAGGTGGATGTGAAGCAACAAACGCTGTTAACTTAAACAGGTTGCTGTTTATTGAACTTGGTAACACACTTGATGAAGGTACTCACAGTTGGTATGCTTTGTACAGTACAGCTGCAACCAGTAGTAGCAGCAGGCAATACCGTCTTATGCAGTCTGTGTACACTTATACACTCTTTGTATGCAGATGCAGGTTGTTGTAATGCACTCTCTATATCTCTGCACATCCATGCAGGATACACTTAATGTGGTCATACCTAATATGAATGAGTGCACAGTAGGAAGATTAGGAGGGACTTGTACTCTAATTTAGGACGCAGCTATTACTGCTGAGTCTTTCTCCTTCAGGCTAAAACTCGGAAGTGTTTTACCATTCGCGGATGCGCAGAAGCTACTGCACCACTTCCTTTACATTAGAGTGCAAGGTGTCACGGTTACATACAGGAGTACAGCTAGGAGCCAAGAATATGGTGAAAACACTGTTTATTTGCAGAAAAGTATAAATAGCAGGTAATCAAGAGTAGTAGTAAACAGCAGGTGCAAGCTGATGCAGGAAGTAATATGAATGTTCAGAAACCAGCAGGTACACAGCTAATGCAGGAAAGCAGGAGGTATGAACAGATTCCAAGCAGCATGTAAGCAGAAGAGCAAGGCAGGAGGAAGAATCCACAGGGTGCAACAACATCATATGACATCAATAACCAGCAATGTGTGCTGGGAGTGACAGGTATAAATAAGGAAAAAGAGACCACACCCAGGTGCATGGGATAATTAGTGAACAGAAAGGTTAACCCCTAAAGCACAAGAAATGCACAATAGCAGCACCTCTGGACATCAGAGGTACTGCTGCAAACACATAAAAAGAACAAATACAAATAATAAAGTCCAAAAGGTAGGAGCTGCCAGGCGGATCGTGACACAAGGTATATACAAATAAACAATAGGAGACAGAGCGTAGCGCTCCTATTCTAACAAACCTCTTGCCTAGTCATGTCTCTGGTCACAAAGAAAATTTTACTTTATCAAACATTTCTAGATAAAGTCTCCCTATAACCAGAAAACAAGGGTTAATTAAACAAAACAAACATATGGTGAAACATGTCCACATTCAATTAAGTGTATTCCAGTCCACATTTTCTTAGGAAAACAATTAGCAAGTGTGATGTCAGTCTCTTAGTTAACCTGTCAGCTAGATTATCCTCACTGACTATATAACACTTCTGGGTCTGAGATGAACAGCAAAGGTCTTCAAAAGTGAGAAATTTTCTATAGTCACCCACTGCTCAGAACTAGCATTTATGGTCCACTCCACAAATCTATTTAGCGTAATTGAAAAATAGTAACCTGGGTATTCCTAGAGGGGGGCCTGTTTGCTTTTTAAGCGGAACCCACTCCCTAGGGAATCCAGCCCAGTGCAGAACAGTCTGGGGTTGGTTGTCATTATGACAGGTCCACCTGCTATAGTGCCACCCACCCCGGGTTGGTTTGCCTAGTGCTGGTTACATGAAAATCGGAGGGACCCCACGCAAATTTTTTGCCCGATTTTTACGCAATCAGCAGTAGGCTGGCAGCACTAGGCTTAATAGTGGGAGGATGGGGGGACCCCATGCATTTATTTATTTTTACATTTACCTAATTTTACACTTTTGACAGCTGCCGGACCTCCGGCTCTATAGGCAGACCAGTGTAACAGTGATATGTTTACTAATCACGCAGCTAAGACAAACAGGGAGAGTTTGCTAAACACGGTGAGTTAGCTGAACATGGGAGGGTTTGAAATCTTAGCAAATTGCCAGAGATGATCAGCGATTTTGAAGATCAGAGTAAAATTTGCAGCTTTATACATCTTGGGGACTAAAATCGCTGGTTATCTCCCGCAAATTGCTGCAATTTCAAATTGCTGAAATAATCGGACCTTGACACATTTACCCCCTGACAACTGACTCATTGACATTTACTGTATAGACAGAGACCTGTAGATTCCTTGATGTAGCATTCTGGTTCTTGAGTTTCTCAAAACATCATTTGGTCTGATCACTCCTAAGTCCTTGGCAAAGTCAATATTTTTTATTTGTAAGTGCTCTTTCTCAGTGGAGCCATATAATTCTTTCTGGACTTAAAATTGGCAAAAATGATATTCTCAGATATTTGCAGATGTCTTTTTTCCTTGGCATGGTGTCTACATAAACCTATATACTGCAGACCTAACTGCCAATAGCTCCACATTTATATAGAGGTGGTATGATGATACTATGTTACAAATGCAGTGCAGATAAGTGTACAGTAGATTAGACTACAATAGACAAATAGAGCATCCAAAGACTTTTTCCAATAGTTAAGTCCAGGAAGAATGAGTGTCCAATTGGATGTATGCTCCTTTTAGGCAGGTGACATGTGTTGATTGTTTTCCTTGATTGTTGTATGCACTGTGACTTACCTAATCATAGTGTAGGCATTATGTATTTGGAACAATTATTGCCTAGTTAATTATCCATGCGAGATTTTCTGCAATTTGGCTGAATCCATTTGCCCATCTCTAGTACAAATCTCAAAATTTCTGTCTGCTTATTTAGACATGTTGCATAAGAGGTGATTTTATCAGTACTGCTTTTCAACTGTTATTTTTCATTAGTGAGTGATGTATGTGTTATGTTTAATACTTTCTTTCCCTGAATCATAAACTTTGATCATACAAATTTGTTTCCTAAATTTCTAGGGAAATTAGAGCAGTAAAATAGTTGACTTAAGAATCATTACATTGGGGAGATAATTATATTTTTTAAAGTTGTTTTCAAAACAATGTTCATCTGTGAACTATCAAGCACAGAAATGTGTGGAATCACAATAGGAGGTAGTTGTCAAGCTATTAACAATACATATTTTTGTTGTTCTTAAAAGAATTAGATAAAAGTGCTCTTTTCACAGTAAATTCAATTTTATATGAGGATACAGTAGTTTCATTTGCTTTAGTGATGCAGTGGGTTAATCACTTGACTTGCACGTCCACACATCGCTATAAGATAGGGATCAGAACATTGCCGAACCCCATAGCAACATTTGGGTTGTAGGCCCCTACTGGGCATGTGCGTTTCAGTTATAAATGCCCAATGCTCATAAGAGGCCTCTCCGTTGTTTTTTGAGTGCAAAGCAGGGCCTGAGTGGGGAGTGGAGGCCTCAGATGGTGGGGGTACAAAGCATTGCCAGCCCCTCTCCCAACTGCGGCCCCATAATTGCCACTACTCCTGAATCCCCAGTTATTACTCCCCTGCTAGGAGATGCTTCTGTAACTCCAGTGTTTAATGGTCAGCAGGAGACAAAATATCTTTTTTTTTTCTCTTCCCTTTACTACTATAATCTGAAATTTGACTCTTGTATTTTGCCAGCTTTTAGATTTTGCATCAGGGTCTACTAGCTTGGTGAGCCCCTGCTAGCAGTATATTAACAGCAAGCAAACATTACTAATAACAAAAGCAAAATAGAGTAGTAACAGAAAACAGTGTTCCGTATGATATACCCCCTATTCATGGCAAATGTAGAATTTTCACTCAATGGATTGATAAACTTGCTTCTCAATATAATTTTCCATATATGTGCAGATTTTATAAAGTCTATGTGTGAAAATATGTATAATCCCCTTCACTTGCCCTGGCTGTTCAAATGTTAGCACATCAATGCATTATAGAAATGATCAGTTTTACCCTTTCTGGCCCTTTCTCCAGGGAAATGCATAGGACATTTGGTAGATTAGAACTAGATTAGCTTTATCCAATGCCAATAGAAGCACAATTAACCATCGAATGGCAATGAAGTGGTATATTCAGTTGACCTAATTAGGATTCAGCTCATAAATGCATCTACCCTAGTGCAGAATATTAAATATCAACACTGATTAATTTAGTATTTGAATATTAGGACGTATCTTATTAAAATACGTATGCTTCTACAAACAGCTTTATATTGAAAATAATGGCTTATTACACAGTAATGTACACACATCTTGAAGTCTTATCAAATATAATTAACTGTGGTGGCTGTTTATAAAATTGCACATGAAAGAATTGTGTTAACCTCTTAACTTCCTCCAAATAATCGAGCTTTGTGCAGCAGTAAATGTAATATATTATTTTAGCACCAATGCAGTTACTATATGTGGACTTAACATTATTGTTGCTGATGTCTTATATATCAAATATTGGTAACTGAACATGGAGATTAACTATGCCCCCCTAGCCTAGGCAGCCCCTGGACCCATATCTGTGTGTGTGTATGTGTGTGTGTGTATGTGTGTATCTTTGTGGTTAGGAATTTAGAATTTAATCTCCTTTGGGGCAGGGACTGATGTGAATGATTACATATTCTCTGCATATCACTGTGTAATATCATTGGTGCTATATATATATATATATATATATATATATATATATATATATAAACAATAATTATATAAAGAACCACTTGTTAATAACAACAGAATTATAAATGGCCAGCTGATTCTAGAGAGCACATCCATCCACTTATGTGTTGCATTTATTTAAGGTATCCACATGTTACATTTTAGCCAATCAATGTAATCAATTTTAAATGAATTGTACTGAAATTGTTCACTATTTTAGACATGCTGACAAAACCAATCAAAATTACAATCAAACTGTATAAAATTTAGATTGGATGAGTTGGAAAAGGTTTATCTTAATATAATTGTATATGTTGTAATTGTTTTTCTCTGCACTGGGCATGCCCTGCCTAGGCAAAAAGAGAAATATTTGTGTGTTCGGAGAAAAAGGTTTGATGTATTTAGATGCAATGACCAGGAGTCACATTTATTTAGAAATCAGTTGCACACCTAGCTTCTTTTCAAACCAGCATAGATTCACCATTCGTCTTAAAAAGCACTTTCAATTACCTTGTGGAAATTATATATATATATATATATATATATATATATATATATATATATATATATATATATATATATATATAACTTTAACTAATAAAAAGCTTTACATATGGTACATGCTCATTACACCATAAGATTTAGCTGAGGAAACAGCTTTCTTATTAGTACACATTCTTTTCTACCCAAGTCTTGTATATTAAGGGTTGAATTTAACTTGAACATTTTGAACATAATAGGGCTGTTCTTTATTCTTCACAACTAAAATAGCACATCATTTTATATAAAGTAAGCATGTTGAAGCTATTACACAGCATAATCCCTTAAACTAAATTTTTCTTACAGAAACAAGCACAAATGTTATTATTATGCTGATACAAATTCCTTTAACTCATTTAGTCTGGCTATTAAGACTTACATTCCCATCTTTTGAAAGTTTTCCGGTTCCGAGTAGAACCAAAACCTGATTCTTGTGCCAAAATCAGATCTGAAAATTAGGCAAAATGTGATTTCTGGGAAACTGTCAGATCTTGCGAGTTTTGGACTGATTTCTGTCAGATTGACATATCCCTTCCCTTGTGTTCTCATCTGCCACTTTAGAATAGAGAGCGTAAGGAGGAGGGTGGCTGCAAGACTGTGCTCTGAAAATCGCATTTAGTCTAGAGACTACAACGTTAAACAGAAAGAGTGAATTTACATAGAAAATAAGAGCTGTGATTATTTTAATGCAGTTTTTGTAGAGATCAGTCAGCTAGAATAGTGTGCTGACCAATTGGGTGTCAGCTTGTCAGATATATACACACATATTCTTACCGTCCCATTTGCGCCTTATTCCCAATATTTCTGTTTTGCTTTTCATATACACACATATGTATATATATATATATTTTTCGTGGAGAAAAAGCTGCTTGCTGGGAGTGATACATCTATACTAGAGATGTTCACTGACCCCCATGTTCTGGTTTTGGTTTTGGTTTTGGATCTGGATTAACTTTGTGTTTGGGTTTTGGTTTTGGTTCTGGCAAAACCGCCCTTGTGTGTTTTGGTTTTGGATCCCGATTTTTTTTTTTTCTAAAATCATGATTTTCTTTTTGCTAAAATCACATATTTTTGCATTTTTTCCCCCCCCTACATTATTATTAACCTCAATACCACTAATTTTAAGTCATTTGCAGTCAATTTTGACCACCTCACAGGTCACAATATTATTTTCATACACTTTCAAACAAAGACTGCAGCGACCTGGCTGAATGGTAAGCGACAGAGCAATGACACAAACACGGAAGTTCATTGCACATCTAGGAAACATTTCCACACAGCAGTGTCAGTAAAGAAAAGTGGTGCAAGATGCAATTGTCCTTGGATCATGAAATCAGTTATGGTTCATTTGATCGCTCAACCCATTCCTTGAATAATTGTGGTTATTCTACAGCTAATACATGGCAACGAGCACTGACATCCCCCGGGATGCATGCTTTTATCAGACCGAGACCAATCCAAGGTACCAGACAATGCACTAAAAACAGCCATTGCAGTTCACAGCAAAAAACAAGTTCATCACTGAGCTTCCAATCAGCCCCATATCACAAAAAATTATAATATAGTTAGGTACCATTGACATAAAGTGCAGATTACAAACACTTTGTGCAATACTGATGAAACAGCAGCAAAGTGGAAGGCCATACATATACACGTCAATTTAGACATCCATGCTTACGTTACTTCTGCAAGCAACGTTGTTCTTTGTTAACAACTGACAAGGTTTCTGGCTGTGCTGAAAACTCTTTTCGAGTACACACTGGAGGATGGGCAGCTTAGACAGTGCAAAGTGACTTGGTACATGGGTCTCCAAATTCCCTTTTTTCCTCCCAGTATGTAAAGGGACTGTCTGATGTGTCTATTTCTAAGGTGTCGTTAAAATAATCCTCCACCATCCTTTGAATGCTGATACTAGGATCAGGTGGAATTACTGCAGAGGTGTCACGTTTTTTAGTCAATTCTTTTAGATCAGATGTCAAAATGTTGTACAGAGTCATCTGTATCATCCCTGGGTCTCTTGGGAAAGCTAAGTTTTTTCCTAGCTGCAGTTGAGTGAGAAACTGAAGGAGGAGACGGCGTCCTGTCATGTAACACTTGAGCTGTCATCTTGCTCATCAGGAGCTCCTTGCATCTCTTCAGATCTGAGTCAGTTGGAAACAAAGAGAAGGTATAGCTCTTAAACCTAGGACCAAGCACAGTCACCAAAATATAATGATCCAATTTCAAGATTTTGATGACTCTTGGATCCGGGCGAAACGAATAAAGTACTTGATCAATAAGTCTGACATATTTAGCAGAATTGCTTTGTTTAATCTCCTCCTTCAGTTTGTCAAGCTGCTTTTCCAAAAGTCTAAATAAGGGAATCACTTGACTCAAGCTAGCAGTGTCTGAACTCACTTCACAAGTGACTACTTTGAATGATTTCAGCACCTTGCACAACACATAAAGTATTCTCCACTGCGCTTTCCCAATGTCATGGCTTGTGGAGTAAGCGTGGATAGCTTTTCGCTGTTCCTCCATCCGCAGAAGCATATACAGGGTGGAATTCCAACTTGTCACCTCCTCTTGGTTCAGTTGGTGGCAGGGCAAATTAAATTGCTCTTGTAGCTGCTGCAATCTCCTACATGCTGTTGCCGAATACCAGAAATGTCAAGTTATTTTTCGGACCACAGACAGCATTCCTGCACGTCCCTGTCATTTTTTAAAAAGCTCTGCACCACCAAGTTTATTGTGTGTGCAAAACAGGGAATGTAATGGAATTCACCCAGATGTATTGCTCTCACAATATTGGTGATGTTATCGTAAATTACATATTCTGAGGAGAGTCCAAGCAGGATAAGCCATGTTGCAATGACATCACTTAGTTTTTGTAACAGATTGTCAGCTGTATATCTCTTAGGAAACCTATATAACACAGTACAATGTGACTGCAGATTTAGAAGACCAAGCCTGCCAGCCCTATTATTTCTATTTCAGCAATGACAATTAGCAATGGAGCTATCCTCTTTGTGTGTTACCTATATAACACACTATAATGTTACTGCATATTTAGAACACCAAGCCTGCCAGACCTATTATTTCTATTTCAGCAATGACAATTATCAATGGAGCAATGGAGCTCTCCTCTTTGTGTTTTACCTATATAACACAGTATAATGTGACTGCAGATTTAGAAGACCAAGTCTGCCAAACCTAATATTTCTATTTCAGCAATGGAGCTCTCCTGAATGTCACTGGAGACTTTAAAGAACACTGCTACCCCTCCTATTTCTTTTCTACCTATGACGCTGCCCAACTGCACTAGAGACTGACAAGAACTATACTACCCCTTCTGTGTCCCTCTGTGAAATGGCACTGGATCGCCATGGAGGGCGGTACTTATAGAATCCAAAACTCACGACATCCGATGAAGTAATGATGATGTTTTGCCTCATGTTCAATTCCGAGGGCGCGTGAAAGTACCGAGCCGGGTCGGCTCTTTATTTGTATCTGCTAAGTTCCGGTATGTTCGATTCTCGAGGAACCAAAGCTCAGCATTGCTAGTCTATACAGAAGGGGATCAAGGAGAGAAAGCATAGTTTTACTCAACTGTCTTTAAAGCAAGTGTTTGCAAGAGGAACCAGGTATGACAGTCAGCATACTGTTGCACAGCAGATTGCTAGCAATGGATGTACATCTAATTTAC
Source organism: Mixophyes fleayi (assembly GCF_038048845.1). Lineage (NCBI taxonomy): Eukaryota > Metazoa > Chordata > Amphibia > Anura > Limnodynastidae > Mixophyes > Mixophyes fleayi. Next base: position 160,533,255 of record NC_134406.1, read on the forward strand.
TCAATCAATGCATCATGTTTTAGCCGATTAGTTAACATGTGCCTATGCAACCAAATTCCATCTGATGCCATTTCTCAGAAACAGGAATTCCTCAGCTGTACTGGGGGGTTAAACAAAAGGAACTTGGTCCCTTGAAAATGCCATTGTAGCGACTCTCCACTTATCTAGGGATATTTGGGCAAGTGGTACTGGTCAAACAAATGACTACATTTGGTATCTTCTTTTGTAAAATGAAAATGTAATTGATCTATACATCTGTGAAAGTGATAACATTGTCACCATTAAGGAAGATGACCACTGTTAGGCAAATGCCCATGAGTAATTTGTTAACATCCGTATCTATTCTCCACTTCAATAAGCAGCATCTTAAATATTCACTTTTGTGGGAGCCCAAATAAATCAAGAATTTCAGCCACAAAAGTGAAAGTCTCAGTTGCTAAAGTGCTTTGTTTGTTAAACTATTTGCATGTTCCTTTCAACATATACCCCAAGGATAATCCTGTCTTGCTCCATATGAAATGATGGCCTTGGTTTATCACCATCTGTTAAATGTATACTGATGCCATTGTCCATCAAATACCCTAATATCTTTAAAGCCTCTTCACTTTCCATGAGTCATGCTGTCTATGCTTCAAAATATAGTGTGTGTCCATCTAATGACCTCTGCTTCTTATTTTAGCTTGACTATTAAAGATGGATGCCTTGTAACATATATTATGTGCGTGGTCTTTTAACATTGTTTCTCTGGGTGCAGCCCGTTTTTGTCTTTCTACTTATCTAAATATCTTCTAATGCCGCTGTCCATTTAATGACCTCTGCTTCTTAATGTAGTTTCTTACAAAAATCAACTGCAATTATGTGCAATTGGTTTTGAATGTGCAAAAGCATTTTGGATACCTGAATGTCTGTTGTAGTATTATGCAGGGAGTTCCCATTTGGATCATTTACAATTACAGATCGTAGAATAGGATAGCATTCAAAATATTTTTGGAGAGATATACTAAAGTACGGCTCTGCAAAACTGCATGTGAAATTGCATGTTTTCAAAGCGCTGACACTTGCATTTTGACAATTGAAGCTCCACATGTGTGTGCTGTAAATCATGCCCCCATCATAAAATTTAAATTGTTGCCCCTGTTATAAATAGATTATTATTTTCAAATATTATTGCCCCACAATAAAATTATATATTAATATTGCCCCTTTGATATAAGTATTAATTCATCATTCTACTTCATAAATATATAAAATATTTTTTTCTTAATAAATAGATATTTATTGCCCTCATAATTAGGTCAGTGTTGTCTCTCTTCCGTTCTGAAAGGCTAGATAGCCCAATCAGCATGCTATCTTTTTCATCAAAACCATTTAAAAAATATTTGATTTTTTTCTCGTGGTTTTGCTTAAATCACATTCGAACTCGATTCAAATCTTCAATCCAAGAATTGAAATTCTTATAACTATTTTGAAGGGGCAAAAAAGTTAAATCTAAATGTCTCCAGATCAGCTTTTACTGCAACAAATATATGCGATGCTGAATACTTTTGCGTCAAAAAAGACAGGTTTGTACTCAATCATAATTACTTTTGTGAATGACATATACCTGCAGTGTATGAGAAGTGCCATGGCTAGTAAGATGTCACCTCAGTATGCTAATCTTTTCATGGCTAAACTAGAGGAGGAATTCTTATCAACTTGCACAATGCAACCGCTAGCATATTTCTGTTATATTGATGATTTGCTACTAATCTGGACTGGCTCTGAAAAGGAGCTGCTAACTTTCCATAAAAACTTCAGCAAGTTTCATGCAACCATCAGACTCACTCTTAACTACTCACAATCTCAGATACATTACCTGGACATGACTCTATACAATAAAAACAATACTAAACAAACATCAATCTATCATAAACCTAGAGGCCACCCAGCATATCTAAGATGGAAAAACTTTCACCCAGGACACATAAAGAAGTCCATCATTTACAGTCAAGATCTAAAATACATTCGGATTTGTTCAGACAGTAAAGACAGAAAACAACACCTGCTATCACTGAGAAATGCATTCCTACAACAAGGATACCATCCAATAGTTATAGAGGAACAGATCCACAGAACCACAAGAATCCCAATGAGTAGCCTCCTGAATTACAAACAGAAAGAGTACAACAGCAGGGTGCCCCTAGTGGTCACTTATAATCCCCAGATGAACATCTTGGGGAAAATTGCTGCTGATCTTCAGCCCATATTTCAGAAAGACAATAGACTGAAGGAAATATTCCCAGATTTACCTCTCCTTTCATACAAACAACCTCTGAACTTAAGAAATCTACTTGTTAGAAGTGCCCTCCCATAACCATCAGAGAATGGCACCTTTCCTTCCAAAAACAAGAAATGCAAAACCTGCACCCATAACCTACCAACAAACACAGTCCACATACCCAACACACAACGGGACTATAAAATCACTGACACCTTCTCATGTACATCCTCCAATGGGGTGTACATGATACAGTGTACAAGGTGCCCTGAGGGAATCTGCATTGGGGAGACCAAACAGAAACTCTGGACACCCCCGTTAGTGAACACTTCTCTGGACTAGGACACAGTATGATAGATTTAAAAGTCTTAATGCTGAAAGGTTTTTTAAAAAATGACGGAAAGAGAAAAAACTGGGAATTCAAGCTGATAAGATCATTCCAGTCATTGACTCAAGGACTCAACCTAACACCTGGATTTATGACGCACTACATGGACACACTTCACACCCCACAGCAGAGTAACTCCAGATCTCTGAACTCCTAGGACTTTCACTCTTCCATCCATAACGAAAACCTAAGTTTTATTACTTTAGCTCATCTTTATGGTGTAATCCCCCACCAACAAATTGCTTGATGTAACATCTCTTAAATGTTGTGCCCTTTTCTCAGTCATTCATTTGTTATCTTGTCTGATGAAGGTGCCTCTGTGCTCTGAAAGCTAGCAAATCTAAAATTTTCTTTAGGTTAGCCAATAAAGGTTTCACTCCTATAATACTTTTGTCTATTTTGACACGAAAGTATTCAACATCACATAGGTTTTTCTGGCTGACACGGTACTGCAATAAAGAAAATTGCTACACATACTGCAAATAGAATGAAAAGTAGAAGAAAAACTTCAGACCTCGGACATGTGTCTAGGTCTTACAAGAGCTCACAGCATTTAGGCTAGAGAACAAGTCTAAGCAGGGTCGCCATCAGGGTAGTACAGGGGGTACTCTTGTACCGGGCCTGGGCTCTCAAGGGGGCGCGGCGGCAGGGCCCCCTGCCCACCTGGGCCCTCACTGCCCACATTTCTTTGTAGTTTTATTTTTTTTTAAAGTTTTTTGGGGGTTTTTTTGCGCGCGCACATGCGCACCCGTGCTCAGGGGCGGGCGGACCGCATTCTAGCAGCTGATAAGGTATGTAGCTATCATCCATGAATACTTCTACCTTCAGATTGCACTTTGACCCTTCCTGGCTGCTGTGAACTAGAGAATCTGCAACGCCTACCTTTGTTAATTAAGACACTTGGCAGAGATGGTCTATCCTGTTTTTGGGCATCTGACACCAGGTATTATAACAGAGGACGTGCTTGGCACCATTTACTTAAACCAATTTACAGAGGGGAAATAAATGTAGCCATATTGCATTGTGTGACCAGTGAGGAAGTTGCTAGACAAAATTTTCATGGGGTATTGTTTTATAAACAGATGTATAATGCATTGAGTCAATAATGTCTGAATAGACTGGCCTTAATAGACAGTTTAGGTATAGTAGGTTACTTCTACCATAAGTGTGAATGTGTTTGTGGAAGTCAATGCTAAAAATTGTTAATAAAATAGTCATTCAGTGTAGGCAGCTGTTTTACTGTGGGAGAAACACAGAAGTGAATCAGTGGAGTGAAATGTAAACAGACTAAAGAGGTGTGTATGCGTATTCATGAGAAAAGAAGGTTAATGTATACTTCTAAATACAAGCATTGGACAATGAGATCATCTAACGTCTATCATCCCTGTCAGAATTAGTATCTATCTGACACTTTGACAAAGTACTTTGTGCCTTAGTAAGAGTTGGCTGCAAAAGTGCGTCTCTAACGTACGTGCAAAAACACAGCCACTTCTTAAGATCCATCCCACCTGTAATCTAGTGTATAGGTAGTCCATCTCAAAGGTCTGCCCATCATTCACACTAAAAATTTCACCATGTCTACATGACATACAAAGATACACATCCTAAACGGAGTATCTTAAGGATACGTGTAACTCAAAACCAGACTCATTTCTTCCATGTACCCACTGTTCTCATCTTACATCCTCCAATGTCTGCCACTTAAACCTATAGAACCATGTAAGATCTTCACCTACAGCTGCCCTATATCCAGAGAGAGCTATGTGCTCAAAGGTACTCAGTTGCTCACAAATCTTGTGTGCAATTGTATAGGTTTATACATGGATGGGTGGATTCAAACTAACCCCACAAAATGGAAAGGTGTATAAACCCTAAAGCTACTATGAGTAGGAATAATAACAAACTAGGAACAGTAAATATACAATAGAAACTCAGACCAGGTGCCTAACAGATTGTGAAAGTCACAAACAGGTCTGGGCGAGCAGCAGGCAAGGATAAATGGCAAAAAGCATATGTCAGTAAGGGAGGCGACAGGATGAATTGTGACAAACAGAGGTCATCTCAGACAGCAGACAGGATGCATGGTAACAAGCAGAAGTCAGCTTGGGCAGCAGACAGGATGAATAAAAAGGGGGGGAGGCACAGACAGTATGAAAAAAAATGGGGGGAGAGGCACAGACAGTATGAGGAAAAGGGGGGGGAGAGGCACAGTATGAGGAAAAAGGGGGGAGTGAGAGGCACAGTATGAGGAAAAAGGGGGGAGAGAGAGGCACAGTATCAGGGAAAAGGGGGGGAAGCAGAAAGTCACCGAGTGATGGAGAGGGGGGGGCAGGAAGGCACAGTGATGTAGAGGGGGGCAGGATGGCACAGTGTGATAATGGGGGCCAGGTGAAGGGGAAAAGCAGCATGGAGGGCGCAGTGTGATCATAAGGGGGCACAGCATGGTGATGAAGGGGCACAGTAATGTGTGTGTAATGGTATAGGGGGCTTGTGGCAATGTAGTGTGAGGTAGGTGGTGGCTAATTAATGGGTGCAAGTTTGTTTGTGGGGTAATGATTGGGCAATTTAATAGTGTGGACTATTACTTTAAGATGGGGTGGTTTGGGGGCTACTGAATGTGGGGGAGAATGAGGTCACTTTATTAAATGTGACTATGAATTATTTAATGTCAGTGATAGGTATATTTCTGAAATGTAAATACTATTAATTTATTGCTGGGGCTGTTTGTAGGGAGGGAAATAGGTTTATTTATTAAATGTGAATACTGTTATTTTAATGTTGGGGTTGGAGGAAGGCCTAATTATTAATCGTGGGTGCTATTGATTTAACGCCGGGGCTGGCTGTAATTTTCTAAATGTACATATTTTTTTTCCCAATAGGACCCCCAACATTCCAGGATCCAGACAAGTCGCAACTAAAGAAACCTGCAGCACAGGTGGGGAAAGTGAGAAGAACAGGTAGGAGAGGGCTGATGAGTCAGTGAAATGTTGTGATTCTAGAAGGGATAATGCCAATATTTGGTGAGTGTGTGTGTTTATATATATATATATATATATATATATATATATAGAAAAATAATAAGCAAAAGGCGCTTAGTGCATTATTAGAAAAACACCAAATTTGTGACAATAATTTTTATGTATATGCGTGTACCTCATACACAATATAAATATAAAAACATACAGATTTACGCAGCAGGCAGCTCCTCAAAAACAAGCACTCATTTGCAAGTGCTCAAATAATTCTAAAAGACAAAAAAAGAGAAGCGCCACGCATAGTGTATTAAATGACCAACAATTAGTCTTTTCAATGTGGCAAACAAGTGAATTGGCCTCGTCTTTTGGTTCACTTGTTTGCCACATTGAGAAGACTAATTGTTGGTCATTTAATACACTATGCGTGGCGCTTCTCTTTTTTTGTCTTTTATATATATATATATTAGGGCCCCCCTTAACTTACCTGAACTTAACTGATTAAGTTCAGTGATTTTTTCCCCTGGGCCTCCTGGCCCCCCGGGCACCTGCCCATCGTGCGCAGTCGGAAAGATGGCCCTGGTTTATTGGGGGGGGTCATCGGGGGCCCTGCCTGCTTCATTTGTACCGGGCCCCACGATTTCTGATGGTGGCCCTGAGTCTAAGTATACCTTTGCTATCGAAGTTTGCTCCTATATTCGGTATATCTGTGTAGATTGATACAATTTCAATTTTTTCTGCTGGTTTCACACAGGTTCCTGATATAGAAGCAGCAACCCTTATATGTCCATTTAAACAAAAATATTTTGTAGAAGGCAAAACACACTTTTCACTGAGTTACATGGTTCCACAGAGCTTCACACCTTGTCAGCAAGAATACTTCTTTTACATGTTCAAAGACTTTTGTCAACTCACACAGCCATTCATTTACCTTCATATTTTTGGATGTGGTTAGCTCTGGCAGTGATATGAAATCATACCATAGCTGCCTACTCTCCCGGATCGTCCGGGAAACTCCCGAATTTTTGGGAGTTCTCCCGGACTCCCGAGAGAGCGGCAAAAATCCCGGATCCAGCTTCTCCCCGTTGTTGTAGATGGTGGGGGCGGGGCTAACCGTGCCATCGTGGCCCCGCCCCCTGCTTCGATTGGCCAGAATTGCCTAAGATTGAGAGGGGCGGAGCCTAAAGGCGCATTAGCGTGGCCACGCCCCCTCTGCGGACCCCCTCCCAGACAGCTGGCTTCAAAAGTAGGTAAGTATGAATCATACACCAGCCCCAAATAGGTTCAAAAAGTCCTTTACCAGGTATCTACATGTGTGCTTTTGAAATTGTTTTTCCTCCATACATGTTCTGATACAAATAAATGTAATATATAATTGCTTAAAATGGCAAAACACACCGAGGGGTAAATGTATCAAAGTGCGAGTTTGCCAGCGTGTTTAAATCGCAACAAATCGCGGATGTTTACCAGCGAGTTTTAAAAAAAAAAATGGAAATGTATCAAGCTGCGATTTTGAGACTCATGTTCAAAATCGCTGGTCATCTCTGGCGATTTTGAGCGATGTAAACACTCACGAGTTTAGCAAACTCTCCTGTGTTTGGCAAACTCGCCTGTGTTGTAACAGTGAGTTGTCAACACATCACTGTTACACTGGCCCTGGTTAAAAGTTAAAGAATAGATAAAAGTAAAAAAAAAAAAAAGCGTGGGGTCCCCCCGCTATTTATGCTTAACCCAAGTGCTGCCTGACTAGTGCTGCTCCCGTGAAAATCGGGGAAAAATTTTGCATGGGGTCCCCCCGCTTTTTACTTTACCAGCACTAGGCAAACCAGCCAGTGTTGGCGGCACTATAGCAGGGGGACGCGCGGCAGGGGTCCCCCTGCCATAATGACAAACCAACCCTAGGCTGTTCAGCGCTGGGCTGGATTCCCTAGGGTTTGGGGTCTGCCGAAAAAAACGAGCGGGCCCCCCGCCTAGAAAGAACCAGCCCAGTGCTGATAGCACTAGGGCTCTTCCTACTACCCCTGGGCTGTGGGTAGTAGGGTAATACGGTGAGAAAGTGTTAAAAAAACAAACTGACACCAATTTTTTTTGTGGAACTACAAGTCCCAGCCAGCTATGTTGCCCTAAAAACTGTGGTCATGCTGTTGCTTGTATAACTACAAGCACCAGCATACCCACGGCAGCCAGGGCATGTTGTCACTTGGAGAACCACAAGTGCCAACATGCCCTGACATCCCTGCCTTGCTGGGACCTGTAGTTCCACCAAAAAAAAAAGTTTACAAAACAACAACTCCCTCATAAAAACCACAAACATTTATTAAAAATAAAAACCCCACAATAAATACACTAACCACCCTCTTTTTAACCACATCTATTTAATAAAAATAAAAAAAACCCAAATACTCACCAATGATGTTTTCTTTCTTCATCCAAACTTCCAGGCTTGCCCCAGTCCCTTAATATTTATACCTTCAATCTTGCCGGCTTGCCCCAGTCCCAGCCATTTTGTACTTCCAAAAACGAATGAAGAAAAGAAGGAACACTTCGTCCAGAAGGGGCCCATATTTGTAAGCTCCCGACTCTGTGTACTTGATTGCAGAAAAATAAAAAAAAACTTTCACCGCCGCAAATACCTCCTACCTAGTAGGAGGTCCGAATCGCAATGCCCTTACATTGGTTGCGTAAGTTAAAACTACAGTAAGTTTTGGCCCTGGCAAATAATACATGTAGAGATGGCGATATGATGGCTGATTATTTATGGTAAGTGATTTAGTTAGAGAACCGTATAGAATCATAAAATATTTTTGGGATTGAATGGGAGAAAGCTAATGCAATGATGGCAAAATTACAAATTTCTTTATTCTTTATTATGATGCTGCAGACCAGGGAAGTGATGGAATATTTTAGTCATGGGTGGGGGGGGGGGGACTCGACTCAACAGCCTATTAGGAACATTTTAAAGAAATAAAAATGCAGGTGGACAAGTGACTCAGCCTAACGTAGCCCACTATGGGGCCAGCCCTGGGGGGCAGATGCCCCACTTTCCCCAGCCCAGTCTGCCCTTGCTGCAGATTTTGCACAAAATTGGTAACATTTGGGAGATCCAGATGCAAATCCAAAACCAAACCCTTTCGTGATCTTTTAGCAAAACAAAAACACGAACATGTTTTAGAACCAAATCCACATCCAAAACCAAAACACGAAGGCCAGCGCACATCTCTAACATTTACTGTAGTATGCTGAGTCGCACACATCTTGAGATATTTGCAGCCCTGCATGCTACATAAAATGCATATTTTTTCAGGTGCAATTTATGTTTGCACTTTCGGCATAAATTGCATCCAACTCAGCATCAGGCCCTCAATGTTGCCAGCAATTGCAACTCGCATTGCCCCGTGCACAACAAAATGCACACCTGGGGGTAAATGTATCAATGTCCGGATTCTTCAACTCCGGCGAGATCGACGTCTTCATCGCTTAAATTTAAAGTGGCGCTGCCTTGTAAATTGTTTTTTTTATCAAAATTAATAGTGAATGTTTCACATTCACGACAAATGCAATGAGAACTTTTCTTGTGCTTATGACATTTATAGTAGATTAGAGTGTTTGACTAGACTTATGCGATTGTGTATATTTAGGGGTATATTTACTAAACGGCGGGTTTGAAAAAGTGGAGATGTTGCCTATGGCAACCAATCATATTCTAGCTGTCATTTTGTAGAATGCACTAAATGTATGAAAGCTAGAATCTGATTAGTTGCTATAGGCAACATCTCCACTTTTTCAAACCTGCCGTTTAGTAAATCTAGCCCTTAGTGTATTGCAACTGACGCTTTTACAAATAACACGGTAAATACAATTCTCTGTTTTGGAATTTTATCAGCAGTCTAACTGTGTCTTTTTATTTCCTCAGATCTTTTGTGGTTTTACGGTTTGCAGTGTGTTACAATGATTGCGGAAGAGTCATGAATAGCTGAAAAGATTAGAACGTTTATTAATGTACAAATACAGAGAAGCAAAGGAATAGTGGAGCCCTGAGGCTGAAGATAGGAGCACAGAAAAAAAAAGCAGTGTCTAGTCCAGGATAGCAGGATACAATATACAGAGTACTGCAGGATAAATAAAAGTCACTGAAAAACATATAGAACAGCAGGGAATCTGAAAACTTACAAGCAATGAAAATGTAGACACAGGAGAACTATGTTCTGGGAAATGCAGACAAACTGTGAGCTGGAAATGATGAAAATCAGCCAGGACACATGGAAACAAATACTGGTTAGCAGGATACCCAAGGAACATAAGATCAGAATGGCTGGAGTACAACAGAAAACTGTTCATAGAAAGCATTCAGTGACCAACAAGGTACAGAGTTTTGGACAGACATATTAATCAAGGGACAGAGGTTAACTCCTGCAAGTGAAAGGCAAAATGTCCAAAAGTTTACAAGAGCAGCACCTCTGGTAAAGCAGAGGTACTACAATGGAGTCCTGACACCAAGATTAAGCTATATTTGTTCATTTCAAATCATAGTATTATTGTAGTGTAAACCGTATTTTTTGTATTGCAAATGTATCATACACCGATCACCCACAATGTTAAAACCACTGACAAGGGAAGTGAATAACATTGATTATCTTGTTAAAATGGCACCTGTCAAAGAGTGGGATATATAAATCAACAAGTGAACAGTCAGGTCTTGAAGTTGATATGTTGTAAACAGAACACATGGACAAGAGTAAGGATCTGAGCAACTTTGACAAGGACCAAATTGTGTTGGCTAGATGACTGGATCAGAGAATCTCCAAAATGGCAGGTGGGGTGTTCCTGGCATGCAGTGGGTAGTAACTGCCAAAAATAGTCAGAGGAAGGACAACCAGTGAACCAGGGTCATGGCCGTTCAAGTCTTACTGTTGCGCGTGTGCTGTCAAGACTGGCCAGTTTGGTCCAATCCCACAGAAGAGCTACTGTAGCACAAATTACTGAAAAAGTTAGTGCTGGCTATGAAAGAACTGTGTCAGAACACACAGTGCATAGCAGTTTGCTGTGTATGGGGCTGTGTAGCAATAGACTGGTCAGAGTGCCCTTGCTTACCCCAGTTCACCATCAAAAGCATCTACAATTACCACGTGAGCACCAGAACTAGACCATGAAGCCATGGAAGAAGCTAGCCTTGTCTGATGATTCACATTTTCTTTAACACCATGCGGATGGCTGGGTGCTTGTGTTATTAACCTGGTGAATAGATGGCAACAGGATGCACTATGGGAAGAAGGCAAGTCATTAGAGGCAGTGTGATGCTATAGGCAATGCTCAGCTGAGAAACCTTGGGTCCTAATATTCATGTGGATGTTACTTTGACACGTACCACCTACCTAACCATTGTTGCAGACCAAGTACACCCATTCATAGCAGCATTATTTCCTGATGACAGTAGGATAATGCACCTTCCCACACTGCAAAAATTGTTCAGGAATGATTTCAGGAAGATGACAAAGAGTTCAAGGTTTTGAATTGGCCTCCAAATTCCCCGAATCTCAATCCAATTGAGCATCTGTGGGATGTGCTGGAAAGACAAGTCCGAGCCATAGAGGCCCCACATAACAACTTACAGGACTTAAAGGATCTGCTGTTAATGCCTTGTTGCCAAATACCACAGAACACCTTCAAAAGTCTTGTGGAGTCCATATCTCAACAGGTCAGAGATGTTTTGGTGTCATGAGGGGGACCTACACAATATTAGGCAGGTGGTTTTAATGTTGTGGCTAATGGTGTGTGTTTGTGGGATGATTTATATAGGTATTCTTTTTATTCTTTTACTCTTATATTAAGCAATATTACAGATGAAAAATTTCCAATTTTTAAAAAATATCCTGAATTATTTATTAGCAATGTTTTAAATTTTTTTACCTGATACGTTTTTTTCTTACTACTTTTTCTGACAAATAGAATTTTCTTGAGCCAATGGCACTACTGATTTTATTTTGGCAGTGTCAAGAACGATGACAAAGGGAGCATGCATACAGATCACATGTGAGCCTCTTTGGGATGCCTAACCCAGAGATAATATGCTAGTGGAAAAGTCAAATAATTGGATGAAGTTGTTTCAAATTTATTGACTTTATCTGAAAATATGCGAATAGTACGCTACGGCTTGGAAGGGCTTGCTACGCAGTAGCACTAGTGAACACTTCTAAATACATTTACACTCTAAATACATTTATACATCTGTAAATAGTTCACTTTAATAAAGTTTCAGCACATTGTCCTTTATATTCAAATGTAATAGATTTAATTGTTTAATTTAGTAATGTTAAAATCCCTTTATTGACATTTAAGGTTCAGGATATAGGGAATGTATCATGTTTAGTGTCATACTAATCCACTTTTCACCATCAGACATCCACTACAATCAACTAAGTGAGCGTACCCTGCGTATGCTAGTTATGGATGATAAATCAATAACAACAAAGTAAACTCTTAGGGCAAAAATGGGTAAGGGGACAGATACTACTGCACGGGGTCTGCCTCCCCGTCACATCAACTGATACAAACAAGAAAAAAATGCAGTAGATTTACTTAGTCCTCCATAAATCAGTGAATGCAATGTGGATAGTCTAGATTTTTAATAAACAACATAAAATGTTTAAAATACATAAAACTCATAGATACATGCAGCTATAGGTTCTTACTTCAGATACAAGGAAACTCATACATTAGGTGCACCTATGTAGATTCATTAGTTCCCAATCTGTATCATTTATGTATGGTCATAGACCAAAAGCGTTAAAAAAATTGTTCATATGGGCTCCCAAAAACTTCCAATCATACCCAAAATGTAATAAGCTCAGATTAGAAGTATGCTGGATATACGCAGATTTTGTAAAGCTTTTATAGTCACATACTTATGATCCTCAGTACAGGTATGGACTGTCCTTATCCAATTTAGTTGGTCTTCCGTGTGTTATTAAAGGAACAATTTAAAGGTTACAATAAAGACCACTATCCTCCGTAGTGTATAAAGTATGAGCTTAGCCAGTCTCGAGCTCGCAGTCACTCGCTCCGTCCACGCTGACTATGCCGTTAAACAGCGTGTCGCTGATGTGTTTCAAACGGAGTCCTCCCCTCATTCTATAGACCAGGATCCTGGTTCCTACACATATACATGTAGCGGGGGAATTTTGGTGTTACGTTCCTTAGATAAATGTGTGATCAATGATTATTAAGGTCTCTTGCGGTGTTTTAGACATAAGCAGTCCCCGCTCCAAGATCCTTCAAAGGGCTTATTTGTGCAAAGTAGAAAATCCAGGTACTATTTCAAAAACTGTTGAGCTCCATATGTCCGTTCTGCACGTAAATAACGGTCACTCCAAATCCTGAGTATCTTATCTTACGTGTTTCGTTGTATAGATACAACTTCCTCAGAGATAGTATTCACATTACCCCTTCCTGTTTATATAGTTTGAGTACAGATAATTAAATTAAGTTCAAAAACCTTACATCACATTCACCTGACATCAATCAGTTATCCACATTGCAAAAACCGATCTCTATCCACTGAAAGAACAGCCACACGGCTTACCCGCAGTGCAATTCTCACATTAAAAACAGAAACATATGTTTAACCTATGGTTATTCATTAGTATTTTTGTTTTCTATTTTATCTTTTAGTAATATTCTTCCATTTAGCATTCAGAGTTCATTGCTTGTATCTTAATTTGTAACAAATTGGTAACAGAAACTCTTTTGAAAAAGTTACATAAATAGCAACATGAGGTTGAATAGTACATTTGTATCAATCTTGTGTTCTCATTAAACCTCTCCAGAATCTGGAGAAAATAAACCACCCATAATATATCGTCAACTTAATCTGTTTAACACTAAGGGAAAGAGAACCCGAATGTCTCTAACAATTATTTTATTCCTATAAATTAAGACAAAAAACCGCCATGAAAAGTATTCAGGTATATTCAGCTAAACAAATTATAGCAGATGATCTCTTCATTGCTATATAGAACTCGGACGAGGAGATGTCCAATTAAATCTTACTCGCCACGAGTCCACTTAAAAGTGACCATTTCATACATCAATTTGAAGATAAAATACAATAAATAAAATAAATAAAATTAAATAAGTGAAACACCATTTAGATTATATGGTTCAGTTCAATTGTCTCATTTAGACCCATTGGATATAGTGTATTCAACAAGTGTATCCAATAGGCCTCTTGTTTGCATAAAGCCTTGAACCTATCGCCCCCTCTTGGGGTAGATTTAATAAATTCCAAACCCATCAGGGATAGATGTTCCGGGTTACAGTTATGCTTTTCCAAAAAATGTCTGGACACACTATGGGCTAGATTTACTATCAGGCGTGATGCATGGCGGCTTGAAGCCGCCATGCATCGCGGCGGTTTTCCGGCGGGTTTGCATTGCAAACAGCCGGATTTACTAATGGGCGCATATCAGCTTCAGTTTGAAGCCGCCGGCGATGTCATGGCGGGATGTAATGCTCAAAGCCGCCGGCGGCCTTGAATAGAACATGGCGCTTTTGCTTTAAATGACGGAGCTTTTGTGTAAAGGCGGTTTTTTGGAAAATTACACCTGTCTCCTGGCCTGTTACTATTGGCTATTTCCAAAGTCAGGAGATTTGACATCACAAGCCCTATATAAACCACTGGCCTGACACTTTTTCTTTGATAGGGGTTTGAGGAGTTTTGTGAGAGGAGTTTGGAGGATAGTGGTATGCTGTGAGTTGGTGAGGGTTGGAGTTTGGTGGATTGGTGGAGCGATATCTGATTGAAGTGTGAGTAGTCCTGTGGTATTTTTCTGTTTTGTACATTTATTTTCTCTTTTATTTTCTGTATTGTTTTTTTGGTATTTGACTTGTCCTTTGTCTGTGTTACTTGTGTGTGACTGTGTTGAGAGTGTGTCTGTACTTAGTGTAGTTTGTCTTTTGTGTTTGTAAGTCTTTCTGTGTTTTGTGTGTTTGACATTTATTTGTCATTATGTCCAGAGATAGGAGGGGAGAACAGGCTGAGGAGAGGGAGATGGAGGTTGAGGGGTCAGAGGAGGGAGAGGTTGAGGAGACAGGTCAGGGCAGGAAGACCAAGACAGGGAGGAATGTGCGCTTCTCACATGATGAGAATTGTGTGTTGGTGCACAATATCGTTCCCTGTTATGAGGTCATACTAGGCAACCTGGCAGCCCGGACTCCTCTAAGGCGGCGTCACCAATTGTGGGGGCGTGTCTGTGATGCCGTGAACGCAGTGGGCCCACTAAAGAGGACAGTGGCGCACTGCCGCAAGCGGTTTTCGGATATAAAAAGGAGGCTGAAAGAGAAGATGGCCCAGGAAAAGAGGGCAACCAGGCGCACGGGTGGTGGGCCCCCTCTTCGTATTGAGTACACAACGTACGAGGAGGAGCTGCGACAGATAATGCCGGCAGAGATTGTCGAGGGGATAAACGTCCAAGACACGGATTCGCCTTCTTTTGGACAAGTAGTTGGTGAGTTATTTGCATATTTTACTCTAACAGTATTTATATTTTTTTTCTCTTTTTAAAACTGCTTTTCTCTTTTTAAAACTGCTTTTCTCTTTTTAAAACTGCTTTTCTCTTTTTAAAACTGCTTTTCTCTTTGCAAACGTTTTTTCTTAATTTTTTTTTTTTTTTTGTTTTTCAAAGTGTATTTTTGCCTCTAATAGTTTGTAAAGGTTTTTTTTTCTCATAGAAAAAAAATAAAAAAATTTGCAAACACATTTGTGCAATAAACAGTATATTTGGAAATTGTTTTTTTCTGGAAATACATTTTATGCTTTTTCTAATACATCCAGAATCGCCAGGACCGCAGTTCAGTCCCAGTGCCAGACCTACACCTCCACCTTCAGCGAGAGATTCGGGCACAGACGAGCAAGCAGGTGCGTGATTTCTGTTTAGGAGAGAAATAATGGAGTTACTTGATTTTCTGTGCAAATGTTGCTGTCAATGTTGTTTTTTTTTTCTTTTTATTGTTTGCAATGAGAAGTTAGGGCTACATTTTACTAAACTGATATGTTGCCTATAGAAACCCATCAGAATATACCTTTACTTTATTTATTGCATTCAACAAAATGACAGCTAAAATCTGATTGGTTGCTATAGGCAACATCTCCACTTTTTATAGCATGCAGTTTAGTCAAAATAACCCAGCATGTACTACACAGTCCAAATGATAATGGGTATTAAAAGGATAATAAGTGCATCCGTAAGCAGGTAGCATAGGACTAGAAATCAGGAATGCAAACATTGTGAAAGAATCTGTAGTTGCTAAAGAATATTCTTTCCTATCCAGTGTTCAGAATGCAATATACAAACGTATTATATACTATTTACTTACCGTCATTTTTCATACACAGGGTCCTCTTCATACCAGCCACCTCAGGCGGAGTCCCTGGAAATGTCCCCTGAGCCAGAGGATCTAACGACCATCACCCTGGTAACAGTGGATGCCCCTGTGTCTGGCCTCCAGGAAGTTTCACCTGGCCCTGCTGAACCATCACACCACCAACCTGCACCTGAAACTATGGACCCAGCCAGAGAAATGGCGCTGTCTATTGGCGCATTCCAGCAGCAACAGACATTGTTCATGGACAGGCAAACTGGCCACATGTCACAAATTGCGGCCCAGTTGAGGCGAATACACCGCTCCACTAGCCAAATCCCTGCTGCAATAAACCGGCTGGCAAGCGCTTTGGAGCAGACGAATGTGCAGCTGGCCCAAATGTCTGGGTCTGTGGACGCCATGCATTCCTCCGTTCGTGAGGGGAATGCCAATGTTATCCGGCTGGCAGGTCAACTCCAGCAGGAACTGATTGCCCGCTTGCCGGCCCCTTTTTCATCGGCCTCCACCAGTACTGCTAGTACGCCGAGCAGATCCACACATAGCACTCCTCCAAGGAGAGGTGCTCACACCAGGGGTGGGTGAGGGAGGGTAGAGAGTGGGGCTAAGCACAGTGATATGCCAGCGAAAAGATGGCGCTAGGGCAAAAAATGTATTCTTGGGGAATGTGTTGTGTAAGCGTTATACTTTTTCTTTTATTATGTTGTAATGCAATAAATGCAGTTATATTTCATTCATATCATTCTTTCTTTTCTTCCCATTAAACAAGAGTATACTGTTTTCTTTAAAACGATGCACTAATTTCATGTACACATTGACCTCTAACTGTCACTTTACAGGGATTTTAACTATTACAACATTCACAGTACACACTATCCTCTGTTTAAAGGGTCCAATTTTATTAAAATATTCCATTAATAAAACCATTGCACTGACATAAAATCAAAAACCAATATATGTTTTTTATTGTATGCACTTACATTTAAAGTAGTTTGTAATGAGACGGTCTCAAATCTGCCTCCCCCTGTGTGCTCTGCACATCACCAAATGGGACACGGGCCCCTACTTGTTCACTGTGTACTGCAATAATCGGTGGGGTAAGTTGATGTAAAGCTAGATTATGTATCAGACAGCAAGCCAGGATAATATCAGACACCTTAACAGGTGCATACATAAGCACCCCACCAAATATATCTAGGAACCTGGTTTACATGAGTACAAACATTGGTACTACGTCCACATCAGGCAAAGATTCCAGATTCATACGCACTTTAAATGCATGTGGAGTGGCCGGTAAACCTTTACATCAGTAAATAGGATTTAATAATACAGGATGGGAAAAAAAACCCTCAAATTACATGCCAGTTTGCCCATTTCCCATATACAATCCTAAAGGAGGAAACTTTGCACAAAATGGCTCTTTCTCTTATGTTAGAAATGGCTAAATAGTTCAAACAGCACACTGTTTGAACAATCTCGCTGCTCACAAGCAGCGCTTTCATTTTGGTCTATTGAATAGCGGTTTTCCGGCGGCTTTATAAACCCCCTAATAGTAAATCCGGCTGTTTGTATGTAGAACATTGTTGAAACCGTCATGGCACTTTATACAGAGAGGCGGGTTTGGAAACATCATTTTTGGCCGTTTGGACGGCGGGTTTAGCCTTAGTAAATCCGGCGATGGCTAAACCGCCGCCAAACCCGCCGAAAGTCGGCGGGTTTACAAACACGCCTGATAGTAAATCTAGCCCTATGTGTCCTAAGTCCCTTCATGACATTCCTCCCATGTTCATTAAACCTCACTTTTAATTTTCTAGTAGTGCGTCCCACATAATATAAATCACAACTACATTTCAACAGATAAATAACAAAAGTCGAATTACAATTAATGAATCCTCGTGTATTAAATTTTCTTCCATCCTCTTTTGATTCCACCGAGGTAACCCTATTGCAGATATAATTACATGTAATACATCGTTGGCCCCCACATCTAAACGTGCCATCAGGAATGGAAGGAATCCAGTCTGGATTAAGTCTACCAGAAGGTTTAATACCCAGTTTATCCTTCTTATTATACTTCTTATTGCAATCTTGTTGTCTTAGAAAACTTGGGGCCAATATATTCTTTAGATTATTAGCTTTTTTGAAAACCACTTTTGGGTCTTTGGGTAAAAGTGACCTTAGAATTGGATCCTGTTGTAAAATAGAGTAATTTGATCTAATAATATGTTGGATCTTAAAGGATGCTTTATTATATTTCGAGATAAAAGCCCATTCCATCCTCATATTAGAATTCTTTTTGCGAGCTGTAGAGGAATTACATTCTATATCATTCTGTTTGTCTTGCATTTTATCCTGAGCCAACAGGGTTACTCTATCTACTTTAATAACCTCATCCAATACTTGATCAATTAGAAGTGGAGGATATCCCCGTTCAAGGAAGCTCCTTGACATGATTTTGGCTTGTTGGAAAAAAACTACCTCATCTGAACAGTTACGACGTAAGCGTAAAAATTGTCCCTTTGGGATATTTTTCCTTCATTTTGGATGTTGAGAACTGGAATAGTGTAAAAAGTTATTACAGTCTACTTTTTTAAAAAATGTGGAAGTAGAGATTGATTCGTTCTTATGCTGCATGGATGATAAAGGATTAATGCTTAAAATGATATTGTGTTTGGAACGCTAATAGGCTGATTTGAATCAGTATTTCGGAGGGCTCCTGAGGGAAGACACGTATGGCAACGGTTGGAGAGTTGCCCCCCACTCTTGGAGAGCATTGTTTGAACTGACCTATGATCTGCATTATACTGGACTGTCCTAAATCAATGGAAAAATACTGTGACATCACCACTGTTTTTAATGTACCACAAACGGTATATAAACCAGACACCGTGACCACCATTCAGTCTACTTTGACCACAGGCTTCAGGACTGAATGACTGTTTGTTGGATCCAGTGCGCTGACTATGTATCGACTGTACTTATTTTTATGTTATAATTATTTGTTGCATCTTACTATTAAAGCTTTTTTGTGCGTAGGAACCACATTGATTGCAGTGGGCAATATTTATTGATAGCGACTAAATGATCATAACACTAGTTCAGGCTCCAACCTCATGTTATCATGGAAACTCTGAAGATTGTGCAGAGTGACCATGAGTCTATGATTGTTATATGCAATATAATATTGACTAAATTGTGGTCTATGTTACTTTTCTGTGCATTTGGGTCATTCCATACCACTGCAACTATGATGGTAGGTATGTCCCAAGCAGCTTTGAGTCAGCTCCTGCAACAGATCATATGTACATTCCTGTCACACATCAGGCAGTTTATTCATTTGCCATCAGATGAAGAATTCCTTTTGAGAATAATGTAGAAATTGTACTACATTGCTCAATTTCAGCATGTCATAGGGGCAGTGGATGCCCTACAACCTAGATAAAATTAATATTTTTTTCAGAACTGGAAACATTGTCATTTTATCAGTGTGCAGGCTAGATGTGATGCATCTCTTCTTATTCATAGCCTTCTTGTCATATTTCCTGGGCGCACCCATGACTCCTTCCATATGAGACAATCAGGGAAATGGCATATATTATTAGAGAAAAAAAGGCAAAATCATGTTTCCATTAGGTAAGTGTGTGATTTTTTGGGGGGATTTTTTTTTTCTAAGAATGACATTTATATATTAATTCATGTATTACTGTACATTGAACACAAAAGTTGCCACAATGCTCTATGTATTTTATTTTATAATGCTGCTCAAAGATTTCAAATAATGCTGCTTTTCCAAGATAATGTATATCCTTTTTCTCCCTCTAAACCAATACATTTCAGAAACTTCAAAGTGTCTGTATTAAGATATGATTGAACCATACATTGCTTATTCTTTCAAAACTGTGTTTGTTCTTCTTGCTGGAAAGAATGCCTACCCTCACTGACTGTGGCTTATCATTCTGCATGTACGTCCAGCAATAGAGCAGCAACTCACATACAATTCAGCAGATCGGTTATTGAACAACCATAATGAGGTTCTCAAAACACATTTTGGTTGTCTTGATCAGACTGGAAGTTGTGTAAGAGATTGTCATTAAATCTGTCTGTGCCATTTTTCATAATGTTGCTCTCATGAATTGGGTGTAGATTGAGGAAGAGATGGACACTGTGCCAGAGGAGACTGAATATCAATTTCTCCATTCCTCTGCCATAGAAGTAAAACAGATGTTTCAAGATGATGCTATACAAAAATAGTTCAGTTATAAGAGAAAACTCAGAATACATATTAAGAAACACAAATATTGCAGTTTTCTATTTGTGACTAAACATCAAATAGCTGTATACTTTAACCATATAAACCACTTTATTTTATTTGTGTCATTTATGTATATATAGCACTGATGTATAATGTATGGTGCATGAAAATGTGATGAGCTGTTTTTCACCAAAAAATATTTAATGTAATTTATACAAAAAGGAAAAATGCAGACAATGTTGATGGCCCGTGCACAAAATAATAATTCAATATATACTCTTACATATATATGAAAAATAGCTAATCGCATCCTTATAGTAAACATATGATGTCAAATATAAGGCAATCAACTTATTATTTTTACCAAGATTTACAGTGCATAAATACATATCGAAGTGAGGAAACTTGCTGTCTTCTGCTTTGTTCTTGAAGGCAAAAATAGCAATTAACACCCTCCCTAAATTTTTTTAGAAGAGGTAATTGTGTAGTATGGTCATATATCATCACCACGTGTATTTTACACATTGCATGCCCATGCATGGATTCCAAAATAGTGTGTAAGACTCTATGATTCGATAGCCACCATCAGTAAAAAATACAAAACAGTGTAGCACAGCACAAGGACTCGAAGACTATTATGGAGTGTTCCAGAAGAAAATAGAGGCCATGCAGGGCGAAATCATGAACTAGATTTACAAATATGTTAAAGGGGTCTTCTATATAAATGAGGAGCCCCTTATATGAATAAACTTTCTAAATTGCTCTGTCTATATGCCTTATAATGCCCGAATTCCCGACCTTCCAATGTTTCCTGAAGTGATGTTTCTTAAAACTCAAAATTCTCACTTGATTCCAATGGATGCAGAGGTTTGATGCTAAACAGCAGAATACTGGAAGTATGGAGTCCTGTATATAGAATCTCCTAACACTTCCTCGCGTTTGTGCGACGAGAAGTTCTCTGGAGGAGTCTTTAATAATTTTGGTTCAAGTCTTCAATCATCTTTGTCAAAGTCCCGTTGTGTTCCTCCCAGTCATCTCAGCATCCATTATTTCATCTGCCAGATGTATCATTTTCTAGAGCTGATAACTTCTTGATATCTG
The DNA here is from genome assembly GCF_038048845.1 of Mixophyes fleayi. Classification (NCBI taxonomy): domain Eukaryota; kingdom Metazoa; phylum Chordata; class Amphibia; order Anura; family Limnodynastidae; genus Mixophyes; species Mixophyes fleayi. The sequence continues at coordinate 160,554,599 of NC_134406.1, forward strand.
AACCCAGTAGACAAGCAAAATAAATCAGTACTTTTGATTTTCCTTCCTCCTACCCATCTGTCATCTTCTCAGGTTCGCTTGTAGAGTTCTGATAATCTACAATTGTCCACTTCTTAATTCCTAATATGGGAAGAAAAATCGAAGGAGGAAATGAACTATGCTACAGTTTAGTATGAGGTTTGCAAACCATCACTCATCAGATTCAGTTTTCACACCCTGACCATCGGATTTATTATTTTTTGGTTTGGAGTCTGAAAACTCAACCATATCTCTGGTGGTTGCAAATCTCAAACTTCAAACTTCAAACTTCAAACCTCAAACTTGTGGTTCAGGCCAAACCAGGCAGGAAATATCTAGCTTTACCCTTTACATTTTTGACAAATCCAGTCGAATCCTGTAAAGGGGGTCTGAACAAATGATCAGATCCATGCACCTCGAGATGACCGGCCCAATGCTGAGTAGCATTGAGGCCCTCCTGGTACCATGAAACTCATGACTGTACTTGTATGTTGACAATTAAAGACAAATGTTATTGCCCCCTTTCTAAATTAAATATCAGTACCCCTAATGTTAATGCCTAAGCTCCTTGTGCCCCAGTTGCATATAAGCTAAATAGTAGTGCACTGGATGTGAAAAAATATTGTGCCCCCTGTATTTATTTAATAGGTAATAATGCACCTATTATTAACTAAATAAAGAATGGTGTCCCTGTAATAAAATAATAAAATAAGAAGTAGGTGGGCCTATCATAATAAATACTTACCTATAATCTTCTTTGTTTCATCTTCCAACTTATTCCAATGAAAAACTTTGAATCCTAGAGGAGAAAAAAAAACCACATTGACCGCAAAGATTGCTCTAGTGGAGAATGTAGAACCCAATTAATTAATCTCTGTTAAGTCTGGCTAGTTAATAGTAGGGCAGCCAGTCAGGAGCAGTCTCACCTATAATTGGCTGAGATGTGCAAGATACTACTCTTAATTGGCTGCCCAGATATTATCTAGCTGGGCTCACTGGAAATGAACTCATTTGGCAAGTATTTTTTACTTTTATCTGTTTTACTAAAAAGTGGTGGTTTGGCAAATTGGAATGGTTTATATACCTTACATTTATTATAACTCAGAGTGCAGTTTTAAACCTTGTGGATTAAAATCATGCACTTTTATTTGTGGTTAATTGCTAGTTAATCGCTTGATTTACATATGACGCATCAAAGTGCAGTAACCTATGACTTGATTAAACAGCAGCTTAGTAAATCATGTCCAGAAAGTTTTCTGGGAACACTTCCCTTCTAGTCCACTCCCACAATCAATGATAGGATAGTTTATGATTTAATTTCAGTTGTGCACTAAACTTCTAGAATTGTGAAAAATCATGTTATGCTACAATTTGTGTGTGCTATGTAGTGAACTTTGCATTATTTCAAACACTTGGGGCTAGATTTACTAAGTTGCGGGTTTGAAAAAGTGGGGATGTTGCCTATAGCAACCAATCAGATTCTAGCTTTCATTTATTTAGTACATTCTACAAAAATACAGCTAGAATCTGACTGGTTGCTATAGGCAACATCCCCACTTTTTCAAACCTGCAGCTTAGTAAATCTAGCCCTTGGTGTCATTCAGGAGCTCTAAACTGCCTTAACTTTTTATATTACAATTAAAATCCTGGAAAGTGTTCTTATATCTACAAATTTCAATTTTTTGCCCTGTCTGCATTACCAATATCCAGGGTGAATTGGCCATAGGCCATACAAGATCTTTTCCCAATAGGCCAGTGGTCTACTGGGGCTGCCCAGAGCAGTGTCAGTCCAGCAGATTTGCTGTTATTCTGTCTGACATTACAGAATGGGGGCCACAAAACTCTTAGTCTTGCAAAATTAGGTAGAGCTAACTCTGCAGGAAGTTACCACCCTGACTGAAATCAGCTCCACTGTCTGCAGCACACGTAATGACAAGGGGGTGAGGGGCAAGATATGGATGGGGAGCATGATTTGGCTGGGACATTCAATGGGTCTACATATGGTAATAATTCTAAAGTTCCATAATAAACATATTGGGGTACGTAAGAAAGTGTGGACCATAATAAGCACCTCACACAAACAGGCAGAGTTGTTCATATCAGACTTGTAGAGTATGTCATTGATAAAATGGTGCACTGCAATAACCAAAACATTTACTTTCAATTACACCAGTCTAGAAGCCACAATATCTAATAAGAACCAGACAGGACACACATATTTAAAGACTTATAGATAATTCCCCAAAGCATAGATGCCAGTAGCATATTTTCAGGTATCTTAACCATATAGAATTTCTCCAGCCCTGTGAAGCATTTTATAGATTAGTCTGGAGGTAAGAGGAGCGAGGGTCCCTTGTTGAAAACCTGGGAAGGAAAATCACATGAAATTTAATTTAGGACAAACACCCAACTAGCATATTTTTTGCATAAGTACTAGCAGATTGAATGTTAGTCACCTGTTATAGGTTGTTGTAAGTAGTTATAGTGGACCCCTCACCTATGATCAAGCAAACAGAGTCCAGGGATCAAGCAGAGATCAGGTTAACAGAATCCAAATAGGCATGCAAAGATCAGGGTCACAAGCAAATAATCAAAGTCCAGAAGTCAAGCCAAAGGTCAGGACAACAGGCAAACAAGCAAGGTCCAGGAATCAAGCCGAGGGCCACAACCAAAGATCAAGCAGCAATGGAGCAAACACAGGAACAGGGTGAAACGAGCAGCAGCCAGGAATAAACGGATGAACTGCAGAGAGCACAGCTAGAGGCAGGTATTTGAAGCAGTGCAACAGGTGCAGTTCTAATTAGGCATCAGGCAAGGAGATTAACTCCTTCAGGCATGTTGAAGACTTCAGGAACAGGACAGCAGCACCTCTGGTGGTATTAGGTACTGCTGCTAGATACAAAGAATAGGCAAGAGTAACACGTAACAGTAACCTGGGTTTTCTTTTAACTTAATAACCTTTGGAATTGCTAGAACCACGTGTTCCTATTTTATAGCTGATTTGATAGAATCCAGTATTAAATTATTTACAATTTTCTCTTTTTATGGTGGTCAGAAGGATGCTCTTTGTATTGTATTGCGGTCACAAGAATGCTTTCTCTATTGTTTGGTGGTCATCAGGATGCTCTCTGTATTGTGTGGCGGTTCACAAATATGCTCTCTGTATTGTGTGATGGTCACAAGGATGCTCTTTGTATTGTACAGGAGACACTACAATGATAAAACACTAGTTAAATTGAGCTAGTAGATGTTGTATTTGATTATACCTCTTTGACTTTACTATTTCTCTTATTTTTTATTGGCTATATATAACCACACCCACATTAAACAAGCCACATCTGTATGGTTTTGGTCTCGCCAATATTCTATTGCTGGAGCATTGGTAGAAGAGAGTGATCCATTTTCTTATGCTTTCCCTCCATTTGCCAGCCCTCACCTGCCAGTCCTCCAGCAACCACAGATACACCATGTCAGCTTTTATAGACTATATGTAATAAAAAATATGCTATGTTATAATTTGCGTATTATATACTGCACAATTTGTGTTTGTTTATTACTCGGATTTCCATCTTTCATGTACCAAATGAACACGTCATGTACACATTTCCAAAAAGCCCCAAACATTCCAGGATCCAGACAAGAATCCAGCAGCAAGTTATGAAATCTAATAGAGAGGAGAAAGCAGCACAGTCCAAAAACAGCTTCATCCTTTAGCCCTCATGATTTCTTGTTCTCTCTTGTTGCTTCTTTTTCTCCCCTTCTCCTTTGCTGTCCTCCATCTCTCACCTTCCTCAAATGTCTGCCCATCACCCTGCAATTTCTACATTCCTCCTTCCCACCACTTTACCCCCTCCTTCACTACTACTCATGCTCTCCAGTATTACCCTTTCTCCACAGTGGGGTGTATTGAACAGAAGAATCATCTATCCTCTCTTAGTACCTGGAGAGGATAAATTTTTTCCTGTTCATTGCTTCCTGCTCAATCCACAGAGAAGGGAAGAGTTGGATTTTGCTGCATCTCTCATCTCATCTTTTGGGAAATAGTCTTCAGATTATACAGCCGCTGAGCCTGTACTCTGCTCCAACATGGTATGTTATTAAATATGTAATAGGGCCTTTGTCTGCACTGACATTGGCTGATAAGTAGAACTCCCTTACTTCTATTATGTCCCACAATATAGCAGGAAGTTGCCACAATTTGGTTTTCTAGAAGGCTAAATTACTGGAGAGAAGGGCAGTAAATAATCTGCCTTCCACCCTATGAGTCACATGTTTTACATGCCTGTGCTAGGGGGTAGATTTATTTGGCCTTAATATGTTGTCATGCTTGACCTAGCCTAAGATTCAAAGTTAGTTAACATTGATTATTATAATAACATTTTTACACTTTAACACAGGACCCAAACTTTCTAGGAACCAGCTAAGTGGAAACAAAGGTCTAGAGCAAGTAAAACAAAACTGCAAGAACTGGTAAGAGAGAATAGTACAGTCTGTCTATGTTGTTACTTTTATTTTATTTTTATTTTATTATATAATTGTTAAATTGTATAATGCTAACTCTGCCTACTTCTGTTTACTCCACTTATCAGTCCAATACTTTACTTACTTGTATGTTAGGTCTGCCTACTGTGACAGTCTCCTCCTTGCATTGCTGTGACTCCTTGCATTGCTATGATTATCACCAATAGGGCTAGGAATTATGGTGTGCTAACACCACCTACTTTCGTGTTGGTCTCACCTACAGTTTATTTGGCCTCACTCATATGAGGCCACTTTCAGAATTTTTTCCAGGGCCACTTTAATTTCCCATTAGAACCCGAGAGCCAATATCTACTCTTTCTCCTTGGTTGGGAGCCTATCATGTCCATCTGCGGGACAAGCATGTTGCCAAGCGATAGAGTGGGTCAGAGCCCTAAATTCGGGACTGTCCCATTGAAATCAGGACAAATGGGAGGTATGCCTGTCCTGCCTTTGTAGTGGGAAGAGCCACCAACCTAGTGTGGTTATACACCTGTCCACCTGTCGGCAGCTATGGAAGGGTCCTCTAGAAGTTACTGTACCGGGCCCAAAATTCCTCTTGGCGGAGTATGTATGCCCGTATGTCAGCTAATATAAATTGTAAGTTCCACTGGGGCAGGAACTGATGTGAATGGTCAAATTTTATCTGTAAAGCACTGCGCTATATGTAGGTGTTATATAAATAACTGTTAATACTAATAATGTTAATAATATTCCCATTTATATTTTAATGTTTTGTTTTTTCCGCATATTTTATGATTTCAATAGAAATCTAAATTCATTCTAATCCCACTGCTTTATCAACTTCATCTGAATAAATGTTTATACATAACAGTTTAATTAAATGATAATGTAATTCTGTGCATAAATTGAGCCCATAAAATCAACAAACCAGTCCCCTAAGGAATATGGTGACATACAAAATGCATTTGGGGGCTTCTTGATCCGGAAAATGACATCAGACGTCAATAAAATCGGGATTCCACTATATTAATTAGTGCAAACTGAAATTCTATAATAACTGATAAAACATATTTTTTTATTTTCTAGATGCATGTTATAAGCTGTTTAATAAATCAATTGTTTTTATAGAACATCCATAGATACAGACTTCTACCAGTACTGCCTCTCACTGTCTGAACTTTCACTGCTTCATCTATGACCAGATAAGCCTCAGTGCTTACATTCTCCTGTTTGCAGATTTGAATTCATTGAAGTTGATATTGAATTATATATACTTCACTATTGTGCTTTCCTTTTCTTTGCTATTTATTTTAGGCTTCATCCCTGTGATTGTAGATCATATGTGTGTGTGTGCTTGTTATAAAAACACACACACACACACACACACACACACACACACACACAAATATAAACACATGCACAGATACAAGCTGCTACCACTAGATGGGAGTGCAAATAAAGAAAATTATTTTGACCAGCCCATACAATGCAATTTAACTGTCCTCCAATAGAGGGATGAACAATGTCAGCTCTTGAGTGAAGGGATATAACATTGCTTTTATGTGGCTCTATATCCATGCTTCAGCAATATTTATGAATAAAAAATGTAATTGATCAACATTTAGAAAATAAATTGGAGTAATTTGATTATCCTTTTTTCTCTTTAGCAGTGTGCTATTATATCACATCTTCATATAAATTTTGTAAAATATTGAGTGTACATATTCCATTAATAATGTATATTTTACTTACTTATTTAATCTGCAGTTTGATAAATGCTGAAAACATGCACTCAATGACACTTTGGTACTTTACATGGTGCTATTATATAGATGACACACAGTCCAAAAAATGCACTACAACCGCTAATAGGTTATAACCACTGAATCATTTTACTAAAGCAAATTGCAGCACACAGATTTTGAGGTGAAGACAGACCACCTACATACATACACAGCTGCCATGAATCGCCCTACTAGTTATGTTATCAGAACCTGTTGTAGACGAGAGCTTCACTTTTAGCAACCTCCTTTCCCATGGAACCAGATATGTTCACCAGGACTTGAGAAGTGATAACTTAACTCAAGTAGGTGGGTATCACAGAGGGCTTGGTAGTGAGATGCTGAGCAGAGATCTCTATGGCAACAGCGATGCAGGATGCACCTGGACCAGAATAAGCAAATATATGGAGTTGTAGTAAGATGTAGTGCCAACTTCCTCAGTATAACAGCTAAGCAACGTAGAGTTGAGAATCGGTGTAGTACCAATTGTGGCCTGTATGAAGATGGCACTGGAGAGCAACAGTCAGTGCAAGGGAAGGTGCAGGAACAAGATTAAGCTGTAGATTTGGATGGTGAAACACAGCTGACACAGGTGAGTCCAGGGGAGCAGATACCGGGCACCATGAACCTATGAATGGGAAGTGGTATCACAGACAAAAGGCAAAGTCAACACCAGGCAAAAGGGTCAGTCCAGGCAACAATATATGTAGTCGGGGTCACATTCAATAAGGTCAATCCAGGCAGAGGTCAAAAACGAGTATCAGACAGGAGTAGAATATTCTCAGGAACTGGAGCACGAGAGAAGCAAGCATGTGAACGCTATAACTGGCAAAGTTCCAGTGAACCTGACAGGTATTTAAAGCAGTGGTAACCAATCAGGTCAGATGTCAGATTAAACTGCAGTGAATGGAGTTCATGTGATCACACTCAGGCTGACAAGAACACTGCAGCAGCAGACAAAAACAGCAATTACCTGCTGTTCCTAGCAACAGCTACCAATCACAATACACAGCTCTCTTAAAGACACACCCTCATAATCATAGACTGACCAGGATCTCTTAGACTTCACTAACCCACTTTACAAGTAAGACATCCACCTACTGAAACCCCTCTCCCAAACCTCCCTCCTTCCCCAATTCCCAAATCTCTCATCCATCCGTCTCCTAAACCATTTTCCCACTTCCCGCCTTCTCCCATCTTAATACCTATATCAAAATTCCTGCCCTGCCTCTTAACCTGAATCATCCACTCTACACCTTCTGATCTGTTATTATTAATATTGGTTGCAATTTGGGCCTACCAGAGAGTATTAGTATTAACATCTGGGCTATGGGACTACAGCTAATTGCTGTTGCTAATTTAGACTACAGATTGAGTGATGTGAGTAGGCCCATGCTATGATCTAAATGTCCATCTATATCCCAGCAGCTGGGAATGCTCCCACCACAGAGGTGTTAATGCTAATTTAGCATGTCCTTGTGTGTTACTTGTGTTTTTTGTGGATAACCCAAATCAGTAACCTAAATTAACATGATTAAAGCACAAGGATTAGGTTTAATCACATTACTTGTCAATAGGTCCAATTTGTTGTACATACTGACAGCAGTGGAATTTAGCCATTTCGCCTTTCATGGGATGTGACTTATATGATAGTATCATAAAATAGTTGTAGAATACTTTACATACTCTTACAAAATATAAACCAAAAGAACAGATATTGAGGTACAGAATAAGAGAAGTGACATTACATAGGTTTTTACAATTAAATCCAAATCTCCAGGGACAACATTTCCAAGAGCAAAAAGTATGGGGACTAAAATGTAACACCTTTGAAACCAATACATTATTTCTAAAAAAAAAAAAAAGCTATACTGAAGTATTACAGTAATTATGAGTCACATATGTTTAATAATAAAAAGTTAATATTGCATTTTTGGAGCAACAAAACATATATATTTATTTACAGGGATTTGAGTATGTGCCTCAGAAGGAAGGACATGGGTGTAGTGTAACATGAAAGAAGACAAAAAACAACAGTAGGAACAGAATGAGATTGTCCTAATGATATGTTGTTTAATTTGACTCAACATCTTTGCCCAGATGTCCCCCACTATGGAAGCTTCTAATGTAACAAAATAGAATCTTTAATGTATGAAATGACCAAAGAAAACCACCTAGGGAATTTTGTCCAAAATGTCATAATTCATCACCATAATGCTTATATATTATACAAGTCCACAGGTGCAAGATCTAATCATGCAACAAGGCTATAACAACCACTGTGTGAATCCTCTAACTTCACTGTGTTCAATGCATAATTTCAGTTTGATCATGTTTGTGGTTATAGCTAAATTTTTAAAATCTATATATGTGTAGCAAACACTTTACTTGGGTAACTACAGGAGTTTGGGCTTTTGATTTCACACTGTTTGGTTATAAAAAATAAAAAAAAATCAAGGCACATTAATATAAGCATATATAATAATATTAATAATTATGTTTTATATTGCATTAAAAAACTAAAATAGTTCCCCCCCCAAAAAAATTGTATATACTATTACATTTATTTTTCATTTTTATGAGACACAAGTTACAAATTGAATACCACCAAGAAGTATTGTGTAAAGGAAACACATAGTAAAGGTAGTCAGTTTGCAAGTTTAAGACACAGCAATTTTAATAACATAACCACATATTGTCCTGAGAAAGACGTTTAGAAGTATGAGGTTTTGATAGCTTGTAATGTTCCCTCTAAACTGATCAATCAGCAGATTAAAGTTAAAATGTCATTTTAATGAGGACTGCATCTGAGGGGCTGTATTCACAATACCCTGGATTTTTCCTCGAAAATTTAATTTTGAACACTTTAATTTCCATATTGTTCAGCTAGAAGGGAAAAGTGGTGGCTAGTGCTATATGATATGTCTACAGAAATTTGTAAATGGAAAATTTAGGCACACAAACCACTTCCCAGATTCTTATAAACCTCTCAATGTTGCACTGAAAGCCAACAACAAATGAATAAGATTATACCAGATATGTCAAGTTTTATGCTTCTAAACAACCATAATATGGACAGCTAGATACACTGTCAAAGAGTGCAAAAAATTCACTCCACCCTGTGTCTTGTGCATAAGCATGGTCTGGTAAACCTACTTATGCTGACCCAGCTTGATCTTGACTTTGAGTGCCTGAGTCATTAAGGAACGTAGCTCTTTTTTTTGTGTGTAACATATGCAATTCCATTCTGTGCATGCCCAGAACGAGCACACTCAGCAGTCAACGAAAGCAAGCCTGCTGTGTATGCCAACGCAAATGACAGTGATGACGGTCTACGATTTCGGGGAGTGAATAGGGCGGGGAATGGTCGTGTTCCCATTCTCAATGTAGAATGTGTGCATACCAAACTCAAGCGAATGCAGACACATTGGAATGAAGCTTAGCATTGGACAAAAGTATTCGGACGCTTGACCATTACACCAATAGAGGCTGTCATGAAATTGTATTCAAACTTATATACTTTAATATGAAGTTGGTCCCCCTTTTGCAGTGATTACAGATTCCAGTCTTCTTGCAAGGTTTTCCACAAGATATTGTTGTGTTTCTTTGGGAATTTGTGCCCATTCATTCTGTAGAGCATTTATTATGTTAGGCACAGATGTTGGACGAGAAGGCCTGGCTCGCAAACTCCTTTCCAGTTCTTCCCAAAGGTGTTTGATGGAGTTCAGGTCAGGGCTTCCACACCAAACTCATCACCCATGTCTTTGTAGTCCTTGCTTTGGGCACTGTGGCACAGTCTTGTTGGAATAAAAAAGGGCCTTCCTCAAACTGTTGCCACAAAGTGGGAAGCATAGCATTGTCCAAAATTGCCCTTCACTGGAGATAAAGATCCTTGCCCAAACCTTGAAAAACAGCCCCATACCATTATCCCTCTTCCACCAAATGTCACAGTTGGCATAATGCAGTCAGGCAGGTAACGTTCTCCCGGCGTCTGCCAAAACCAGACTCACCCTTCTAACTGCCAAACAGAGAAGCATGATTCACCACTCCACATAACATGTTTCCACTGATCCACAGTCCAGTGTTGGTGTGCTTTATACCACTTTATCCGACGCATGGAATTGGTTGTGGTGATGTGAGGCTTGCATGCAGCTCCCATTCCATTAAGCTCCCACCGCACAGTTTTTGTGCTTATATTAATGCCAGTGGAAGTTCGGAACTCTTCAGCTATGGAATTAGCAGAGCGTTGGCGAATTTTATGCACCATGTGCCTTAGCAGGCTCAGACTCATTGATTGTGGCCTTAAAAAATCATTATATTAACCTGATTCATATGTGGAACAGTAATAAATAATTTCACAAACAAACAGACAAGGAATGCCCACACATAGAATACAGAGAATTGTAAAAATAAATGCTTTTATACAATAATTTGTTATTTTTTATTTAGTAAAGTAACATGAGCGTTACAACAACCTTGAGTCAGACATCTAGACTATATTTTCAGTCAGTGGAATAATATAGGCTAACCATGAGGTTTTATACTTTCCCTTATAGACCTTCTAAAAAATGAAGCCTTCTTTTATTATGGTCAATTTATACCCAGTCAATCCTGCAAAATTACTATTAACAACAATAATAATAATAATAATAATAATAATAATAATAATAATAATAATAATTATAAATATGTTCATGCTTTTTTATTACTATAGTGCAATCTGGTATAAAAAATACAATCTGGTCAAAACAAATAGAAAAACTATTATTATTATTATTATTATTATTATTATTATTATTATTGCCCAACATTTTTAGATTACTTATGCAGCAAACAATCTATTCAGAGGAGTAATATTAGCACACAAAAATGTATACTGTTCTCTAGAAAAGCAAATTAATCCGTATGCCTGACCATGAATGTGAGGGGATTCAAAGTGTCTGCTTCCTAATGATTTCATAAAAGAACAAACATGCTGGTATCACAGGCAAAATAATTATTGTGATATTTAATTAGTACCAGTTAGAATTGTAGAAATTTGACAATAAATGTAGTTTAATACATATAATTATATTTGCGTTTTGCTCTGTTGTGAATTGAAAAATATATATTCTGGGAAAATGTATACAGCATTTTAAGTCTTGTATAATGCACATTTGATGTATAATACAAACTGTAAATGAATTATGTTGTTCAAGAGCACATTTTCATAATGATGAAAGAACAATAGTCTGTCAGTGTCAAGCAAGGTCACTGTGCATTTCAAGACCTTCTTTCACTTTAGAGATTAGTAACCATGGAATAAAATATGTTTCAAATAGGGGCACATCATTCTTACAATTTTGTTTAACAGTAAGAAATGTAAGATTGCAGAACAATGAGTGCATTCAAAATCAAATGCATATATTCCCTTGCACAAATAACATGAAGTCTACAATTTCATATATAGCACTTGATACATGATTTTTAGATCTTAAAAAGAAGAGATTCCATTCATTACCATCCTCATTGGTATTACTTGTCATCTGGTTTCACTAGATAGTAAGCTCTTGTGAGATGGGCTTTGTCTAGTCAGAAATAGAACACATTAAGGAAAGCTTATGACAAATTAATGCAGCAGAACCACAATCATGGACAGTCTAGAACAAAGTGAACCTTCTAATATTGAATGAAAAGTAGATCCCATATGAACTTAATTATCCATAAAACAAACCTAAGGATGCATCCTGTTCCTGTTACCGGTATTTTTAATTTCAAATAGAGATGCTCACTGACCCCCGTGTTTTGGTTTTGTTTTTAGTTTTGGATCTGGATTACCTTCGTGTTTTGGTTTTGGTTTTGGTTTTGCAAAGCCGCCCTTGCGTGTTTTGGTTTTGGTTTTGTTTGGTTTTGTTTTGAAATTTGTTAAAAAAATTACATTTATTTGTGCTAAAATAACATAATTTAGATATTATTTTGTAGCTACATAATTATTATACCTCACTAACATTAATTTCCAAGAATTTTTTATTCCATTTTGACCACCTTCTATGTCACAATATGATTTTCATACACTTGAAAAGAAAAATGGCTGCAGTTCTTGCCAGTGATAATAAAAAGGCCATTGTCATGCCTGGGCATAAGACCAAAAATCCACCTCTTAAGTGTGAAATTATTTGTACACAAATCCTGGCAAGAGTTGTCTATCCATTTGTAGCGTTTTTAAACGCCACACTCAGTAGAGGTAGGGACCTTAACCATCTGGGATCCTCATCTATGTTTCGTCATTTTTCAGCGAGTTCATGGAAAACTGTTGGGAAAATCAGAAACTTAGGTTAAAAAAAATAACAAGTAGTCCAGCATAATCTACCTCCCTTCTCTCATCTACATCCCAGCACCTGCAATCTTCCCCCCAACACCTTTATAATCAATATCCCCTGAACCAACAATTGCCAGTTAAACAATCCTTTGCAAGAGGAAGCAAGAATGAAAGCTATCACCCAGTCGCAAAGCGGATCACAGACGCCCTGGGTACTATGCTAGTGTTAGATCTGCGTCCAATGTCCACTATTAATACAGTTGTTTTAAGACATTTAATTGAGGTGTTCTGTCCCTGTTAGCAAATGTCATCACTATACCATTTTACTAGAAAAGCTAATTCTCTCCTGTACCGGAAAGTTCCTAAAAATGTAATTATTGGGCGACAAAATGGCATTCTACCCACTATACACTTAACCACAGATATGTGGACAAGCGGAACTGGGCAAATTAAAGATTATATGACTGTGAAAGCCCACTGGGTTGGTCATTCGCCTTTCCCAGCATGGACAGCAGCAGCATGTACCCTCGTACGTCACATTTTTGAGAAGTAGGCTACTCTGTGTATCAGCGGCTTCAGTAAGAGGCATACAGCTGATAATCTGTTCCAAATACTAAGGGATGTCATTGAAAGATGGCTAATCCTGCTTGGACTCTTCTGAGGATAAGTCATTTCTGATTACGACCCCAATATTGGTCAAGCATTACAGCGAGGTTGAATTCCATCACATTTCCATACTATTAACTTGGTGTTACAGAACTTTTTAAAAATGACATGCAGGAGATGCTGTTTGTGTCCAGAAAACATTTAGGGTCAATTTATGATTTCTGCAACAGCATGTAGGAGAATTCAGCAGCTGCAAGAAGACTAGCATTTGAGGGGAATATACTTTAGTCCAGCGAAGTAGTTACCTGTGAAGAAAGTACAGACACGGTTAGCTTGAGTCAAGTCATTGCCATAATAATACATTTTGAAAAGGTGCTACAGAAAATTATAGTGTGAAATAAAACAAAGTAAATGTGCTAACTATATTTTAATTGTAGATTAAATACTTAATTTTCTTCACAAGGATCCCAGCCTTATCAACATCTGGTTTGGACGTCTTCTCCTTCAGTTTCTCTGGCAACTGCTTGTTGTAAAAAAATTGCTTTCCCAAGACACCCAGTGGTGATGCAGATGAGTCCACACAACATTTTGATATTTGCTCTGCTGTAAAAGAATTGTCCAAAAATCGTGACAGCTCTGTCCTAAAATCAACTAGTAATTCCATTTGGAAGGCCCTTATCGGCAATTACATCATACTACACAGACTTCTATGATGGTGGGATGAATTAGTATTGTTTGAGGAAGATTATCACTAAACCCTGCCACCTCTCCTGTTTCGGAGTGAGCTATGGTACAAAAAAATGTAACTGCAGATTTAGACCAAGACTGTCAGCCCTATTATTTCTATTTCAGCAATTACAATTAGCAATGGAGCAATGGAGCACTTCTCTTTGGGTGTTACCTATATAACGCAGCACAATTTGCCAGCAAATTCTACAGACAAGCCTGCTTGTCTTCCTCTTCATCAACGACTCTTAGCAATTGAGCACTCATCTTTGGGTATATATTACACCCAAACATTTTTAGTGCAAATTAGAAAAAAATACAGTTTAATCCCTGACAGGCCCTCCACCATCCTTTGCATGTTAATAGTAGGATTGGTTGGAGTTATGGTCATGGTCACACATTTTTTTGACAAATCCTTCAAACCAGCCCAGATGTCAAACTGTTGTGGTCTGCCACCTGCATCATCCCTGCTTGTGTTTGGAAAGTGCAAATTGGTGCCAGAACCTCACGTGCCAGAACTGCTGCCACTGGTGCCACACTGCTGCCTCTGGTGCAGGACTTACACAATCAACCGCATCATCATCAGCGCCCTCATCGGATACCCAAATCTCCCCCACTTCCTCTTCTAAAGACAAAGTGTCATCATCACTTGGTGTATCACTGGCTACACTCGGGCTGTTCAGGCAAACATCAGCAGAACTGCTGAAAGAGTCCCTCTTTATGGGTACACTAACAGAATGCTCACGATTAGACATCCCACTGTTGGATGGACTCTCCACAGTGATTGGTGTCATTTGTGATTCAGAGCAAACATTATCCTCTAATGCCTTACTGTTATCTTGCAGCTCAGCTTTGACGCATAACAGTAGTTTTGCACCACGTGTAGGCTCGGTAACATTTTTTGATCTGCCACTAATAGACAAAGGTGAAGGCCTCATTCTCTCTTTGCCACTGCGTGTGTAGAATGGCATGTTGGCAATTTGTTTTTTATCGGCACTTAACTTTTGCTCAGTTACACTTCTTTTGCGCTTCAACAGGGTAAAAAAAAATTTGGTGTGTGTTTTTTTGACTGATTTCAAAAGACTGTGTAGTTTGACATCACCTTTGCCAGATGACATACTGGGAACACTACCTTCAGGACTGGTGACAGAACCTGGTTGCTCATTCTGCTCATAGGTGGACTGCTTTGAATCCATTCTGAGCCCAACGCACTTGTAGTGCTACAAATTTTTTTAGATACTGCCTTCAGATACTACTTTTGACAGCCAGAAATATTAATGCAAAAGAATGGGGGACACCCCAAAAGCACTTTGGAGTGCTACAAAATATTTTTTCAATCTGCTGACAGATGCTACTTTTGACAGCCAGAAATATTAATGCAAAAGAATGGGGGACACCCCAAATGCACTTTGGAGTGCTACAAATAATTTTTTCAATCTGCTGACAGATACTACTTTTGACAGCCAGAAATATTAATGCAAAAGAATGGGGGACACCCCAAAAGCACTTTGGAGTGCTACAAATTATTTTTTAAATCTGCTGACAGATACTACTTTTGACAGCCAGAAATATTAATGCAAAAGAATGGGGGACACCCCAAAAGCACTTTGGAGTGCTACAAATTATTTTTTCAATCTGCTGACAGATACTACTTTTGACACCCAGAAATATTAATGCAAATCCTCTATCCTCCTCTCTTCTCTGTCGATTGTTAGCAGAATTGGAATCAGAATTGTATTGTCTGTCCCTGCTCTAATCAGCCTGTGACTACACCCTGCTCTCTCCCTCTGTCAAATGGCGATGGATTGCTGTGGAGGCAGGTATTTATAATTTTCAAGTATCGCGAGAACCGAGCCCCGAGATACGACAACGTCACAATGACGTTCAGCCTCGATTTGGATTCCGAGCGGGCGGAAGAGTACCGAGCCTGCTTGGCTCGGTACTCGGATAGCCTAAGTTCGGGTGGGTTCGGTTCTCGGAGAACCGAGCCCGCCCATCTCTAATTTTAACAGTGTTTTTTTGCAAACATCTCAGTTTTACCAATATATATTTATACTACGAAGCTCTTCTAGTGCAGTATATTGTTTATATAATTCCTTATCTGAAACACTTACAGGCTTAAAAAAGAGCTAAATTATTTTTATATTAAATAATACATGGTGAATGATACGACTTTTCTCTGCTTACCTTTCTCTGAGAATGGCATACTCAGATAGTTTGTCTGTATTGATAATTATAAAGGTTTCCACTTCTGAACTTTTTTCACTTCTGTAATTTTTGGTGTCAACAATATACAGACTAAGCTAAAACATCACTGCTGGACAGTTGTAATTTTATGTAACCAGTTTACAATTGTAATGTATCCAAAAAAGGCTTAGGTCGGTTACCCACTGTTGATGATTAGATATAGCGCTAAGTCCAACATACAATTAGTCAGGAGCAGATATAGGTGAAGGAACTGGAGAACACTTTTAATTATTGAGACTGAGGGCTAGATTTACTAAGCTGTGGGTTTAAAAAAGTGGGGATGTTGCCTATAGCAACCAATCAGATTCTAGCTGTCATTTTGTAGAAAGTGCTAAACAAATGAAAGCGAGAATCTGATTGGTTGCTATAGGCAACATCCCCACTTTTTCAAACCCACAGCCTAGTAAATCTAGCTCTGAATCTCTTCCATTAGACCACGGCACAGTGTATGTGTAATGAATGGACAAGCTTTGTCAGATTAGCATCATAGCTTTTTGTTTCAGAAGCTGTAGGTTTTGATATGCATACGGAGGATGAGTGTAAATCAAAGTTGAATTAACCTAGCTGTAATATTAACTTCATATTTAAAAAAAAAATCTGTATAAATAAATGTGTCACTAGTCTGGCAGGTACACATCAAAATGTCTAAATGAGCTCACATTAATTTACAGTAAACAGAGCAATTTTTAAGTGTAGTATAAGCTTAATTTCTGCAAAAGAAAAAGAGCTATTAACTTTCTTTTTAGAATAAATAAGTAATGTCTGAACGTAGACTGAGGGCTTTTGTTTTTTAAATGGTTCTGCCATAGGCACAGACTTTGAAAACTGAAGTCTGTGTTCCTGGATGCCATCAATCTCTATAGCTGCTAATTTGTATATGTGTAATTGGGAATTGAATAGTAAGGATGCTACAATCAGAGGCCAATGTGGGCTTTGTATCTTCTGTCCTTTACAAAAGTTCCTTTTATATCTTATTATACTTTGCTGTCCAGTTCCTTGATTCTAAAACACTGTTCACATTATACTTTATCTGAGTAGGAAAGAGTAGGAGGGGAATGAGTAGCTTTATATTTGTCTGCCACCACTGGGTCACCATGTCAACTCAAAAAGGTTCTTGTGCAATTTGAAAGGATTCTGTGTTTAGTCCTAAAAGTAAGAATAAAAATAATTATACAAAATAAAGCATAATAACCGCTAGCACTAAAATTAACGGCATTAGGCATCCTGTTTCCTTACTAAAGCACAGTCACAATTAAACAATTATATCAAGTATTGCACAGAAAGAGATTTACAAAAAAATTCCATTACGCAAAAAAAGAGAATTTAAACTTTGAACAGAAAGTTCAAAAAATATAATTGATTCACAGGGCCAGTTCCTGTGCACAAGCATCCAATAGATATTTGTTCAGCTTGCAGATAATAAAAAGCAAATCTCTCTATAGCAAAGCATTTTACACATGATGGAGTCACTGCTGAGTGAGTACTATGCCAGTTTGGGTAGTGTATCTTGCTTGAAATTGCACTGGCCATGCTCAGAAAAGTGGGTGCATGCCATGCATATGTGTCTAGGCAGATTGGCATGATTAAGTCACTTATGCCTGCTTATGGTTGGAGAGGTGGAACAGGGGAGGGGAGGGCCATTCTAACATAGCACAAATACAGTAAGAGCATGTTCATGCAATTACAAACAAATGCAGACCAGTTCATAGATGCATACAGTATATGCCTGTCCAAGCCACATTATTTGTGGTAGGTGAAAGGCAGGTGCAAAAAAGCTAATGATGATGACAGTGAATAGCAATAGGGAAGTGCTTGTGATTGGCTGTTTCCAAATGTTCCACTGACGCTGATGGGTACTTTGTTCATTGTGCGTGCATATATTATGCTTATGTGTGTGTTTAATCAGTTATTTTTCATGTGTGCTAGAAAGTGAGGGCCTGATTAATCAAGGCACGCATTCTGAGAGCAACGTGCGTTTGTTTTTAAACCCAAGTAAATCAAGTCTGCTTATTCCCAAATTCAGCAAGAAATAGATCTGAAGATACGTGCGCTGATGAATTTGAGTGTAGGTCTGCTCTACTCTACTGCTCAAAACACTGCAGGATATGTCCAATGCCTATGTGGAAAATACATTTACAAACAAGTGCACCGAAAAAAAAACTATGTAATGTTACCTGTTAATAATATAAGCATTAATGACAAAACTGTTAAAAAAATTAAAATTAAATTCCACATGAAATACATTTAATAGGATGATCTTAATATCTGCTGAACATAAAATACATTTTTACAGTTGTTCCTGAGTTCAAACACATATTATAGAATGCATATGAGGCTGTCATCACTAGTTCTCAGTACTTAGACTAGCCCTGTGGCTGGAGCAAGAGATATGGCAGAAAAACAAGTAACTTTGAAATAATCAAAGCTTGATTTGGACATGCTGCGTGCGCTCGAGTTTGCCACGCCCTTACTGTACATTGACTGCTGCAAACACCCCTTCCCAGATACCCGTTCACTCCCAGAAATTTAGGGCTGTAGTAAGTGTCCTTTGAGCACATAGAAGCAGTGAACATTGCTATTTTACAAGCAATGTGCAGATGTATGCATGGGGATATTAATTATAGTTAAAAATACACATTTGACACTTAATAAACATTACCAGCTTTATAGCCACACTTCCATGAGTTGTTTAATATTAGACTCAAGGTAAAAGGATCATTAAAAGTTAAAGTAAAGTTACGGTTACTTAAATAAGGCAGTGGTGATATGAGACGTGTAGGTTGTTCTTAGACATTAATTTGCATATCTACATTAAGCTGCCCTCATTGAAGATGTAGCAAATAATAACATCCTGGACTCAAAGCTTCCATCTGGAAAACATACAAATTTTGCAGGTGCAGACATGGTTTCACTCAAGTACACAGACAGATGCTCATTTTTGTCTTGTACTCCTATCTACAAAATACCCTAATATTGCTTTTTTTTTATTACAACATATAATGCTGCTACAATTAATTAATTTACTTTATAATGAAAGAAAAAAAATGCTCAGTATTTATATAGTCTGCTTTTCATTTGATTTTGGGCAAGTTGTTTTATGTGTTGCTCATTTTATGAAACATGTATTTACCATTTATTTTAAACAGTGCGGTTAAAAATACTTTCATCTGGTTGATTTTATTCTCATAGTGGTTTACTGAAATTATTTTGGACCTGTGTGAAATGGAGCACTCGTGTGGATCGCAAACTATTTGTGCCAACTTCTGATTGGTTTGGCAGCAACAACTCATTATTCTGAGCACAGTTGCAAATTGCAAATTTTTTTAATCGTGAGATTAATGCTACAAAATAGAAAATAATTTCTCTATTTTTTTTAGTTGTTAATATATATGTGTTGTTAATCTATGTTACTGTAATTACTAATTTCCCAACTCTCTCCTGTTTTAGTTGTTAGCAATATAGATTATTTCACAGTGCACGAACAGAATGTTTACATTATATTTAGTTACCAAGTAAAATCATACTTACCTACTTTCTTCAGCTCCCTTCCGGGAGCCAGCCAGTGGAGGGGGGCGTGAAGGGGCGGGGTGGCCGAAATCGCGTCATTTCGGCCCCGCCCCCTGTGATGTCATGACGCAAATTGCGTCATTTGACAGCGGGGGCGGGGCCAAACGCCGCGATTCACCGGGAATCGCGGCGTTTGGGATCTAATTCTGCCCACTTCACTAGGAAGTGGGGCACTTCCTACTGAAGTGGGCAGAATTCGGGAGATTGCCACACTCGCCCGGGAGTCCGGGAGACTCTCACAAAATGCGGGAGTCTCCCGGACATTCCGGGAGAGTTGGCAAGTATGAGTAAAATACTGAAATATTAGTTGAAAGCAAAAAATATATGAATTACTAGCTAAACAGTTGCAAAGTAATGGATCTTTGTGACATTTTTTTGTGTGGCTGCCAGCCTCCTTTTATTGGTTGATTTCTTACAGTGCAAGTCACCACTTTGTTGTTTGCAGTGACAAAGCGTAAGCTGTAAATCTTGTCTCAGTTGAGTTTCTTTCTCATGATTGAAGTATTTCAACACAACTTAATTCAAGTTATTGAAGTGGATCCCTGACTCCAGAGAAACCACTTCAAGCTTGGCTGACATCATAAATGAAACTTCTAGGGAACTCGTGCTGTACAAGATATTTTAAAGTTTTCTCCTGTATGTCACAGCAGGGAATATTACTCTGATATAAGAGAATTATAGAAACTAGACTATTGTTTTTCAACGCACAGCATGACATACAAATTTGTCTTGGATACTTTGAACGTACCTTGAATACATCATGAAACACATGGCACAAAGGCAGACCTGAAACACAATTAGTGAACACAATTGTGACTATTTTGTTACATGCTGGTTATTGAACTGACAGCTGAAAAGAATTTCCAAAGATTAGCCAAGGTCTGCTGAGCTCACTGGATCACCCACTCTAAATAACATGAATGAATGACCGCTAACAACATTCATTAACTTTACAAACCTATCAAAATATCAAATACTAACAAGATGGTTATAGCTCAGACATGTGAGTAGAGTATAATGTAGGACATTGCAATGCAAGGAAGCATATTTGCAGTGTTCTATATGTGTGCAGTATTCACATCTACACATTATAGAGATTGATTAAACAAATGCTGTGTTAAAAGAAACAAAAATATAGAGTAAGCACATTAAACTGCAGACTGAAGATGTTACACTTTCGCTGCTATAAACCCTTTAAATACACCTTAAGTCCTACACAATAAATATTAAATAAAGACACGACATAAGATTTGTTGCCAAATAATAGGTCACAGTTCATTAAAAATAAAATGGTGGTGGAGAAGGCAAATTGTGAGGTGGCACAACCAATAGCAATAACAGTGTATGGCCATCCGGCACTAACCACTGGTCCCTGGATCCTTTACAATAGGCCGGTGCTAAATCTGGTTTCAGAGTGACTACACCTCCTGTGGACTCACAATGATGTGGAAAAAGGGTTCCCCTCACAAGGGGACCAAGAGCCAAAGTACTTAAAAAATGACAGTGACCTGCGGCCAATCAGCGATAGCACTGTATGAACTGGTCGCTGTCTCACAAATGCCTTTCTGCCAACTGTGCTTGCTCTGTAGCAAAGGGAAAGAAAATGGTTAGACATAACATGTATACATGTAAAATTGACGGGAGGAAGGGAGGGAGGCAGAGAAAGAGGACCCAGCATGCTTTTGGAGGTACTATATACTATCCTAAAAAACACTACCATGGACATCCTATTGGCTGGGATCTGCAGGTGACATAGCCCCGAGAGGGTAAGCTCCAGACGTTAATCATATCACCTGTGTTTAAGGTCGCTTAGCTGGTCATTATCATCTGTCCCTGATACTTAATTATAGCAGCATGCTTTAAAGAAGCACTACCACATAATCAAATTTTTAATAAGCCTCACCCTTTATCTAGTACCATGGGGCTAATATATACGCATACTTTTTCCTATGCTCTCTCGATTGCGGCTTTTGATTGGAAGTCCCCCTGCCCCAGTTCTCCGTATAACTGGCTATCTGCCAAGAAAGGACTGTAAGAGGACCAGAGGATCACTGTGAAAAAGGCTGCATGGAGTAGGTAGCAGATGGGGTTCCAGCTAGGGGTGGGCACCTTAGTAAATATTTTACTCTATGCTACTGCAGCTTTAAAATCTATTATTTCGTAGGCCACTTATCAGTGCTCATTGTGTCCTAGGGAGAACAGTGCCCTATTACTGTATAAAGCAACATGCATTTGCTAATATGTGTCAACTTCCAAAAACATTTTCCAACATGGCTGATAAAAGATATTTCAATTATACAGTTCTGCAACCAAAAAGCTATTTTCATAATTTTATCTGATTCTTATGTTTCTTGGTGCGCTGTATTCGAAAATGACCACCGTTCTTTCCTGGAACGTCAGGTTTTTTCACAAATGTGCCTTGGTCAAACAGGTAGCTGGAAATTGCTAAATTTCAAATTCATCATACTGAAAAAACTGAACATGGAAAAACAAATTTATTTTCACTGCCAGAGCTCCCAAAAACATGAAAATACATGTTTATTGGTCCTGATGGTGATTTAGAGGGGTTGATGGCTCAGTCCCACATTCAGTATGATTCTTCTGAATGGAGGCTTTTCATTGACTCTTCCAAAAGAAGCTTAAAAGCAGTTTTACTTCACAATGGTTGCTGTTATGCGTCCCTTCCTGTTGCTCATTTGGTGTACTTGAAGGAGACTTATGAGAACTTGGATTTGGTACTCAAGAAAGTGGGTTATCAAAACCAAAACTGGTTGGTATGTGGGGATTTAAAAGTATTGTGTATGCTGCTGGGACAACAGGCTGGGTACACAATGTACCCTTGTTTTCTATGTTTATGGGACAGTAGAGACCGACAAAATCACTGGAAGCAAAAAAATTGGCGACCAAGAAGTCTAGTTGTTGGTGAAAAGAATGTTCTCAGAGAAACATTGGTACCCCCTGAGAAGGTTTTATTACCACCACTCCATATAAAATTAGGATTGATGAAGCAATTTTTTAAGGCACTTCCCAAAGGTAGCGAATGCTTCAAGTACTTGGGATTCAAGTTTCCAGGTTTAACGGAGGCAAAACTGAAAGAGGGGTTTTTTGTTGGCCCGGATATTAGAAAACTCATATCCGACAAAGACTTCATCAGTTCAATGACTCAAACTCAAAAAGAAGCGTGGGTTGCCTTTACTGTGGTCATAAAAAACTTTTTGGGAAACCAAAAGGACCCAAATTACAAGGAAATGGTGGAAACAATGTTGAAAGCGTTCCACAAGCTTGGTTGCTCCATGACCTTAAAAGTCCATTTTCTCAACTCACACCTTGACTATTTTCCTGAAAATCTGGGAGCAGTGAGAGAAGAGCAGGGAGAATGTTTCCATCAAGATATAAAAGAAATAGAAAGAAGTTATCAAGGGAAATGGAGTGTTACGATGATGGCTGACTACTGTTGGATGTTGTACAGGGATCTTCCGGAAGCCACCTACAAGAAGAAAAGCTCTAAAAGAAGTTTAGAGTTTAAAAAAAGACGATTTCACAAGCAATCTACTTGAGTGTGGTGTTAATTTTGTCGTCACCTGTGCAAATGAGTTAATATTTTTCATGCAAATATAATATTTGCGTTAAGAGATTTTTTTTAAACGATGACCACTTGTTTGTTCGAAAACCTGACATCCCAGGACAAAATGGCTGTCATTTTTGGATTCAGCACACCAAAAAACGTAATAATCAGTCAACTAAACCAAACAGCTGTCCAAATTTTTTTTTGCAGGCTTGTGTTATTAATGGGCATCATACTTATTTTGGGACCATTCACATTGAAATATTGGGCAATTTCCCAATATTTCTGGAGACTTAGGGTGTATGGAAGCTTTATTTGTAGCCTTACCTGTAAGTATGCTATATGAACGTTTCTTGGTTAAAGCTACCAATTTGAAAAAAAGTTTAGAAAAATAGAAAACCACGTCAAAAAGACCACACATTTTTGACCTGAATGAAACTTAGGTAACAAAACTCACACTGCACTGTGGGACAGCAAATGCTGTAACAAATGAAAAGCTTTACCCACCAATGTTAGATGTAGCATAGGTCTAAAGGATAACATAAAATGCCTGATTCAACAAGGCACGTATCTGCGGATTTTCAGAGTATCATACGCAAAACCACTATGCGCATTCCTAGAATCGGGACATACGCCAGTAAACGCAGCCCTGTCTGCTCCATTTTCTAACATAAAGGATACTTACTACAGCCTATGATTTCTGGAAGCGATCGGGAGAGGGAAGGAGCTTTTTGCCGTAGTCAAAAAGCGAGGGCGTGCCTTACTCATGTGTACGCAGCCATGTCCGAATCAAGCTCTGGCATGTCAAAGTTTGTGTTTTTCTGACATATCTCTTGCTTCAGCTACAGGGCTAGTCTAGGTCCTGATCAATAGTGATGACAGTCTCGTATGCATGTTAGAACATGTGTTTGCAATCAGGAGCAACTACAAAAATGTATTTTATGTTCAGTAGACCATAAAAAAATCCTAATAAATATATTTAATGGGGTGGAAAAAAATTATAAAAATACACACTTTTTTACTGTATTATCACTAATGCCTATATAATTAACAGGTCACATTCATTTAATAATTTCTTTTTTTTGCGCATTCTTTTCAGAATTTATAATCTACATAGGTATTGGATGTATTCCGCAGAATCTAGTGCACTAGAGCGCAGTAGACCTACACCCTAATTCATCAGCGCACACATCTTCAGATCCATCCCCTGTTGAATTCTGGAGTACGTAGAGACAATTTACGTGCGTTTTTAACAACTGCACAATGTGCTCAGAATGTGTACCTGGATGAATCCAGCCTGAAATGTGCAATTTGAAAATTTCCAGTGACACAAGCTGTAATTTTGCATGTACAGTCAGAACACAGACACTGAGAACTGCTTTAAAGAATAAAAGCAACAGGATGTTCAGGATGGAAGAGAGTACTTTACCATGAAAATATTTTGCAATGTCAGAGACATATCTGCTAAAATGTAGAAAGGTTTAAAATGTCTGTATAATATATTATTCAACATTATACTATTTCATGTATATTTGCTAAAGCTACCAAGTTTTTCATATATATATATATATATATATATATATATATATATATATATATATAGATAGATAGATAGATAGATAGATAGATAGATAGATAGATAGATAGATAATGTATATATTAATGTCTGGCAAAAAAGGTGAGTAAATTATATTTTCTTATTTTGTATTTTTCTATAACCACATGAATCATCACATATAGGATATGTTCTATATATCATATGTTGATGCTTTATTCTTCTGCACGCCCCATTACTTTTTTGTAAGCATAATATATTCATGACCATAAAGCTTTCAGTCCTAGAAGCCATTTTATTGGATTATAGAAACAGCCGGTATTTCGACTCATATAAAGGCACATTCAGTTTTAAGAGGAAGGAAAGAATTACATGCTTGTTGGTTATTGAATTTAAAGGTCACTTTCCTGGGACACTGTGCACCTCTCCAGAGAGTTTAAAATTTAATTACAACACTCTTGATGTGCAGTAAACCTCAAAAAGAACATCAACAAACCCATCAGCAACAACAGTAAAATCAACCAATTCCATCATAATACCAAGTAATTATTGTGTTTTATCTGAAGTCAACCCAGAATTCACATCATTCTTTTCACTACTTCTATATCTTCTAGAACCATTATTTGGACATAATGGTTGTTTTGTCACACAGAATATTATCCTATTATCCTATACAAAAGCACTAAAAATATCTTCTTTTGTCATAGTGAAGCCAAACTATGGTAAAAAAGTTTTCATTCTCCGATGCATTTTTCATTACACAAACTATCCAATTTAGTGTGTAAAAGTTCAGTTGTGCATATATATATATATATAATATATTTTTTAGAGGATATAGTGAATTATCTTATGTGTTATTTGGTGATTTGGACTAGGCTGCTGAAGAACTAAAGTGCACATACAAAGAATAATTGTGCTCATATTATTAAAGTATTTCAATTATGCAGACGTATAATATAAAAGGCAATGCCAGAGTATGAAAGAGAAAAATACAGTGAGACATTGAGACAGAGTTTGGGAGAGATAGATTAAAACAGTGAAAACAAATCAGTGAGAAATATTTGCCTTTGTGTCACAGTGTGAGTGGGCCAATAATTTATGTGGGATAATGAAAAAGAAAGAGTTCAGAAAAAGAACTCGGTGCCATGCGCAATGCGGATTGCCAATGAGTGTAATGCCACTATCCTGTGTGACATAGACACTGGAATAGTGTTTGCCTACAGATATTTTAGTGCCATGTTTCTAATTTACATGTTTTAAAATCACAGGGATGGTATTTATATTTGGGAAATGATTCCCAGAGAGATGTTCAGCTTTAGGGAAAACCTTCTAAGGCCCCTGGGGTGTAAATGAGAGAGATGGGTAGGCTCCATTTTAAGGCCCAGTCCTGGTCTTCTGTTCTACCGTCAGACTGATTAATAATGACATCTGTCAGCTGTTTTTAAAAGGCTGCTAAGCAGTGGATAAAGTCTCTCATTACATGGAGAAAGAGACTGCAGATAATCTGTGCAAGGAAGTCTGATCTTTATTGTGAGAAAACTGTGCTGGAAAACTGTGCTGTCTTTTGTTTTGTTTTAGTTTGTTAGTCTGGATTGGCTTTTATTTAGTTAGTGCTGGACAGGCAAGGTGTTTATTTTGAAGTTTTTTTTCTTTTCTTGCTTTATAAACCTAGCGGAGGCCAGTTGTACCCAAAACTTTTAATTTGTTTTACATTTTAGCTGCTACACACTACCATCTTCCTCAGGAGATGACACCTGTTCCCCTACCCCAATCACACCTGTTATATACACTACCAACAGATAGCAAGGAGAAAGTCAATTTTGCATGTTCTTATCAGTGCAAGGGAACCAGTGCTGGAAAAGTCTACAATGTTACCACTTGCCTTCTCTTTCACTTCAAAAAAAAAGTCCAGTTACATTATTTGCTTAGATGACCTCCTATGTTGCCAACTAAAATACCTATCCTCTTCTCTTCAATCTTCATTGCTTAAATTTCACCATTGAAGCTATCTACCTTCCAATAAATTTTGTGATTCTAAATCGGTTAGGTTTTTGGTGCACATAGCCACTCTGAGCCTGATTCATGATCTAACATACGTCCATTTGCGTAGCGTCTTGCATAATATAGCTCTGCGCATTCCCAGAAATATTACATCTACTATCAGTGCTCAGGATCTTGCTTCCTACTTCAAGGACAAGATTGACAAGATCAGACTAGAAATGGTATCCTCTTCCTCAACAAGCCATCAGCTCATTTCCTTCCCACTACCCTCTGACACCCTTTCTTCATTTGACCCCACAAATGAAGAGGAAATTTCTACGCTCTTCTTATCTTCCTACTCTACCTCCTGTCCTCTTGATCCTATTCCCTCGCAAATTGGTAGATCCCTGTCTTCTGTGCTCATTTCACCTCTAACTCAAATCTGTAATCTCTCACTCTCTACTGGCATCTTTCCATCACTATACAAGCATGCAGTGATTACTCCTATTCTAAAAAAACAAAACTCCGACCCAAACTCTCTCTCAAATTACCGTCCCATCTCTCAGCTCCCTTGCCCCTCCAAGCTTCTAGAGAGACTTGCCTACACTCGCCTCACACGCTTTCTTTCCGCAAACAACCTGTTGGATCCTCTTCAGTCTGGCTTTCGTTCTCAACACTCCACAGAGACTGCGCTGACCAAGGTTGTTAATGATCTGATCACTGCTAAGACTGAACGCCATTACTCTCTCCTAATTCTCCTTGATCTCTCGGCTGCATTTGACACCGTTGACCACTCTCTTCTCATACAAACACTGCAATCCCTAGGTCTTCAAGACACAGTTCTATCCTGGTTCTCATCTTACCTCTCTAATCGCTCTTTCACTGTTAATTTCTCTGGAGCCACCTCTGCTCCGCTTCCCCTATCAGTTGGAGTACCACAAGGCTCGGTGCTAGGTCCTCTGCTGTTCTCTATCTATACCGCTTCTCTTGGAAATCTAATAAGTTCCTTTGGCTTTCAGTATCATCTCTATGCGGATGATACCCAAATCTATCTATCCTCTCCTGATATCTCGACATCTGTGTTGTCCCGTGTAACTGACTGTCTTTCTGCCATTTCATCTTGGATGGCCTCTCGTCAACTCAAACTTAATCTTTCTAAAACAGAGTTAATAATATTCCCACCCGCCAACAAGAGCATACCTGACATTTCTATCTCTGTTGATAACATGACCATAAATCCCACCCCACAAGCTCGCTGCCTAGGTGTAATCCTTGATTCACGCCTATCCTTTGTTCCCCACATTGACTCTATATCTAAATCATGTTACATACATCTAAAGAACATTTCCAGAATCCGCACATATCTCACACAAGACACTGCTAAAACCTTAATTCATGCACTAATCATCTCCCGCATTGACTATTGCAATTCCCTCCTTACTGGTCTTCCCAAAAACAGACTCAAACCCCTAAAATCTATTTTACATGCTTCGGCAAGACTGATTTTCCTTGCAAATAGCTATTCCTCTGTTGAATCACTCTGTATGTCTCTACACTGGCTGCCTGTCTTCTACCGAATCCAATATAAAATACTTTTACTAACCTACAAGGCCATCAACAAAGCTGCACCAACATACATCTCCTCTCTTGTCTCAAAATATCTCCCAACTCGGCAACTCCGTTCTGCAAAAGATCTGCGTCTCTCATCCACCCTCATTACATCCTCCCATTCCCGGTTACAGGACTTTTTTCGGGCTGCACCCACTCTATGGAACTCTCTCCCTCGCACAATAAGACTCTCCTCTGTTCTACAAACTTTCAAGCGTTCTCTGAAAACCTACCTATTCAGACAAGCTTATAATATTCCTCAACCACCATCTTAACCTCACTACCTTTAGCCTGTTACACAATTTCACACAAGACAACTACCCCCGGAATAACATTGTTGTGTGACAGGATCATTTAGCTTATGAGTCACCCTACCTTTGCAGTCTGGCTGGGCCAAGATGCAAAATGTATACTTAACCTCATGTGTCAATCTCCCATTGTCCCATAGATTGTAAGCTTGCGAGCAGGGCCTTCTCACCTATTTGTCTGTTTTACCCAGTTTGTTTATTAGTTTATTACGTTTGTCCCCAATTGTAAAGCGCTACGGAATATGTTGGCGCTATATAAATAAATGATGATGATGATGATGATGATTACACCAATGAACAAAATTGCATGCAATTCATATCCGAATGCAAATGACACTTAGAACTCTCTAAGACTTGAGAGGTGGAACTCGGGAGAGAAGGGGCATACTAGGCCATATCCAGTGAGAGTGTTCCGACACAGATACGGCAGTTTCAAGTCCTGTCATTGGTTTCACCCATATCTTTTGTTCCCACTACGGGGCAGATGTCAACTGATAGTAATGACTGACACAATGTAGTCTTTGAATTGAAAAGTAGTATGGTGGAAACAAAATAAATTACAATTACAGAGATTGTTCCAGTCACTATTTTTATTTTGAAGCAATCGGCTCTTCAAATGAATTTTCAAACTCATAATTCATTATTTAAAAAAAAAAAAAAAAAATTATCCTTGCATAAGCATTCAACCCCCACAGACTAGTACTAGAACCACCTTTTGCTGTTATATCAGTTTTAAATATGTTGGGGTAAGTTTCAACCTGGTTTGCACAGTTTTGAAACTATTTTTAACAATTCTTCCTTGCAGGTTTCTTGCTCCAGGTTGTTCAGGTTGGTTGGATGACATGTGTGGGCTGCAATTTTCAAATTGTGCCACAGATTGTCAATTGGATTGAGATTTGGGGCTAGATTTACTAAGCTGCGGGTTTGAAAAAGTAGGGATGTTGCCTATGGCAACCAATCAGATTCTAGCTTTCATTTATTTAGTACTTTCTACAAAATGACAGCTAGAATCTGATTGGTTGCTATAGGCAACATCCTCACTTTTTCAAACCCGCAGCTTAGTAAATCTAGCCCTTGGAGTTTGAATTGACCAATGTAGAATATTTACCTTTTTGCTGTTCAACCATGCCAGTGTTGTTGTGGCCTTGGGATCATTGTCCTGCTAAAATGTGAAATTTCTCTGAAGGCTTGCAGTATCTGTCTGTATTTTAAACCATCTAACCCTTCAACAATTGTAACAAGATGACCAGTCCCTGCTAAGAAAAATCATCCCCATAACATGATCCTGCCACCCCATACTTCACGGTTGGAATGTGTTAGGTTTTCCCCACACATAGCATTTTGAATTGGGTAAAAAACTAAAGATATACTATATACATATATATATATATATATATATATATATATATATATATATATATACTTACTTTATTAGGTACACTTTATTAGCATTGTGTTGGCACACCATTTACCCCTAGAACAGGCTGAGCCATTTGTAACATGGATTCATCACTGTGCTGGAAAAATTCCTTTGAGAATTTGGTTCATTTTGGCATGATAGCATCACACAGTTGCTGTAGATTGGCTGCGCTGCAAATCTCTCGCTCCACAACATCCCAACGGTGCTCTTTTGGTTTGTGATCTAGTGACTATGAAAGCCATTGGAGTACACTGAACATGTGTTTGTAATTAAGAGCAACTGTAAGAAATGCATTTTATGTACAATAAGCACTAATAAGTGTCATGAACTTACCTGTTCCCCGCTCGGCTGCTCCGTCGGCGATGTCTGCAGCCGTCTTCTCCAGCGGGTCTGCACTTCTCCTGTTCGCGTCCCTGCACTTCCGGGTCCTCTCAGCAGCAGGTCAGGTGACTCCTGGGCGGGGAATTCAAAACCTATATCTTCCCTGCTCTGACACACTTTCTGTGTCAGAGCAATGTGTTTCCTTTTTCTGGCTCCCTCTCCTTTTGTACCTGATTCCTGTGTTCCTGCTTCCTGTGTGCTCCTGCATTCTCCCAGACTCCTGTGTACCGACCTGGCTACGTCAAGACTTTTCTTTGGCTTATCCCTGGCACCGTGTATGGACTGATTCCTGTGTACCGACTTGGCAGTGTTTCTGGCTATTCTCTGGACTCCTCCCTGGCACCGCATATTGGATCATCTCCTGTGTACCGACCCGGCTGTGTACCTGACGACCCTTGGACTCATCTCCAATACTATGCATACGACAGATACCGTGCACCGTACCAGCTTCCGTTCCAGACCACCAGACCCTGGATTTCACGGTTAGTGTGCTTAATTACTTGCACCACCCTGTCATATTTTCCACTGTCTATCCATCACTTAGTACCTTTTCCTTACGTCAGTAGGCTAACCTGGGGGCCGCAACCTGCGGTTCTTCAGCAACAAAACCCATCCTACCTTGCGGTGGTTCTTGATGAAAACCGAGAGGCCGTTAGACTCCGCTCCCTAGGTAAGCCTGCGAAAATACTGACTAAGGTACCTGAACCGTAACAATAAGATCCTAATATATGTATTTCATGTATGTATTTCATAGTAAAAAAAAACAAAGGAAAAAACTTTTTTAATGTATTTTTATTAATGATTATATTATTAACAGATGCTAATATAATTAATAATTATTATTTTTTTCTGTGCATTCTGATGGGACTTTATGCATTCTGATGCGTATCTTGCAGTGTGTTGTGTTTGTTTGAATATGGCTAGTTGCGTTTAGGCAGAGCGTACTTAGATCCATATTTAACTGGAAACATTTCTTGAGATCCTCTTGGACGTGAATACAGTGATACATGTGTGTAATTTTCATCCAATTTAATTGCATTCACTTTGCATTCCTTAATGATGATCAGTCCCTAAGTCCATGCTTGTAATGTCAATAAAGTATTTTTATCCAAAAGTCCATGCTGGATTTGCAAAATTGCACCTTGATACATTTACCCCTTGGTGTGTTTGAGGGAACACAAATGAGAAATATGGGAC
The DNA here is from genome assembly GCF_038048845.1 of Mixophyes fleayi. Taxonomy (NCBI): domain Eukaryota; kingdom Metazoa; phylum Chordata; class Amphibia; order Anura; family Limnodynastidae; genus Mixophyes; species Mixophyes fleayi. The sequence continues at coordinate 160,586,338 of NC_134406.1, forward strand.
ATTTCATTCTTGATAGACCCCCACATGAAAATGCCCATGTTATTTTCTATGGCAGAAGATTTTAAACCTTTTTCCACATAGCTCTCACCCCCCACCTTTGGAGTTTAGCTGTCTATAAGGACAGATTGATCTCCCAAATGTCACAGGGCTTTCGGACCAATACAGGTAGGGCTGTAGCATTTGAAGTGCCCATACGATGGCTAGGCACTCTTGTTCAATAGTAGCATAAGCCACCTCTTGGGGGAGTAATATTCTACTTAGGAAAATAATATGGTGCTCCTTCCCCCATGCTGTCACTTGGCTAAGGGCAGCTCCTAGTCCATAGTTAGATGCGATTAGGTATGTACTATAAATCTCCATTTGAAATCTGGGGCCTGTAGCACAGGGGACAGGGCCAGAGCAGATTTCAGAGCTGTAAATGTATTCTCACAATCCTCTGTCCAATTAACCACCTGTGGTAATTTCTTTTTGTTAAGTCAATCAGAGGTTTGGCTAGGGTAATATGATGGGGGATAAACTTTTAATATTACCCAGCTGTACCTTAAAAAAGACATGACCTGCTTCTTCGTGGTAGGGGTTGGCCACGCAGTGATAGCATCTTCCTTGCCTGGCTCTGGGCAGAGGATACCTAACAACCCAAATGCGACTTGGTGACCTACCTTAACCACTTGCAGATTGTCTTTGGGGCGTTCTTGGGGTCCTAGTGCACACAGGATGGCTGGCCCTGGCTTTCCTGCTGAGCCCACCACAGGAGAAGGAGTTGTTTTCTTATTTTTGGGGCAATTGACACTGATGTGCCCCACTTCATCACAAGTAAAACACCTACGGACATTTGCCAAAACAGGTTCCCCCCTCCCCCAAAATGTGCAGCAACAGCTGGTTGGTTGACGGGGATCTCAGGGGATGATCCTCCAGGTTTCCTCTCTTTCCACATAGTTTGCACTGGCGCTCCCCAACTCTTCTTCATTTCAGGAGTAACTGTGTACATATCAGCTTGGCTAGCAGCCGCTTGCGCTGTCTTAGGGTCACGATCCACAATCCATTCCCTCACCTTAGCTGGGTACAGTGTGAGGACCTGCTCCTGGAGAATAAGATCCTTTAGCTTATCATAGCCCAGTAACTGCAATCCCTCAATCCATTGATGCATCATGGATGATAATTGCGCAGTCCGACATAAGTATCAGAGGGACTTCGCCGTAAGTCTCGGAACTTCCATCTGTAAACCTCAGTAGTTATGTTGAAATAAGGTAACAAGGCTTTCTTAATTGCGACATAATCGCTGTCCAGTTCTTGGGGAAGGTCTGCAAACGCTTCCAAAACTTTGCCTCTCAGTCCAGGGGTTAAGTAGTTGGCCCACTCACTGGGGTCCAGCTCAAACTGTCGGCAAAACCTTTCAAATCCCCTCAGGAACGTATCAAGGTCACCGTCTTTTTCCAACACAGGGAATTGGTCATGCCTGGGTTTTTTCCTACCCGGACCTTTGTCCTCCAACTGGTTGCTGAGCCTGGCTAGCTCCAACTGCTGTTTGCATTCAACTTGTCACTCTGCAGCTTCCCTGTCTGCAGCAGCGTGGCGTTTGGCGGCCTCCCTGTCTGCAAGGTGTTCAGCAGCCTTCCGGTCTACAGCAGTGTGGCGTTTGGCAGGCTCTTGGAGTTGCTGGATCAGCTGCAGCAATGTTGCAGCATCCTTGAGCTGTTTGAGAGCAGTATGAAGGTAGCTGTCCAGGGTAAACTCTCCACTTGATTAAACAGCGATATTTGTGGTAATGTCCAGTGCTGACTGCTCTCCTGAAACAGAGAGGTTTCTCCACTGCCTCTTCGGACTCTTAGTTTGTGATCAGCCTCCACAAGCAATCAGTTGAAACAGTTGCTCCCAGTTCCTGCCGGGGACGACAGCAATTCCTATTTCAAACACACAAAGCCAAAAGCTCATCCATTTTCATCTGCTTATAGTGAGGGGCCATCCTGGACCTTACACTTCTACCAAATACAAAATAGAAAAGAAAACAAGAAAGGGGAGAACAGAAATTATTTGCGCAGTATGTCTTTTAAAGTTTTGTAAGCCTTGAGCGTAGTCTCCAGTCAATTAGGATGCTGACTCTCTCTATCTCTCTCTCTCTCTCACACACCACTAATTCACTTAAGTTCTTTTGATAAAAAGAAAAATGTTATAAATCCCATCAAGCTGCCAACCATTTTGTCACAAACGCCCAGCCTGTTCCAGATACAGCAATCTGAACAGCTGGCCATGACTGGCATCACCTTAGTCACTTAGCAATGAATACACTTTTTTTGCCACCCCGAAGCGGTGGCAAAAAAGGGATTATTGTAGGAATGTTATCTTAAAAGACAGAAGGGGGCTTGCATAAGACACACACACAATCTTGTTAATCATTTACATCACATGGTTCTGTTTCAAGAAGAGTGCATAATACTAAGGAAAAATACTAGACACACAGATACTCTAAGATGGTGAATAACTGCATGCTCTTGCATGCCAAAAGCAAAAGCTGGAAAGAGAAAAGAGATTCAGTTAAGATAAATTGTGAAGGACAGTCATGGTTGGCAGCAGCTGACTAAATTTAGATTTCTACAGTGGCTGTTCCATGTTTCATGTCTGCCACTTCTCTGCTCATTCCAAATATGCTGCACCAAAAGTAACTGCACAAAAATGAGAGTCATCAATGATTGTTTTATTATTGGAGGTTGATATCTGCTTTACAATAGATGGACAACCTTAAAACATCAGACGCTACAATTGTTTTTCACTACTTTATGTATCTGTTCCCCAGAATTTTAGATCTTAAGCTCATATCTAAAGAGTTATCTCCATCTTTTTCCGCCATTGTACGTAATTCGTATTGTGTCATGATCCCCTCAATGTACTGCACTACGTAATATGTCAGCACTTTATAAATAAAATATAATAGTAATAGTAACTAGTTACTAGAGAAACCCAGCCTTAAATTAGACTGAAATGTAATGACTAAATTACTTTATTAATAGAATTCAATAACTCTTTTATATACAGCGTAGTATAATGAATAAATAACTATATTATCAATCATTATATAGAAGGAACTAAAGAATTATTTATACACTATAATACATGTAGAACGTCTTCCATTTGCATTGTTGGACATTGTCCAAGCAAGACGTTCTGATATATGTGGCTACAAATAACTGTCACAGTTTCCAGACCACCCATCAGGTGCACAGGTGTATTGCCAACTGTCACATTTTCCAGAGGACAATTGTAATGCATTGTTGTAAATGGCAGGCGGACAATTTGCAAAATAACTCCAAACCGATGCAAGCAATTACAACACCAATATTGTTCTGCAAATCTACAGACCAAAACCTTCAATTTGGTTGATGAGGTGCCGTGCTCAGACAATAGCATCATAGAAGTATGTCATGCATAAAAGTTGTACTTATGCTATTAATATATAGATAATAATAGTAATAATATTAATAATAATAAAGAGCAAAGTGGAGGGAGTAATAACTGAAAGGTGTATAAGTGAAAAGAGTGATTCCCTCTCCTTTTTTGTGTGTGTGTATGTATATATATATATATATATATATATATATATATATATGTATACATATTAAATGAGAACTACTGTACAACATAAGCAGTAGGAGACTTACTGTTGAAGTTAATGACTCATGCTTTATGGAGAACAGGTTTATATACTTTAAATATATACTACAGAAATACAATATATTTTTGTTGATTCAACTGTTTGAAATCTGGAGGAGCTGGGCAAAATTGTGAGCAAATAAGGGGTTGGCTGTGCTTTAACGGTGTGGAAATTTCCGACACCGAGGAGTCCACCACTTAAAATCTGAATGTGTGAAAAAACGATTTTAATATAAGCAGACTTGCCTCCAAACCGACTCTGTAGATATCCAATGGCAGCAGGATGCTGAGTGCAAGTTATTCCGACTAGTCAAATGTCCGTCACTAGACTTTCACTTCATTGCAACCTGTATCACTTTTAATTTAAAGGACCCTATAGGTTAAGTTTTTAAACCCTTAACCCGACATTGCCGCTTTAAATGAAAAGTTCTGATTTTAAGTGGAAGACTCCACCATTATGGTGGTAATCGGGAAAACGATTACCACCGCAAACAAGAACGCACCATAGAAGAGGTTCTGTTTATGAAGATGTTTCCCTGAAACTTAATTTTTCTAAACTTTATACTTTGTATATACTTAATGATCTCTGGTGATCTCTTGTATTGCAAGACCAGTGTTATCACATACAACTTGATTTTTTCCTTATGTTGAAGTTAAGTGACTTCAATGTCTAATACCAGAAAACACTGTGAACAGTAACAGCAGTCTACATGTTCAGTATATTAGGATGACATGTAAAAGTTGCTAGTGGAAAAGAAGAGGTAAAAAATAGTTAAGACAGCATATTCTTTGACTCACAATTCCAGTACACTGCTTCTTCAGCCTTTAGTGACATAATCCTGCTGAACGTGTTAATGCTTTTTTCCTCTACCTGGTATGACAGCAGACATTTCTAAAAATGATCTAATTAGCAATATATGTTTAAGCTGAAATGAAATGAAAAGATTCAGCTCTCTAAAATGGAATGAGAAAAAACATAAAGGGACAATGATATAGCAATTTTAGAAACATAGTCAAATCAAAAGGTGGTACTGAATAGCGAACTTGATAAAAACTTTATATCTGCTCATCTGAATTGAGGGAAATAGTTCCTCTGGAGGTCAGCAACCCATTATATGGAACCTCTTATAGGGGCCTGAATGTCTTAGAACAGATGCAGTCACTAAGAGAGAAAAAGTACCTACCACACTAGTTAATTAAAAAATGTATTCAATATTCAGTATGATAGGACACACACCCAATATTTGGTTCCACAACATTCTTTTAATATTCCTAATGTGCTGGGGGTGTTACCACTCATAACCACTAAATAGACATATTTAGGCTACAAAGGAACATTTGTGTTATTTTATTTGTGGTTCATGGGTGAATACTCTTAAATTTGTATTGATATGCTCTAAAAACAAGTTGCTGTGAGAACATCCAAATTAAAATACTCCCTATTAAATGAAAGTATAAAATGTGTACAGAAAAGAAAAGTGTTAATCAAATATAATACATTGTAAACACTGCAATAGTGTTGCTGCTTTAATTAACAATATTTCAGTATAGATTACATTTATAAGTAGAGATGGGCGGGTCCGGTTCTCCGAGAACCGAACCCACCCGAACTTTGGGTATCCGAGTACTGAGCTGAGCAGCTCGGTACTCTCCCGCCCATTCCGAATCCAAATCGAGGCCGAACGTCATTGTGACGTCGTCGGATCTCGGGGCTCGGTTCTCGCGATACTTCAACTTTATAAATACACGCCTCCACAGCAATCCATCGCCATTTGACAGAGGGAGAGAGCAGGGTGTAGTCATAGGCTAATTAGAGCAGGGACAGAGAATACAATATTGTTCTTGCAATTGCTCTAACCAAAATCGCTAGTGCAGAGAGGAGGATAGAGGTTTATTATTTTTTCTTCATATTTGGCACTCCCCAGCACTTTTGGGGTGTCCCCCATAATTGTGCATAAATATTTCTGGCTGTCAAAAGTCATATCTGTCAGCAGTATCTACTAAATAATTTTTAGCACTCCTCAGTGCTTTTGGGGTGTCCTCCCTAATTGTGCATTAATATTTCTGGCTGTCAAAAGTCATATCTGTCAGCAGTATCTACTAAATAATTTTTAGCACTCCTCAGTGCTTTTGGGGTGTCCTCCCTAATTGTGCATTAATATTTCTGGCTGTCAAAAGTCATATCTGTCAGCAGTATCTACTAAATAATTTTTAGCACTCCTCAGTGCTTTTGGGGTGTCCTCCCTAATTGTGCATTAATATTTCTGGCTGTCAAAAGTCATATCTGTCAGCAGTATCTACTAAATAATTTTTAGCACTCCTCAGTGCTTTTGGGGTGTCCTCCCTAATTGTGCATTAATATTTCTGGCTGTCAAAAGTCATATCTGTCAGCAGTATCTACTAAATAATTTTTAGCACTCCTCAGTGCTTTTGGGGTGTCCTCCCTAATTGTGCATTAATATTTCTGGCTGTCAAAAGTCATATCTGTCAGCAGTATCTACTAAATAATTTTTAGCACTCCTCAGTGCTTTTGGGGTGTCCTCCCTAATTGTGCATTAATATTTCTGGCTGTCAAAAGTCATATCTGTCAGCAGTATCTACCAAATAATTTTTAGCACTCCTCAGTGCTTTTGGGGTGTCCTCCCTAATTGTGCATTAATATTTCTGGCTGTCAAAAGTCATTTCTGTCAGCAGTATCTACTAAATAATTTTTAGCACACCTCAGTGCTTTTGGGGTGTCCTCCCTAATTGTGCATTAATATTTCTGGCTGTCAAAAGTCATATCTGTCAGCAGTATCTACTAAATAATTTTTAGCACTCCTCAGTGCTTTTGGGGTGTCCTCCCTAATTGTGCATTAATATTTCTGGCTGTCAAAAGTCATATCTGTCAGCAGTATCTACTAAATAATTTTTAGCACTCCTCAGTGCTTTTGGGGTGTCCTCCCTAATTGTGCATTAATATTTCTGGCTGTCAAAAGTCATATCTGTCAGCAGTATCTACTAAATAATTTTTAGCACTCCTCAGTGCTTTTGGGGTGTCCTCCCTAATTGTGCATTAATATTTCTGGCTGTCAAAAGTCATATCTGTCAGCAGTATCTACTAAATAATTTTTAGCACTCCTCAGTGCTTTTGGGGTGTCCTCCCTAATTGTGCATTAATATTTCTGGCTGTAAAAAGTCATATCTGTCAGCAGTATCTACTAAATAATTTTTAGCACTCCTTAGTGCTTTTGGGGTGTCCTCCCTAATTGTGCATTAATATTTCTGGCTGTCAAAAGTCATATCTGTCAGCAGTATCTACTAAATAATTTTTAGCACTCCTCAGTGCTTTTGGGGTGTCCTCCCTAATTGTGCATTAATATTTCTGGCTGTCAAAAGTCATATCTGTCAGCAGTATCTACTAAATAATTTTTAGCACTCCTCAGTGCTTTTGGGGTGTCCTCCCTAATTGTGCATTAATATTTCTGGCTGTCAAAAGTCATATCTGTCAGCAGTATCTACTAAATAATTTTTAGCACTCCTCAGTGCTTTTGGGGTGTCCTCCCTAATTGTGCATTAATATTTCTGGCTGTCAAAAGTCATATCTGTCAGCAGTATCTACTAAATAATTTTTAGCACTCCTCAGTGCTTTTGGGGTGTCCTCCCTAATTGTGCATTAATATTTCTGGCTGTCAAAAGTCATATCTGTCAGCAGTATCTACTAAATAATTTTTAGCACTCCTCAGTGCTTTTGGGGTGTCCTCCCTAATTGTGCATTAATATTTCTGGCTGTCAAAAGTCATATCTGTCAGCAGTATCTACTAAATAATTTTTAGCACTCCTCAGTGCTTTTGGGGTGTCCTCCCTAATTGTGCATTAATATTTCTGGCTGTCAAAAGTCATAACTGTCAGCAGTATCTACTAAATAATTTTTAGCACTCCCCAGTGGTTTGCGCTCAGAATGGATTCAAAGCAGTCCACATATGATCTGAATGAGCAACCAGGTTCTGTCACCAGTCCTGATGTTAGTGTTCCCAGTACGTCATCTGGCCAAGGCGATGTCAAACAACAGAGTGTTTTCAAATTAGTGCAAAAAACAAAAACCAAAAAAAAATATACTGTATTGAAGCGAAAAAGAAGTGTAACTGAGCAAAAGTTAAGTGACGATAAAAAAAAAATTGCAAGCATGCCATTCTACACACGCAGTGGCAAAGAGAGAATGAGGCCTTCACCTTTGGCTATTAGTGGCAGATCCCAAAAAGTTACCCAGCCTACAATTGGTGCACAACTACTGTTACGCGTCAAAGCCGAGCTGCAAGATAACAGTGAGGCATTACAGGAGAATATTTGCTCTGATTCACAAATGACAACAATCCCTGTGGAGAGTCCATCCAACAGTGGGATGTCTAATCGTGAGCATTCTGCTGATGTGTGCCTTAATAGCCCGAGTGTAGCCGGTGATACCCAAATTGAGGATGCCACTTTGGAATTAGAAGAGAATGAGGGGGAGATTTGTGTAGACGACGAGGGCGCTAATGAGGATGTTGATGAGGATGAGGTTGTTTGTGTAAGTCCTGCACCAGTGGCAGCAGTTCTGGCACGTGACAAGAAAAAGGCCATTGTCATGCCTGGGCATAAAACAAAAAAATCCACTTCTTATGTGTGGAATTATTTCTACCCAAATCCAGACAACAATTGTATAGCCATTTGTAGTGTATGTGAAGCCACAGTCAGTCGAGGGAGGGACCTTAACCATCTTGGAACCTCGTCTATGTTACGCCATTTAACGAGAGTTCATGGCAAAGTGTTGGGAAAAGCTGAAAGTTCTTCCCAAAAGAATACAAGCACTCCCTCATCAGCTAAGACCCTCCGCTCACCGACATACCGACGGCTACAAAATACACCCACCACACCATCCTCATCAATATCCTCAGTAGCGCTCGGAGTTAGCCCGGCATCCCACTTAAGGCTGGATGACTCCGGCACTATTATTGATTCCTCTGAAGAAAGCGTTAGTCCTGCTGCTGCTGTTGCTGCTGCTGGGGGTGAATCGTCATCCCAGAGGCAGGTTAATAAAATGAGCAGTCCTACATTTCAGCAATTAACTGTGAAACAATCATTTGCGAGGGGAAGCAAATATGACAGCAGTCACCCAGTCGCCAAGAGAATCACAGACGCCATGGCTGCAATGTTAGTGTTAGATCTGTGTCCAATCTCCACAATAAATGCAGCTGGTTTTTCACAGTTAATTGAGGTTTTGTGTCCGCGTTACAGAATTCCATCGCAACACCATTTCTCCCGTAAAGCTATTCCACAACTATACCAAAAAGTGTGTAAAAATGTAGAGATTGCGCTGAAAAATGCCATTCAGCCCACTGTTCACTTAACCACAGATATGTGGACAAGTGGAAGTGGCCAAACCAAAGACTATATGACTGTGACAGGCCACTGGGTTGGTCATTCACCTTCACCAGCAGGAACAGCAGCAGCATGTACACCACTACATAACATTTGTCACAGGCAGGCCACTCTTTGTATCACCGGCTTCACTAACAGGCATACGGCTGACAATTTATTATGCAAACTGAGAGATGTGATTGATGCATGGCTTATACCACTCGGACTCTCCCCAGGGTATGTCATTTCAGATAACGCCAACAATATAGTGCGAGCATTACAGCTGGGTGATTTCCAACATATTCCCTGTTTTGCTCACACCATCAACTTGGTGGTGCAGAGCTTCCTACGAAATAACCGTGAGGTGCAGGAGATGCTTTCGGTGGCCCGTAAAATTTCAGGCCATTTCAGGCATTCAGCCACAGCATGTAGGAGATTACAGCAGCTCCAAGAGCAGTTTAACTTGCCCTGCCACCAACTTAAGCAAGAGGTGGTAACTCGGTGGAATTCCACCCTGTACATGCTTCAGAGGATGGAGGAACAGCGCAAAGCCATCCAAGCATATTGCACAAGTCATGACATTGGGAAAGGAGGGGGGATGTATTTCACTATTGGAAAAGCAGCTTGAGAAAATGAAGGAGGAGCTGAAAGCAAGCAATTCAGAAAAGTATGTTGGCCTTGTCGATCAAGTACTTAATTCGCTTCACAATGATCCTCGAGTTATTAAGATCTTGAACTCGGATCAGTACGTTTTGGCCACTGTGCTTGATCCAAGGTTTAAAACCTACATTGAGTCTTTACTTGTAAATGAGCGAGATGTGAACTTTTGCAAGGAGCTATTGCTCAGCAAGTTGGCCGCTGAACTGGGCCTCGGCTTGACGACGTGTCCTCCTTCACTTTCTCAAGCTGTTGCTCGTAAAAAATTAAATTTCCAAAAAAGAAGCAGGGAAGACACAGGGGGCAGACCAGAACAATTTAACATCTGGGCTGGTTTGAAGGATTTTTCAAAAAAATGTGTCACTTTGCCCATAACTCCATCCAATATGAGTATAAACATGCAGAGGATGGTGGAGGATTACTTTCAAGAGGTAGTTGATATGGAAATGTCAGACAGTCCCTTTCCTTACTGGGAAGAAAAGCAGGCCATTTGGAAACCCATGTACAAACTTGCTTTGCAATACCTAAGCTGCCCACCCTCCAGTGTGTACTCTGAACGAGTGTTCAGCACAGCAGGGAACTTAGTCAGTGATCGCCGTAGAAGGTTACTTCCCAAAAATGTGGAGAAAATGATGTTTATAAAAATGAACTACATCTTCCACGAGGAAGGCCTTCGCCATCCAAGACATCCAAGCACTGACTGTTCTCTAATGGCGGATTCAAGCGACGATGAATTGATAGTCTGTGATGATGACGTACACACTGATGAGGGTGAGGATTAAGCTGAAGATGATGCCGATAACATCTTTTTAAAACTTTCTATGTAAGTGTAGGGTGCAATCTACCCCCAAAGAGGAAAGGGACTTGTGGCATTTCCATATCACATACCATCTTGAAAGGCTGCTGTTAGGGCAATTTATCCTTAAGGGTAGGGTGTCATAGACAGAGTGACCCTAAACTGGCTTTTTCATAATATTGTACAGTCTATAATGGCTGAATTTTTGGGTATTTTATACAAGTGGAGGGGGGCCTAGAGAGACAGAAACCAAACTGGCTTTTTCCATGTCAATTAATATTGTACAGTCTATAATGGCTGAATTTTTTGGTATTTTATACAAGTGGAGGGGGGCCTAGAGAGACAGAGTGACCCCAAACTGTCTTTCTCCATGTCAATTAATATTGTACAGTCTATAATGGCTGAATTTTTTAGTATTTTATACAAGTGGAGGGGGGCCTAGAGAGACAGAAACCAAACTGGCTTTCTCCATGTCAATTAATATTGTACAGTCTATAATGGCTGAATTTTTTGGTATTTTATACAAGTGGAGGGGGGCCTTGAGAGACAGAAACCAAACTGGCTTTTTCCATTTCTTTACATATTTAACTATAAGTGTAGGGTGTAATATACATTCAAAGACGATGGCTGCATTGCCAATATGCATAGATGGAGAGGAAGACAATCTGTTTTGTGTGTAGAATAGGCCTACCAACGAAGAATTAAACTGTTTTTTTGGATGATTTATTACCTCAACAATTAGATTACTTGTCTCTAAAACAGTTGGAGCACTAAATTGGGTTAATTTAGGCCCAAAAACATGGATTTTCCAAAAAAATAGCAAAACAAAACCAAACAAAACCAAAACCAAAACCAAAACACGCAATGGCGGTTTTGCAAAACCAAAACCAAAACCAAAACACGACGGTAATCCAGATCCAAAACCGAATCCAAAACCAAAACACGGGGGTCAGTGACCATCTCTATTTATAAGTTCTATTATTCAACTGTTATATCCCAATCATGTAAATAATCTTTGGGGCGTATTCAATTGTTAGCGTTAACGCTAACAAACGAGCGCTCGAAAAATCTTACCGTTAATACGGTAATTACTCGCGGAATTTCAGCTCGCCGCTCCCTGAGCGGCGAGCTGAAATTCCGCGCGTAAACTACCGTATTAACGGTTTTCACGCGCAATATTACCGTATAAACGGTAATTTTTTTGAGCGCTCGTTTTTCAGCTTTAACGCTGACAATTGAATACGCCCCTTTGGCTCATGTTTAAACTCACATATAAAAATACAGAAGACCAAGGAGGCCATTTTATAATTTGATGATACTAACATGAATCATACCAATGATCCAAGCGATAAGAAAACAATATTGATAAGTTAACAAGCAAAAGGTAATACAGTAATACATAGGGGCGTATTCAATTGTTAGCGTTAATGCTGAAAAACGAGCGCTCCAAAAATATTACCGTTTATACGGTAATATTGCGCGCGAAAACTGTTAATACGGTAGTTTACTCACGGAATTTCGAGCTGAAATTCCGCGAGTAATTACCGTATTAACGGTAAGATTTTTTGAGCGCTCGTTTGTTAGCGTTAACGCTAACAATTGAATACCCCCCAAAGAAATAATCACCTTCCCCCACAGGTTCAATAGAGAGGCCACATATTTCAAACAGCTTTATTATGATTTACCAGAAGACTTCATTCAAACTATGAAAACATACTATAAAATATAACTGTTAATAATAGTATTATAAATGTATAAAACAATAATAAAATTTACAAATATTTTTATTTCTAAAAGTATTTCAAATGACTGATTATTTATCAGCTGTCTAATCCCAAAAGTTGAGGTTATCTATTTCTCGAATTAATATAATGGTAACACATAAAGTACTGGCTGTTACAAAATAAAATGCAATATATCGAGATCACTTTCTGATAGACTAATGACCAATTCTAGTGAAACCTCTAGTCAATCCCATGCAACATGAGGGCAACCAAGGGATGTCCAGAGGGTAGATGATGTGGTGGTATGAAACAATAAAAAAAAAATAATAAGGGCCAGCACATGACTAACATATGTTATTCATATAAATAGTTTCACTGATGCTGTAAAAGAGTGTTTATAGCAGTGCTAATTCCTTGAGAAGCTGCTATTGCTATCTGAAAGCATGAGGGTCCAATAGTGAGGCAAATATACTAATAATGTAAATCTCATTAATATTGTAATGACCATTTAGTACCTACCTTCATAATCACTCACAAAGGGTAGATTTGAGTTTAAACTAGAGATGGGCGGGCTCGGTTCTCCGAGATCCGAACCCGCCTGAACTTCACCGATTCGAGTACCGAGCCGAGCAGGCTCGGTGCTCTGACGCCAATTCGGAATCGAAATCGAGGCAAAACGTCATTGTGGCGTCGGCGGATCTCGGAGCTCGGTTCTCGCGATATTTGTAATCTATAAATACCCACCTCCACAGCAATCCATCGCCAATTGACAGAGGGAGAGAGAAGGGTTAGGTCGCAGGCAGCATTAGAGCAGGGGCAGAGCAATTATTCTATACATTATTCTTGCAATTATTCTTGAAATTCTTCTAACAATTCTTCTAGCAATTGTTATAGCAGGAAGAGAGGAGGATAGAGTAGGCATTTTTGCAAACATTACCAACTGTTTGGGGTGTCATATTCCCTCCTACAGAAAATATTTTCTGGCTGCAGAAAGTGTTATCTAGCAGCACTATCTATTTAATATTTTACACTACAAGTGCATTGGGGTGTCCCATATTCCCCAGTGTGAAACAACAATTTTTCTGGTGCTGAAAGTGTTATCTAGCAGCACTATCTATTTAATATTTTGCACTACAAGTGCTTTGGGGTGTCACATATTCCCCATTGTGAACAAACAATTTTTCTGGTGTTGAAAGTGTTATCTAGCAGCACTATCTATTTAATATTTTGCACTACAAGTAGTTTGGGGTGTCCCATATTCCCCAGTGTGAAACAACAATTTTTCTTGTGCTGAAAGTGTTATCTAGCAGCACTATCTATTTAATATTTTGCACTACAAGTGCTTTGGGGTATCCCATATTCCCCAGTGTGAAACTACAATTTTTCTGGTGTTGACAGTCTTATCTAGCAGCACTATCTATTTAATATTTTGCACTACAAGTGCTTTGGGGTGTCCCATATTCCCCAGTGTGAACTGCTGCTCGTAAAAAAGTAAATTTTCCAAAGTGAAGCAGGGAAGATGCAGGGGGCAGACCACAACAGTTTAAAATCTGGCTGGTTTGAAAGATTTTTCAAAAAAATGTGTGACCTTGCCCATAACTCCATCCAATATGACTATTAACATGCGAAGGATGGTGGAGGTTTATTTTCAAGAGGTAATTGATATGGAAATGTCAGACAGTCCCTTTCCTTACTGGGAAGAAAAGCATCCAATTGGAAACCCATGTACAAACTTGCTTTGCAATACCTAAGCTGCCCACCCTCCAGTGTGTACTCTGAAAGAGTGTTCAGCACAGCCGGGAACCTAGTCAGTGATCGACGTAGGAGGTTACTTCCAAAAAATGTGGAGAAGATGATGTTCATAAAAATGAACTACATCTTCCACAAGGAAGGCCTTTACCAGCAAAGACATCCAAGCACTGACAGTTCCTTAATGGCGGATTCAAGCGGAGATGAATTAATTTTTCAAAACTTTATACTTTGCATATACTTAATGATCTTTGGTGATCTCTTGTATTGCAAGACCAGTGTTATCACATACAACTTGATTTTTTCCTTATGTTGAACTTAAGTGACTCCAATGTCTAATACCAGAAAACACTGTGAACAGTAACAACAGTCTACATGTTCAGTATATTAGGATGACATGTAAAAGTTGCTAGTGGAAAAGAAGAGGTAAAAAATAGTTAAGACAGCATATTCTTTGACTCACAATTCCAGTCCACTGCTTCTTCAGCCTTTAGTGACATAATCCTGCTGAACGTGTTAATGCTTTTTTCCTCTACCTAATATGACAGCAGACATTTCTAAAAATGATCTAATTAGCAGTATATGTTTAAGCTGAAATGAAGTGAAAAGATTCAGCTCTCTAAAATGGAATGAAAAAAAACCATAAAGGGACAATGATATAGCAATTTTAGAAACATAGTAAAATCGAAAGGTGGTACTGAATAGCGAACTTGATAAAAACTTTATATCTGCTCATCTGAATTGAGGGAAATAATTCCTCTGGAGGTCAGCAACCCATTATATGGAACCTCTTACAGGAGCCTGAATGTCTTAGAACCAGGGCCGCCGAGAGGGGGGGGGGGCGGGTACAGTTTACCCGGGCCCGGCCATGCCAGGGGGCCCGGGCCGGCCCTCGCTGCTAATTAAATTTTTTATTTTATTTTATTTTATTTTTCTCTCTTGCGCTATTTTTTTTTAACTCTTTTTATTTTTTTTCTCCCGCGGGGGGAGGGGGGGGGGTTCTTGGGAGCTGGAAGAAAAAATAAATAATAAAAAAAAAAAAATACTCACGTGATCGCGCGGCGCTGTGTCCCTCCTCTCCTCCATTCACACTGACTGCGTGACGTCATCAAGCCACGCCTGTCAGTCAGTGAGGAGCGCCGCAGCCAGCAGGAAGAAAGAAGACAGAAGAAGAGACAGAAGAGCAGAAAAGAAAAGAAAGATGTTGACAAAAGGTAAGTAAAGAGGAGGGAAAAAAAGTGGGAGAGAGGAACAGAGGAGGAAAAAAAGTGGGAGAGAGGAACAGAGGAGGGAAAAAAGGAGAGAGCCACAAAGGAATAAAAAAAAATTGGGGAGAGAGGAACAGAGGAGGGAAAAAAAGTGGGAGAGAGGAACAGAGGAGGAAAAAAAGGAGAGAGCCACAGAGGAATAAAAAAAAATTGGGGAGAGAGGAACAGAGGAGGGAAAAAAAGTGGGAGAGAGGAACAGAGGAGGAAAAAAAGGAGAGAGCCACAGAGGAATAAAAAAAAATTGGGGAGAGAGGAACAGAGGAGGGAAAAAAAGTGGGAGAGAGGAACAGAGGAGGAAAAAAAGGAGAGAGCCACAGAGGAATAAAAAAAAATTGGGGAGAGAGTACACGGAGGAGGGAAAAAAAGTGGGAGAGAGGAACAGAGGAGGAAAAAAAGGAGAGAGCCACAGAGGAATAAAAAAAAAATTGGGGAGAGAGGAACAGAGGAGGGAAAAAAAGTGGGAGAGAGGAACAGAGGAGGAAAAAAAAGTGGGAGAGAGGAACAGAGGAGGAAAAAAAGTGGGAGAGAGGAACAGAGGAATAAAAAAAGTGGGAGAGAGGCACAAAGTAAAAAAGAAGGGGGAAAAGCAGCATGGAGGTCGCAGTGTGAGCATAAGGGGGTACAGTGTAGTTGTGATGAAGGGGCACAGTATTGTGTGTGTAATGGCACAGGGGGCTTGTTGCAATGTAGTGTGTGTGAGGTAGGTGGCGGCTAATTAATGGGCGCTATTTTGTTTGTAGGGTGATGGTGAGGCAATTTAATAGTAGGGACTATTAATTTAAGATCGGGTGGTTTGGGGGCTATTGAATCTTGGGGTGAGTTTAGGGAGAATGAGGTCTATTTATTAAATGTGACTATGAATTATTTAATGGCAGTGATGGTTGCGGGAAATAGGTATTGCTGGGGCTGTTTGCAAGAAGGGAAATAGGTTTATTTATTAAATGTGAATAGTATTATTTTAATGTTGGGGCTGGAGGAAGGCCTAATTATTAATCGTGGGTGCTATTGATTTAACGCCGGGGCAGGCTGTAATTTTCTAAATGTAGCCATTTTTTTTTCAAAATAGGTCCTTCAACATTTCTGGATCCGGACAAGCCACAACTAAAGAAACCAGCAGCCACAGGTGGTGAAAGTGAGAAAAACAGGTAGGAGAGAGCAGCACAGTGTGTGAAATGTTGTGATTCTAGTAGGGACAATACCAATTTTTGGTGAATGTTGTGCCCAATGTAAGGTGTAGGCCAAGACTGAACTGTTTGTGTACACACTGCATTGTTTGTATACTACACTGTGGTGGTAGATGTCCTGAAAGTCAGGAGTGCTTGAACATATGTGACGCTCCGGCGAATTGAGAGCCTAGTGGTTTTTATGTTAGCAACGCCCCAATGGCACATTTGCCACGCCCCCAAATGCATGACCACACCTCCCAAAATTTCTGCACCGCCGTTTGGCTAGCCACGCGCTAGCTACGCCCCTGAATGTATGACCATACACCTAAAAAATTTTGCGACGCCTTGCGGCGGCGCAAAAAAAATTTGGGGCTTACTTGACTATGAGGGGGGCCCCATGAATTTGTTGTACCCGGGCCCTGAATTCTTCTTGGCAGCCCTGCTTAGAACAGATGCAGTCACTAAGAGAGAAAAAGTACCTAACACACTAGTTAATTAAAAAATGTATTCAATATTCAGTAAGATAGGACACACACCCCATATTTAGTTCCACAACATTCTATTAATATTCCTAATGTGCTGGGGGTGCTACCACTCATAACCACTAAATAGACATATTTAGGCTACAAAGGAACATTTGTGTTATTTTATTTGTGGTTCATGGGTGAATACTCTTAAATTTGTATTGATATGCTCTAAAAACAAGTTGCTGTGAGAACATCCTAATAAAAATACTCCCTATTAAATGAAAGTATAAAATGTGTACAGAAATGAAAATTGTTAATCAAATACAATACAGTGTAAACACTGCAATAGTGTTACTCAAGTAATGGTAATAATGATGTTTATATCCAACACGTTTCCCCCCTAGGAGAAAGCGTTACATCATTGCGTTTCCCCCATAGGGGAAACTCGTTGGATATAAACATCATCGCGTTTCCCCCATAGGAGCAACGCATGGATATAAACATCATTATTACCATTATTGCGTTCTATCTGGAGAAAGGAAGGATTCAGGTGACACCACACAGCTAGGAAAGGATTTTCTCTAGCACCAAAGCGGAACCAAAAGTCTACATATAAGTTCCCCGCCGGACTAAGGAAGACAGGACGTGCATGCGCCAACGATGTTCCCTGTGCAAGGGACAATACAGACAGAGCCCTCGCTGCAGACACCAGAATGAAATCGTAAGGACTCATCAGACTCTGACTTAACCTCCCAACTGTAAGTGTATACAAGAGTGCTTACCATTGGGAATATAACCACAGACTTAGAATTTATTGACATTATTACACCATTTGTGCAAAATGATTTTAACGAAACTAAGTACCATTCAACGAAAAGGAATACTTTTAACTTTATTAACGTGCACTACAGATTTTTTTGTGTAGTTCTATCTAGAATCCAAAGCACAAAGTGCGTTATTTTACTCTGGCCAGAGACATATTGATGTAAATATTTTAGAATAAAATATTTTACAATACATTTTGTGAGTGTTAGACTGTTTTTAAAGTGGTGGAGCGCCAGGGAAATAATCTTGTGTTTTGTACTATTTTGAATGCTGGAGAGAGCATTCAGATCTCTAAGGGCAGCACCTCACTTTAAAAGATAAAATTTGATAAAACAGACAGCGCTTGGGATTTTTTACTATAAATTGTTGCCCTTTATCTCTTATGAATCATCACATGTATTGTGGTCCTCGTTAAGGGTATCTCCCACTAGAGTATACAGTGTACTTTAATTAGTTTAGTTTCAGAGTACTTTTAGTTTAGTACTTTTAGTACTTTTAGTTTAGTAATTTTAGTTTAGTGCTTTTTAGTTTAGTTTCAGAGTACTTTTATAAGTTTCAGAGTACTTTAATTAGTCAGTTCTGTGGGGTGACTTGAATTCCTGGAATTCAAGTCACCCCACAGAACTGACTGAATTAACTCATCCCAGCTTCATATATAGACAGCAATGAGTTAAATATTGGCTCTTTATCAATAAACATTAATAATAACAATAATAATAATAATAATAATAATCATAATCATAATAATAAGAAAAAATATGGTACTTTCAGAACAACACAAGCTTCTATTCACAACAAAGTAAAATTTCAAACTAAAGCCCTTCTTATATAGAAATACACTTGAGATGCTAGAACTATTTGAGTTTAAAATTATATTCAAGTAGGCCTGTTCAAAGGCCTCTAGCTTGTGCACTTGTTGTTCACTCATGGTTTGCAACTGGTTCGTTCTTTTTTCAGAATATATTCTTGAACTGAATTTAAAATGGCAACCTTAAGTCAGTCATCTTATATTTATGCATTCACAATGATAACAGACATCTAACGGGTTAAAAAATGTTAGATTTTTTTTTACAGATTTGAACCTAGTGAAAAAGACTCAAACCATGGTGAAATCTTTTAAATTTACAAGAGTTTGTGAACTTCCAATATCCCTTCTCTTGCCTTCATTTTATAGTGTGCTCTACTGAGATGAGCAAACAGAACACAGGCTTTCATTCAATGCACAGTTAACTTTCAAATAGAAGCACTGTTGCCCAATAGGACTAGTATGTAGAAGATTGGAAAACACCCCCAACTTGCAGTAAACATTACATCATACTGTAAGAACATGACTAAATAGCTCATAAGCTTCCATTAAAAATACAGTAAAGTTTCAGACAGAAACACTGTCTGATAGGACAACAGCAAATGAAAATGAAAAACATTCCCCCTCTTGCTATACTACCATAATTTAGATAAATGAGTTACTAGAATGCAAACTTCCTCTCTGTACAGTACAACTGAAAACACAATGAGCTTGATTCAATAAGGAAAGTAAGGCAAAAAATTGATTACGTTTTCTCCTGGACAAACCATGTTACAATGCAAGGGGTGAAAATTAGTTTATTATTTTGCACATAAGATAAATACTGGCTGTTTTGATAGCTTTATTTGTACACTGAAATGTAAAGTTGATCTAGATGGCTAACCTGTGACATTCCAGGTGTTGTGAAACTACAAGGCCCAGCATGCTTTGCCAGTAGATAACTAGCTGATAGCTGGCAAAGCATGCTGGGGCTTGTAGTTTCACAACACCTGGGGGTAAATGTACTTTACAAGGCAGGGCCGCTTTAAATTTAAGCGCTGAAGACCCCGAACTCGCGGGAGTTCAAGAATCCAGAGATTAATGCATTTACCCCCTGGAGTGTCATAGGTTAGCTATCACTGATCTAGAACATGTCTTACCCCAACTATAAATCTGCCATCACATTTTAAATTTACCTCCCCCTCCAATGCAGCATGATTTTGCCAAGGTGCAAAGTTACTCATTTTCTTTTTCTTTACTTTCCTTAATGAATCAGGCCCAATTTGTATAGCCATGGAGATGCATAAGCACAAAGGTCTTTGGCAATGACAGTTACTACAAACATCAACAGTAATAATGACAGACAATGACAGAAAAATAAATATTAACAAGAATTACAAGAGACAGAGACATATATATCTTAGTTGTCTATATTTCCGTAAAAGGCTTTTAAGAACATTTAAAATTAGTGATAGTTACATCACACTCATTAGCAAAGATCTCTTGATTTTATTTAGCAGTGACCTCATAATTGTCTTTGGTGAGGATTTCAATTTCTGTGGCATCCATCAAGTATCAGAAAGACAGTGAATAATGATTACTGTGTACCGTTAATACAGTAATCTCTCGCTGGATTTCAGCTCGCAGCTCCCTGAAATTCAGCGAGTAAATTACCGTATTAACGGTTTTTCCGCGCAGGATTACCACAATAACGGTAATCCTGTGCGGACCGCAGGATTTTCGGCAATCCCGCGGACAATTGAATATGCCCCTTTGAATAGAGAATTCCATTATGACCAAAATTATGGCCATACACATGCAATTGAAACAGCATAGAACAAAAAAAGTAATGAAGGAAGTTTTACAGCATGTACAATGTAACCTTTCTTGGATATTTGCCACTTGTCTATGCCATTCCATTAATGTGATAATAATGTGTCTATCTCTTGATGGAGATCCCTATATAGAGTAATATACTTTTCAGGGCTGGAATAGTCATGCCACAATTGGACCTTTTATGAATCATTAAATCAACTTGTCTAATAATGAAGACAGTAATAGTGTACAGTAATTCACAGCGTTATGGTCTCCACGTTTTTAACTGTTTTCCTGACATATATAATAACAGTTGTAAAACAGCAATCAATAGTTTGCTTGTACATCACTGTGCTGTCATACAATTGTTTAAGTGGTTAAACAATCCCTGACAGTTAGGACAAATGATGAATTGCTGGAGTTAACTATCACAGACAAGCACTTAAAAGATCTACTATACACCTGAGCATTCTGTTTTTCTATGACTGCTACTTCTTTCAACATTAAGTTCCACAGAGCCAATCATGTAGAAGCTTACTGGAGCAAAGATCATACTCCAGGGTCCCTGACACCTGAAAGCCACAGGATAGAGGCCACTAAAAATCCCTGAGAAATTGCCTGGCTGTTTGTAACAAAGAAAATGTATCATTGCAATGAAACCAGCAAAAAGTCTGGAAACAGCAAGTCAAAAATAAAGTGTTGTTTCAAATGAATGTAATCGACTGTGCCATAACCAACATTTTCAGTTTTTTCATCACAAACTGTTCAGAGCCCTACATCTACTATAAATAACCAATCCCCAAAATAAAAGACATTTCACATGTTTGTTCCTTGCAAAGAGAATTGGTATTTTTACTGCCAACTAACATCAACAATTCCAGCCGAGACATGAAAGCCTGCATATTTCCATGTTTGCACCATCAGGCTCAGTCAATTCATCTTCACCAACCTACAACCACTCTGAAAGGACAGCAGAGAGAATGCTATGGATATACAGCCAAAATAGAAGGTTTAAACTTTAGATTTAACATTGCTTGTTAGAGGCAGCATGAAATAATATGGTAAGAAGAGAGAGAGAGAGAGGCCAAACAAGAAGACGGTAACCCCAATATCATTTTATGACATATGGTGTAGAAAGCTTGCAACTGCACTTCTAATTGCGACCATAAAAATTGCATGGAAAATGTAAAGTGACAAACACGGTGTAAGAACAGACTTGCATTAAAGGTCTGTACATGTTATGTGGATAACAGCAACTAAAAACTGGATTGTTTGTGCACAGCAGCAGTGGGAAGTCCAAGAACCATGTGAATGTGAGCAGGGGCGCACGAAGGATTTGTCAGGGGTGGGTTTCCTCCGCCCCCGGAAAAAAAATAATAATCTAGAGACCTGCCGCGCATGCGCTGCAGCGCCGTTTCGGCTGCACTGTAGTATACAGCAGCCGCGGCGCTGTCAAAGAAGCGTCCGCCACGGACGCTTCTTAGACAGCGCCGCGGCTGCTGTATACTACAGTAGGGCACTTGTAGGGCACTTTTTAGCGGAGGGGGGGGGATTTCTGGAGACCCAGAAACCCCCCCTGCGTGCGCCACTGGTGAGTGACAAATCTTGCTAGGAAGTAATGTTTAAATAGAGTACTTGCTGCATGAATAAAGATTTAAGAGGAGTTAAACTTTGTTAGTGTAAAGTGAATATTTCTGTGTTGGAATAGCAGAAAATAGTAAATGTGTTTGCAAAACTCTTCAGCACACTGTTGGCTAACCTGTGACACTCCAGGTGTTGTGAAACTACAAGTCCCAGCATGCTTTGCCAATATATAGCAGCTTATTGCTGGAAGGGTATGCTGGGACTTGTAGTTTCACAACACCTGGAGTGTCACAGGTTAGCCAACACTGCTTCAGCAGTAGCTCTGCAAAAAAATCAAGTGTTTTCATGGACTGAGTTTTGTTACTTTCTGTAAAGCAGATGTGTTCAGTAAGACTGAAAAAGAAGAGGTTAAGAAAGAAAACCCAAATATATTTTTGCTGAAGAAAGAAAATGTGTGAATTTGCAAGTTTGGTGTCGCATGGACCTGTGCAAATTTAAAGAGCAAGGTGAGTTAAAAAGAAAAATGTACTGTGACACATGCTGGGTACTGTAGTACCACACCTCCTAAGTCAAGTGAAATGGTTTTTCTATAAGGAAAATGCTTCTTCTATATGAAGATAAAATTGGCTGGTTTTCAAGCTACATTGGGCAAGAAAAACAGAAGATTAATGTGTTCAAACCATAAAGATTGCAGGTGAATCAAAGTCTCAGTATGGAGAGAGACAGAAACCAGTAGACATTTGTGCTGTGATGGAGTATGGTCCATTACAATATGCTGAGTTGAAAGATGATGTTTCTGAGAGAGAGCCAGATACCAATTTATTTGGATTTGGAAAAAAGACTGTGTTGCAGTGCCCTAACACGGAGGATATAATCAAGTCATTGCTTCAGGCTACTGTGGCTCAACAGGCAGTCATCAGGGTGCTGCAGTTTGCATTTGTAAAGTCCCAAAAGCAACAGCAGTTGGCTACTGAAGAGGCCCAGAGGCAACAGCAACAAGACCATGAAGCCCTCAGTAAAATGGAAAGCTCTGTTCAAGAGGGAGCACTCAAAGTATTTTTCATTGAGGAAGAAATTTTTCAGGAGCCAGTCATGGAAAGTCTCAGATTTGTGAGAAGAGAAAAATAAGTTGCTGAAACGAGATTTGAAGTTGCACAAGTGCAATGTTTAAGATACCAGCAGTGTATACAGCACATGGGGAGTGAAATAAAAAAGCTACCAGCTACTTTGAATACAGAGCGTGAAGAAGTTCAGGTAAAGAATCTAACTCTGAATTCAGGGAGAAAATTAAGGTGCTGCAGAAGGTGTGAGACATTGAGATATTTTAGGGCCTGAACACAACAGCTCACTGAAGAGACTGGAAAACTTCTATTGCAAGTGTAAATGCAATCCAGAATACAAGTCAAAGTCTATGTCAGAGTGCAAAAGAAGAAGCAGCAAAAATGAAGAATGAAAAGGACAATCTCCAGAAAGAACCTGATGCCAAAGTCATACTTATACAAGAGAAAATTTAAACAATAAACCAGATTAAAAATAATGGAAGGCAGTACAAGACTCAGAATAAAGAGTTAAACATTCAGCATGATAAGCTGAGTGCTGAGACCTTTTCAGCCCAGGCAGCATAGTCAGAAGCGCAAACTTCACAAAAAGCTGAAACAAAGATATCAGCACTGGAAAGTTAACAAAAGTCTGTAAATGGAAAAGCAAATTAAGTTAAATCTCAACAGAGACAGACCTCACAAATTCAGTACAAGACTAAATCTATTTAAGATAATGTGAAGCAGGTTAAAGATGTCCTGTCTGAAAACATCTGCAAATTATAAATTGTTAAGGATATCCGGGAGAGGTTTAACAATGACTTTGAGGTACATTCCACATTTTCAGAAAAAGAAAAGGAACTAAGTTATCTAGAACTATCCAATTATTTACCAGAGGTCCAAGTCACAAGAATCTGGGAAGTTAGTAATTGGTTACAAACCTCTACCAGCCCCATCTCACTAATATTTAGTATTCTAGGGCCAGATTCATTAAGGATCTTAACTTAAGAAACTTCTTAGTTGAGTCTCCTGGACAAAACCATGTTACAATGCAAGAGGTGCAAAAAATAAAATAAATACTGGCAGCACCCCCCCTAGTGGTTTATCAGGCCCTGTTGATCTGTCTGAAGTGCAGCCATCTATCCCAGCAGACAGTAACCCCAATACGGTTTTATGACAATTCATATTCACCAAATCCACTATTAAAACAGATTATTAGAGTACTTGGTGAGTGCAGAACATCATTTATTTTTGTTGGGCAAAATATGGTCACACACTCTTGCCCCCCAGTTTGTACATGGTGAGTGCAGAGGATCAATGTATTTTTGCTAATATAAATATTCATATATGATAATCTCCAGAACTTCAGTCAGTTACACTTTAACACTTCAATTAGTTGAAGGTGCATATGTCATGAACATGTAATATTTATTGAACTGTTCTGTTAAAGACCTGCTGAGTCATTGAAGTGACACTATTTGTAGGTGGGTTGCTGAATGCTTTGACTAAGAAGGAAGTTATGTAAAAGAAGAAAAGAGATGTTTTGTAAATGGTTTATTTGTATAATTGAAGGCCTGCTTGACGGATTCCCCCTCTCCTACTAAATAAAAGCTATTGTGAATGTCACGAAAAAAGCTATTCAAAGATACAATCAACTTTAGCAGCATATATTGGATTTAAACTGAATTAAAATCATTCAAGCATATTTTATAAATTGTCAACATCTGTTAAGACAGTAACAAATGTTGGAGCTTTTTTAGTTGCTTATCTATATTTACATTACTTCAAAAAGACACCATGCAACACTGTCAAGTAATACTGTATATAGTATATTCTATTGTATTTATTTCAAATAAAGACAATTCAGGCTGCATTGATGTTCTTTTAAGTTCTGCACTTATACACTTATGCAACTGTTATTGTTAAGGGGTCTACAAAAAACATGCAGTATATTTCCTGAATGAAAAGAAAAAAAAATATTATGTACCCTTGACCACCAACATGGTTTGTCCAAGTTCAATTTTGCACTCTTTTTTTGCATTTGTTCCTAACTCTAAATGAGGCCTTTAGATTACAAGTTTTACTTTAAAAACAAAAAGCTGCTAATATAGTCATTAACAAATACATCTACAAAGTAAAATTATAAATAAATATTTGGATATTAATATAAAAATACAAAGTGTGCATTTTATTGCAATATCAAATAAAAATAATAATAATAATAATAATCATTATTATTATTTTTATTATTATTACTATTTGAACTAAATGTAAAACATTTAACAAATGGTTAGATTAACTATGCTATGTTAAAAATAATCAATTAAACTTGGTCACTAGTAAAATAGAAAAAAGTTATGAGGTCTCCTGCAACTGATAAACAAAGACCCCATTCTACTGACTAAAATACATAGTCCTCTTTGTGGCTAATTGACCAATCAGAGACCATTTTGGTGAATAATGACAATGTCAGAGTTTATTTTAGTGGCAATTGTACTATTTCGAGCAGGGCTGTTTTTCAGCTAGCTCTGCTGGGATGGACACTCAGTTCCATAGAGAGCCTTCAATCTTTTTCCCTGGCACTCACCATTCACTAACCAGAGTGTTAGATATCCATGTAATAGTTCCTGATACTGTGGTTGATAAATGGCTGGTGGTGTCCACCCTTGGGAGTACTGGAATTTATCCACTAGGTAACCATACTACTGATTTGTATATTACCAGCATTAACCATGAATCAGAGTGCCAGATACCCATTAGATTTTGGCACTCCACCAATCAGAATGCTGAATAATAACTAGTCAACTTCTGATTTGTGTTTAGCTCTAACCCCTAACCATTCTAAGCCCCTCAAACTGTGGCTATCCAGCACTATGATTGAAGAATGGCTCCTCTATCCATCAATAAGTTGCATAAGTTGTCTACTGGGTATGACAAGTTCCAGGCACTTCCTCTCTAGTATGCCAAGAAACAGCACAGGATCACAGGAAAGTAAACTATTGGAGTCTGTATTGTAAAGCCACTAGTGATCTGATCTGGGGCCCACATTTTAAAACAACTCAAGATCTGGATTCTCCATTTTAAAGTGAACAGAGATTTGGAGCTCTGCAATGCAAAGTCTGGGGGAGTTTGGGGGGGGGTCTATACACTAGGTGGCTAGTGTATGAATCAGACCTGCAATATGAAGGGAAGGCTAATTTACGAAGATAACCAAGTGGCAAATGAATATATTATGATAGCAGTTTCTGGAATCTGACATTGGAGATGTCTGCGAGATATTCATAATGGCTACTTACAGATCATCCCCCTAGTAAAGAGCAAGCAGCAGAGAGGAGGCCCAGAAGTACTTTCCCTTAAAGCACTGATCCCCTCTTCCACCACTGATCTCAAGACACTCCCTGCTTTCTCTTCCTACTGGCACCCCTGCGCTCAATATTGGTAGTAACAGCTATATATAACTGTCAGGACTGTTTCTAGACAAGGTGACTCCCAGCAAAACATGAACATATTCCTTACCCAAGTGTTATTGGAGGACGAAGCGAGGCACATGAAATTTGTTTATCTATTAATACACAAATAACTACCCTCAAGTGTTTTTCTTTTCTAACAGTAACTTGCTTTTCTTTAATAAAAGTATCTATATACTCAAAACACATAGCTGTTCAGACTTAGCTGTCCTCTGACTAAAGTCAGAGGCCAGGAGATTAGGGGAGGAGATTAATATAAGATATGTGTTGAGATATGTTTTAAAATGTAAACTAAAACAACATATTTGCTTGATATTCTGAGACGTAGACATCAAAAGATGCATTGAGTTCTGCACCAGTAGCAAATGTACCAGGCTTATGTCGGATGCAAGTTAGATATACTTGAACCTAAATCAACCGGGAACGTACAAGTGTATACAGTGTTAAGTATGCTCATTTGAGTATGTAGAGCGCATGCCATATTTCTAAATTAACCCAGCTCACAAATAACATAGATCATATTACATTGTTTTCTATATGAATATTGCAATGTTATAATAGCAATGTGTATTTCTGGTAGAGATGGTCACTGACCCCCGTGTTTTGGTTTTGGTTTTGGTTTTGGATCTGGATTACCTTCGTGTTTTGGTTTTGCAAAACCGCCCTTGCGTGTTTTGGTTTTGGTTTTCTTTGTTTTTGTTTTGCTATTTTTGAAAAAAATTATTTTTGGTCTAAAATAACCTAATTTAGTGCTCCACCAGTTTCTTAGATAAGTGAGGTAATTCTAAAGCTAATAAATTATGAAAAAAACAGTTTAATCCCTGGTAGGCTGTCCTTAATTTGAACACTTCTCTGCAAATTATACAGACAAACCTGGTTGTCTACCTCCTCCATCTTTGATTATTGGCAATGTAGCCATCGTCTTTGGGTGTATATTACACCGTCCACTTGTAGTTGAATATAAAAAAAGCAGCCTGCACAGACTGTGGAACTAGAAAGTAAAATTAAATGGACCACGGTAGTTTGGTGGCTATCTATGCCCCCCCCCCCCCTACCCTCCACTTGTAGTTGAATATTAAAAAAGCAGCCAACACAGACTGTGGAACTAGAAAGTAAGATTAAATGGACCACGGTAGTTTGGTGGCTATCTATGCCCCCCCCCCGCCCTCCATTTGTAGTTGAATATAAAAAAAGCAGCCTGCACAGACTGTGGAACTAGAAATTTGAATATACAAAGAAATGGACAAAGGCAGTTTGGTATCTGTCTGCATCAGATCCCCTCTCCACTGGGAGTAAAATAGAAAACTATTCAGCCGTTATATAATCTGGAATATAAATAGAAATTGAGAAAGGCAATTTGGTATCTGTCTGCATCATAATCATCAACATCCTCATTAGCGCCCTCGTCACCTCCACAAATCTCCCCCTCATCCTCTTCTATTTCCAAAGTGGCATCCTCAATTTGTGTATCACCGGCTACACTCGGGCTGTTCAGGTACACATCAGCAGAACTGCTGAAAGGGCTCTTCTTTATGGGTACACTAACAGAATGCTCACAATTAGACATACCACTGTTGGATGGACTCTCCACAGGGATTGGTGTCATTTGTGAATCAGAGCAAACATTATTCTCTAATGCCTTACTGTTATCTTGCAGCTCGGCTTTGAGCGTAACAGTAGTTGTGCACCAATTGTAGGCTCGGTAACTTTTTGGGATCTGCCACTAATAGCCAAAGGTGAAGGCCTCATTCTCTCTTTACCACTAAGTGTGTAGAATGGCATGTTGGCAATTTTTGTTTTATCGGCACTTTTGCTTAGTAACACTTCTTTTTCACTTCAACACAGTAAAAAAAATTTTTGCTTTTGGTTTTTGGATGGATTTTGAAACACTGTGTAGTTTGACATCGCCTTGCCCAGATGACGTACTGGGAACACTAACATCAGGACTGGTGACAGAACCTGGTTGCTCATTCTGCTCATATGTGGACTGCTTTGAATCCATTCTCAGCCCAAAGCACTTGAAGTGCTAAAAATTATTTGGTAGATACTGCTGAGAGATAGTAATTTTGACAGCCAGAAATATTTATTCACAATTATGGGGGACACCCCAAAAGCACTGGGGAGTGCTAAAAAGTATTTGGTAGATACTGCTGACAGATAGTAATTTTCATAGCCAGAAATATTTATGCACAATTATGAGGGACACCCCAAAAGCACTGGGGAGTGCTAAAAATTATTTGGTAGATACTGCTGACAAATATGACTTTTGACAGCCAGAAATATGTATGCACAATTATGAGGGACACCCCAAAAGCACTGGGGAGTGCTAAAAATTATTTGGTAGATAATGCTGACAGATAGTAATTTTGACAGCCAAAAATATTTATGCACAATTATGGGGGACATCCCAAAAGCACTGGGGAGTGCCAAATATTGAAAAAAGAAAAAAAACTCTATCCTCTCTTCTCTAGCGATTTTTGTTACAACAATTGGAATCAGAATATTGGATTCTCTGTGCTGCTCTAATCAGCCTGTGACTATACCCTGCTCTCTCCCTCTGTCAAATGGCGATGGATTGCTGTGGAGGCGGGTATTTATGATCTTGAAGTATCGCGAGAACCGAGCTCCGATTTCCGATGACGTCACGATGACGTTCGGCCTCGATTTGGATTCGGAGCGGGCGGTAGAGTACCAAGCTACTCAGCTCGGTACTCGGATACTCGGTGGGTTCGGTTCTCGGGGAACCGGACCCGCACATCTCTAATTTCTGGTGTACTGTCACATCCCTATTAGGAAATGTTTGGGTTTATTTGGAACATAATTATTACTACCTTATTTTATATGTATAGATTGTCTATTTTATTGGTCATTAACAATATTGTCACAGGCACTAGGAGTCTTTACCCAGGGATCACCAGATGGTAGGCTTACCAGAGCAATGTAGATGGTAATAGGGTACTCTGGTAGCTGGGTGATCACGGAACATGAAATGATGGCCGATGAGATGCTCAGGAAAGTCTATGACTAGCAACACTGGTAATAATGAGGTAATGATACACAAGGAACTGTATGGACAAGGACACGTGAAGGTAGTCAGTGGTCTGCGATAGCAAGTTGTACCACTGCTATAGTGAGGAGGAATGTCCAACAGAAACAATGAGGTGATTAGAGTCAGCGGTCTGCGGGTAGCAAGTTGTACCGCTGTCTGAGTGAAGAAATGGAATCCAAGTGGAGGTATCCAGGTAGTCAGTGGTCTGCGGTAGCAAGTTGTACCACTGCTATATATATGTGAGGAGGTGCACGGGGGAAGACTGCAACACAGGATATACACAGGCACCTTATACACGATCCACAGTAATATGCACAATATAGGTATATATATATGTAAATGACTGATCAGGTCTGCAATCTAGAAAGTCTCTTGAAGTAGTCCAGCACAATGATAACACAGTCAATGATGGCAATAGACTCAGCGGATAGCAGACTCCAGAGAGAACCAAACACAGTCCAGCAAGATATGCAATACACAGCACAGTCAATGAGAAGTATGCATACCGTGGTTCAGCAGTAGCAGTCAGATGGGATTGCAGCGGTACCTGAGCGGCTGGAGACCGACTGGATAGGAAGTCCCTGGATAGGAGAAGCAGCGGCCTAGCAGGTGCAGCGCACAGGTGAGTAGACCGACAGGGACACGAATCCACAGGAGTCAGCAACACGTGGAACTGGACTCATAGGAAACCCAGGAGAATGGAGATGATCCAGCAGAGGGTAGTAGAAGAGATACAAATCCAATGCTGACAGGAGGGTAGAGGCCAGTGGAACACGTGAAGGCGTGGAGAGTGGATCAGCGGGAGATGGACGATAGCGCTGACCACAGCGGCAGGACTCAGCGGCACACGGAGGTAACCAGTAGCAACCACAGGAACCAACAGCGATGGGAAACAGGAGTGCAGCGCAGGGCAGGAGCTGTAGATCACGAAGTGTAGCAGATGGTAATGAAAAGTGGCAGTCTCGAGGAAGTCACAGCAAAGATGAGATGAGAGTGTAGTGCACGGAGGCAGCGGATAGTAATCAGCTGGCAGTCACGATGTTGAACAGAGGCGAGTTCCAAGCAGGAGACTGTAGTGCACAGAGGCAGCGGATAGTAGTCAGCTGGCAGTCACGATGTTGAACACAGGCGAGTTGCAAGCAGGAGACTGTAGTGCACAGAGGCAGCGGATAGTAGTCAGCTGGCAGTCACGATGTTGAACACAGGCGAGTTGCAAGCAGGAGCCTGCAGTGCACAGAGGCAGAGGATAGAAATCAGCAAACAGACTTGATGAGAAGCAGGTGAGTGAGGTAAAAGCTGGAGTGCACGGAGGCAGTGGATAGCAATGAGCAAACAGTCACATTGATATAAAATAACGTTGAAGTGGTGTAGAAGACTGTAGTGCACGGAGGCAGCGGATAGGAATCAGCAAACAGTCATGATGATACAGTTGATGGTAGAAGTGGTATGGGACCACAGTAGTAGAAGTGGTTTGGAAACCACAGGAATCAGCAGCACTGAATACACAAGTAATACAGGAACACCTTCAGAGACTCATGAGGAATGAGACTCCAAGATCAGGCAACGTGGTAGTGACCACAGGTGCTTAATATAGGGAGGTTGCCTGATCTGCCAATTAAGTTAAAGGGGTATACACTGAAGTATAGAAAAGGGCTGCGCATGCGCAGACCCTCAGGATGGTGGACGGCCACGGTTCCTAAATGTCCGGGAAGAGGCACTCACGGTCCGGTGAGTGACAGTACCCCCCCTTTTAAAGGTGGGCACAGAACGCCTGGAACCGGGCTTGTCCGGATTTTTGGAGTAAAACTTCTTCAAAAGGGCAGGAGCATTAAGATCTTCAGCTTTGATCCAAGAGCGCTCCTCAGGACCAAAGCCCTTCCAATGAACGAGGAAGTGGAGGACTCCTCGCGAAATTTTTGCATCTAGTACCTCGGTAATCTCAAAATCCTCCTCCTGATGGACTTGAACTGGCTGCGGAGCTGAGGGAGGAGTTGAAAAACGGTTGATAATAAAAGGTTTGAGCAAAGATACATGGAAGGCATTAGAAATCCGAAGACTCTTAGGAAGAAGGAGTTTCACACATACTGGATTGATAACTTGAATGATCCTATATGGACCAATAAAACGAGGGGCGAATTTCATAGATGGAACCTTCAAACGAATATTTTTTGTGGATAACCAGACACGATCTCCAATTTTTAGTGGAGGAATAGCCCGCCTCTTCTTATCAGCGAAAGATTTATATTTGACAGATGTCTTCTTCAAACAGGTTCTAACCTGAGACCAGATATTTTTAAAGGTCTGACAAACAGTCTCCACCGCAGGAACTTGGGTGGGCGGGAGGGCAGGAAATTCCGGAAAAGACGGATGGTGACCGTAGACCACAAAGAATGGAGTTTTGGATGATGACTCATGGTACATGTTGTTATGGGCGAACTCAGCCCAAGGGAGTAACTCTACCCAGTTGTCTTGATTGGCTGATGAAAATATCCTTATAAAAGTCTCAAGATCTTGATTGACGCGTTCGGTTTGTCCATTGGATTGTGGATGGTAAGAAGATGAGAGTGCTAATCGTATGCCCAAGGTTTTACAAAGGGCTCGCCAGAATCTGGACACGAATTGTACTCCTCTATCAGACACAATCTCAGATGGACATCCATGGATACGGAAGATCTCTTTAATGAAATGTTCAGCCAGGATAGACGAGGAAGGCAAACCAGACAGAGGGATGAAATGAGCCATCTTCGAAAATCTGTCCACTACCACCCAAATAGTGTTATGGTTCTTACTAGGTGGTAAGTCAGTAACGAAATCCATACTAATATGGGTCCATGGTTTGGACGGAATGGGTAGTGGTCGCAGCAACCCTGCTGGGGTTCTGCGGGAGGATTTGAATTGCGAACATAATTCACAGGAAGCAATGAACTCTTTGACGTCTCTCCTCATTGAAGGCCACCAGTAACTTCGAGAGAGGATCTCAAAAGTCTTGTGTTCACCGGCGTGTCCAGAAAAACGAGAGGCATGGAACCACGAAAGGATTTTCCTCCTTAGAGTAGGAGGCACGAGGGTCTTCCCAAATGGTAGCGTTTTGGTGGATGAAGCAGCCAGTGAGATACATTTGGGGTCTAGAATGGTATGGTTGGAAACCTCTTCTATATCAGAGGACGTAGCAAAGGCTCTAGATAAGGCATCAGCTTTTTTGTTCTTGGCAGCTGGTTTGAAGGTAATTATTAATTCAAAACGGGAAAAGAAAAGAGACCATCTTGCTTGACGAGGGTTCAAGCATTGGGCCGACTGGAGATATGACAAGTTCTTATGATCCGTGAAGATCGTCACCGGATGGCGAGCTCCCTCCAACAAGTATCTCCATTCCTCTAATGCGGCTTTGATAGCCAGTAATTCCTTGTCTCCGATGGTATAATTCTTCTCTGCGGGTAGGAGACCCCGAGAATAGAAGGCACAAGGGTGGAATTTTTGCTGTTCCGAGCGTTGGGAGAGAATAGCTCCTAAGCCCACATTAGAGGCATCTACTTCTAGGAAAAAAGGGAGTGTCACATCAGGCTGACGAAGGATTGGAGCCGAAGAGAAGGACTCTTTTAATGTTTGAAAGGCTTGAATAGCCTCAGTAGACCATTGCTTAGGATTAGCCCCTTTACGAGTCAGGGCCACAATAGGAGATGCAATGGAAGAAAAGTCTTGAATGAAGCGTCTATAGTAATTGGCAAAACCTAAAAAACGCTGGATGGCACGAAGAGTAGTTGGCTGGGGCCAATGTAGTACAGCATTTACTTTGTCAGGATCCATCTTCAGACCAACTCCGGAAACAATATACCCCAAGAATGGAATCTGGGGTAATTCGAATGAACATTTTTCTAATTTACAGAACAATGAATTTTTCCGTAGCCTGGAAAGGACTTCTGCCACATGTTGGTGGTGAGAAGGCAGGTCCTGTGAAAAAATCAATATGTCGTCCAGGTAGACGACGACACATACATATAATAAGTCCCGAAAAATCTCATTGATGAAGCCCTGAAAAACAGCGGGGGCATTACATAGCCCGAAAGGCATTACCAGATATTCGTAATGCCCGTCTCTGGTGTTAAACGCCGTCTTCCATTCGTCACCGGAACGGATTCTGATTAAATTGTAAGCACCACGAAGATCCAACTTAGTAAAAATACGGGCTCCCTTAATGCGGTCAAATAGCTCAGTGATCAACGGAATGGGATACCGGTTCTTGATAGTAATGGCATTGAGTCCACGAAAATCTATACAAGGGCGTAATGATCCATCCTTCTTTTTGACAAAGAAGAACCCAGCTCCAGCGGGCGAGGTGGAAGGTCGAATGAACCCACGCTGGAGGTTCTCCCGTATATATTCAGATGTAGCTTGAGTTTCAGGTAACGAGAGTGGATAGACCCGGCCTCTGGGAGGAGTCTTGCCAGGAAGAAGATCAATCGGACAATCCCAAGAACGATGAGGAGGAAGACGTTCAGACTGAGCTTTATCAAAAACATCGGTAAATGAAGCATATTGAGGAGGGAGTCCCGGCGAAATAGCTGAAATGGAAGCTTGCTGTACCTTGAGAGGAATGACTTGGGAAAGGCAATGATGGTGACACTCAGGCCCCCAAGACGTGACTTGAGGGGTGCGCCAGTCAATCTGGGGAGAGTGACACTGAAGCCATGGAAGGCCTAGGACAATCGGACTTGTCGTAACAGGAAGAATTAAAAACGATATCTCTTCATGATGCAGAGCACCAATCTGAAGGGTTACTGGAGACGTACTCTGGGTGATGAGACCGTTGATGAGACGTGATCCATCGATAGCCGTCACAGTAATGGGAGTTTTTAAGGTAATCATTGGTAGAGACCATTGATTAACTAACGATTTGGAAATAAAATTTCCTGCTGCTCCGGAATCAATCAATGCCTGTGACTCAAAGGTCTTGGTAGCAAAGGAAATAGTCACATCAAAAGCGCAGACTTTAGATTTCATAGACGATGGAGAGGACTCCAGGGACCCTAACTTCACCTCTCCAGAACTAGTTAGGGCCTGGCATTTCCCGATCTCTTAGGGCAGGAGCTGAGGACATGAGTGGAATCAGCACAATAGATACAGAGTCTATTCTTGACTCTTCGTTTCCTCTCCTCAGAAGATAACTTGGAACGTCCAATCTCCATGGGAATCACAGCGGGTGACACTGGACGAAATTGAGGGTTAGAGCGAAAAGGTGCTTTAGCAGAAGTCGTTTTCTCAGCCTCTCTTTCACGAAATCTCATATCAACACGATGGCATAGAGAGATCAAATCTTCAAGTGACGAAGGAAGCTCTTGGGTAGTCAGTGCATCTTTAATTTTATCGGAAAGCCCCTGCCAGAAGGCGGCAACTAGGGCTTCAGTGTTCCACTGAAGTTCAGAGGCTAAGATCCTAAATTGAATGACGTACTGGCCTACAGTATGAGATCCTTGTCGCAGACGGAGGATGCTGGAAGCAGCGGAGGTCACACGACCTGGTTCATCGAACACACTTCGGAATGTAGAAATGAATTTGGCACTATCTTGTAATATTGGATCGTTCCTCTCCCACAGAGGGGAGGCCCAAGCCAGGGCTTGTCCTGAAAACAAAGAGATAAGATAGGCCACTCTGGAACGATGGGTAGAAAAATTTTGAGGTTGGAGCTCAAAATGGACTGAACATTGGTTAAGGAAACCCCTACAAGTTTTGGGGTCTCCATCGTACTTTGACGGAGTAGGCAGGTGAAGCGTGGAAGCTATAGACACCTGGGATGGCAATGGGGAAACGGAGGAAAGCACAGGAGCTTCAGTAGTAGCTGTCACAGTCTGTCCAGATGTTCCTTGGGAGGTTAATGACTGATAACACTGAAGTAACAGCTGTTGACGGGCATCCTGTTGCTCCACACGGCTAACCAGATGTTGCAGCATCTCTTTGGCGGTAGGTTCCACATCTGGGTCTGTCATGGCCTGATCTTACTGTCACGGGCACTAGGAGTCTTTACCCAGGGATCACCAGATGGTAGGCTTACCAGAGCAATGTAGATGGTAATAGGGTACTCTGGTAGCTGGGTGATCACGGAACATGAAATGATGGCCGATGAGATGCTCAGGAAAGTCTATGACTAGCAACACTGGTAATAATGAGGTAATGATACACAAGGAACTGTATGGACAAGGACACGTGAAGGTAGTCAGTGGTCTGCGATAGCAAGTTGTACCACTGCTATAGTGAGGAGGAATGTCCAACAGAAACAATGAGGTGATTAGAGTCAGCGGTCTGCGGGTAGCAAGTTGTACCGCTGTCTGAGTGAAGAAATGGAATCCAAGTGGAGGTATCCAGGTAGTCAGTGGTCTGCGGTAGCAAGTTGTACCACTGCTATATATATGTGAGGAGGTGCACGGGGGAAGACTGCAACACAGGATATACACAGGCACCTTATACACGATCCACAGTAATATGCACAATATAGGTATATATATATGTAAATGACTGATCAGGTCTGCAATCTAGAAAGTCTCTTGAAGTAGTCCAGCACAATGATAACACAGTCAATGATGGCAATAGACTCAGCGGATAGCAGACTCCAGAGAGAACCAAACACAGTCCAGCAAGATATGCAATACACAGCACAGTCAATGAGAAGTATGCATACCGTGGTTCAGCAGTAGCAGTCAGATGGGATTGCAGCGGTACCTGAGCGGCTGGAGACCGACTGGATAGGAAGTCCCTGGATAGGAGAAGCAGCGGCCTAGCAGGTGCAGCGCACAGGTGAGTAGACCGACAGGGACACGAATCCACAGGAGTCAGCAACACGTGGAACTGGACTCATAGGAAACCCAGGAGAATGGAGATGATCCAGCAGAGGGTAGTAGAAGAGATACAAATCCAATGCTGACAGGAGGGTAGAGGCCAGTGGAACACGTGAAGGCGTGGAGAGTGGATCAGCGGGAGATGGACGATAGCGCTGACCACAGCGGCAGGACTCAGCGGCACACGGAGGTAACCAGTAGCAACCACAGGAACCAACAGCGATGGGAAACAGGAGTGCAGCGCAGGGCAGGAGCTGTAGATCACGAAGTGTAGCAGATGGTAATGAAAAGTGGCAGTCTCGAGGAAGTCACAGCAAAGATGAGATGAGAGTGTAGTGCACGGAGGCAGCGGATAGTAATCAGCTGGCAGTCACGATGTTGAACAGAGGCGAGTTCCAAGCAGGAGACTGTAGTGCACAGAGGCAGCGGATAGTAGTCAGCTGGCAGTCACGATGTTGAACACAGGCGAGTTGCAAGCAGGAGACTGTAGTGCACAGAGGCAGCGGATAGTAGTCAGCTGGCAGTCACGATGTTGAACACAGGCGAGTTGCAAGCAGGAGCCTGCAGTGCACAGAGGCAGAGGATAGAAATCAGCAAACAGACTTGATGAGAAGCAGGTGAGTGAGGTAAAAGCTGGAGTGCACGGAGGCAGTGGATAGCAATGAGCAAACAGTCACATTGATATAAAATAACGTTGAAGTGGTGTAGAAGACTGTAGTGCACGGAGGCAGCGGATAGGAATCAGCAAACAGTCATGATGATACAGTTGATGGTAGAAGTGGTATGGGACCACAGTAGTAGAAGTGGTTTGGAAACCACAGGAATCAGCAGCACTGAATACACAAGTAATACAGGAACACCTTCAGAGACTCATGAGGAATGAGACTCCAAGATCAGGCAACGTGGTAGTGACCACAGGTGCTTAATATAGGGAGGTTGCCTGATCTGCCAATTAAGTTAAAGGGGTATACACTGAAGTATAGAAAAGGGCTGCGCATGCGCAGACCCTCAGGATGGTGGACGGCCACGGTTCCTAAATGTCCGGGAAGAGGCACTCACGGTCCGGTGAGTGACAAATATTCTGTGACTGACTCACTTGGAAACATTAAACACATTTTTTCCTCAACTGTTAAGATCGTATACTGTACTGTCACTGTATCTCTACTATTTAACATAAACCACATTGTTTACTACAAATGCATTAACTTAATTTGAATAAAACTATGCAAGGTATGGACAATGAAACAATGACATTTGAACAACAATAACATATTTATTTGACCCTGGCAATCCAACATGACACCCAATTTCCGATAGATGTCTTCTAGGTAGGCATGGGCCATCTCCCTTTGGTGTGAAGGAAGTATTTTCTCATGTGCAGCATTTGTAGATGACAAAGGAAAAATATTATTGTCACAAATATCATTTCCCTTCAGCAATTAAACATGTACCACATACATAATACATTATTTTTGAGAAGGCAATTAATATATACTCATATACATATATATACATATATGAAATTAATTCAAAATCAGGATTAAAACTTCCTTCTAAGTACCTTCCTCTTGAATCCAAGAGTAAGTATGTGGAAATCTTTCAAGATTTAGTCACAGGTGATCTATGTGATCGGGTGAACAAAGTACGTTTTCCCCATAATCTTAACATTCAAGAAAATAAGGCAGTTTCAGAGTTACGTGACAATTTTGGGATTATTATAAGACAGGCTGACAAAGGAGGAGGAATTGTGTTACAAAACAGGTTGGACTACACTAATGAAACCTTAAAGCTCCTTGGAGATATGTCCTCTTATGCCTCGCTGGATATCGATCCTACAGCTGGTTTTGTTATGGAATTGAGAGACTTACTAACGGGTGCTCTTTATAGAAATATCATCACTAAGGAGGAGTTTCAATTTATGATGACAAATTATCCTGTGTTGCCCATTTTCTATCATTTGCCAAAAATTCATAAAAATTTGGTAAATCCACCGGGCAGGCCAATAGTAGCAGGCATTGACTCATTGACCTCCAATGTCTCAAAGTATGTTGATGTTTTCCTTCGTGAACATGTGCAATCTCTTAAATCCTATATTAAGGACACTACCCATATTTTGCAAATTCTTCAAAATCATAAATGGGCGGATGACCTATATTGGGTCACCATAGATGTTCAGGCCCTTTACACTTCAATTGAACATGATAAAGGAATTATGGCTGTCAAACTTATGTTGGAGATGGATAATAGTTTATCTTATATACACCAAGAGTTTGTATGTACTCTTATCTGTTTTATACTTACACATAATTATTTCTCATTCTCCAACAAATTTTATTTACAAACGTGTGGCACCGCTATGGGCACAGTTTTTGCACCTAATTTTGCCAACATTTTTATGGGTATGTGGGAGGAGCAATATATATATTCATCAAAATACTTTTCTGACAATATTGTATTATATTCCCAAAGGGAAAAGCTGGGAAAATAGGGGAAAGGAAAAACCGCTCCGCACTAGACAACAACCAACCTCACTACTTAGGTAACTTAACTTTGTGAGGGGGTGCTAAGGTCATATATATAACATATGGATTGGAAGAGAAAAAAAGAGTCTTGACCTAAGAAGCACTACAGGTATAAAGTAAATAATCAATTAATACTAATATTTTAATCCTATGCATTAAAAAAAATGTGTATGTCGGTATACAACTGGTTAAAAAAGCGAAGTATTTAAAAGTAATAGTGTTGAAAAGAATAGAGTTAAAAGTAGTATAACCCTGTGGTGGAGCCAATCTTAAGAGTACTGATAATTGGGGAAGATCTGCCAAGTAGAAGTTCCTTTCACATGTATGTACACGATAGGTAAGGTGAGAAATAACCAAGGAGAGTGATTATAAGGTCCTATAGTATGGTAACTATGTTACATTCACCAAAACACTATTCCTGTTGTATCTATGTAGACTCTAGATGGCAGTAGAACGTAGGCTTCCTCCCTATAATCTTGAATCACTGGAGAGTGTCCCTCTGTTATAAATAAATCAGAGTCCTAACCATAGTCAGAAGCTGAATCACTGGGTATTCCCAGATAGGCAAAACATGCATAACGTGGCTTTACTTGTTCCCTTGTAGCATAACTTCAGGGAGACCACTCATTTGTGCAGCCTATATTGTTACCTTACCAATAAACTGTACAGTGCAGTGGCAAAGCGCCTTATTTTGTATTATAATTGTGCACTTGTAACCAAAGGGATTCACCCTAATAGGAGACAGTGTAGTACAGTGGAACCACTCATTCATACATCCTATATTATTGCCTTACCACAAGGCTGCACAGTGCAGCGACAAGATACCTTATTTAATGTTGTTATTGTGGATTTATAGGCAAAGGGATTTCCCTGGTAATAGGTTATATAGTACAGTAATAGGTCGCTGTACTTAAATTTGGTGTGCACTTATAGAGAGAAAGATATCTACTCTAAAAGTAAGTTATTTCTTACAGCGGTAAAGCGCCGTAATTGTTATTATTATGCGCTTGTGAGCAGAAGGATTTACTTTATAGGTAAGTAATTCGATTCAGCGGCGAGACACCGCACTGAGAAATGTGTTATTTATTTCATAAACAGAGACATTCCCCCTAATAGTGAGTAGTTAGATACAGCGGCACAACGCCGCGATTGGCTCCGCCCACTTCCGCGTTTGACGTCACCTATTGTGACGCCGGCCCGGAATAATATTGTATTATATAAGAGGTATATCGATGATATCGTCTTGATATGGAAGGGTGACATTGTAGGTCTTCATGACTTCTTTTTGTATATAGGCCAGAATGATTTCAATTTGAAATTCACTATGAAATATGATAAAACCCAGATTGAATTTCTAGATTTGATTCTTTTGGGACAAGGAGATGCCATCATAACCCGTAATTACATTAAACCAGTTGACACTAACAGTTATTTGCATTTTAATAGCTCTCATGTCAAAAAATGCAAACAAAATATACCATGCTCTCAATTTCATCGAATCAAACGTAACTGTAGTGAAGAAACATTCTGTAATGCTCAACTTGACCTTTATGCAGAGAGGTTTAGACATAGGGGATATCCAGATACTCTTTTAGTGGAGGCACTAGAGAAAACAAAGAACTTGGAATGCTCTAGTCTCCTCCAATATACTACACCTGTTAATAAAGAATTCATTGCTCCTTTTGTTACCACCTATAACAGCAAGGAAGGACATATTAGAGCTGTCCTTAACAAACATTGGGGTGTTCTGATGAAGGACCCAATATTACATGAGGTACTTCCTGCTAAACCCAACATTGTTTTTAAAAAAGGTTGTAATCTAAAAGACATTCTGGCGCCTAGCAGACTCAGAGAACATCCTGCTACTGCCACCCCTTCTTCTTTTTTAAGTACTAAAGGGAGTGTGCGTTGTAACCATTGTAGTATTTGTAAATATTCGTTCCCTATTAGTAAAATCTTTTATGATTCAAGTAACAGTGTGAAGTTTCATGTTAAAGGACTTCTAAATTGCTTGTCGTCTTCGGTCATTTATCTCCTTGAATGTGATTGTGGTCTTAAGTATGTTGGTAAGACCAAGAGATTTTTGAAAATCCGCATACAAGAACATGTCAGAAACATAAAAAATAGGGTTCTTAGTCACTCTGTGTCTAGACATTTTTCAGAGAGACACCAAGCAGATCCTTTATCCATTAAGTTTATGGCTATAGAGAAGGTAGAACTAGGACCTAGAGGTGGTGATTTACAGAAGAAGCTATCTCAACGAGAAATGTACTGGATTTTTACACTGAATACACTTACCCCTTTTGGTCTCAATGACAGCTATGAGATAGCTCCATTTCTATGAGTAATTTCCCGATATATATATCTATACTTACTTTATTATTGTCAGGATCGTATTCAAATTAGTCTGGATTATGGTCAGTAGATGTGTGGTGTTACTTTTATATTTATATTTAATGTTTGTCATTTTCTTATTGATGGCATGATTCCTACTTAGTTGGGTCTTGAGGTTTCCTCATAGAAATGTTTATAATTGCACTTCATGCACTTGAAATATGTATCAAGTCATTGTTAGCTATTGTGTGCTTGCTAGCATTCTGATTACTACTCAAGTAATATGGTATATCACTATTATCATTGCTTTTCAATCTTTGTACTGTGTTAGGTATCTAACTTGTGTATTTTTTGTTCCATTGCTTATATGGAGTATGTAATCTCATTATGTTTAGATACATACCATCTTTAGATGCATTCTTATTCCTTAATAATAATTTTTATAAGCCCTATGTATATACACTATTTAGTGTCTTTCTAATTTGCATTTAGATTACTGCTGATTAGCCAGCATTATTCTATGTGCTGGGTTATGTAATATGTTATAATTTATTTATTCCCTGTTCATGTTTGTATAGTTTTCTACTAACTGACAGATATTTTAGTGGATTACAATGATTTTTATTAATGACCCACATTCTAGACTATTTGCATACTGGTTTATGTTGGGTACCATATATGTATTATGTTATTTCTATGTATTTGTACTGTCAAGAGAGTGCTTTGATTGATATATAGGAGATCAGACATTAGCTGATATCTTTGATTGTTAATTCCAAGCTGTATTATTATTTTTCGGATGCTCTAATGAGGACATTTTTTATTATAATAAGCATCCTCTAGGTTCTGGTGCTCACCACTAGAGGTAACCATGTGACTGACAAGTCACTCATGTGATTTTAGTAATGTGCGCGTCATAGACGCTACTGCGCATGCTCAAAAATGGCGCTGGACATTATTTAAAAAGACGCTGGAGACCCCAGTCTGAACATTTAAACAGACGAAACGCGTTGAGGAGTGTCTGAGGACTTTTTTTATTATCGTTTGGACATCGTGGTACTAGCGTGGCGGGAGCGCTGTGGAGATTCATCTATAATTGATTGATATCTCTATATATCTCTGAATGCATCCCAGATGAGTACCAAAAGATACCATTATATGCTTTTTACCTTGTGTTTTTATGTAAGTGTGATACTTACTGCTTATTAGTAAAATCTGATTTTTACAATATTACACTATATGAGTTTTTTATTGCTCCTATGATGCTGAGGTTCCAGTCCTAACGAGATTATTCATTTGGATGAGTGACGTTACTGGTATCATCTACACAGCTTTGGAGACACCATTTCAACTGATACTTACACCTTCTAGTTCTACCATCTGGTACGCAGATATATGGTTATTGGTGATTTTATTTGTGGCATTGGATACAGTGTGCTGTCACGTGTGTGTATCTCTAATCACCTTTTCGGTTCCATCCTTCATATTGGAGAGTTGTAACAAGTCTTGAGTGTGCATCTGACTTATCACACCTTATCTTCTCTCACTATATTACGCATTAATATTGTGGTAATACACTATGTGGCGCCGTGTTTCCTTTATTCCTCTATATATATATATATATATATATATATGGCAACTCCCAACAAATTTTAAGCTCAAACAGGCGCTTCAAAGAGCAAAACGTGCAATAGTGATAATAATTAGAATGATTAATACTCAGTATACAAGATGGCAGCTCCCAAAACATTCAACACTTGTCTGCAAATGTCAGCCTAATAGATAAAATACAAAAGAGAAGGGGCGCCAAACATTGTGCATTAACTGTAAGACACAAAAAGTATATTCCACGTTTGTAGTATTCCCGTACCAGAAGTTCAAGTGATAACAGCTTGAAATAAGTGCTGATGAATCCTCTCTAGGTACCGTCTGAAATGGATCACTAGACCACGGATTAATGAATCTGGCAGATAGTCCTCCCAAAATATGTAGCATTAGCACAACTCCGGAGTGAACTAGAACTCAAACATAACCACAATAGTGTAATGCCCCCATACACATATTAATGGGCAAACGTGATAGAAAAGAGCTTTTAATAAAAGGAGGCACAAAAACCTCACACTGCAGCTTAAGTACAATATGCTCGTACATAAAAAAAACAGTTAAAAACAGCTTATCTGCCCTGTTCACGTGTACTGATGACAAATCAAGCAGGGCAAATTCTGGCCAGTACACCCACACTGAAACATGGGTCCAGGATGCCAGCAAGCTAATTCCCCGATGCGTTTCGTCCTCTATTCGTAGACTTTCTCAAGGGGTAATATATATATATATATATATATATATGTATATGTATATTGAACACAGAAAAAATGATATACTCTGGCGCTATTAACCAATGTGGTTAGACAAAGAGTAAAATATCTGATGTGTAATATACACACAAATAAGTCCCAGTGTAATAAAAAGTCCGAAAAATTTCACTCAAGTTTGAGTGGCAGCCAGTAAACGCCTGTATCCAGATGGAGAATCCAGTAGATAATAATCACTGTAACAAAGCACAGGCAAGGCGCCTCATATTGTAATACCAGGGTTATAACAAACCATATCATCATCATCATCATGGTGTGTTGTTTAATCTAAGACCCCTAGGAATTCTATTTACATCTAGATAAGTTTCAAGACACTTGATGTCCCACCAAGCCTTTGTTTCTTTTATCAACAACTTCTCAATATCCCAAATTAATTGGTCAAGATCATTATTAGTGTCCGCTTTTGCTGCATTCTCATCAAAAAATGTTTGACAACAGTAATTCCTCAAATTAATTCTGTTAGCCGATTTCTACATTATCAATATCTCAAACATGTGGGTATAAGCAGCCTATATCACAGACCAAAACAGAATTGAACACAGAAAAAATGATATACTCTGGCGCTATTAACCACTGTGGTTAGACAAAGAGCAACATATCTAATGTGTAATATACACACAAATAAGTCCCAGTGTAATAAAAAATCCGAAAAATTTCACTCAAGTATGAGCGGCAGCCAGTAAACGCCTGTATCCAGATCATCAATGCAGAAGAGAATAATCACTGAAACAAAGCACAGGCAAGGCGCCTCATAGTGTAATACCAGGGTTATAACAAACCGTATGTGTATTAACATGCGTACCGTGAGGTTAGAATAGGCAGTCCTGGAGTAAGATGGATCCTCTTGGACAAGAGTACCTTTGGATCTCAACTCAATAAAAGAGATAATGTAGAAAAAGGCGACATAGCGCAATATTGTAATGTATGATATAGTACACCACGTGAAAGTGACCACACCAACTTTCAACAGATTATTTAGGGTGATTGGAGCATTATCCCAAATCTATATCATATCAGAAAAAGACACCAGAGAGGTTCACA
The DNA here is from genome assembly GCF_038048845.1 of Mixophyes fleayi. Classification (NCBI taxonomy): domain Eukaryota; kingdom Metazoa; phylum Chordata; class Amphibia; order Anura; family Limnodynastidae; genus Mixophyes; species Mixophyes fleayi. Next base: position 160,630,843 of record NC_134406.1, read on the forward strand.
TCTATAAAAAAATGTATAATATACGTACCAGATGTCACGGAATAAGTGGCTTTTCACAATTCACTATACAGGAAACTTTCTTGTGTAATGCATGTGTTCAAGTACCAAAAATTCTTCCATCGGTGGTACAATGTAATTGAAAGAGAATACGGTATAATATACAAATATTAGTTTATTAAAAAAGGTGTAAACCATAAACTCACATAATGTAATCAGAACACAGCTGATGATATACAGGGCTTGACGCGTTTCGTCTTGGCTACAAACAAGACTTCCTCAGGAGCAAGAAAAATCAAACATGAGACCACATCTCCAGATATTTATAAGCAAGTCGCGCCAAATTAGCGCATGCGCAAAGACCGCCATACTGTGCGCAGGCGCGAGAAGTACAGACAAATTTAGACAACTTTATTAAAACAGTTATGAACACCTAAAGTGCGCATGTGCACAATGGCGCTACGTATGAACACTATCTAGCGATCTCATAGCTTTGTAAAACAATTCATTCAAACGAAACTACATGCATATTGCTCAATTACTTGTATAGTCCTTAGGATATACAAAAATACAAAGTGGCTTAAAAGAAACAATATGTGTTATAAAACAAACCGCAATCCACATTATATGGTTATGAATCCATACATGAAGGTAACAGCACAAATAATAAAATCCCAATATTATAGCAGCAATATAAAGTGCATTATTTACAAATACCAAGTGACTAGGTGGATCAAGATGTATAAGTGCATACCAATAATAATTCTCATTCAAACCTGCGGGATATTTCTCTCGATTTTTATTTTTATTTTAATGCCTGTCTCTTTTGGATTATGCAATTGTCAATAATAGGATTATGCACGAGACCAACAATTATACATAGCTCTACTTTATTGAGCGAAAACCATGAAGTCTGTTCCGGTGGTGAGAATAGGCAGAGACATCTATTAGATATAGATTTAGATTACTTTGACCGATTTTTTCTACATGTCTCTTACATAATGCCATTGCAGTGCACTTTGCAAAAATGTACATATTTCCCAGACTTGGAACTGTAAGCAAATACAGATTGTTTATTTGTTTAGGAACAGAGGATAATAAAGTATAGTTAAAGCAAACACCTAGATACGCTATGAAGTTACATCTATACAATCATTTAACTTGGCTATCATTGACTCGTCTATGTGCTACCTTGTTATGCCTACATAAACAAATATGGTTTTCAGCTGGAATTAGATGCTACATTCATCCTGGTTTACCTGTGATGGGCTAGCCACCTCCATGGCCATTACTTCCTCTCTTGACTCTTCTACCTCCAGGCCTGCTTCTTCTTGAACCTCCTGCTAAAGCACATCCTCATCAGACACCTACTTCCCATGCCATTCCTAGTCTTGCTCCTTCTCCTCCAGCTTCTCCTCCTCCAGTTTGCCCCGAGTTACACAAACCTGTTTGTGGCCCACTGGGAGAACCAGCGAATTTGGAATAATAACCCCTTCATAAACAACGTTGTACTTTGGCGTCGATTCATAGACGACGTAATAGTCGTATGGGAAGGGGATATGGACACCCTTTTATCCTTTGTTCAGTATATTAACGAAAATTATATCAATCTGAAATTCACCAACTCTATCAGTAGAGAAAGGGTGGAATTCCTGGACCTGGAAATCAGTGTCCAGGACGGTAACTTCCACAAAAAAACCTTTGTGAAGGAAGTAGACTGCAGTGGACATATATTGGCAACGAGCAATCACCAGTATACTGGGAGGCCAATTTAAAAGGATTAGGAGGAACTGCACCAAGAGAGAAGATTTTGAAGGACAAGCTGAAGAGCTTAGTAGGAAATTTGAGGATAAGCAGTACAATCGTAGCAAAGTGCAAGATGCACTAATAACAGCAAGAGACCTTGACAGAAACCTTGTTCTAAAACCTAAAGATAGACCTCCAACAAGAACATTGAAGAAAAAAACAACATTAGATTTATCACACAATACAGTAGCCATGCCAATAAAATAAGCAACATGATCAGAAAAAATTGGCCAATACTCTTAAAGGATGAGAAATTGGCTGGATTAATCCCAAAAAAACCTCAAATTACTTTCAAGAAATCATCAAATCTACAGAATAGCTTAGTTAAGAGTGTGTTACCTATACCAAAACAGGTAACAACAAGCACTTGGCTGAATGAAAATAAAGGAGGATTCTATTTTTGCAATAAATGCTCTTCGTGTAGAAATACTCATATCTGTACAACGAAGCCTATAGTGGAATTTACATCTAACCACAACCAGAAAAGATTACATGCGACACTGTGGGCGTCATCTATCTCCTACAGTGTCCTTGCAATAAACAATACGTAAGGAGAACCACTAGAAGTTTAAAAGTGAGACTAGCAGAGCACTGCAGGAACATCAAAAATAAGGTGGAGAGTCATAGCGTGTCTGCACACTTTTTGCAACATCATAATAGTGACATGACAACCCTCAGATTTTTGGGCACAAAAAGGTGAAACAAAACTGGAGAGGCGGAGACTTCGTGGCAAAAATTTCTAGAGAAGAGGCAAAATGGATCTATGATTTAGGATCCTTAGCACCAAATGGCCTCAATCTGGACTTTGACTTAGGAAGTTTCCTAAATAAATGAAGGGAAATAAACGATCTATACATCCTGTATTGAAAAGTAACTATTTTATATGAATAACAAATTCAATATTTTAAAAACAATAAACTCCAGTCTCCTATGTGGAACGTGAAGAATTGACTACATTGATGAAGATAAAAATTATATCAAGTTTCACTTTTCATTCAATTTTTAGTAGGGGAGTTCCCATACTTGTATATAATGTATGGAAAAACCTAATAGTTGGATTTAAGAAATATATCTCACTATATCCATGGATAAACGACATGATATAGATATCCAATAGGAAAATAAAATACAACCACCGCACGAAGAGTTAATAAATGTAACCAATGGGATGGTAGGAGGAGGAGTATATATAGATGCGAATCTACATGAACACTCATTCACAATTATCCCTGAGGAAGCCTCATTGTATGAGGGGAAACGCGTTGGATATTAACATCTTTGAAATTGACAATATCATCCAAAGTAAGGAAGGACTCATTTGAGACCGCACAATTAGGAACAGACTATCTCCAATACAAAAGGGGAACTATCAAATTACATCTAAGTTCCCCGCCGGACCGAACACAACAACACGCGCATGCGCCAATGAATTCCCTTTGCAGGGGAAAGTACAGCCGGAGCTCTCGCTGCCGGCATCGGAACAAAGCAACAGGGACTCACTGAATTCAAACCAACAATCGTAAGTCTATCCATTATAATGTATCTAATGATGGCAACAGTACATTGGACTGACTATTAATGGATAGTGAAAATATGGTTTTATAAAAACTACAACATTTTATGATCAGTAATGTTTTAACTGCAGCAACGTGCACTAGAGATCTCAATCAGGTCAAAGCAGAACAAAGTTTATATACATACTCTGGCCAGAGATATACAAGTGTGCATATCATAGTAATAAATAACCAATTTACCCGATATGTGTTAGGTCTTCTTCTTTTTTCTAAGTGGTGGAGCGCCGGGGAAAAACTTTATATATTTTGTATTACCTATGAATGTGAGAGAGAGCATTTAGATCCCTCAGGGCAGCACCCCACTCTAATAAGAAAAAACCTGAACGAATAGACAGCGCTTGGGATTTTTATCTATCATCTCCTCCTACATTGGCCTGAGTAGCTGAAAAAAGCAATAGGGGAGTTTGGCAGAGCAATTATAGTAATTCCTCAATAGGATGGTCCTTGCAGTGCCAGAGCCTATCCCATACCTGACCCAATGAGTCTGAACCTGAGGGACTTAATATCTCAACACCTACTTCTTCTCCTGCAGCCCGCAGTGTTTTTGGGTCACACAGGTCAAGGTGTAGAGGTTTAAATCCCCCATCAAAACTGGTGGTAAAAGTCTAAGAACAAGAAAATGCATTTATCATTTTAATTTAATAACATTTTTTTATTTCAAAAAGGCTGCAGGTCTTTCTCAATTCATCCTACCTATGTAATACGTTAAAGTAAAGTGTATGTTTTTTAGTAAATATTGGCAATACATTTGGTTGACTATATGTTGCATGTGTAATCTCTGTTGACACCATTAATAATTCCTCTTATGTGTTTGGCCCCTGATTGGTTGCAGGATGTTGGTTGCCAATACTAGGCAAACAACTGAGCAAATGGTAGCTAATTGGTTTGCAGGATGCGAGTTGCCATTACTATGCAATTGGCTGATTTAGCAGTGGCGCCTGTCACCGAATTTAATACTAAAGTATTGCTGAATATTATAGTATTGAATCCTCTCACTTTATTCCATGGGGGAAGGTTCATCATCATGATTGTCTGGTTTCTCCACAATAATCTCCACCTCAAAAGACACTGCATTCTTAATACTACGTGTGGGTCTATGGTATCCTACTACAGACCCTTTAAAGTCTCTGAAATGTGGAGCTTTAGAGGGTTGCAAAGGTATCTGCCTTTAAGCACAACAACTGTAGCTTTAAGCATCGAAATACACCAGAAGACACACCAAGAACTATAGTCACTACTACTATAGAAGAGCTATACAACCAGAGCTATAATCACTGAACAGAGCTATAACAATTGAATTAGAGCTATAATCACCAAACCAGAGCTATAGTCACTGAGCCAAGGATGTTCCTAACCATAATATCCTGAATCCCAATTGTCTGCACGCCTCCCCACTGACTTCTGCCTCCACTTATCCTCTGGGGATAACCTTTGTGCCTACTCGACTGTGTAAGAAGCATCTCTTATGGTTCCATGCATCATGTTTCACTGGTCATATGGGCCCATTAAACGTCTGAATTGGTGTCCCGAACTTACTGGTGGGGTGGCCAAATCTTCGAACTAGTGTCAGGGACTTTGTGGCACCCTGTAACATCTGTGCCCAGAATAAGTCTCGTTGTCAAGCTCCATCCGGTTTGCTTTGTCTGCTCCCTGTGCCTGTCAAGCCATGGACACATATCAGCATGGACTTCATCACGGATCCTCCATCCAGTCGAAATTATAATACCATCTGGGTGATTGTGGACCGCTTTTCTAAAATGGTTAATTTTTTTCTCTCAATGGCCTTCCATCATAACCGGGGCTGGCTGTCCACTTTGTGAAAGAAGTCTTTCATCTAAATGGACTTCCTGAAGATATAGTCTAGGAATGCGGAGTTCAATTTGTTTCTTAATTTTGGAGAGCACTTTCTCATCTTCTTGGGATTCGCCTGAAATTCTCTTCCGCTTACCATCCCCAAACTAACAGGCAAATGGAGAGGGTCAACCAAGACTTGGAAATCTTCCTGAGAATTTTTTCCTCTGCTAACCAGGATGAATGGTCTGATCTGCTGCAAATGGGCAAAGTTTGCCCATAACAACTCTTTCAACGAATACACCTCTGCTACTCCATTTTCCACTGTGTATGGTACTCACCCTCTTCTTTCAAAGTTTTCCAACACGCTAGCACCCACGTTCCTGCTGCTATTTCTCTACAAAGTGATTTTGCGTTAATTTGGTCTCAAATCCAAAAGGCTCTCAAGAGATCCTCTGATCGCAACAAGACCTTTGCAGATAACAAGCGTCAGCCTATTCCTGTCTTGAAGATTGGAGATAAGGTATGTCTGTCTATGAAAAACATTTGGCTCAAAGTATCCTACATTAAGCTTGCTCCCTGTTTAATTGGCCCGCACAGGGTCTCTTGGGTCATCAATCCAGTTTGTTTTAAATTGCACATGCCCGCCTCCCTCCGTATTGCTAATTCATTCCACATTTCGCTATTAGGACCATTGGTTAGTAATCATTTTTTCTCAGTATTCACTGTTGCTATTCCTCCTAGTGTGTTATCCGCCGAGGTCTGATGCGCTTACCTGGTCCCTGCTCCATGTGGCTTGTCCCGGCGGCCATCTTCCTGGCTTTTCTGAGCTTGCGCAGAACCACTAGTTTTGTTAAGCCCTCTGCTGGTCTTTCATTGGTGTCATACTCATTGCCGCCACTATTTAAAACACCTCCTTTTTCTCTTCAAGTTTTTTGTGTCACTTTGCTCAGCTTTGCTTGCATTAGGACTGGCTCTCCTAACCTGTGCGCACCAAGTATTCTCTTTGTGTCAGCCTGCAGTACTTTGCACCAAGTATACTCCTTGTGTCGGCCTGCAGAATATCGCACCAAGTATACTCCTTGTGTCAGCCTGTAGAACTTCACACCAAGTATACTCCTTGTGTCAGCCTGCAGAACTTCACACCACGTATACACCTTGTGTCAGCCTGCAGAACATCGCACAAAGTATACTCTATGTGTCAGTCTGCAGAACATCACACCAAGTAGATTTCCTTAACAGCCTGCAGAACATCGCACCAAGCTTATTTCTTGTTTCAGCCTGCAGAACATTGCATCAAATATATTCCTTGTATCAGCCTGTAGACCATTGTTCCAAGTGTATTCCACGTGTACACCTTTTAATCATCTCAGTCAGCGTTCCATCTCCACTCTCCTAAGTGGTAAGGCACTGCAGCCTGCAGAACATTGCATCAAGTGTATTCTTTCTTTGTTCAGATCTCCAGGGTCTCGTACTCTCCCTGAGGACCGCGACCTGCTGTACAGAGGCAGCGTAGTCAATATCTCTTTGCAGGAATCCCTGGTGAAGACCACCTGTGCTGTTATACTCCACGCTTCTAGGAGGAGTAGCGTCAAACCCAACAGATTGAAAGGATCCAACAAGAGTCTCAGTTAACCATGATAAATTGAAAGGCAAGTATTTGACCAAAAACATAACATCTGCTTTCCTTCCTCCACTTCTTGTCTCATAATGAAGGATTCATGGGCACTTTCTGGAATTTGATAACAATGCTTTAGGTGAGGTGAGATGCATTACATATAGCCTGCACATTGAATTAAAATATTTAAATTAAAATATTTCAGATTCCAAAAATTGACAAGTCAGCCCTAGTTTCTTATTGAAACTAGGGCTGACTGAGTACAGTATCCGTATAATATAAAAATTGCTGCTTTATCAGCAAAAGAAAATCCTCATCCGATGGCAAATTAGAAAATTGCTTGATGCGCATATCTGTAAGGAATTTCTTAAATACCCTTTTGAGTCCCTGCCTAAAAACAGTGAACCAGACTCACAGAAATGTAACACAACCAACAATTTAGTCAGCTGTGGTATAGCTATGCGCATGCTGATGCGCAGAGAGATCTATGTCCCTCTGTACAATCTTCAGAGTTCCCATGATGACAGTAGGTGGGAGTCTGAACTAGTATTTCATCTCTGTTTCAGACATCCAAAAGAGGATTAAAAAAAATGAAAACAATATAATTCTGGTTTATTGTTAGCTTATTTTTTCCCATATGTATGTCATCATAAAAACATATATGATACATTTGCAAAATTAAGATTACATAAAGTTTGCATGGCTATAATAAGAAAGACAAAAAATGAGAGGTAGGAATCCTAACATGTAGGATTTCATGAGCACAAAAGATGTGAGAGGGAAAAATAATAAATACATTTCAAGACAGAGGGAACTATTTATGACCCTAGCGTTGCAGACATCAATATGTATCTCTGTAAATCACAACGATACATAAAGAAGCACCACTGTAATTTACTAAGCTGGGCAGCTCTGGGATTTTTATTTATTTAGTATACAAAATTTGATTTGGCTTCTAAATTGCATTTTAGTCCAGTTATGCTTTCTCCAGGGCTGGCTTTCTTCATACATCACAACTCTCCTACCTCACCAGCACTCAAAAACATTTTTCAAGCAAAGTATAGATTAAATAACTAATGGAATATTGGAAGGGTTGATATACATATCTCGCTAAAACTATCTTTGAAATACTTCTCCTAAATTAGTATCTGCACTAAAGCTAACATGTTGATTATGTTTGGATGAACAAAGTAATGACATAACTTATACTATTCATATTAAAATCGTGTCTAATGCTCTTGCTTTTAAAAGAAATCAAACACAAGTTGATTACCCACATTAACAACTGCTGATTCAAAACTTTTAAACAGCTGTTTCTATCAATATTGGAGGAAGCAAAATAATTTGTCTTCACTACTTTATGGTTTCAACTGAAGCATAAAACATTACCTAAACACATTACTCTTTGTTAACACAGCAAATTTATATGCATTAAAACCATAAAACTGTCAACAACGTGTAGGTGGAAGGCAAGACAAATGAAGTAAAGGTGGTTGTAGTGACCTGTTGTAATATAGTGACTTAAAACACAGTCTGTTGGCAGAAAGTGAGGCTGTAAGTAAGTAAGACACTTTTGATGCCCTGGCTATGTCTCGATATACAGGTTCTCAGTAAATGCTTGAAGATTTAGGTGTGAATGGTGTGTGTAGGCACAAACAAAATCAATAGATCTTTAGGGCATAAGTGCAGGTTTCGAGCACAGCAAAACAACATAGAATTTTGAATTTCACTAATATTGCACTTGTGCTTCCCTACATCTATAGAGGAAGAAGTGTGCAAGTGCAGCTGAAGAGTATACACACGTAAGAGCATTAAACCAACTGGAAGTGTGACCTATTCTGCATAGGCTGCATCTCCAGATACACCTGATTTCAGGTTTATCTCTTGCAGATGATCAACCTCTGGTTCTAAGATCTGTGCTGCTGATGATGACCATCAGCAGAGGTAAAAAAAACAAACCATTAAATAACAACATGCTCCACCCAAATGTGAACTGAGCACCAGTGCTTGTGAAGGGTCAACCTGGTGACCATAGCTACATTTATAGTCAGTACTTTCTGCCCCATCTATCTGATGGATACGGGCAACTAATACCAGAGGACCTCCCTGAATACACGGGTGTTTAACACAGTCACATGTTGGCAGACTCTAGTGTAGTGGTGTGCTGCAGTGCAAATGAAATATTGGGTGCCAGGCCATCCCAGTTCAAACAGAATCAACTTTATTTATTTCCTTCTTTCCTCCAGCACAAAAGAGCATAATGATTGTAGAGAAAGGTTGTATGACCACTTCAACTCCACCAGCTCACATTTGCAGCAATAAATTACTTCTGGCAATTCATACATCCGCTGTTGTAGGGACAGGTATTTTACAGAATGCATCAGAGCTAATCATTTATATATGCAGATGGTAGGCATGGTCCAGATGTTCTAGCACCTCGCTAGTGCACACCAACCACTACCTCAGGGATCCTTTTTTCAAATTTTTAGCAATGCTGCCAACACACATTGACCCCCTCCTCAATGCATGGGAGTACTTTCCAAGGGGGCTCCTACTGCTGCTGTACAGTTTACTTCCCCACTATCAGGGGCCATTCTATTATCTCTCTCACGGTAGCTAGAAATGACTGTTAAAGGAAAACTTCCAGATTATTTTATAGTTATCACACATCCCAGTTGTCAGGGATTCATGCATGACTTCCTCGTCACACACTGACTTGCTGACTCACAGTACTCCCTTAACTGCAGGGTCAAAACATACTGCCTCACATGGCACTCTCCCTACTGCTTATGGGCACATAAATCAGTCTCACAAGGCATCTGGCCATGACCGCTCTCCCCGGGTCATGATACTCCTCGGGGCTATATCCAGGGGCTTTTCCCGCCCTCTTGCACATATTTCTGTGGCAGCTGCCACATACTCACTCACCCCTATCCATAGTCTCTGAAAGCATGTTATGCATGCCTTTCTCTTCCAGGCACACATCTCCAACAGTTTTCCATCAAAAGTTTCTATTATCCCTAAAATCTCTGTAGTAGGGGACTCTCCCCCTCTTGTCCACTGTCTTACCAGTGCTGTTCCACTCCATGCCCTGATTCTGCATTGGTGTCTCTTCTGGGGTACCCCTGATGGTGATGATCCCTGACAGAAGCCCTATTCTGCAATTGGGCTCTTTACTGCCCTTAGGAACTTGGGGCTTTTATTCCCGTTACTGGGGTCTTGGAACTGGCACCATGCAATGCTTGCCTCCCTCCTCTCTACCTGCCTCTTTCTCAGAGAGGAAGCTTTCTATTATCCTTACTGGGCTCTTTTACTGCTGGTTTTCATCATCCGCCACACTCCCTCATCACTTCGCCATCGACCTGGGACCACCTCCTCCCTTACGGTTTCTGGCTAGAAAATGTCACATTACAGGGCCAGAAGCCAAAATCTTTATAGGCTCTCACCTGACCCCCTACGTCTCCCGGCATGAGCACATATGTGCCACATTGTGAACCATGCCCTCATCAATTACACACGGGCACCACCCTCATTAACATAGACATCCCCCCAGCGACCTAACATAGTAACGCTCCATGCATTCCATACTCATAACCTGGGTTAGTTAGAGCTAATTCAGGGGGTAAAAGCATGTGGCCTCCCCACCAGGCTTGCAACCAGCAGCAGGCCATGTCAGGGTTTACTGTTCATCATCATCATCAACATTTATTTATATAGCGCCAGCAAATTCCGTAGCGCTTTACAATTGGGAACAAACATTAATAAGACATTACTGGGTAATACATACAGACAGAGAGGTAAGAGAACCCTGCTCGCAAGCTTACAATCTATAGAACAATGGGAGCTTGAAACACAAGGACATGTGCTACATCATATTGCACAATGGACCAGCTAGAATGCAAAGTATTGAGTGTGCTGTGTGTGTTGCAATGTTGGTCAGAAGGTTGTTGTCTTGTGTTAGCAGTGTAGAGGATGGTAATAGGGTAATCTAGGGAAATTAAGATGGTGGTTGAGGAATATCATAACCTTGTCTGAAGAGGTGGGTTTTAAGTGAACGCTTGAAGATTTGAAGACTAGAGGAAAGTCTTACTGTGCATGGGAGGGAATTCCACAAAGTGGGTGCAGCCCAGAAAAAATCGTGTAACCAGAATGGGAGGATGTGATGAGAGTGGAAGAGAGACGTAGATCTTGTGCAGAACAGAGGTGTCGAGTTAAGAGATAGTTTGAGACAAGAGAGGAAATGTTTGTCGGTGCAAATTTGTTGATGGCCTTATATGTTAGTAGAAGAATTTTATATTGGATTCGTTGAAATACAGGCAGCCAATGTAGAGACTTACAGAGTGGCTCAGCAGAGGAATAACGGTTTGCAAGGAAAATCAATCTAGCCGCTGCGTGCAAAATAGATTGTAGGGGTTCAAGTCTGACTTTGGGAAGACCAGTAAGGAGGGAAATGCAATAGTCGATGCGGGAGATGATGAGTGCATGAATTAATGTTTTTGCGTTGTCTTATGTCAGATATGTGCATATTCTGGAAATGTTCTTTAGGTGTATGTAACATGATTTAGATATAGAGTTGATGTGGGGAATAAACTAGAGTTGTGAATCAAGGATTACACCTAGGAAACGAGCTTGCGGGGTGAGATTTATGGTCATGTTATCAACAGAAATATAAATGTCAGGCAGGAAGCTTCTGTTTTTAGGTGGCAATATTATTAATTCAGTTTTTGAAAGATTGAGTTTGAGTTGGCGAGAAGACATCCAAGATGAAATGGCAGAAATACAGTCAGTAACGTGAGACAACACAGATGGTGAAAGATCAGTAGAGGATAGATAGATTTGTGTATCATCCGCATAGAGATGATACTGAAATCCAAAGGAGCTTATTAGTTTTCCAAGAGAAGTGGTGTAGATAGAGAATAGCAGAGGACCTAGGACTGAGCCTTGTGGTACTCCAACTGATAAAGGAAGCGGAGCAGAGGTGGATCCAGAGAAATTAACACTGAAAGAGCGATTAGATAGGTAGGATGAGAACCAGGATAGGACAGTGCCTTCAAGACCTAGGGATTGTAATGTTTGTATGAGGAGAGAGTGGTCAACAGTGTCAAATGCAGCAGAAAGAACCAGGACAATTAGAAGAGAGTAATAGTTATTATTTTTTGCTGTGATCAAATCATTTACAACCTTGGTCAGCACAGTCTCTGTGGAGTGTTGAGAGCGAAAGCCTGACTGAAGAGGATCCAATAGGTTGTTTGCTGTAAGAAAGTGTGTGAGGCAAGTGTAGGCAATTCTCTCGAGAAGCTTGGAGGGGCATGGAAGCTGGGAGATGGGGTGGTAATTTACGAGAGAGTTAGGGTCAGAATTCTTTTTTTTTTAAATGGTAGTAATCACTGCATGCTTGAATAGTGATGGAAAAATACCAGTAGAAAGAGATAGATTACAGATTTTAGTTAGAGGGGGAATGAGCACAGGAGACAGAGACCTACTAATTTGTGAGGGAATGGGATCAAGAGGACAGGAGGTAGAGTAGGAAGATGAGAAGAGAGTAGAAACTTCCTCTTCATTTGTGGGATCAAATGAAGAGAGAGTGTCAGAGGGTGCTACAAAGGAATTGAGCTGATTGCTTGTCAAGGGAGATGATATAATTTCAAGTCTGATCTTATCAATTTTGTCCTTGAATTAGGAAGCAAGATCCTGTACAAACAGAGAAAACCGCAACTTTCAGACACGCTGTATTGTGTATAGTGGGCTTATTCAGCATAGGCTGTACTCCATAGGGAAAGATGGTCTGCAAAAGGAAAACCCATCCCAGTGAAAACTTGGTGATAGCATTGGGGTTCTTCCCAACTCTCTGTGCACCATCAGCTCATAATTGGCCATCAGTAACTAGTTTAATTCTTGCTGCATTTAGAGGTGGCAGAATAGAATAGGATGATTTTTCAGAGCATGGGTGCAAGAGTGGTATGCTGCCAGGGGCTGGTTTGGCTGGGGGGGCAGAGGGGCATCTGCCTCCTGGGATGGTCCCATAGTGGACTTCCTTTTGCTGGGTCACTGGGCGAACTGCATTTTTTTTTTCCCCTCCTTTGTGTGCTGCAACTTCATATTGCAATCAAGATATATTAATGTACTAATACTGTTGAATACATTATTACTACTACTACTAGTACTACTATAATAATAATAACAAAAATAATAATTCTAATAATCAATCCACTGGGCATTTTTCAATTGACAAGTATATTATAAGGAATGTTTCTGCTTATGGGCTTATGTTATTATATATTAAATTTAGGTATGAGATCTGCTCTGGAGAACCTAATATGATTTGCTCCCTTTGAAGAGGGAAGCATTTGCTGTCTTGGTAAGCCACTGACCATTCAGCTCAGACTGTGCTATACTATTCAAAATGCAGCTCATAACAAACACATTAATGGATTTACCCACTAATCGAGTCTAGAGATGTATAACACCTATTCCAAAAGTCACTTTGCAATGGTGCCCCTGAGTTTGGCTTAACAATCTATAAATTACAACAATATTTCAGTTTATACCTGTAACTCAATGAATCCTAATACAGATTAGAGATGCTCAGACTCGGCCCCCCGAGAACCGAACACACCCGAACTTAGCAGATCCTAGTACCGAGCTGAGCCGGTTTGGTACTTTCGCGCTTCCTCTGAATTAAAAATGAGGCAAAACCTCCTTAATTTACACATTCACGCAATTACATGGTCGGACCATGCCCCGATTTCCTCTGACCTTTCCTCACTAGCCCTGCGCCCCTCATTCACGTGGAGGATTAACAAATCTCTGCTTCATGATAGTAACACAGTGACTCATCTCAATTCCCTCCTATCCGAATTTTTCGAGACTAACGATAAGGCTGTTATTAGAGGACATCTTCTAGCCCTGACTTCCAGTGCCAGGAAAAAGAGACTCGCTTAAACCATCCATCTCACTAACTCCCTACAACAGTTAGAAGCACAGCATAAGGCCAACCCAGATCCCATAATTCTCCAACAGATTATTAAAATGCGAGGTGAGCTTAACCTCTTGCTGTCACATCAAGTGGCCAATAAGCTCAAATGGTTAAATCAACGTTATTACGAAAAGGGAGACAAGGACAACAAAATTTTGGCCACCCGACTCCGTACCAAAATCTCAGCTCGTAACCTCCTGGCCATTAGAGACTCTTCTGGGGTGCTGGTGTATCTAAAACTATATAACCTCCCACAACCTTCTAGCGATGTGGCCCGCCAGAAGCAAAAAGAATGCATAGAGGAATTTTTGTCAAATGCTCATCTCCCTAAATTATCCTGACAGGCAGCTATCAGTCTTAGTGAGTGTATTACCTAAGAGGAAGTTGAACAGGTGGTAAAGGCGCAGAAAGCCGACAAGGCACCTGGGCCGGATGGGTTCTCGGCGGCTTATTATAACAAGTTTGCGGTCCAGTTAGTCCCCCGTTTGTGCACCCTTTTTAATTCCATTCTTAATGGAGCTCCTTGGCCCAAGGAGTCCTTGGAAGCGAGGATCTCCCTGATGAGGGAAAGGATGTCCATAATTGTGCTAGCTACCGCCCGATATTCCTTCTTAATAATGATGTTAAGCTCTACGCCAAAATTCTTGCTAACCGACTTAACTCTGTACTCCCCTCCCTAATCCATTATGATCAGGTTGGTTTTATCCCCGGCAGGCAAGCTAGGGATAACACGAGGAGAGCCGTCGACCTTATCCATATACTTAATACTAGGAAAACCCCCTCGATTATCTTGGCGCTGGATGCCGAAAAGGCCTTCGACAGGATCTCCTGGCAGTTCATGACCCATACGTTGAAGCACTTTGGCCTGACTGGAGACTTCTTGGCTGGAGTGCAAGCCTTATATTCCTCTCCCTCTGCAAAGGTTATGGTCAATGGCTCACCTTTGGACTCCATAACGATTAGCAATGGTACACGCCTGGGATGCACCCTTTCCCCTCTCATTTTCGTCCTTGTTATTGAACCCCTGGCGGCCACTATTCGAGCATCCCCAGATGTGAGGGGTGTGCACATGGGGGACCTGGAGAGCAAGATTTCTCATTTTGCTGACGACGTCCTGTTGACCCTTCTGCAGCCAAGGATATCCCTGCCCAACCTATTTTCTATCATGTCCCATTATGGAGATCTCTTCGGCTACAAAAATTAACATTATTAAATCTGAGGCACTGCTACTTAACCTCCCTCCCCGTGATTGTCACGATATCACCTCCCAATTTTACTTTCGGTGGCAAAAGAAAAAGTTAAAGTACCTGGGGATCTACATTACCACCACCTATGAGTCTCTCTACCAGGAGAAATACCCAGCTCTCTTCCTCAAACTCAAATCCGATATATTCTCTTGGAGGCCCCTAATTATCTCGTGGCTGGGCAGGACCATTGCCATTAAAATGTCTGTTCTCCCTCCACTCCTCTATCTATTCCAGACTCTCCCCGTAAGGGTCCCTATTTCTGAATTGACTACCATGCAACGACACTTAGCTAAATTTGTATGGCGGGGCAGGACTCCCAGGGTCCGACTAGCTCAGCTCAAGAAACCTACAAATTGCGGAGGTAGAGGATTTTCGGACCTGAAGGTCTATTACTGGGCAGCCCATCTCAGCTCTGTTGTCACCTCCTTTGCCCCTCCGGCCTCCCATTCCTGGGTGGATATAGAAGCAGCCTACCTCTCTCTACCAGACCTTTCTAGTATTTGGGGCCTACCTAAACAATCTAGGCTTGCACGGATCAAGCGATTCCCCACCTTGCTATTTACCGCCCGGAACTGGGAGACCTGCAAAAGCCATCTATCTGTCCCCCCAACTTCTTTGAATATCATGCCCTTATGATACAACCCGGCCTTCCCACCCGGCGGGCTTCGGTCCTTCTATCTAACATGGATCGCCTCGGGTGTCCGATTTGCCGGCGATCTTTTGGATCAAGGAGGATTAATGACTTTTGACGCTCTTTGCTCCAAATACCCCAATCTAAACCCGCCATTCTATCAATACTTACAAATCAGGCATTTTGTCCTCTCTCTCCTGTCGGGCAATCCACCTCCACTGACCTCCTTCTTTGAGACCCTCTGTCTCTCCTCACCTCTTCAGAGAGGCATGATTTCTTCAATCTATAATTTACTTCTAGACAAAGTGCTGATCTCTGGGAGTAGCCACGAGAGGGAGTGGGAGAGGGATTTGGGTCCCCCCCCGGAGGAGGACTGCTGGGAGACCATCAGATCAAATGTAGCCTCTAGTTCCATCTCTACTTTAATTAAAGAGAATGCTTACAAGATTCTATACAGATGGTATCTTACGCCTGACAGACTAGCAAAAATGTACCCAACTGTCTCTCCTGCCTGTTGGCGGGAATGCGGTCATAGAGGTACCTTCTTCCATATCTGGTGGTCTTGCCCTGCCATCTCCTTCTGGGATAAAGTAGCTACCCTCCTTTCCTCCCTTCTTCAATTCCCTATCCAGAAGGATATTTGGTCCTTCCTCCTTTGCTATCCTATACAAGACGCTGACGTCCCCTCTGCAAAATTGGCCTTGCATGTTCTAGCGGGTGCTAGATGCCTAGTAGCCAAATCCTGGAAAAGCGCAGCGCTTCCCCGCGTCTCTTCTCTAAAGTCCTATGTCTGGTTCATTGCTAGCATGGAAAAAATCACCTTCCACCTACGAGATAAAGAGGACAAGTTTTACCAAATCTGGGCCCCCTGGTTACACCAGTAATGCCCCCAATACTTCCCCTCCTATAGATTGCCTCGTCCATGCCAGATACTTTTGCTTATAATAGTCCTGCAGATAAAGTTACTCCCTCTGATGTCTTAGATACCGTCCTGCGTTATCTCATTATCAAAGACGTGTAATCCAGGCAAAGTTATCTGCAGAAAAAAATAAAATTGCCAACATGCAATTCTACACACGCAGTAGCAAGGAAAGAATGAGGCCTTCGCCATTCTCTATGAGTGCTTGTTCTGTAAGTCATGACCAAGCAAGACCTTTTCATTCGGACTCATTTGGTGTCCAAATATTTTTACGTGTAAACGCCGAGCTGGAAGAAAACAGTGAGACATTAGAGGAAAATGTATGTTCAGATTCAGAAATGACCAAATCCCTGAGAAGAGACTATCCACAAGTGCTATGTGTAATCCTGACCTATCTGATAGTGTACCCATAAAGAATGCCCTTCTCAGCATTTCTGCAGATGTATGTATGATCAGCCCAAGTGTAGCCGCTGATTGGTTTTTGTTTTGGATTCCGATTCTTTTCGGAAATCCCGACTTTTTTTTTTATATAAAATCACATATTTTTGCCTTTTTTTCCCCCTACATTATTATTAACCTCAATAACACTAATTTCAAGTCATTTGCAGTCAAGTTTGACCACCTCACAGGTCACAATATTATTTTCATACACTTTCAAAAAAAGACTGCAGCGACCTGGTTGGAAGCTAAACGACAGAGCAATGACTCAAACACACGGCACTTCATAGCACATCTAAGAAACATTGCCACACAGCAGTGTCAGTAAAGAAAAGTGGTGCAAGATGGAATTGTCCTTGGATTATGAAATCAGCTATGGTTCATTTGATCGGTCCACCCATTCCTTGGATAACTGCGGTAATTCTACAGCTAATAAATGACGACGAGCGCTGAACCCCACCGGGATGCATGCTTTTATCAGAAGCAGACCAATCCAGGGTGCCAGACAATGCACTAAAAAGAGCCATTGTAATTCACAGCAAAAAGCAAGTTCAATACCGAGCTTCGAATCCGTCCCAATCCCCCAAAAATTATAATATAGTTAGGTACCTTTCACGTAAAGTGCAGATTACAAACACTTTGGAAAATACTGATGAAACACCAGCAAAGTGGAAGGTTAAACATATACACACACATAAGAGGTGGATATTTTGGTCTTATGCCCAGGCATGACAATGGCCTTCTTTTTATCACGTGCAAGAACTGCTTCCACTGGGGCTGGACTTACACAAACAACATCATCCTCATCAACATCCTCATTAGCACCCTCGTCAGCTACACAAATATCCCCTCATCCTGTTGCAATTCCAAAGTGGCATCCTCAATTTGTGTATCACCGGCTACACTTGGGGTGTTCATACACACATCTTCAAAAATGCTGAAAGGGGCATTCTTTATGGGTACACTATCAGACCGGTCAGGATTACACATAGCACAAGTGGATAGACTCTCCTCAGGGATTTGTGTCATTTCTGAATCTAAACATAGTTTCCTCTAATGCCTTACTGTTTTCTTCCAGCTTGGCTTTTACACGTAAAAGTATTTGGACACCACTTTTGGAGTCCGAATGACAGGGTCTTGTTTGGTCATGACTGACCTTACAAGAAGATGCCTCAGTGACAGTTGCAGAACAAGCACTCATAGAGAAAGGCAAATGCCTCATTCTTTCCTTGCCACTGTGTGTGTAGAATGGCATGTTGGAAATTTTATTTTTTTCTGCAGATAACTTTGCCTGGATTACACGTCTTTTTTTTTTGACCAAGGTAAAAGGTGTTTTTTTTACATTTTTGCTTCCCTGACTTAAAAACACTATGCACTTTAACAAAGGCTTTAGCAGATGATGTAGAGGGATTACTATCATCATGACTGGTGCCAGCAGCTGCTTGGTGCTCCTGGTTTTCTCTGTACTGCTGTGAATCCATTTTGATAACACAGTACAATGTGACTGCAGATTAAGTACAACACTGCCAGCCCTATTATTTCTATTTCAGCAATGACAATTAGCAATGGAACAATGGAGCTCTCCTCTTTGTGTTTTACCTATATAACATAGTACAATGTGACTGCAGATTTAGAAAACCAATCCTGACAGACCTATTATTTCTACTTCAGCAATGACAATTAGCAATGGAACAATGGAGCTCTCCGCTTTGTATGTTACCTATATAACACAGTACAATGTGACTACAGATTTAGAAAACCAAGCCTGACAGACCTATTATTTCTACTTCAGCAATGACAATTCGCAATGGAACAATGGAGCTCTCCGCTTTGTATGTTACCTATATATAACACACTACAATGTGACTGCAGATTTAGAAGACCAAGCCTGCCAGACCTAATTTTTCTATTTCAGCAATTACAATTAGCAACGGAGCAATGGAGCTCTCCTCTTTGTATGTTACCTATATAACACAGTACAATGTGACTGCAGATTTAGAACACCAGGCCTGACAGTCCTATTATATGTATTTCAGAAATGACAATTAGCAATGGAGCAATGGAGCTCTCCTGAATGTCACTGGAGACTATGAAAAACACTGCTACCCCTCCTCTTTCTTTTCTACCTATGACGCTGCCCAACTGCACTATAGACTGCCAAGAACTGTGCTACCATTTCTATGTCCCTCTGTGAAATGGAGCAGGATCGCTGTGGAGGGCGGTCCTTATAGAATCCAAAACTTGCGAGGTACGAGATCCGACGGCGTAACAATGACATTTTGCCTCGTTTTCAATTCTGAGGATGCGCGAATGTACCGACCCAGCTCGGCTCGGTACTCGGATCTGCCAAGTTCAGGTGTGTTCGGCTCGAGGGGAACCGAGCCTGAGCATCTCTACTCTGTAGCAGCTTGTGCCTGGTAAAAATGGCATTGGTTAATAGTACAGTGTTTTTCCCAAGCGTTTGTGCACATTTATAGCTAAAGGCACTAAGGACAAGTCAGTGCATTGTAAACAATATACCATTTGCTATCACAACATTCATGGGTGTTTGTATCTATTAGCTAATGGGGCCAATGGCTTGTGCAAAAAACAATGAGTTCTTTGCACCAGTAGGTATGGTATAAAAAAATTATACTGGTTGACAACGCACAAGTATGTACTTTAAATGGTGTCTCCATCTGGAAATATTAAGAGTTGTCACATGAGAAAAACTTTATTATTGCCCCACTGGTAATGAAATAGTATGCTACTGTAATATAATAAAATAAAATAAAAAATTCATAAAATAATTTGGCCCTGTAAGATAATTAATAACAATTTTTGCCCCTCTAAACATGAAATCATGATTACCCTCATAATTAAAACTTGTATTTTGCCTACATTTCTGTTAACAATGGCCAGATAGCTCTAACAGCATGCTTTCTGTTTCCCTTGAATTCCAGGCGAATTTCTATTCTAAACTGCCGACGAAATAGGTGTTATAAAATTGACACACATCGCCGGAGAATGGATGTTGGAATGTCAAAATCACAGGTTAATATATATGGTGTCTTTCGCTGGTGATCTCGAGTGATTTGCAGAGATTTGGAACAGCTGAAAAAAACTGTAGCTTGATACATTTACCCCATGGTCTGTCAATGCATGTTGCTTACAGTGCCACAATAGGATGACACTCTCTTTTTTTTTTCTTTTTTTTTTTTACCCTGGTTGCCAAATACCAGAAATGCCAATTCCTGTTGCCGAACAGGCTTGTTGTATAGTTAATATAAAGGAGAAGGGCACTTGTTTTAATCTAATTAATATTATTTTCAAAGCACAAATTAGCTTGGTAGGACTGTGCCCATCTAGCCTGTTAGACAAGGCACAGTTTATCTTTGCACTTTCACACATAGTTTTACCAAGTGGTTTGGCTAAAAATACATGTGGTTTAGAATTTTGAAAGCCAAAGGGTACTTGAGACCAAAGGAAGGACCCCCAGTGCCCAAAGGGCTAACATAGGGGAACAGGAAAAAGTCCAAAAGGTCATGGGAAGGGTCACTTGAGGTAGATAGCATGTTATAAATAAACCAGTGAAACAAAATTGGATTTGAAGTATGCAGAGATTTTCTCCAAAGTCACCAAATAACATATTTTATTATCTGTTTTCTGGAGGTGGTATTGGAACAGTTCCATTGTTTTGCAAGCAAGCATCTGCCCACATTGAGAATTTGCATGGAGAGTTTATCTGAGTATTTATCCAGTGGGGAGCCAAAAAGTAAGGACCAATGGCATTTAAAAATTGGAATTTTAGTAATGTTGATAATAAGGGCAGCTACATAATCCCAGAAATGAGTGATCTTTGGGCAGGACAACCAAATTTGGAGAAAAAATCCCACCCCACCCCAAGCTCTCAAGTATAAGTTGTACCATAAATCCTTTTTAACTGCGTTGGAACCAGGTACCAACGTGTAACTAAGGTGTTAAAGTAGTGGGGTTAGGCATTGCCGCTTTAAATACTGAGATATGTGTGTGGCTATGGAGAGTGACGTAATTTCAGAATGCCGGCATTCAGACAAATCGGTATGCAGCGTAAGCATGCCGAGGATCTCCACTGTCATGTTTATTGTAAGTCATGATTTTACTTTTGTAGTCATTGTTCATTTGCTTTTTTTTTGGAGATGTTTCCGATGTCGTTATGGTGGTAGTCATTAATATGACTACCACCGCTTTCCAGCACCTCAGCTCAGCTGCTCCAGTGTGTCTAATCAACAGTTCTCAGCTCACAGAGCTCTCCTACCGGTTCCTGTATTTCTGCATGTCTGCCTCAACTCTGCTTATTCCTGGATATCAGCTCACAGAGTTTACCATCCTTTCCAGCATCTCAGCTCTGTTGTTCAGTGTGACTAATCTACAGATCTCAGCTCACAGAGCTCTCCTACCGCTTCCTGTATTTCTGCATGTGTGACTCAGCTGTGCTTATTCCTGGATATCAGCTCACAGAGTTTACCATCCTTTCCAGCATCTCAGCTCTGCTGTTCAGTGTGACTAATCTACAGATCTCAGCTCACAGAGTCCCCTTACTGGTTCCTGTATTTCTGCATGACAAACCCAGGAACCATATTCCCTGCCGTGAGTCGTGACAGGGAGCAAACTGAAGACTGTTCTGTAGGCTGTCATGGTCTGCGGAGTGGACAGTTCTGTAAAAAGTGTACATCACTGGCACAGTAGAGACATAATTTATTGGTCCTTATGCAAGGTCAAAGCCAGGAAATCAAACAGGATTCATAAACAGGAAAACCAGCAGCAGAAAAGGCAACAGATGAACTGGCAAGGACTGCTGGGGGAAGGCAGTCTTTATATGCAAGGGACAGGTGCTAAGCATCCACAGTAATGAGCTTAGCTCTGGCAGGTAGGAGTGCAGTCCAAGTACCACATTGGCCCCTTTGGTGGAACAGTGGTACTGCAAGCTGGATACATATCAAGGCAAAGGTTCAACATTGTTCTTGGCAGACAGAAGCTGCAGGTGTCAGATCATGACACATCATATATAAAAAAACATACGCATATTGAACAATAGTGAAATGTGTGTAATAACAGAGTAATCAATAGCACATTTTGTAAAAAAAATAAAGTAATACAACGTGATAACAGAAAAAATATTGTCACTTATCCATAGCATATCTGAATCATGGGAATGGGGTGGAGGACCTGGTGAGCCCTGTTAAGTAAGAACATGTCATCAAAGATTGAGGGAGCCAACATATGAAAGAGGCGTAAAATCTGAGGCCCTTCGACTGACTTGAGAACGTTACGGATCCAAAGATTATTGTATCTGCCCCGGTTTTGTATGACCTCTTGTATATCAGATAGTGCCAGGAGATTATTCCATATATGAACAAACTCTTGTTCAGAGGATTGTTGGAATTGGATGTGCTCTTACTGTGTGCATCTCCTCAAGTGTACCGAAGTGATTTTCGATATCATGTTGGACATTCATCATTGATGATTTGTTTAATGCTTTTAATTTCTGAGAGAATGATTTGGTTGCAGGTTACTGTGAGGTGCAGATAATATGGCAGATACCGTAAGTAGGAGAGATTGGGCAGCTGAGTGATGGATTGTCTCTCCTAAAATGCTCCTATGCTGCAGGTAGGTATAACAATGCTGCCAAATAGCGCATGGAGAAGACAGGTAAAATGTTTGTGAAATTCAGCTGAAACATATAGCTATGGAAGGATAATCGATTCCATAGGTGCAATAGAGAGTATAAAGAAAGCACTCCTGTAATGTGCTCTACTAAACAGGGCAAGGTCTATGTAAGTTTCCTCTGTAACAAAGAGGGTAAAATCAATCTCGGCAAAAGGGCAGTAAAGTGTACTCACCCAACCAGAGAGCTGGAGTAGAGCAGGGAGGTGAAACTGGTGATGGTCATAGCCTGTGGTGTTTTAAGCCGCCCCCCCTACATAGGTGACCTCAGAACTTCACCTCTTACAGTGGACAGCGACCTAGAGCATGGAGCCGGATAAGGTGGCAAAGATGAACAGGAGCCAGTCACTATGGAGTCGTGGTCTAGAAGGACCAAGGTGATTACAACACCTTGAGTAGCGTGATTAGAAGTCCCTGGATGTCTGCCAGCTGAAAATTCATGTCATGATTCAGATTCCATTCAGTATATGAAGTGGTAATTGAGTAAGTGTAACTAGGAATAGAAAGTGATGTTTACTATTGTACCTTATTTAACCCATACATTAAAAATATTCCTCTATATTACCAACCTATGCCCTATCTGTCACCATAAAAACAATATAAATGTTAGACTAGTAAGAAGTGAAAAATATCTGGTCATGAAGGGAGGATAACCCTACAGTCAAAATATGGTTAATAAACGTGTTTGCATGGGTTTCCTCTGGGTGCTTCGGTTTCCTCCCACACTCCAAAAACATACTGGTAGGTTAATTGGCTGCTAACAAATTGACCCTAGTCTGTGTGTGTCTGTGTGTGTGTGTGTGTGTGTGTGTGTGTGTTAGGGAATTTAGACTGTAAGCCCCAATGGGGCAGGGACTGATGTGAGTGAGTTCTCTGTACAGCGCTGCGGAATTAGTGGCGCTATATAAATAAATGGTGATGATGATGATGATGGGAGAGTTGAGAGATCATTTAAAAGCTTCATATGTGGGGGGGGGCGCAGCCTAGCTGCCAACATGGCCGGATGCATACAGTGAGAGCTCCTGCATTGACAAGCCGATTTTAGTTTCGATAGAGCTCTAAATATGCCACTTTGGATTTTTGGGTTGGGAAATTCTGTGGTTCCAGCTTGAACTGTATGAAGCAGTGGTTCAGGAAACCATGACAGGATTCGGGGTCCCCGTCAAACTTGGTAGGAGTTGGAATCCGTAGGGTAGAGTTAGAAACTGGAGCTGCCACTGGTGCAGGGGGGTTCACAGCCTGTGCAGCGGGTGGCGCTTGCAAGGAATCAATGCAGGCTGCAAGATTCTGGAAGCCCTGAAGGAGTTGATGCTGGATTGCGTCCCGCTGTTCCACTCGTTTAAGTAAATGCTGAAGCATATCTTTGGCCACTGGTTCCACAGCCGGATCCATCATATGGCCTGTTCTTGCTGTCACGGTTCAAAGGGCTGGATCCTATGGTTTGCCTAGATTTGCACTACTCAAGCGAGGCGCTGAGTCTAGCGAGGAGACGATGTTCACAAAGGACCAGCCACAAAACGGTTTGGCCTTTGCTGTGTCTATTTCACAGGTCGTGGCCCTCACTAGGAGTACCAGGCAAAACCCCTAGAATAACTGGCAAAAGATGGTCAGCAATGGCAGACAACATGCGGAGAAGCGGAGAAGGCAATTGCCGCTGGGGTAGCAAAGAAAGGATGGAATGTCAGCTCTGCGGACAGCAGGTTACCACTGGAATGGTGGCCAGGAAACTAGGAAGTGTCAGTTCTGAAGTCAGCAAGTTACCACTGGAACAGAGGTGAATCACAGAGGCAGAGTGTCAGCTCTACGGACGACAGGTTGCCACTGGGATGGCGGCAGGAACACTAGGAAGTGTCAGTTCTGAAGTCAGCAGGTTCCATTGGAGCGTAGGTGAAGCACAGAAAGACAGTGTCAGCTCTGTGGTCAACAGGTACAGGGGGAACCACCATTAGCACCAAGAAGGTAACTAAAAGAACAGGCACCAAACACGCAGGGGAGGTGCCTTTTAAACTTTGGAGCTAAAATCATCAACCAATAGGAGAGGAGCAGAGAAAACGAATAGGACGGGTCTGCGCATGCGCAGGCCCGAAACGAAGATGGTGGTGGCCAGGACAGAGTGGACGGACCGGAGAGGGAGGTAAGAGTGTCTGGGATCGGGTATGCAGCTCAATCGCCCGGCGACAAAGGCTCTGCTTGGGACCCTTCATCGTTTAGGAGCGGAGGGGAAAGTGTGCAGCGGCTGTTCACTTCAAATGTGCTACTTGAGTACCTCACATTGAATTTCAAGATTTTTCATAACTATATGCAGAGTGTAACGCAAGAAGTGGCCACCGTTTTGTATTAGAGTTAGCACGCAATTTTCAATAAAATAGGGCCGTGAGCACTGTATCTCCCAACATAACCTGAGGAGCAATTCATACAAAGATAGAATCTATAGTATGACTCTAACGCTGCAAACGCTTACTCAATATCAACTTCACTCAAGCTAGGGTTAATCTGTTAATCTGATTCTTCAGCGCCATTTTGGCTTGCATCTTGCCTCAACAAAGTCTAAGCAGTTTCTGTCATCTTGTGGCTGATTTGTAGAATTTAGATATTCCTGCTTTAAATCTACCTATATCATTCAACTTTTCTTCACTAAATCCAAGATATCCTCTTGCTCTGACTCTGAAAGTGTAAGGAATTTGAATCTCAAAGTTATGGTCTCAATTTCACCGCCACAACAACGTTTAATTGTGTAACAGTACATTACAAAACAGCACTGATAATGGACAAGTATATAACAACAACACTCTAAATCCAGAAAAAAAAGGGAGAATCAACCGCAAACACCATGGGGAGGGTAAAAATTACAAACCCTAATGCCTCTAGCCTGGTTAAAGATTCACCACCTTCCAACTCAGTGAACTCTGAAATGAGTGGTCTCAACTCTGCAACACCTCTGTCACATGAAGCAGTGATTAAAGCAACTTGTTAAAAATGGAGCCTTTATTACAAACACAGGCAGTAAAGTTTGCTATCAAAAAAATATTATAGATCAAATAGCGAAGACAGACAGAATAAAGTGAATGAGCTACATATAGGTGAATAAATGGAAGACATCTCGTCATTGAAACAGGAAGTCACTGTGTTACGCAAAGCTAAAAAACAAATGCTCAATAAGATTGATGATCTTGACAATAGATCAAGACATAATAACCTGTGATTGGTTGGCATAACAGAGGCAATTAAAGGTCAAGCTTTGATTCAATTCCTCACAGTCGATTTACCGGCTCTGGTAAAATATCTCTGAGAATCTGCAGAGTCTGGAAATAGAGTGAACGCATCACCTGGGCCCAACCAGAGACAGTATGGAGAACAAACCCTGCACGGTCATTTTCAAATATTTAAACTACCTCCATAAAGTAAAATTTTGGTTGGCAGCAAAACAGATTGGAAAAATCTTGTGGCAAGACAAGCAGCTACTACTATTCCAAGATTATTCAACGGAGGTCTCAAGAGCGCATAAAGAGATAACACGTGTGTGTTCACGTCTAGTTAAGGAAAGAAGGAAATTCCCTCTTATGTATCCGGCCAAAATACGCTTGTTTAGAGGCAAGGAATTATGAGACTTTAATAATGCGGAGGATGAACAGGCTTTTCTTGATGAAGAGAAATCGGAGAGAATTGTTTCATCCGTGGACACATAATTTCACCTTCGGAGTTGATAACCAAGGGAGATAAGTATGTTATTTTTGTATCCGAATACCAGTTATGGTGTGACTCGCTCTTATGATTTCTTGTCAGTCTAAGACTTGGAAACTGAGAAAATTTTGCCGAAGCTGAGATATCATCAGCAGTAACAATATAGTCTCTGTGGATGTTGGTTATAGTACAGTCGAAATGCCTAGACACTTTCTAGCCAAATAAGTTATTTATATACTTCTTGATCTATCGGCTGAAAATGGAGCTCTTTCTCTCCGATTCAGTCAGAGACTAGTATGTATATTAAGGTTGTTTATGGTAGTCTTGAGACTTAAGTTTCCAGGACATTTTAGTGTGCATATTAATACTTCATCTTACTGTTTTTCTTTTACACTGTTACTCTTTATGTAGATTTATTGTTCAAAATACACAAAGGTAGTGTATAATGTTACAGGTTGTGGTCTGTTGGAGACCGTCATCATATCAAAACCCGAAACCTCTATTCCGGTGATTCTTGAGGTTATAGATCAATTTAGGTCATTTACCGGCTATAAACTTAATTTTCAGAAATAGGAAATATTGCACATAGGTAGCCCTCAGATGAAAAAAACAATGCTCACAGTACATTTGTCCCTTCAGAGTGATAAAACCTGCACTTAAATATCTAGAAATCCATATAACTCCATCCCTAATACAACTGCACCACGACAATTTTACCCCTCTCATAAAAAGATTCAAGCGCAACTAAACAAATGGAAAAATTTCTATTTGATGGAAAGGGTAGCAATAATCAAGAGTATAATTTTCCCTAAACTCACATAGTCTGTGCAAATGCTCCATATAGCACTTAGTAAAACAGACATGTTGAAATGCACTGATCTTTTTAGTCAATTTGTGTGGCAACAGAAAAAAAACCTAGAATCGCGAGACAAAGGCTTATATTACCTAAACAAAACAGGGGACTGGGCTTTCCTGATATCCAGGTTTTCAATAAGACGGCAATGTTTAGATACATATTACATTGGTTATTACATCTTGAACATTTTACTAACAGAACTTTAGTAGAAGAGTATTTCTTTCCATATGCGCTGGCTGCACTCCCTCATCTCCCTAAACTAGTTCCCCTAACTTGGCACATAATATCCTGTTTAAAGATACATATGCTGCATGGTGGGCAATAAATAAGAAATTGAACAACAACTCAAAATTTAGTAAGTACTTACCAATTTGGGGCAACCCAGAATTTATTCCTTCACTTGCTAATCAGAGCTATAGGGTTTGGAAGGAGAAGGTTATCTTAACTGTTAAAGATGTCTTTGATCCTGGAGCTGTGATTTATACGTTCCAGCAGCTGCAAAACATGCATGCGCCTCCACACACCCACTTTATTTATACTTACAAGTGCGCCATTATATCATAAGCAAACTACAAACAGTATTCCAAAAAAATGACAATACTACATGTAGTCTGGAATCTTTATTGGGGTTCTTCCGAACACATAAATTCAAAATCATGTAGTTATCTATAGACTTGATCAATATGGATGTGTCTTCTGTTTGGTCCGGGATTTGGGATTCCTGGGTACGGGATATATCAGATCTCTGCCCTCCAGAAGAAATATTGATCCATACGGAAAAACCAGTGAAAGCCCTTCATTCAGCACAGCTACAAGAAATACATAATAAATGGCTCAACAGAGCTTATATAATTAAAATGCAGAAACGACATATGGTTGAATCTGAATGAGGCCTATGTCTGAAATGTAATGAAAATAATGCTATCTTAATTCATAATTTCTGGACCTACCCAAAGATAGTTACATTTTGGAGAAGATTAGTCACCTTCTTAAATTTTACATTTCATTTACAATTACGCCAGCACCATAAAGCATTATTGTTTGCAACCTTTAATATTTGTAAAGAAAATATCCCAGATCCTCAGATTATTCCTGTATTAACAGTCATAGTTACTTTAGCTAAAAAAGCCATTTTGGGCAAGCGGACTGCGCATGCATCTCCATCTGTCATGGATTTAATGATGGAACTGTTAGAAACTATGTATTTTGATAGACACACTACTTTTTCAGACTTGGAAAAAGGTGTTAAAAATTTGTATGCTATTTCAATGGGGCACATATATAGAAACACTGGCTAACCAAGTGCAATTGCACATCATGCAAGTGTTCAATGGCACCAAATGTTTTTTGTTAGGAAAATTGTAGATGCGTCTACAAACATTTATTGCGGATAAACAGGGTAGCGGTCTAAATACTGTAAGTTGAGATTCTAGAACTCGTGATGACCTCTGGTTCCTTTTCCCTAAAACCCCTCCCCCTCGCCCGCCCTCACATCTTGAAAGATGTTTAAATGACTGATACTGCCTACAATATGATTTCTTACTCAGAAATATTGGAATGCTGACTTCACTGTCTTTCTTATATCTTTACTATACACTTTATCTCTTCCTCTTCCTCTTTTCTTTTTTTTTTCTATCCCTCTTTTCATTTCTTTCTTTCTTTACTGATTTCAGTATAATTCTAAATTTGTTATAAAATGTAAAAATGCATTGTACAGTTTTATTGTCGGGATGTTTGAGGTTTATGTAAATGTAATTCTTTGTTGCTGTACAATAAAAATGTTATTAAAAAAAAAAAGATTTTTATGTGGAATGTTGCCATTGTGAACCTAGCCATATATTTGTCCCCTAATGATAAAAACTATTAGAATTAATCTTACACTATATTTGTTCTTCTGGTTCCCATCTTTGCTACAATACATCTTTCTAATGTCTTGAAAATTCCATAAGTCAACAGAGTAAAATACTTACAAACAGAATCATGACAGTATATTGATTCAAGTCTAAGAAATAGCACAGTCTTGCAAAGTGCATGCTATTTCGCTTTTTGCTTTCCACCATTTTTTCATGATTTATCACTACAGCTAAGTATCTGCATTTTGATAGAATTTAAAGGCTTTTGTGGGTCACTGTTACTTGGAGATCATTACTCTCTGAAAATGGTTTCCTTAATTTATTCATCGTGCAATTGTGATAGTATACTTGTGATAATCGGCCTGATGACAATACGTTCTGATTTATTACACAATACAGTTATACTTTACTCTGTGTCATGTGAATGCTTTTTTTTTCTTATTAAACTGCGGCTGATTTTAAGAGTCTGGTGGTACATCAGATATGCTTAACTCAGCTAAATGGTCTCTCCTGGGAACAATGCAAAGTTTCCACAATGTTAATCATTTTGCTGCCAGAGGGGACTGCAGTGCAATGCCAGCTTGGCCTTTGTGGTAGCCAGGGGGTTAAGATGAAAGGAGACAGAAAACATCAGGTTTTTTGGAGGTGCTACTAAGAAACCAAAGATGACATATATCAACATGAAATCTGCCGACATTTCCTTTATATTATGAAGTTTTTTCTTATTTAATATAAATATGGATTTCTGTGTGCATTGTCAAACTAGCTTTCAGTTAATAATTGTATGCATACAGAACATCCTAAAAAAAGTAGTTATATTGTGAAAATATCAAATTTTTTTTTTTTTCATTCATTTAAAGTTTTTATCTTAGAATAAAATTAATGTTTACTTTTACGAGAATTACAAAAGGTTGCCATGCTGGTACATCCATGCTAATTAGTGCATTTTAGTAGGTTAGGTTACTTACTACCAAAGTGCTATAGACCATTGCAAACAATTAGTGACCAATTATCAATTACCTCTTATTAAACTTCAAGCTATGCAAAGAAAGCAAATATCTTATTGTTTACTATTGACTACTGAGCATTGGCACTATTGCATTTTGCTATTAAATAAGACACCCAGCTTGTCAGAGTAGGACAGGCACTTCTGCCTCACAGCGCTGGGGTCATGAGTTCAATTCCCGACCATGGTCTTATCTGTGTGGAGTTTGTATGTTCTCCCTGTGTTTGCGTGGGTTTCCTCCGGGTGCTCCGGTTTCCTCCCACACTCCAAAAAAACATACTAGTAGGTTAATTGGCTGCTATCAAAATTGATCCTAGTCTCTCTGTGTGTGTGTGTGTGTGTGTGTGTGTGTGTGTATGTTAGGGAATTTAGACTGTAAGCTCCAATGGGGCAGTGACTGATGTGAGTGAGTTCTCTGTACAGCGCTGCGGAATCAGTGGCGCTATATAAATAAATGGGGATGACGGTGATGATGATTACAATTGTATAAGAAAAAATGTTAGTTTGGAAAATAGAAAATTATATCTTTTAGCCATATATAGTGAGCAGAGCAGGGTCCTTGTCTTTTTTGTATATCCTTAATTTTGCTCACTAACTCTACTATGGTAGAGTTTAAAAAATATGTTTGATTATTAAGGCGGTCTATTTATCAAGAACCGTCCATAATGGAGATGTTGTATTACTGCATCTGAATTTCGAGTCCATTACTCCTATTGAGCATTGTTTTTCAGTGATCAGAAGGGTAGAAAGTGAAATAGTAAGTTAATTTCCACTTCCTGGCCCCGTGGGATGTTGATAATAGCTGCATGTTTGGAAGTGTGAAGGCGCCATCCCCACCTGTCATTTATTTATGTGCTGCACTTGTCAGGTGGTTGTTGTCGATCACGACTTCTCCACTCCTAACTCTAGAGTGACAGTGTTACCAACCCCAACACAGAGAAATGCGAGACCCCCAATAAGACTCCAAAATAACAGGACACTCTCATAGGAATTAATTTTATTATAGGGGCAAGGGAGGGAAATTGGAGAGGATGCACTTTAAGATAATCACTGTAACTTAACTAGAGTACAAAATAAATGATCAAATACATCGTTCAACACTATATTCCAGATAAGGATAACTTATTTAAATTACTTTCTCTGAAAGAAGCAATGCCTATACAAACCACTCTCTCAACAGTTCTATAAATTACATTACATAAATCATAATTTTAATAAAACTTCCACAAGTTATCTCAAAACTTACAAATACAACACAATATTGTTTCTTAGTAAGAGAAAAGCATACAGTATTCAGTTAGGAACAGTAGGTTATTGGGAATTAAGAGCTTGCCCACAATTATTATATTTTTAGTTTCCATATTAGTTTCACTATTGTTCTAAAGAGTCAATGACTTTCAATACTACATTTTTATTACAACTGCAGCAATCCTCATCTTTATTGCTGTTTCTTGAAAGTTATTAGGTAACACTGACCATGGATTATGTGTTTTGTTTTAAATTTTTAAGATATAATGAGTCATTAAGTGGTGTCAGTTATCTGCTCCTGGTTAGTATTGAATTAGTGGATAGCATCTGTTAGGCTCTGTCTTCCTGGACTGGGTAGACTGGTCTCTGAAGAGTTGTAGTTTAGCAGCTTTAGTCCCTTTCTCTGTATACTGGGACAGTTGTAGTCAAAGTCCTTCTTGTAGTTTTGAAGGCTGCCGACTTTGCTATTGTTGCTTGCTCTGCTTACTCTCCCTACTCTAATTTCCTTTCTCTCACCTGCACATCACTATCTGCTCTAGTTCTCACTGTTTCTCTGTGCAGTTCTTTCCTTTGCTGTGGTATCCTGCCCATTACTTCTCTCTTGGAAATTTCCCCTTTTTTAATCTCTCTTTTTAGGCTCTATTTGTGTCACAAGTCATATTCGTGAAAATGTGACAATCTTTATTGAACATGCAAGAATATACAGGGGTTGAGAGTCCTTTAGGCTGGAGAGGGAGATATGGGTTGCACACAGGTAGCAGAGTCATAGTAGCTGAAGATTGCACACAGGTAATAGTGACACGATAGCTGAAAATTGCACACAGATAGCAAAGTATGAGGTGGTAAATGAATATAACAGTGTCTGGAACTAGCAATTGAACAGGGTGTCAGGATAGCAGGACCATCATCATCATCATCATCATCATTTATTTATATAGCGCCACTGATTCCGCAGCGCTGTACAGAGAACTCATTCACATCAGTCCCTGCCCCATTGGAG
This sequence comes from Mixophyes fleayi, assembly GCF_038048845.1. Lineage (NCBI taxonomy): Eukaryota > Metazoa > Chordata > Amphibia > Anura > Limnodynastidae > Mixophyes > Mixophyes fleayi. The sequence continues at coordinate 160,663,169 of NC_134406.1, forward strand.
CTTACAGTCTAAATTCCCTAACACACACACACACACACACACACACACACACACACACACACACACACACACACACACACAGACTATGGTAAATTTTTGATAGCAGCCAATTAACCTACCAGTATGTTTTTGGAGTGTGGGAGGAAACCGGAGCACCCGGAGGAAACCCACGCAAACACGGGGAGAACATACAAACTCCACACAGATAAGGCCATGGTCAGGAATTGAACTCATGACCCCAGCGCTGTGAGGCAGGACCAGGATCAGCATTGGGATAGTAGGAACGAATCACAGAAACCACTGCTATCAAACTGCATAATCTCCACAATGATTTGGCCATGATTACTGTGAAAGCCAGAGATTTAAAAGCCAAGCATAGGTGCAGATTTTTAATGGCTGGAGGAATGCAAATTAGTTGGAACAGCAGGAGTCCCAGATGCATAAGCACCTCTGGTTGGAGTACAGAACTGCAACAACAAAGTCCATGGTCCACAGAGACTTGAACCCCTAGTCCTGATAGTATGATTCTGAGTTACTGAACCATTTCTTTTTATACTTATATTAAGTCCTTCACACTCTATCTGGACTTTTCGTTCTCTTGTAAGTGAATCCTTCATCCTGTCAAAATCACTCTTGTCCTCAGAATTTCTCTCTCTCTCTCTCTCTTTGTAATTGCTATCACTGGCTTGAACTATATATGTTATAAATAAATATTAATGTGGGATGCAGGCTTAAGTCTTTCGAAAATATGAACTAATACCTCATGTTTTCATTTTGCTATACACACACAGATATGCAGTTTAAAGGATAAGCGCTGACAACTTTCTTTCTGTTTTGTATACATATATGGGCATTTATATTGCCACGCAGCTGGTACCACATACAATATGGGATATACCGAGCGCGGGCTTGTTGCCAAGCAGCTGGTACCATATATAATGTGGGACATACTGAGCGCGGGCTTAGTTTTCTCTGATATATATATATATATATATATATATATATATATATATATATTCTTTTTTTATTGACCATGTCTTCATACAATTATGCGCCATGTGGCTCATGCTGAGTTTGGCAAATACACATTAACTTACCATAAAATGTGAAAATTTTGAATGCGCAGGCCCACAAAAAATGTAACACCTCCATCTGTATGTTGATCTGACACTTATGCCACCGTACGCTTGAACAGGTGGTACTGGGAAGGGATGGAGCATGTTCACATAACTGCAACTGATGCAGAGTTCTGTGAGACAATTTATTTATTTATTACCAAGGCCTCCAAATACAGGGAGGGCTTGGTACAGCTCCAGTTCTTTCTTTCCATTTGCTGATTAAATCTAGTAGAGAGCCCTAGCACCCACACACACTCACCTAGCTTTGCAGCCCCCTGGTTAATGTGATAAAGGGAAACCAATGCTACTGCATTGCCTGGTATCATTTTTATAAGTTAACGATTGCTAGAGCAAAGGTTGATTTTCAGGATTACAGAAGGGTCATTACTATTCTAAGGGGCTTTATGTATACCAAACCATATTAAATTGGAACATTACATCAAAAGAACATTTATGCAAATTGAATTGTGATTGGCGAGTCAAATGTATCTGCAAACCTAATCACAGGGGGTTTGCTTATCTGTAATAAAGCACAATCCACAACTTTTGGGTTAAGATATTTTAACCCAAAAGTTAGGAGTGGAAATTAGCTTTCACTTAGGGGTCTATGTATTAAAAACATGTGGTATTTATCAATAGACATTGCTTCAAATTGCAGAGATGCATATTTAAGCCCACTGAAATATACCATGACTGCAAAGTTTCCCCTCCTCCATGAACTGTTTTAACTAATTACAGGCAGCCTAGTGCTGCCAGTGAAAGGAGGAAGTGTTATGCGCATGTACATAGCATTTCCACGGTAAGGGATTCTGTGAAGCTGGAGAGGCTTACACATTGCTGAATTTCCCAGTCCCCATATTAATATATGGGGACTGCGTTAAGAAACGTTAAATAGGTTAAGATTTAAATCTTTGATTTCTCCTGCCGTAAGCCCTTCATACATTTTGCAATACTTTTTTATCCCACAAGCTATACTGAACTAGCCAGCTCTCTCTGACTTAATTCAACAGAGTTCCGACATGGTTTGAAATCGCATTCATATGCACTAAAGGATGAACTAACTGCTTGCTCTGATAAGGTGGAACATTTACTGTTATTTACTGTTTTATCATATTATTAAATAAATGTTATATTTTTATAAATCTGTAGGCATGTGACAACTAGTTTTTATTTGGAGTGGAATTTTTCACAAATCATTTTTCTAGCGCAGTCCTATTTGTGTTCATATAATTTTGCCATGACCATTTTATGGAGAAAACTGCTGTTTTCTCCGTTTTAATGGCTCATCGCACTTTAATACATAGACCCCTAAATCTATTAAAACAGGCAATCTGAAATAGGTTCATATTTTCCATTTGCAATTCCCTTATTTTTTTCATTCACCTGTTTCAGCATTTATTCTTCCATATGGGAAATTGCACTATTTCTCAACTTTCTGTCTTAAGAGAGCTTAAGAGATACTATTTGTGTCTGAGGGAAGCTGATGGGAGCAGGGGTTCTGTAATGAATGAATAGATAGATGAACAGACTATAGACTGGGCAACCTGGGTTGGGGTTGGTCAGTGTGAGACTGGAAGGTGTTGTTCTTTTATTTTTGCATTGAGAAACTGTCACGGGCACTAGGAGTCTTTACCCAGGGATCACCAGGTGATAGGCTTACCAGAGCAGTATAGGTGGTAATATGGTACTCTGGTAGCAGGGTGATCACGGAACAGGAAATAGCAGATGATGAGATGTTCAGGAAAGTCTATGACTAGCAGCACTGGCAATATGGAGGTAGTAATACACGAGGAACTGTATGGACAAAGGACACGTGAAGGTAGTCAGTGGTCTGCGGTAGCAAGTTGTACCACTGCTATAGTGAGGAGGAATGTCCAACAGAAACGAGGGGGTGATGAGAGTCAGCGGTCTGCGGATAGCAAGTTGTACCGCTGTCTGAGTGAAGGAATAGAATCCAAGTGGAGGTATCCGGGGAGTCAGTGGTCTGCGTTAGCAAGTTGTACCACTGCTATGTGAGAGGATACTGGAATAGGTGAAACTGGAAACAGGGGTCAGTGGTCTGCCACCAGCAAGTTGTACCACTGAATATATATGTGAGGAGGTGCACGGGGAGAGACTGCAACACAAGATATACACGGGCACCTTGACTTTGATCCACAGTAATATGCACAATATAAATGTATAGATGACTGAACAACACTGCCAATATAGAAAGTCTCTAGAAGGAATCCAGCACGAGATAACACAGTCAATGATGGCAATAGACTCAGCGGATAGCACACTCCAGAGAAGAACCAACACAGTCCAGCAAGGTATGCAATACACAGCACAGTCAATGGGAAGTATGCATACCGTGGTTCAGGAGAAGGCAGTCAGACAGGAGTGCAGAGATACCTGAACGGCAGAAGGCCGGCATGATGCAAAGTCCCTGGATGGGTGAAGCGGTGGTCTAGCAGGTGCAGCGCACAGGTAGGTAGACCAGCAGGGAACACAGGAAGGCGTGGAGAGCGGATCAGCAGTAGATGGATGAGTAGCGCTGAGGAGTAACAGCAGCGGGTCTCTGCGGGAACACAGAGGTAGCCAATAGCAACCAGCAGGTGCAGTAACGATGGGACACGGGAGAGCAGAGTTGAACTGGAACTGTTGATCACGGAGAATAGCGGGTAGCAATAGTGGCAGCAGACTCAAGGAAACACGGGAGAGTTGACAAGGACTGAAGACTGAAGCGCACAGAGGCAGCGGATAGGAATCAGCCAAACAGTCACGATGAAACACAGACGGGTTGCAGGTTGAAGACTGTAGTGCACGGAGGCAGCGGATAGGAATCAGCTAGCAGTCACGAGGATAAAACACAGACGAGTTGCAGGTTGAAGACTGTAGTGCACGGAGGCAGCGGATAGGAATCAGCTAGCAGTCACGAGGATGAAACACAGACGAGTTGCAGGTTGAAGACTGTAGTGCACGGAGGCAGCGGATAGGCATCAGCTAACAGTCCCAATAATACATGGTAGAGTTGAAGTGGTTAGAAGACTGTAGTGCACGAAGGCAGCAGATAGGAATCAGCTCACAGTCACGATGATACAGTAGATGGTAGAAGTGGTATGGGAACCACAGTAGTAGAAGTGGTTTGGAAACCACAGAGGTAGAAGTGGTTTGGAAACCACAGAGGTAGAAGTGGTTTGGAAACCACAGGAATCAGCTGGGCTGAATAAACGAGGAAACACAGGAACACCTTCAGAGACTCATGGGGAATGAGACTCCAAGATCAGGCAACGTGGTGTTGACCACAGGTGCTTAATATAGGGAGGTTGTCTGATCTGCCAATTAAGTTAAAGGAACATACACTGAAGGTTTAGAAAGGGCTGCGCATGCGCAGTCCCTCAGGATGGAGGACGGCCACGGTTCCTAAATGTCCGGGAAGAAGCACTCACAGTCCGGTGAGTGACAGTACCCCCCCTTTTAAAGGTGGGCACAGAACGCCTGGAACCGGGCTTGTCCGGATTTTTGGAATAAAACTTCTTCAGAAGGGCAGGAGCATTAAGATCTTCAGCTTTGATCCATGAACGCTCCTCAGGACCAAAGCCCTTCCAATGAACGAGGAAACGGAGGACTCCTCGCGAAATTTTTGCATCCAATACCTCAGTAATCTCGAAATCCTCCTCCTGATGAACTTGAACTGGCTGCGGTGCTGAGGGAGGAGTCGAGAAACGGTTGATGATGAGAGGTTTGAGCAAGGACACATGGAAGGCATTGGAAATCCGAAGATTCTTAGGAAGAAGAAGTTTAACACATACTGGATTGATAACTTGAATGATCCTATATGGACCAATAAAACGAGGGGCGAATTTCATAGATGGAACCTTCAAACGAATATTTTTGGTAGATAACCAGACACGATCTCCAATTTTTAGTGGTGGAATAGCCCGCCTCTTCTTATCTGCGAAAGACTTATATTTGTTAGATGTCTTCTTTAAACAGGTTTTGACCTGAGACCAGATATTTTTGAAGGTCTGACAAGCAGTCTCCACAGCAGGAACTTGGGTGGGCGGGAGGGCAGGAAATTCCGGAAAAGACGGATGGTGACCGTAGACCACAAAGAATGGAGTTTTGGATGATGACTCATGGTACATGTTGTTATGGGCGAATTCAGCCCAAGGGAGCAATTCTACCCAGTTGTCTTGGTTGGCTGAAGAGAACATCCTAATAAAAGTCTCAAGATCTTGATTGACTCGTTCCGTTTGTCCGTTAGATTGCGGATGGTAAGACGATGAGAGTGCTAATCGTATGCCCAAGGTTTTACAAAGGGCCCGCCAGAATCTGGAAACGAATTGTACTCCTCTATCTGACACAATCTCAGACGGACATCCATGGATGCGGAAGATTTCTTTAATGAAATGTTCAGCCAGAGTAGACGAGGAAGGTAAACCGGACAGAGGGACGAAATGAGCCATCTTCGAAAATCTGTCTACCACTACCCAAATAGTATTGTGATTCTTACTTGGTGGCAAATCAGTAACGAAATCCATACTAATATGGGTCCAAGGCTTGGACGGAATGGGTAGTGGTCGCAGCAACCCTGCTGGAGTTCTGTGGGAGGATTTGAACTGAGAACATAAATCACAGGAAGCAATAAACTCTTTGACGTCTCTCCTCATTGAAGGCCACCAGTAACTTCGAGAGAGAATCTCAAAGGTCTTGTGTTCACCGGCGTGTCCAGAAAAACGAGAGGCATGGAACCACGAAAGGATTTTCCTCCTCAGAGTAGGAGGCACGAGGGTCTTCCCAAATGGTAGCATTTTGGTGGATGAAGCAGCCAGAGAAATACATTTGGGGTCTAGAATAGCATGGTTGGGAACCTCTTCTACATCAGAGGACGTCACAAAAGCTCGAGATAGAGCGTCAGCTTTCTTGTTCTTAGCGGCTGGTTTGAAGGTTATAATTAATTCAAAACGGGAAAAGAAAAGAGACCATCTTGCTTGACGAGGGTTCAAGCATTGGGCAGATTGCAAATATGACAAGTTCTTATGATCCGTGAAGATCGTCACCGGATGGCGAGCTCCTTCCAACAAGTATCTCCATTCCTCTAATGCAGCTTTGATGGCCAGCAACTCCTTGTCCCCGATAGTATAATTTTTCTCTGCGGGCAGAAGACCCCGAGAGTAGAAGGCACAAGGATGTAATTTTTGTTGCTCCGAGCGTTGGGAGAGAATAGCTCCTAAGCCCACATTAGAGGCATCTACTTCTAGGAAGAAGGGGAGTGTCACATCAGGCTGTCGAAGAATGGGAGCAGACGAGAAGGACTCTTTGAGAATTTGAAAGGCTTGGAGAGCCTCAGATGACCATTGCTTAGTATTAGCCCCTTTCCGAGTTAGGGCCACAATAGGAGATGCAATGGATGAAAAGTCTTGAATGAAGCGTCTATAGTAATTGGCAAAACCTAAAAAACGCTGGATGGCACGAAGAGTAGTTGGCTGAGGCAAATGTAGTACAGCATTTACTTTGTCTGGATCCATCTTCAGGCCAACTCCGGAAACTATATACCCCAAGAATGGAATCTGGGGTAACTCGAATGAACATTTTTCCAATTTACAGAACAATGAGTTTTTCCGTAGTCTGGAGAGGACCTCTGCCACATGTTGGTGATGAGAAGGCAGGTCCTGTGAGAAGATCAATATGTCGTCCAGGTAGACAACGACACATACATATAATAAGTCCCGAAAGATCTCATTGATGAAACCCTGGAAAACAGCGGGGGCATTACACAGCCCGAAGGGCATTACTAAATATTCGTAATGCCCATCTCTGGTGTTGAACGCGGTCTTCCATTCGTCACCGGAACGGATTCTAATTAAATTGTAGGCACCACGAAGATCCAACTTAGTAAATATCCGAGCTCCCTTGATGCGATCAAATAGCTCAGTGATCAGCGGAATGGGATACCGATTCTTGATAGTAATGGCGTTGAGTCCACGAAAATCTATACAAGGGCGTAATGATCCATCCTTCTTTTTGACGAAGAAGAACCCAGCTCCAGCGGGAGAGGTGGAAGGTCGAATGAACCCACGCTGGAGATTCTCCTGTATGTACTCAGATGTGGCTTGAGTTTCAGGTAACGAGAGAGGATAGACCCGACCCCTGGGAGGAGTCTTGCCAGGTAGAAGGTCGATCGGACAATCCCAAGAACGATGAGGAGGAAGACGTTCAGACTGAGCTTTATCAAACACATCGGCAAATGAAGCATACTGAGGAGGGAGTCCCGGGGAGGAAGATGAGATGGAAGATTGCTGTACTTTAAGAGGAATAACTTGAGAAAGACAACGATGGTGACATTCAGACCCCCAAGACGTAACTTGAGGGGTGCGCCAGTCAATCTGGGGAGAGTGACACTGAAGCCATGGAAGGCCTAAGACAATCGGACTTGTCGTAACTGGAAGAATTAAAAACGAAATTTCTTCATGGTGTAGTACACCAATCTGAAGGGTTACTGGAGACGTACTCTGGGTGATGAGACCATTGATGAGACGTGATCCATCTATAGCCGTCACAGTAATGGGTGTTTTTAAAGTGATCACTGGTAGGGACCATTGATTCACTAGTGATTTAGAAATGAAATTTCCTGCTGCTCCGGAATCAATCAATGCCTGTGACTCAAAGGATTTGGTAGCAAAGGAAATCGTAACATCAAAAGCGCAGACTTTAGATTTCATAGACAATGGAGAGGACTCCAGGGACCCTAACTTCACCTCTCCAGAACTAGTTAGGGCCTGGCATTTCCCGATCTCTTAGGGCAAGAGCTGAGCATATGCGTGGAATCAGCACAATAGATACAGAGTCTATTCTTTACTCTTCGTTTCCTCTCCTCTGAAGATAATTTGGAACGTCCTATCTCCATGGGAATCACAGAGGATGGAGCTGGACGAAATTGAGGGTTTAAACGAAGAGGTGCTTTAACAGCCGTTGTTTTCTCAGACTCTCTTTCACGAAATCTCATATCTACACGATGGCAAAGAGAGATCAAATCTTCTAGTGACGAAGGAAGCTCTTGGGTAGTCAGTGCATCTTTAATTTTATCGGAGAGCCCCTGCCAGAAGGCGGCAACTAATGCTTCAGTGTCCCACTGAAGTTCAGAGGCTAAGATCCTAAATTGAATGACATACTGTCCTACTGTATGGGAGCCTTGTCGCAAACGAAGAATGCTGGAAGCAGCGGAGGTCACACGACCTGGTTCATCGAACACACTTCGGAACGTGGAAATGAATTTGGCACTATCTTGTAGAATTGGATCGTTTCTTTCCCACAGAGGGGAGGCCCAAGCCAGGGCTTGTCCAGAAAACAATGAGATAAGATAGGCCACTCTGGAACGATGGGTAGAAAAATTTTGAGGTTGGAGTTCAAAATGGACCGAACATTGGTTAAGGAAACCTCTACAAGTTTTGGGGTCCCTGTCATATTTTGATGGAGTAGGCAGGTGAAGCGTAGGAGCTGTAGACACCTGGGATGGCACTGGGGAAACGGAGGAAAGCACAGGAGCTTCAATATTAGCTGTAACAGTCTGTCCAGATGTTCCTTGGGAGGTTAACGATTGGTAACATTGAAGTAACAGCTGTTGGCGAGCATCCTGTTGCTCCACACGGCTGACCAGATGCTGCAGCATCTCTTTAGCAGTAGGTTCCGTATCTGGGTCTGTCATGGCCTGATCTTACTGTCACGGGCACTAGGAGTCTTTACCCAGGGATCACCAGGTGATAGGCTTACCAGAGCAGTATAGGTGGTAATATGGTACTCTGGTAGCAGGGTGATCACGGAACAGGAAATAGCAGATGATGAGATGCTCAGGAAAGTCTATGACTAGCAGCACTGGCAATATGGAGGTAGTAATACACGAGGAACTGTATGGACAAAGGACACGTGAAGGTAGTCAGTGGTCTGCGGTAGCAAGTTGTACCACTGCTATAGTGAGGAGGAATGTCCAACAGAAACGAGGGGGTGATGAGAGTCAGCGGTCTGCGGATAGCAAGTTGTACCGCTGTCTGAGTGAAGGAATAGAATCCAAGTGGAGGTATCCGGGGAGTCAGTGGTCTGCGTTAGCAAGTTGTACCACTGCTATGTGAGAGGATACTGGAATAGGTGAAACTGGAAACAGGGGTCAGTGGTCTGCCACCAGCAAGTTGTACCACTGAATATATATGTGAGGAGGTGCACGGGGAGAGACTGCAACACAAGATATACACGGGCACCTTGACTTTGATCCACAGTAATATGCACAATATAAATGTATAGATGACTGAACAACACTGCCAATATAGAAAGTCTCTAGAAGGAATCCAGCACGAGATAACACAGTTAATGATGGCAATAGACTCAGCGGATAGCACACTCCAGAGAAGAACCAACACAGTCCAGCAAGGTATGCAATACACAGCACAGTCAATGGGAAGTATGCATACCGTGGTTCAGGAGAAGGCAGTCAGACAGGAGTGCAGAGATACCTGAACGGCAGGAGGCCGGCAGGATGCAAAGTCCCTGGATGGGTGAAGCGGTGGTCTAGCAGGTGCAGCGCACAGGTAGGTAGACCAGCAGGGAACACAGGAAGGCGTGGAGAGCGGATCAGCAGTAGATGGATGAGTAGCGCTGAGGAGTAACAGCAGCGGGTCTCTGCGGGAACACGGAGGTAGCCAATAGCAACCAGCAGGTGCAGTAACGATGGGACACGGGAGAGCAGAGTTGAACTGGAACTGTTGATCACGGAGAATAGCGGGTAGCAATAGTGGCAGCAGACTCAAGGAAACACGGGAGAGTTGACAAGGACTGAAGACTGAAGCGCACAGAGGCAGCGGATAGGAATCAGCCAAACAGTCACGATGAAACACAGACGGGTTGCAGGCTGAAGACTGTAGTGCACGGAGGCAGCGGATAGGAATCAGCTAGCAGTCACGATGATGAAACAGACGAGTTGCAGGTTGAAGACTGTAGTGCACGGAGGCAGCGGATAGGAATCAGCTAGCAGTCACGATGATGAAACACAGACGAGTTGCAGGTTGAAGACTGTAGTGCACGGAGGCAGCGGATAGGAATCAGCTGGCAGTCACAATCATGAACAGGTGAGTGGATGTGAATGAAAGACTGTAGTGCACGGAGGCAGCGGATAGGCATCAGCTAACAGTCCCAATAATACATGGTAGAGTTGAAGTGGTTAGAAGACTGTAGTGCACGAAGGCAGCAGATAGGAATCAGCTCACAGTCACGATGATACAGTAGATGGTAGAAGTGGTATGGGAACCACAGTAGTAGAAGTGGTTTGGAAACCACAGAGGTAGAAGTGGTTTGGAAACCACAGAGGTAGAAGTGGTTTGGAAACCACAGGAATCAGCTGGGCTGAATAAACGAGGAAACACAGGAACACCTTCAGAGACTCATGGGGAATGAGACTCCAAGATCAGGCAACGTGGTGTTGACCACAGGTGCTTAATATAGGGAGGTTGCCTGATCTGCCAATTAAGTTAAAGGAACATACACTGAAGGTTTAGAAAGGGCTGCGCATGCGCAGTCCCTCAGGATGGAGGACGGCCACGGTTCCTAAATGTCCGGGAAGAAGCACTCACAGTCCGGTGAGTGACAGAAACAGATGAAATTGGTCACAATATTAGGTGTGCAAATAAGTGGTATAGAGTAACTAAAAATTATTTTTTGTCCTATCAATTACAAGTGTAAGAGCATTTGCTAACTCTGATTCCTTGGAAACCATATTATTCCTATTCAAAACTGTATAGCCTGGCAACGCAGCCTGATTCGATGCCACACTGGTATCTATCCAAGCTATCTTCATGGCCATTATTGTATGCTAGTTTTGTTGGCATTATTTTTTACTTCAATAGTATTTTTTATTTTTCTTCCAAACTTAAGGGATACAGAAAAATAGAGAAGGGAAGGGGAAGGGAAGGCCAAAAAAAAAGAGAGGGGAAGGAGGGGTACATAGTAGGGTGAAACACATTACACAGCACAAAGTTTACAGTACATAGTACAATAGAGGCTATCAGTTCTGTAGGTCAATTATACAACAAAAGCGTGGAGGTCAAACTCCCATTGGGTCATCCACCTCTCAAAAACTATGTAGATCCTGACAAGGGTTCTTTCAAGAAGAACTGTGATAGGGGGAGCAGCGAATCAGCTTGGGCCCTGGTTGCCCCATCACCCTATGTAGTATACACATTGTTGGCATTATGTTTATATTTCTAAATTTGCTCTGCTCATCTAATCCTCACCCTGCTTCTACTTTACCCAATATCTGTTCCTTAGTTGTAATTTGCATGCCTGGCATAAGACTCACCATGTAAGTTTTGACTACTGGAACTGAGTTCTGTTTTAAGCCATGCCTATCTGTGAGATCAAATACTGGTGGCCATGAAGAACCAAGTTTTCTCCAAAGCGAAGATGGTCTAATACTGGGAGATAAGGTGCCTAGACTTGCAGATAGATTTGTTTACTGGTGTTGTTCTTTAGAAGAACACATGTTGCGCACTATTACTGTTACTACGGTAATTTCAATGCGGATTATTGCACGCGGCTCGCAGAGCTGCGAGCAAAAATCAGCGGAGAAATTACCATAGTAACGGTAATAGTACACAGCTATTAACGAAGTAAGGGTAATGCGCGGGCAGAGTTGTTCTACAGAACATACCCCTTAGTATCTTAAAAATATACAGTATAACGTGTCATTTTTTTTGTTCCAAATTTTGTACTAAATACTCATTGTCCATGTATTACATATGGGCTTGATCTGTCTATGACTATTGCTAAGGTGATAACAGAAGTTACACAATTACAATGTATGGCTCTTTAACATATTGATATTCAGAATACTAAATAAATTTACATATTTATGTTACATATATTGATATTTTTATTATGTAGCATTTTCATTCTTAACTGATACTGCAAAAATTATTAACTTACAAAAAATGTTATGTCACATAAGCTGAGCTTGTTAATGTAAAATGTCTAATTTTCAATGCTTCACTCACAAAGTCCTAAAGGGATATACACATATATTAGAATGAGTCAACTCATTAAACATTTATTATGGTTTTCATCAAGAGAACATGCCTGTAGAAATCTGCTTTGTATGACATAATGTTTAATTGGTAAAATGAGATGTTGCAGTGCTAAACAAGAAATATTCTGATGATTTGTGTGGGAAGTAATGCAGCCTACCTTTACGGTAAGCAAGTAGTTTAAAACAATATTTTTCTCTTCTTTCTTGCTCCAAATAATGCTTTAAATCTATGTTTGTCGTGTTGTACCTTACACTTCAATGTGTCTTGGGAAGTTTTAGTTTACAAGCATCAACTCATTGTTTAAAGTATGCCTCCAGGTATATCAGGAACACCTGATTTTCTTTGCCTGAGGTAAAGAACGCAAGGCAAACTTGATTATATTCACAATGAGTTAGTGCATCTTCGCTCAGCCCTAAAACTGCCTGTTAGCATTGAACTTTAAGTATGAACTTGTGCATTTCTTCGTGTTTTTGCTAACATGAAAGGGCAGGCATGAGAACAACTTTTCATAATTGCACTTGTTTGCTTACATTAATATACCCATGATCTGCAGTCTCATGGTACCCTTGACTGAAAGTCAATTTTCAGTCCATATTTTAAGGTGTAGTTTTTTCGCATCCATTAGCCAATATTTCAGAAATCTCCAAAGACAAACTTTCAATCTTTAAAACTAATTGTTCTATAAAAAAGTTGAAGACGCAATGCTTAGTAAAATATGTGCAACCCTGTATTGTCAGATATATTAAGTACTGTATATATACTAAGTTTAAGGATAATTGCCCTCACCTGAAAAGCTGCTATTGTTTTAATTTTTTATTAACATCGTTTATGTTTTCTCTCAATTCTTTAAAATATTCATTCAGTTTTTCTATCTTCTCAGTCACACCTTTTACATCACCAGAATCCAGAGAACTATTGATAATAATGCTGAAGAATCCCTTGTAGTTGTAGAAATAGGATCCACTTTTAGAGGGTGGCATAATTCTTACATGTTTGCCATCTATGGCCCTGCCACAATTTGGGAAATTCCGCAATTCCTGAAATTTTTCGGCAATAAGTTGCCATTCCTCAACTGTCACTGGGAACTGCAAGAGAAAGATTGCTTTAATGTTAAATCAATATATTCATCTATTATCATGCTAACTGTTTGAAATTCTGTTTTTGCTACACAGCCAGTTGTCTTATCCAAGGCAGGATTATGTGATGTGGCAGAAGAATCTGTGATGACGACCAATTTTCTCCTGGATGATACAAGACAACCAGCAAATCAGAGACCTACCCCCCACAGCAATCCACAGACCTACCCACGCAGGACACTGTTCAAGCAGTCCAGCAACAAGGGATTAAACTGCCAGGATGGTAAAGAAAAGGGCACATGACCAGGAACAAACTGACATACTGAAATCACAAAATGATCAAATCTGTGACCCAGTTAATGAGAAAGGAGCCAGATGACTGTGAACTATTGGGAGCAACATTCACACAAAAAATGAAAAGGCTACCAGTTGAAATGAGACTGGAATTAGACAGTTTTAGTCAATTTTGTGCTGCTTTATAGGGTGTTGTGGGAGAAAACTCGCACAAGACCATAAATTGTCACAATCTCCCCACACACAGGAGCAAGTTCATATTCGGCCAGCCCAATCCCATACATTCCATCCACTCCCACCACTCCCACCACACTGGCAACATCCCATCATGGAAGGCCAAATAAGAACCCCTACTACCTGGAGGACTTCCACACCAATGAGCAGCGCAAGTATGTTTCAATACACAGGAAGTCCTTCCTCATTGAGAAACATTGAACATTTCCATTATGAACAGCTGTGACAATGGTTATGTTTATATTTTTTTTACTAAACTTTAATTATAGGTTTTATGTTTGCTCTCAATTTGTTAAAATATTAGTTTTTGCTTTCGCATCTTCTACACCTGTGAAAATGTGGCAGCAGAGATGGGTCCCATACCCCTCCTGCCTTTAGAGCACCCAGCAGCATTTCCATTGGCACATAGTGGGAGTCCTTACTGCTTGTGTAATATATTCACCCGGGTTGTATATATACATATATTGTTTTAGTGTTTGATTTAGGGTTTTTTTGTGTGCTGTTGTTAATATGTTAATATGTTCATTTTCTATTTCAATAATACAAAATTTGTTTTAAATCAGAGTATTTATTTCACCTACATTCCTATTTTGTCCCTGTAAAACTTGTATTATGGCCTCACAGGTCTCAGGTATGATCAAACCTGTGCTGTAGTTGAGAGTCCTTCCTGTGGCTCAATATTGTGGGTTAGCAACCAGTCTCTGCTCTGCAGATATAGGTCTCCTTAAATGGGTGTCATCCTCCTGGATAAGTGGGGTCCAGGAGCAGCTGCTGGAATGTGGGGTCATTTATCCACAGAAAATTGCTGAAGTCATCTGAATAGTTGTCTCGTATCTCCTGTAGCAGGGTTATATGTGAAAAGGAGTCTCTCCTATGGAACCACTCCTTGGTCTAACAAGTCCGATTCTATCTTCCTCTTTCCCTCCGGTTCAGTGTTTGCAGCGCTCTTGCCATGGTGAGAAGCAAAAAAGCACAAGCTTTTTGTTTATTTAAAGTGGCCATTATATTATAATAAATCGCAACATGTGTACAGTTGTTAACGGAGTTGCCAAACAGTTCCTATACACAAAGCAGAACAAAGCAATGAATGGCGATGATCAGGGCCGGATTGACAACGGGCATGATGGGGCTGCAGCCCCAGGCCTTTTTTGGTGAAATAGGCCCTCGTGTGCAGCAGATCAGTTTCTGCTATCCCCTGCAGTGAAAGCAGCTCCAGCATGCCAAACCACAGAGCGCTGCGTGCCATGTCAGTCACCATAAATTATGGTGGATTTTAGAAGGTAGAACAGGATAAATATATACTGCACCGGGTGGTTTTAAATCTGCCTAGACGGTTGGTTAATTCTTTATCAAGGGATTTTTACATCACCATTATTTTACCAATCATCATAGGAGTGATGCACTCACACCAATAAGTCAGTAAATAGAAGCAAAAAAAAAAGGTGTTTATCCAGGACACTCTAGAAACCAATAAATTAATATATATATAAAGCTTATTAATATGCATTAAAAATAATGTAAATAGTCATAAGCAGAAAGTTTTAGCGAAATGTTAAAATATGGATATGTAGTGTGAACCAAAATTTAATTTAATTTTGCAGATAAAACTAGCAGTAAATTAACGCTGACCGCACCACAGAGCCCTATAATACGTGATGACATAAAATGCTTAATAGGTGTAAACTCGTTGAGTTTACGTTGAGTTTACATTGAGTTTACATTACAAGGTTACATACAATATATATATTGTCATACCTGAATATTAAGGGAAAATAGCAATAATACATACTTTCTTCTCTGGTTGTGTTTCAAATACTGCCTTATGTTGTCTTAGCAGTTGTCTATGATGCCTATTTAAGGCTCATTTGGGATGTGGCTCACAAGCTAGCCCTAGCTAGATGCAAGCCTCTGTATCTGGGGGGTGAGTGCATCTGATTTTAACTGCATGTTAATGGTGTTTAAAGCGTATAGGTCAATGTAGGACCTGCATACAGTGAGGTGTCCTTGACACGGGGATGCTGGCTTAAATGTTTTGATCAAAATATGAGCTAATACACCTCATGTTTTCAATGTGTCAGATAAGCACATATTTGCAGTGTTAAGGATAAGCGCTGAAAACAACTGTCTTTTTGTTTCGTATACATATATAGGCATTTATATTGTTATGTAGCTGGTACCATATAATATGGGATAAGCCAACCGCTGACATATTTCTTCTCAGGTTTTGTGAAATGATTTATCTGTTTGTTTTAATCTGCTTCACTGCTTCCTATTAAAAGTTCACATGTTAGTAATATATGTATTTTTCTTATATTTTTCATGCTATGCACCCTGTACTTTGTTCAATGTTATAAACCTGGAAATGTGCATTTTTCATTTATGGTTTTTGTTGAAGCACTTTATAAATAAAAATATTTTTTTCCATAATCAATCATATTTTGTATTTTGCAATTAATGGTCAATAAAGTAACATACCTTTGCCTCTTGAACATTCTCTATTCCATCAAGATAGTCCTGATTTAGGGGACTATCCTGATTAGCCAGGATCTTGTCCTGGCATGAGGGACAGCTGGTACGTATATCCACTCTTCACTTTACATAGTGTTGCACTCTTTATATAAGGGAAGATGGGAGGAAGATTTAGATGGTTGGAAGGAAGTGCAAGCTACGCCCTCCATGGGCCACACCCACACATCACTGGCCACACCTTCAGTGAGACGGCACTTCTTACAAAGGACCTTGATCATTTTCAGCCCCGGGCCCATGTGGCCCTTATTCTGGCACTGGCGATGGTGGTATTTCCTGTTTGTGGATGTATGTTTGTGGTTGTTGTGTGTGCTGAGGTTAAGCCATATATTTAAATTAATTTAGCCTATTGATACTGGGATGGCATATATCTGTATAGTGTATACAGAGTCACAATCTTTTGATACAATGGTTATGACAGACAAAAATCGGACGGTAAATTGTGTCTTAAATGATATTTCAGAGTATTAAAATCATTTTATCGCTTACCAATAAACATTGTCCGCGATTTGCGTGGTTCCAACTCACAAAGCAATTTAATAGCAAAAGTAAAAGAGTAACAATTATTAAAATAAGTACAGCTGATTACATACAAAGGCGCTCTGGATTCAGCATACAGTCATTCAATCCTGAAGTCTGTGGTCAAGAAGACTGTATGATAGTCCCAGAGCTCAGTTTATATACAGTTGGTGTTACATTGAAAACAGTAGAGATGATTTGGCATATTTCCATTGTTTCAGGCTTCAGGTCAGTCTGGTATAATGCAGGACATAGGTCAGTTCAAACGATGCCCTCCAAGGGTGGGGGTCAGCTCTCCAAGAGCTGGATATGTATCTTCCCGCCAAAAAGCTGGTTCAAACTGGTCTATTTGCATTACACACACAATTATTATTATTATTATTATTATCGTTTATTTGTTAGGCGCCACAAGGTTTCCGCAGCGCCGTACACAGCACAAACAGTACACTATACAGGGTAAAACCATACAGAACAATAAACACAAAGTACCAGAACTTCAGAAACTCCAGGCAGGCAAATTCTGTAAAGACGTAGCAGAAGAACAGGTGTGGAGACAGGAGGGGAGAGGGGCCCTGCTCATACGAGCTTACATCCTAAGGGAGGGTAAACAAAATCAGGCACAAGAGGGAGCCAGTGAAGCAAAGGGGAGAGTAAAAAGGAGCCAGGGGAGAAACAGAAGAGGTGAGAGGTTAAGTGGATGGTTGGTAGGCCTTAAGGAACAGGTGAGTTTTAAGTGCCCGTTTGAAGGAGCACAGATTGGGTGAGAAACGGATGGAGCGAGGGAGGTCGTTCCAGTGAAGGGGGGCAGCTCGGGAGAAGTTTTGGATTCTGGAGTTGGAAGAGGTGATCAGAATTAATGATCAGAATACCATTCTGATCATTAATTCCCTATCATTCATAACTCACATATGAAAAGTGCGATCTCTTGGCCGATAGGAATGGATGTCGGATTAGAATGATACCAAACATGATATGTTTCCTGTATCCTGAACCTGAGATCTCACTAATGTGCATTTAAAATTATTATATTTAACTATAAACTATTAAATTTGGATATAAACAGCTGTGTGTTGGAACTATTTTAAGGTGAACTATTTACAAGTGAATGTGTAAGTGTACATGTGTGTAGAAGTGTTCGCATGTGTTGTGGTTAGAAAAGCCCTAGCACGCCATATGCGCATATTTTCAGACAAAGACATCATCTGCATCGCCACTGGGTGTCTTGGGAAAGCTAAGTTTTTCCTAGCAGCAGTTGCCAAAGAAACTGAGGTAGGAGATGTCGTTGTGTCATGCACCACTTGAGCTGTCAGCTTGCTGACAAGGAGCTCATTGTATCTCTAGAGATCTGGGTCAGTTGGAAATAAAGAAAATACATAGCTCTTAAACCTAGGATCAGGCACAGTTGCCAAAATGTAGTGACCTGATTTCAAGATGTTGATAACTCTTGGATCCTGGCAAAGAGAATAAAGTTATTGATCTACAAGTCCTACATGGTTAGCGGAATTGTTTAGTTTTATCTTCTCCTTCAATTTCTCTATCTGCTTTTACAAAAGTCTAATTAGGGAAATCACTTGACTTGAAGCTAACAGTGTCTGAACTCACTTCACAGGTGACTACTTAGAGTGATTTCAGCACCTTGTACAACACAGAGAGTATTCTTCCTTGCGCTGGACTAAATTACATTCCCCATCAAATTCTATTCTTCTTGCATCTGCTGCAATTTCCTACATGCTGTTGCAGAATGCAGAAATTGACCCAAATTATTTCTGGACACAGAGGGCATCTCCTGCATGTCACTGTCATTTTTTTAAAAAAGCTCTGTACCACCAATTTGATTGTGTGAGCAAAAGATGGATTTTGTTGGAATTATCCCAGCTGCAATGCTCTCACTATGTTTCTGGCATTATCAGAAATGACATATCCTCAGGAGTGATAAGCCATGTTGCAATGACATCCCTTAGTTTTTCAAACAATTTGTCAGTGATATGCTTCTTAGTGTAGCCAGTGGTACACATATGTAGGATACCACTTTGTATTTGCAACAGGATGAGGTGGACATTTGTGTAGCTGACGATGGCTCTAATGAGGATGTTGATGACGCTGATGTTGTTTGTGTTAGTCCTGCACCAGTGGAAGCAGTTCTTGACAGTGATAAGAAGAAGGTCATTGTCATGTCTGGGCATAAGATCAAAACAATCCACCTCTTATGTGTGGAATAATTTTTACCTGATCCTGACAACAGTTGTCTAGACATTTGTAGCATTTAAAAAGCCACACCGACAACACCGTCCTCATCAATATCCTCACTAGTGATCAAAGTTAGTGCTGCATCCAAGTTGCTAAGGCAAGATGACTTCTCCCCTATCGAGGATTCCTCTGAAGAATTCTTGAGCATTAGTTCCGCTGTGCTGCTGCTGGAGAGGATCATCAACGCTGAAGTAGACCAAGAAGAAGACTACTAGTAGTTTACAACATTTGACTATTAAGCAATCCTTTGCAAGAGGAAGCAAGTATGAAAGCTGTCAGCCAGTTGCAAAGGGCATCACAGATGTCATGGCGACTATGCTAGTATTAGATCTGCATCCAATATCCATAATTAATTCAGCTGGCTTTAGACAGTTAATTGATGTCCTGTGTCCCATGTTACCAAATTCCATCACAACACCATTTTGCTAGAAAAGCAATTTCTCACCTCTTCCAGAAGGCTCAATAAAATGTAATTATTGGGCTACAAAATGCCTTTCTACCCACTGTACACTTAACCACAGATATGTGGACAAGCGGAACTGGGCAAACTAAAGATTATATGACTGTGACAGCCCACTCGTTTGGTGAATCTCCTTCAGCAGTGGAAACAGCAGCAGCATGTACCCAACAACACCAGATTTTTCAGAGGCAGGCTACTCTGTATCACCGGCTTCACTAAGATGCATACCACTGCCAACATATTAGAAAAACTAAGGGATGTCATTTCAACATGGCTTATCCTGCTTGGACTCTACTGAAGATACGTAATTTCTGACAATGCCACCAACATTGTGAGAGCATTACAGCTTTGTGAATTCCATCACATTCCCTGTTTTGTTCAGACAATCAAATTGGTGGTACGGAGCTTTTTGAAAAATGACAGGGTTGTGCAGGAGATGCTGTCTGTGGCCCAAAAATGTTTTGGCATTTTGCAACAGCATGTAGGAAATTGCAGCAGCAGCAAAAACAATTTATTTTGCCCTGCCACCAACTGAAGTAAGATGTGGTAGCAAGGTGGGATTCCACCCTTTACATGCTTGTGAGGATGGAGGAACAGTGAGAATCCACCCATGCTTATTTCACAAGCCATGACATTGGGAAAGGAGGGGGAAAATATTTGAAGAAGACTTTCCGTGTTGTGCAAGGTGCTGAAATGATTCAAAGTAGTCACCTGTGAAGTGAGTTCAGACACTGCTAGCTTGAACCAAGTGATTCCCTTTGACTTTTGGAAAAGCAGCTTGAGAAATTGAAGATGCAGATGAAATAAAGCATTTATGTTAAGTATGTCGGACTTGTAGATCAAGTACTTTAATCGCTTCACCAGGATCGAAAAATTATCAAAATCTTGAAATCGGAATACTACATTTTGCCGACTGTGCTTGATCCTAGGTTTAAGAGCTATGTCTTCTCTTTGTTTCCAGCTGACCCAGATCTCAAATGGTGAGCAAGTTGGCAGCTCAAGTGGTATGTGACACAACGGTGCCTCCTCCTTCAGTTTCTCAGGCTACTGCTGCTAGGAAAAAACTAAGCTTTTCCAAGAGATGATGCAGATGATTCAGCAGAACAATTTGACGTTTTTTGGTAAAAACTTACCAAAAAATCGTGGCACCTCAGCCGTAATGCCACCTGATCCTACTATCAACATCCAAAGAATGGTGGAGAAGTATTTAATGACGGCATAGAAATAGACACGTCAGACAGTCCCTTTACATACTGGGAGAAAAAAAAGGCAATTTGGCGACCCATGTACAAACTTGCTTTGCATTACCTAAGTTGCCCACCATCTGGTGTGTACTCGGAAAGAGGTTTTTTTTTTCAGCACAGCCGGGAACCATGTCAGCGATAGGCGTATGCAGCTACTTCCTAAAAATGAGAAAAAGATGATGTTCATCAAAGTTAACTATAAATTCCACGAGAACGGTCATTACTAGCAATTACATCAAAGTACAAAGACTTCTGTAATGGTGGATTCCAGCCAGGATGAATTAGTATTGCATGAGGATGATGTACACACTGATGAGGGTGAGGATGAGGGTGAGGATGATGACAGTGTAGATTGCAGGTGCTGGGATCTAGCTGAGAGAAGGAAGCTAGCTGATGCTGGAATGCTTATTAATATTTTGGGAATAATGGCATGTTGGCAATTTTATGTTTTTCTACAGTAAAGTTTCACCTTTATTAAAGATGTTTTTTTTTCTTTAAACAGGTAAAATATTTATTTTTACATTTTTGCGTTTTACTTTTATGTTACAGAGATTTCTGTATTGTTGGATTGCTGCGGGATGAATTAATATTGTGTGAGGTTGATGTACACACTGATGAGGGTGAGGATGAGGCTGAAAATGATGACAACATCATCTTGCCGCTGTAGAGTTAATTGACAGCACTGTTAGCTTTGCTGCATTAAGCCCATTGTTAGCTTTTTTTGTGGGGGGCCCAAGCAAACCAAGCACTTCAGCCACAAAAGTGGCACTCCTTGTCGCTGAATTGCTTGGTTTGTTAAACTGTGCATGTCCTTTTTAAGTTCCAACATAAGGGTGGGTGGGATGGCAAGGACAATTCCATCTTTGACCAATTTTCTTTCTTGACACTGCTGTGTGGCACTGGAAATATTTCCTAGATGTGATATAAACTGCTGTGTGTTTGTACAATTGCTCTATCCAGCCACTTGCTGCAGTCTTACAATTCATTGACTGCACTGATAGCTTAGCTGCCTTAAGCCCATTGTTAGCTTTTATTGTGGGGGTGTCACGGGCACTAGGAGTCTTTACCCAGGGATCACCAGGTGATAAGCTTACCAGAGCAGTATAGGTGGTAATATGGTACTCTGGTAGCAGGGTGATCACGGAACAGGGGACAGCAGATGATAGAGATGCTCAGGAAAGTCTATGACTAGCAGCACTGGTAGTATATATGTAGTAATACACGAGGAACTGAATGGACAAAGGACACGTGAGGGTAGTCAGTGGTCTGCGGTAGCAAGTTGTACCACTGCTATAGTGAGGAGGAATGTCCAACAGAAACGAGGAGGTGATGAGAGTCAGCGGTCTGCGGTTAGCAAGTTGTACCGCTGTCTGGGTGAAGGAATGGAATCGAAGTGGAGGTATCCGGGGAGTCAGTGGTCTGCGTTAGCAAGTTGTACCACTGCTATGTGAGAGGATACTGGAACAGGTGACACAGGAAACAGGGATCAGTGGTCTGCCTCTAGCAAGTTGTACCACTGAATATATATGTGAGGAGGAGCACGGGGAGAGACTGCAATACAGAGGATACACGGGCACCTTGAACTTGATCCACAATGACATGCACAATATAGTAATGACTGAACAGCACTGCAATAATACAAAGTCACAGAAACTATCCGGGCAAAAGATAACACAGTCAATGATGGCAATAGTCTCAGCGGATAGTAAACTCCAGAGGAGAACAACTCAGTCCAGCAAGATATGCAATACACCAGCACAGTCAATGAGAAGTATGCATACCGTGGTTCAGGAGCAGGCTGTCAGACAGGAGTGCAGAGATACCTGAACGGCTGGAGGCCGGCAGGATGCGAAGTCCCTGGAGGGTGAAGCGGTAATCAAGTAGGTGCAGCGCTCAGGTAGGTAGACCAGCAGGGGAACAAATACTCAGGAAGCAGTAGTATGTAGAACTGGACTCCTGGAGGACCCTGAAGAGTAGCGATGGTCTAGACGAGATGAAAGCAGTGAGGCGCAGATCCAATGCAGACTGGCGAGTAGAGACCAGCAGGAACCCTGAGAAGCACGGAGAGCGGATCAGCTGCTGTAGACACGAGTAGAACTGAGGAGTAGCAGCCAGCAGGACTCTGCAGATACACGGAGGTAGCGGATAGCAACCAGCAGGTGCAGCCACGATGAAACACGGGAGAGCAGAGCTGAGCTGGAACTGTTGAGCACGGAGAGCAACGGATAGGAATCAGTTGTAGCAGTCTCGAGGAAACACGGGAGAGTTGAGATGAGCTGAAGACTGAAGCGCACGGAGGCAGCAGAGAGGATTCAGCCAAACAGTCACGATGAAACACAGGAGGGTTGAAGTGGTCTGAGGACTGTAGTGCACGGAGGCAGCGGATAGGAATCAGCTAACTGTCACGGTTCTCAAACAGAAGTACAGCTAGGAGTCATGAATTCGGTGAAAAACACTGTGTTTATTTGCAGAGAGGTGATAACAGGTAATAAGTAGCAGTGATAAATACCAGATTCCAGCTGATGCAGCAAGTAGCATGAAATGTCCAGAAACAATCAGGTAAGGACAACAGGAAATGACATCAGGATTAGGACAACAATAACCAGCAATGTGAGCTGGGGGAAACAGGTTTAAATGGACCACACCCAGGTGCATAGAATGATTGGTGAACAGGAGGGTTAACCCCTAATGCACACAATAGCAGCACCTCTGGTGAGTGGAGGTACTGCCAATACAAAACAATAATAGGACAAAAAGGCAGGAGCTGCCATGCAAAGCAGCATGTAGCACATAAGCTGAGGGCAGATCGTGACAGTATCCCCTCCCTTAAGGGCGGATTCCAGACGCCCAATTATCAAAAATGTCTGAATTCATCGGAATCATAATCCAGAATTGGGGGCCCGGCAGAAAAGTCCTCGTCCAAGGGCGGAAAGGCAAAGGAGACCATGCCAGTTGCCAGTTCAAGAACTGCAGAACCTCCTCTTCTCTTACGTCCTCCTCTCTTACGGGACTTTCTCGGAATTGGGGCCTGAGCCAACTGAGTGGAGCACAAAGATATCTCTTGGCCAGGTGAGATGGGTGGACCTGCTGACAATACAGAGGCCCCGTAACAAGGCATAGCGGGAGGTGTTGGTGAAAACTTGTTGATCACTGCCTCGACAAATAGTTGTAAGTCAGAAAGAATGGGGTGATCAGACTCAACAAAAGGGTTTGCCCATTCCATAGCCTCTCCTCTAAAATGTGTTAACAAAAACAAAACTTGCCTCTTTGGGTCACTGGCAAGGCTAGGTACTGAGGGGAAATAAGAAGCACAAAACCTCAGTAGAGCACTAAACTGAGAAAGGTGCCCATCAAAGGTAGATGACAGCTCACACTTGGCACCCTTGGCAACGGATGGTTCGGACTTGGCAGCAGGCTTGACAGGATGGTTCGGACTTGGCAGCAGGCTTGACAGGAGACCCGGACTGGGCGGCAGACTTGGGAGCAGGCCCGGACTGGGCGGCAGACTTGGGAGCAGGCCCGGACTGGGCGGCAGACTTGGGAGCAGGCCCGGACTGGGCGGCAGGCTTGGGAGCAGGCCCGGACTGGGCGGCAGGCTTGGGAGCAGGCCCGGACTGGGCGGCAGGCTTGGGAGCTGGCCCGGACTGGGCGGCAGGCTTGGGAGCTGGCCCGGACTGGGCGGCAGGCTTGGGAGCTGGCCCGGACTGGGCGGCAGGCTTGGGAGCTGGCCCGGACTGGGCGGCAGGCTTGGGAGCTGGCCCGGACTGGGTGGCAGGCTTGCCAGCACTTTGAGAAGCCTGAGGGCAGACAGCACTTTGAGAAGCCTGAGGGCAGACAGCACTTTGAGAAGCCTGAGGGCAGACAGCACTTTGAGAAGCCTGAGGGCAGACAGCACTTTGAGAAGCCTGAGGGCAGACAGCACTTTGAGAAGCCTGAGGGCAGACAGCACCAAGTGGTAACTCGGGCTGGACCGCATGGACTGGCAACTCGGGCTGGACCGCATGGACTGGCAACTCGGGCTGGACCGCATGGACTGGCAACTCGGGCTGGACCGCATGGACTGGCAACTCGGGCTGGACCGCATGGACTGGCAACTCGGGCTGGACCGCATGGACTGGCAACTCGGGCTGGACCGCATGGACTGGCAACTCGGGCTGGAGGGACAGAACCCCCTCTGGAGCAGACTGTAAGAGCAGCGCCCCCTCTGGAGCAGACTGGAAGGGCAGCGCCCCCTCTGGAGCAGACTGGAAGGGCAGCGCCCCCTCTGGAGCAGACTGGAAGGGCAGCGCCCCCTCTGGAGCAGACTGGAAGGGCAGCGCCCCCTCTGGAGCAGACTGGAAGGGCAGCGCCCCCTCTGGAGCAGACTGGAAGGGCAGCGCCCCCTCTAGAGCAGACTGGAAGGGCAGCGCCCCCTCTGGAGCAGACTGGAAGGGCAGCGCCCCCTCTGGAGCAGACTGGAAGGGCAGCGCCCCCTCTGGAGCAGACTGGAAGGGCAGCGCCCCCTCTGGAGCAGACTGGAAGGGCAGCGCCCCCTCTGGAGCAGACTGGAGCTCAGGAACAGAGACAGCGGCTGAAGACTCAAAACTGGACACAGTGGCAGGAGACTCGGAACCGGACACAGTGGCAGGAGACTCGGAACCGGACACAGTGGCAGGAGACTCGGAACCGGACACAGTGGCAGGAGACTCGGAACCGGACACAGTGGCAGGAGACTCGGAACCGGACACAGTGGCAGGAGACTCGGAACCGGACACAGTGGCAGCAGGCTCCAAGCTGGAGGCAGATGATGTGACCTCAGAGCTGGAGGCAGATGATGTGACCTCGGCACAGGAGACAGAGGCTGGCACCTCGGCACAGGAGACAGAGGGAATGGGTGCCTCAGGACAGGCGGCTGGAGCTGGCAGATTGGGTCTCTTCGCAGAGAACAGGAATGCTGGAGCATAAACAGATTTGGAGTGCCGAGAGGAAACAACAGGAGATGGTTCAGTAAGCTGACGTGGTCTACGGACAGGACAGTCCTGCAAGAAATGTGCATTGCTGGCACAGTAGAGACACAGTTTGTTGGTTACTCTGCGCTGTCGCTCCACTTCGGTCAGATGGGGGCGTGGCCCACTTGTGAACCGGGCATTAGTTAAACTGCAGTTGTTGGTTAAATGCAAATTTGACATGGTATTATTGCAAGGTGTTGGCGGCACGGATTCAGCAGCAGACAGAGTTGGCTGGGTCAAATCAACAGCATTAGATTTCAGTGAAACCGTCTCTGATAGTCTCCTGAGTGGGTCCAAAAGCAAAGCGGAAAATCCGGCCAGCTGGGAGCGCAACAATATAATGTCCATTTGTAAGGTTTGTAGCAGGGGTAATTCCATGATAGGTAAAACAGACATGTTGCAAAAGACAAATGAAAACTTGATTGCAGCAAAAAGGTCCCAGAAAAAAAACCAAAACTTTCACCTGACTCCAAAGCTGTTTTTTGGGCTGGTTATACTGTCACGGTTCTCAAACAGAAGTAAAGCTAGGAGTCATGAATTCGGTGAAAAACACTGTGTTTATTTGCAGAGAGGTGATAACAGGTAATAAGGAGCACTGATAAATACCAGATTCCAGCTGATGCAGCAAGTAGCATGAAATGTCCAGAAACAATCAGGTAAGGACAACAGGAAATGACATCAGGATTAGGACAACAATAACCAGCAATGTGAGCTGGGGGAAACAGGTTTAAATGGACCACACCCAGGTGCATAGAATGATTGGTGAACAGGAGGGTTAACCCCTAATGCACACAATAGCAGCACCTCTGGTGAGTGGAGGTACTGCCAATACAAAACAATAATAGGACAAAAAGGCAGGAGCTGCCATGCAAAGCAGCATGTAGCACATAAGCTGAGGGCAGATCGTGACACTAACAGTCACGATGAAACACAGCAGAGTTGAAGTGGTCTGAAGACTGTAGTGCACGGAGGCAGCGGATAGGAATCAGCTAACAGTCACGATGAAACACAGGAGAGTTGAAGTGGTCTGGAAACCACAGTAGTAGAAGTGGTCTGGAAACCACAGGAGTAGAAGTGGTCTGGAAACCACAGGAATCAGCAGCGCTGAATACACGAGGAAACACAGGAACACCTTCAGAGGCTCATGGGGAATGAGACTCCAAGATCAGGCCACGAGGTATGGACAGCAGGTGCTTTAAATAGGGATTGTTGCCTGATCAGCCAATTAAGTTAAAGGAACAGGTACTGAAGGTTTTGAAAGGGCTGCGCATGCGCAGACCCTCAGGATGGTGGACGGCCACGGTTCCTAAACATACGGGAAGAAGCACTCACAGTCTGGTGAGTGACAGGGGGCCCAAACAAACCCAAACACTTCAGACACAAAAGTGGAACTGCTTGTCTCTGAACTTCTTGCTTTGTTAAACTGTACTTGCTACCCCTCCTCTTTCTGTGTAAGTTTGCTAAAGCTTTTAACATATGGGTGGTGTCGAGGTGACAAGGACAATTCCATCTCTCTTCACTTTTCTTTTCTGTCACTGCTGTGTGGCAATGTTTCCTAGATGTGCTATGAAATGCCGTGTGTTTGTGTTGTAGCTCTGTTGCTTAGCATCTAGCCAGCTCGCTGCAGTCTTTATCCGAAAGTGTATGAAAATAATATTGTGACCTGTGAGGTGGTAAAAATTGACTGGAAATGACTGGAAATTAGTGTTATTGAGGTTAATAATAATGTAGGAACAGCTGTCAACCAGAAGTATAGGATTGACTGGTAAAGTATTGTTCTTAAATGAAGCAAGTTGTGATGTTTTATTCCGGGCCACTCACTTCCTGTAAAGACACTAAGGACAGCAAGCTGGGAGCAGTTGGTGCCCCACTGACATCTCAAATGACTAGAAGTTGTTAAAACAGAGAGTGACTAGCTATCACATCACCAAGCAATTTATGACATCAAGATCCCATTGTTCTCCTCTAGAACTGAGTGAGACATTGTGGCGTGAAAACAGCAGGGGGGAGAAATCATTTGGCCCTGAGACATGACTACTTTCTTGTACAGCCCCTCATTGAACTCCACCAATTAGGGGAGACCTTTTTCTTAAGACCCTTTGGATAACCCTGCAGGGAGGGATTACCAGCATGGGAAATGTTAGCCCTTTACAAAAGCCTGCAGGAGAGGCTTCTGGATGTGTGTGTCATTTTGCTTCTGAAAGTTATTGTCGTTGGATTCTCGACTGCTGTTTGTGTGCTAAGCATTACCACTGGGTGTATTAGTGATTACTGGACTACAAACTTTTCTGGGACTTGCAGAATTGATGGCTCTGCTGAACAGTAGCTCCATAAGAATTCTGTGGTCCTACTCCATCATATCGTGTCTGGATCGTTTGTGAAGCTGTGTATTAATCGAGGACCATGTGGAAAAGTTCTGGGAAGTCTAGTGGTAAGTGATGTTCATTGGGACCTGTTAGTCTGGTTTATATTTTTATGGTTTATCTTTTTGCTCATTTAGAGGACTTGTATTAGACAACTCTCTACCCCTTGTGAGTTTAGGCTCTAATTTCTTCACATTTTGCGCTTTGTCAATTACATACTTAATGCCACCCTTTGAGCAACAAATAAAGGACCTGAAGATATTTAGCCCAAGATGATGAGTAATTTTAACAATATCCAAACAATCTTAATCTTGTACTCAAAATTGTGATTTCCAGTATACATCTGGGGAGCTGCCTAGGTACAGGGATCTGTAATATTGCCTATTTGCGGGAAGTCATGTATATCAGATTAAGTAGTTCCTTAATGTGCTTCTGTTACTGTTAATAAAAGGTAATAATAATAATACCTTATTGACTCCAACTGAAGCTCATCCCTTAAAATTCCACCGGTGGAGGTCTGATGTAAACTCAGGAGAAGCTGAATGGGTCCCCACTTGGCCTTAGATCTGTCTTCCTTTGGGCAACTTGTCTCCAGACTATTTGGTTCTTTTTTAAATTGCATTGTTACTTACTACTTTGAACCACATTTTACATTAAAGATTCTTTAAGTTTCACTAAAACCAGCTAATAATCCTCATTGCACTTCTAATATATCCAAATGATCTGCTAGTTGAACTAGAAAATGAAATACAGGAGATTTTAGATTTGTGTGTACAAGTTTCCTTTTAATACTTGGTAAATTGGAAAGGATATTCTCTAGATAGGCAGTCTTGGTTATTTGCTAGAGAAATTCATGTCCAAATGTAATGTGTCTAAGCCAAATGCACTAGGAATGGAGATCCTGATAGGTATATATATTTGTATTGTGTTTAAATACCTTATTGTCATTGATACCAAAAGTTACTATTTTCTGGTTTCCTATTCTCCTTATTAGTTAACACCTCATATACAAGACAACCAAACACTGGTAAACATACTAAACTGCTAATATCATCACTTGTATGTATAAATGGGTTGTGGGTCTATACTTGACAGCTAGAACTTAGTATTATCTTAGTAATTAGTATTATCAGTTAGAAATATCACTTTCAGCTGCTTACATCAAGAGCCATCACAAATGTCCTGTAAGTACGGTAGCTAATAGAGGTTAAATTACTGCAAGCTTTCTAACCTTATTAAAATTTTGGAGACATCTCAAAGTCCTATAGAATTTTTTTGCAGTGTATCTACCTCTTTCTATGTAGGAGGCAAAAACTGTGAACATTTTGTTTACTGCTTCATCACAAAATTAACTCCCTAAACTGAATACTGGATATTACACACAGGCCACAAGTACTAGTGGTCAGTGTTTTTACTTGATCATTTTAATTTATACAGTTGTTATTTGCAGTATTGTACAGAGTTGAAGTGTGGCCATTTAGCAAAACATAACTGTTTATGGCATTAAAATGTATTATGACCACAGCCATAATCCTTTATATTAAACCTGTGTCTTTTATTCTACTGTATTGTATAGTGAATCGCACACTGTTGTACTTTGCTGATGAGTTAGAATGTATGTGTGCACTGCTAACATGGTTTCCTACTCCTAGTAACCTAGAACCAAGGTGGTACTTATCCTTCTTTAGTCATGTAGCACTTGGAGTGGTTCTTGTGATAGTGTTGTACAGGAGCCGAGGTCCTTAGAAGGTAGATGCAGCCAAGATGCAGCCAAGATCCTTGAAGTTGTGGATAAGGGAACATGGTGGAATTACATTACACTACATCCAGCCTTACACCAAAATCTAAAATCACAG
This sequence comes from Mixophyes fleayi, assembly GCF_038048845.1. Lineage (NCBI taxonomy): Eukaryota > Metazoa > Chordata > Amphibia > Anura > Limnodynastidae > Mixophyes > Mixophyes fleayi. The sequence goes on from NC_134406.1 coordinate 160,693,148, forward strand.
ACCAAGACAACAAACACACGATAACCAGAAAGAAAATGCTAACAGGAGCACAGATCAAATACAACTATCAAACTCAACCCAGCACCTCTTATAAGCAACCAATACCATCAATCACAAACCAACACCGCCTGTACCACCAAACCAAAAATCCACAGGAACAGACAGAAAATGAACCTCTTCCAAAAGTCACATACACACAGCCATGCTCACCACCTATGTTCACTCAATCATTAGAAAATATTTTTTTAATAAGAATTCTAGACGGTGAAGGACAAACACATACAGCCCCCACACCAATCCAAAAATTAAGAGAATCAGAAGATGTAGAGAATGAAATAGAGATAGGACAAAAGAAAATAAAAATTTAAAAATAAAGCCAAACAAAAACAAGTCAATTACAGTGCTAAAACCCTCAGCCTCCACCAACCTAGCCAACTTAAACAAAAGTCTAAGCACTACGCCAACATCCAGTTTTGAGAAACACATTGAGAAATGTTGCAGGAAATTAACATCAAAAATATACTTCACTAAAACAGCACTAGAAAAATCCTGCTGGATAAACAACCACACCCCATATGTCGCACAACACAAACACACTACACTTGAGTCCAATTCTAAATTTCACCTCTATGTACACAAAGGTAATGTAGCAACAGTATTCAAATAACTAGTGAAACAAGAATTAGAAATAATAGATAAGTCCAAAATCCTTTTTAAAGCACAAATTCTCCTAAAAAAAGACACTGACATCAAACCAGTAGACAGACCCAATAGAATGATATGTTGCAGACACTGGAACCAAGCTGGTAGGAGGTGCTTTAAAATCCTGCCAGGGTGGTTAAAAGGCCAATAAATGGGAGGCAGAGGTAATAGAAGAAATCAAGTCTGCAAATCCAAGAGGTAGGCCAGGAGTGGTGAATCGCATCGCTCAGCGCCAAAGAGGACAGCGGCGGGTAGCAGTTAAGACTGTTGGACATTGGCTATGGGCACCGTGGGTCCAACTTGTGACATCAAGCCTAAGACATGACTCCAGCTCATAAAAGAAGCCAGGGTGAAAAAATAGACAGAAGTCAGCACTAATTAACCTAAGCAAAAAAATCCCTCAACCTCTGACTCACCAAGAAAAGACACAATCTGTTCAGGGACAGATCCAAGGGGGGTGATTGGTGAGCTGCATCCCCAGCACACTACTGCTCTGAGTGCGATGGCACAGTGCCTTGAAACCAGTGCCCTCCTCCTCACTTACTGTAGATCGTGACGTCATCATCACGTCCCGAGGCTGCCAGTGAGGAGCTGCACTGAGAGGAGCAGCTGATAGAAAAAAATTAGACAGAAGTAAAGAATACCAAAGAAATTTAAGTAGAATAGAATGGTGTGATGAAGGGGGCAGTGTGCTATGGGGCACAATGTGATGAGGAGGACAGTGTAATGAGGGTCATAGTGTAACGAGACGCACAGTGTGATGAAGGACATAGTGTAATGATAGGCACAATGTGATAAGGCGGGCAGTGTAATGAGAGAGACAGTGTGATAAAGGGCACAGTGTAATCGGATTCAGTGTGATGATGGGCACAGTGTAATTAGGGGGAGAGTGTAATGAGGGGCACTGTGTATTGAGGGGGAGAGTGTGATAAGGGGCACAGTGTGATGAGGGCGCAGTGTGATGAAGGGCAAAGTGTAAAAGGGGCACAGTGTAATGAGGGGGGCAGTGTGATAAAGGGCACAGTGTAATGAGGGGCACAGTGTGACAAGGGAGACAGTGTAATAAAGGGCACAGTGTAATGAGGGTAACAGTGTGATTAGGGGCACAGAGTGATGAGGGGGCAATGTGAAGAAGGATACAGTGTAATGAGGTGAACAGTGTGAGAAAGGGTGATGAGGGGCACAGTGTGATGAGGGGGCAGTGTGATAACGAGCACAGTGCAATGAGGGGGGCAGTGTGATAAGGGGCATATTGTGATAAGGGATACTGCGTGATTGGGGAATCAGTGTGATGAAGGAGCACAGTCTGATAATGGGCACAGTGCAATGAGTGGGGACAGTGTGATAAGGGGCACAGTGTAATGAAGGAAACACTGTAAAACGGGCTCAGTGTGACAAGAAGGCACAGCGTGATAAAAGGGCATGGTGTGATGAAAAGGTCACAGTGGGATGAAGGAGGCAGCCATGTGATGAAGGGGTAGAAGTGTGACAAAAGGACCCACTGTGATGAAAGGGGTCTAGTGTGATGAATGGTGTCCAGTGTGTTGAAGGGGGCACAGTTTGAAGAAAGGTGCTTAGTTGATGAATGGGGCACAATGTGATGAAGGGGACAGCAGTGTGATGAGGTGGGGCAGCAGTGTGAAAAAAGGGGGCAACCTTGTGATGAAGGGGGAACAGTGTGATGATGGGGCAGACTTATCTGTTATTTGTTGCTCTTATTGTTGTGATTTTATAGCAATATAGTGTTTAATTTAAAATAAAGCACAAACCTGACCGACTTGTATCCTTAAATACATTATGTTGTGAAACATCTAGGGGTATATTTACCCCTATGTGGTGGTTCCGTAGAACCGCCGATTCCCTACACCCAATGGCCATTGCCTTTAATGAATGTGCTGCTTTAAGAACTGACTTCAAAGCACCGGGAATAGAACCGCTGCATAGTAAATATACACCCATGAGTATGCCAGCCAAAGTTGTACTCCCATTTTGTCAACACAGCACAAAGTTCCGACAATCAAGTATGTCACCTGAGATTATTGCTCTAGTAGAAGGGAATAAAGAAAAGTGGGTGCACCCCTCTTCTACTAATTACAATCACCCAAAATACTGGAAAGTGCAGGAGCCCTTTCTTGCAACTTTGGAATAGTGGTGTCCAGGGCAGCAGGATGCCATGTTTTGTGGAAATAGATGATATACAACATGGTTCCCTCCCGATTACAATTAGTTAGCTCTTTGACTTCTCAGTGCTCTGCTGCTTGCTTTTAGTAGGTGGGATGCAGATTATAATAGCTAGGGAAAGAAGTGACAACCATGTCTCTTTTTTATCAGACATTTTACAATCCATATAATCCCATACCCATTATGCAGCAGTCCCTACACTAGCCAACTAAGGCTATCATAATTTGGGAGGGGTAACACACATCTTGGGGCTCACGTCCCAACTAAAGTAGCCAGTTCTTATACTTTGGTGTATTTGCTTTATTATAGGGTTTTCATGCAAAAAAGAGTGACCCCACTCTACTAATCAGTTTGTAGTATATCTGTTAATGTTAGAAAGTACAGAATAAAGCAAGGTATTGTTATTTACGCCTAGTCGCTATCCAATAACGATTTTCCACTTTCAGTGATGAGGTTCTAAAGCACAATGCGATTTAATAGCAAAAAGCAGCAGAGTAACAATTCAAATAAAATAAGTACAGCCGTTAATTACTATTGCAGGCGCCCTGGATCCAGCATACAGTCATTCAGTCCTGAAGTCTGTGTGACTGAATACTGGTCCCAGAGACCCTGCTTATATACAGTCAGTGATACAGTGAAAACAATACAGATGATTTGGCATTTTTCCATAGGTTCAGGCTTCAGGAAGGTCCAGTGTAATGCAGGTCATTGGCCAGTTCAAACGATGCCATCCAAGGGTGGGGGTCAGCTCTCCAGAAGATGCATACTAATATTCCCGCCAAGAACTAGTTCAAACTGGTCTATATACATTACACATACAATACCTTTTCAGATCATTTATTCCCTATAATTCATATCTAGCATACGCAAGGTGCGATCCTTTAGGCGATTAAACCGGACGTCTGCGGATAAATAGGGGATTAGAATGATACCAGACATGTAACGTGTGTATAACATTATAATATTTCACCATAAACTCTGCTACATTTCATTACAAATAACTATGTGTTGAAACTAATGTTAATGTGAGCTAGTTACGTGTGTTCGTATAAATGCGTGTATAAGTGTTTGCACGTGTTGTGGTTAGTTACGCTCCTCCACGCCGTAGCGTGCTATTCCCATAACTTCTGACATAGACAATCGGATTGTTAAATATTAATTTGAAATGACCATATCCAATTATCTGACTTCGCAGTATATTTTATGGGTTGAATTAATTTTGTGAAAGAAAGAATAATTTCAAAAATGGTTATTTTTTCCCCAATGTATAATGCCCATAAATTAAAAAGATATTTATTTAACTATGGTATAAAAAAAAATTCCTTGGGTAGAGTGAAAGAATAAAAATGTATTCCCAGCTAATCCACTACAGTTGAAATCTTTTGGGTCTCCTGTGGTAAAATACAATGATAATTGTGGCACTTTATAGTGAAAGATTTAAGAGTGCAACAAGCAATCCATGAGTAAAACAGTCCAAAGAAACTTAGATATTCAACTACTGTTCTGGAGCGATTTTTGGAACAAACAATAGGTAATTGCAACTTTTATGTGATGTTCCTGTGTAAACAATTGAACATAGGAAACATTATTATACCTTAGTAATGTACTAAATGGAAAAACTGATAAGAAAATGTCTGCAGTATGCACAACCGTGACCCAGATCAACTAATGCACATGTGTCTGGAATTACAATGAGTTTCATCGCAAAGAGGTGGCAGAAAGGAATATTCTTAGATTTGAAATTAAAGTAAAATCCAGTCACTTTAAACATTTTTGAGCTGTTTGGTTTAACTCAAAATTTAAATGAAGAGTTTAAACAACAATATTATTATCATTCAACCTGCCTTTAGCTTTGCAACAATAACATAGATGACTGTGAGTGAGTGGGGGTAATGCAGCACTATCTGGTGCATTTACTTCAATTACACACGCACAGGATTTGGCTGTGCAATTTGCACATCAAGTAAAATTAGTCACACTGCAAATATGCACAGCAAGCCAGTATGTAGAGCTGCACATATTGGAAACTTGAAGCTATTTGCACTTGGAGGACCTGATTCACCAAGGTAAGTAAAGCAAAAAAAAAAAAATAACTTTGCGCTTTGCAAAACCATTTTGCATTGGAGGGAGGTGCAAATTTAAAATGTGGGGACAGAATTATAGTTAGGATAGGGCATGTCCTAGATCAACTTTCACTGTAAACATAAAGCTATCAAGTATTTGTGTGTTACATTAAAGAGCAGCCAGTATTTAACTTATGTGCAAAATAATAAACTAATATGCACCCCTTGCATTGTTACATGGTTTTGTCTAGGAGAAAAACGTACCCATTTTTTTTTACTTACTTCCTTAATGAATCAGACCAGGGATGTTCACACCCCTTTAGCATGTGTTGTAATCTGGGTTACTGTACCCGCATCTTCAAAATACATTCCTTACCGAGCAAAAATTAAGCTTCTACACAAGACAGGCGCAACTTTCAAGTTGATGATGACAATTACTGTACATTTGGACATACCTATACACTAGATTTAAGGTTACACAAAATGCAGATGACAAAACTTAACTGTGCAGAGGAATATTTGTGCATAAGCAAATAGAAAACTCTTACATTTAACTCACCACCTTTGTGTTCTTAACCCTGAACCTTTTTTGAAAGGAAAAAATATAATTAATTAGTGGCCCTATAGGAATAGGTAGGATATGAAGTGACAATTTTACTTTTGCAAGCTTGCACATTTTTTATCACAGTCCATGAAACATTAATATTTAGCATAAAGCATGTCCATGAACGTATTTCAAAGAATACAGTGGGTGCATGTACTGATGTATGTGCATTGACACTAATGGCAAAAGACATTGAATGTGAGTCTATGAACTATGGATGGCTGGTTAGTCAAATGTTATCCTAATTCTAAAGTACGTTATAAGTGGGCAAATTCTATGTAATAGTTGGCAGCAGGATACCATATTTTGCTTGAATAATTTATAAGTAACAAAAGAAACACGCACTGAATCTCATGTTTACATTTTAGCTAAAAAGAATGTGATCTTGAGAATGGAGAACATCAAAATGAATGCCTTTTATGTGTCAGAAATGTACATCACAGTAATGCTATAAAGTAAAGCAGCAATAGTTCAATAGTTCTGCTTCATTTCGTTCTCTCATAGGAATCAGGAACAAATAAAACCTGAACTAAGCATGGTCAAGTTAGTGTTTTTGTATGTTTTCAAGACATTTTATTTATTACACATTCTATATTGAATTGTGTTAACATAAACAACTTGCATATTTTATTCATATTTCTCGTGTACATGATATAGATATGAATGAGATTTCTAAAATGCAAGCTGAATGATTTCCATTTCATGTTAAAGTTTGTAATCATCTGAATGAATAGCATGTATCAGGTATTGAGCTTATATCATAAACAGATAAACACACATTAAAACTAAAATTAAGCAGTAGTTGACATTATAAGTAAATAAGAAAAAAATGGCTGAGGAAGCCATTTTGTGAGCTGAACCAATTTTCATGAGAATACAGCGATGTGCTGCGACTTGAGTCAGAAACTGTGAGCACATGAGTCATTGAGATCAACATTGATAGAGAGCAAACTCCTGAGCCAAGAAGTCCACTCCAAAACTGTCAAATGATCAGATTATTACCACCGCCATGTGCTAGAGACAATTGTGTGCTGTAAAGTGACTCTGCTGTGAACTGAAACTAACTTGCTGCAAATAAGTGATTTGTTCTGGAGGGGAAGTAATAAAGATACTTCTCTATATTTTCATTTATAGAATAATCTAGCACCAATTTAATTCATTACTGACTGATTGCTGCTACACCTCTTAGATAGGCACTACATCTACCTCACCACTGTTAAACCTGTTTGCTGATTCTGCCCAGAAGACCCGGCGTCAGAAGAGAGAGATTGATTTGCTGCAAAGTGGCTTATCCAATGGTACTACACTGTAGGAGCTAGGGGAAATGCTGTAACCCCACCACTTATGCAAAGAGATGATACATATTTAAACACCCTAGTTCAAATCTGCTAATATCATTAAACTCTCCCGAGGATGGTGGGACATATGTGTATTCGAACACTGCTCTAATACAGTCAGAAAAGTGCAAGATTCCATATTAGTGTAGTGTCCTTGGCAATCAGTCCCTATGAATTAATGTGACTGATTGCTTATTATGCATGGTAGATGGTGGGGACTGCAACTAGGTTTTTGTATTGTAAGTAATATTTTCAGCTCCATGTTTGATGACTCATGGGATTCATGGTTTTCTATGGGGAACTTATTATTTTGTTAAAAAGTTTAGCAATATAACTGGATTATTTATTTTTGTGCAGTGTCAGTGTGAGGGTTTCATCACACGCAACACCACACGCTTCTTAGATTAAAAGACAGGAGTAATGCATGACAGGCTTGCTGTGTATAGTTTGTCAGTCTGGCTCAATTATCACGTGCACTCAATTACAGGAGAATTCCCTGGGGTGTGTGTTAGGGTCCATGGCAGTTGTCTGGCAGTTAGGGGGTTGAAGAGAAGAAGTGTTGGAAAAAGACTGCCATTGGATGGAAGAGCTCCACTGAGGGATATCAAGAAGCAAATATATATATATATATATATATATATATATATAAATATTATTTTTTTTTAATAAATGGAAATCATGATAAACTAATGTGAGGAAGCATTAAAATTCCCCAAGATTCCTTTTAAGTGTTAAAGTGAAATCCTGTCATCAGCTCATCACTAAGAGACGTGGGTGACATATTGACAAATGAGTAAATATGGAAAAGGGTGGTTTAACCCAAAAAAGCACAAGAGAAATTAATACAGAAAACAATCTCTGCTCAACAGCATTTACATCAATTGAAAGGTTAATCTTAAAGAAGTTATTGTTGTATGGGAACAATGATCTTCAGGTAAGACCCTCAAAAACACTTTCAAACTGATAGTTTTCTTAAATAAATACTTAATTCAATATATAAAAATAGATTAAGGCTGTAGAAATAATTATATTGGACTCATTAAGTGGTGGACTCATATGCACTCAGAACATACTTAAGGAAAATAAGCATTTAAAAAAAGGTTGTGTGTTTGTATATGTTGATATCAACCAGCATCCAGAACAAGAATTGTAACATTTGTGTACATCAGTTGTAATAAGTGTATTTGCAACCAAAAATTAACAATGAATATTATTATTATTATTATTATTATTATTATTATTATTATTATTATTATTATTCCTATTCATTTTTATCATTTATTTATGTAGCACCAACAAATTATGTAGCACTGTACATTGAGGGGATCATGATACAAACAAATGACATGCAATGACATTTAACAGAAGGATATGACAAAATGAGCTTAAAAAAAGGCATGGGATACAGTTGATACAAAATTAGCGGGATAACATGGGTAACTGTTGTGGTGATAGATTTTCATGTATTCTAATCAGTTTGCTAGTTCTCGCTACAGTCACTTGATAATTACTGGTACAGCACCATTTCCAGACACTGTACCAGGTCCGGGCTCCTGTCAGTTGGCGGACAGAGGTGCCAAGCTAGTTACTGACTCCAAGCAACAGGTTACTACATGCACCAGCTAGTTCCTGGATCCAGGCAATTGGTAATTACTGATAATGTTCTACTTCTTGGTTGCATGCACTTGATAATTACGGCTAGTTCCTGATTTTGGGCACCCAGAGACCACAGGCACCATGTTAGTCCCCAGCTATGGGCAGCTGGTAAACACCTTATCTGTGACGGTTCCTGGTCCCATCAATTGTTGATTGCAAGCACCGCACTAGCTCCCTACCCCAGGTAGTTGGCAACTGCAGGCACTGCACCAGATCTTGGCTCCAGGCAACTGGTGTCAAATGACACCATGCCAGCCTCGGCCACATTAAGAATGTGACTACAAGCACAATGAATTGCTACAATGAGGGTCTGTATTCCTCCTGTGGTGCCCAGCAGCAGATAACCATGCTATACTAAATCAGAGTGAAGCTGCTCTTTATTCTATAGCATGTGTGGTATTTTTTTGCTGTATTTTTTCTATTTGGCAATATACGACATATCGGGACCTAGATTTCTGGAATTTGTAGTTCTTGAAGCGCCATCTTACTCAAGTAGTTTATGGCTCTCAATGCTTCTTGGGACCAGTAGTGCCACATACAATAAATATATTTTTTAACTATTAAACATTATTACTGCAACATATATTGATGGAGATGTTTGAAGGTGCTCCAATGCTTTCAGCAGTTTTTTCCAGGGAAGGGGGGCATTTTTTGCCCCACTGTGACATGGGTTTCCCTGTTTTAAAGTAACCATCCCATTCTGTCATAGCCTGGTACTGGGTATGAATTGATGATGATGACTGGCATCACTAGCATCCGAACACTTAAAGCATATCTTTATATGATATCTTCATTCAGAAGCATTTTACATAATATGCTTAATTGCACATATGTTCGGATATGTACAACTCAGAATAAACATTTAAATGTGCAATATTATTGTTTTCATAAATAATATTGACTTTACAGTGCATTTAAGAATAGTCTATAATATAGTAACAATTTAGCTTTAATTTATGTTTTAACATTACCTCTAGAGATGGTAATAGTTTAACTTCTGTACAGTTAAATCACCTTACATGTCTAAAGATAAAACAATAATATTACAAAGAAAACCTGGAAAAAGCATACTTTTTAAAGTATGAACATTGGTACACTTTGATACAAATGGGTCATAAAGCATTGCGCACTACAAACACCACAAAGTACTAAAGGATTTATTTATCAAATAGAGAAAGAACAGAAATCTGTTGAAAACGGGAGATCTCACCAGAGTTAGTGAGTCTCCTTATTTAAGCAGCCCTCAATGCTGGTGTTAACTTTAAATGGGTCTGTCTGGTGAAACTTCTTCATGGAAACTGTGAGTTTCCAAGCCATAGTGCCATCATCCCAGGTTGTCAAAGCCTGTTGCTATTAATAGTAAAATCATGGTGAGTCTATACTTTTTTTCCCCCAGATCTAGCTAGTACCAACCTAGGCTGGCAGCACTAGGGTTGGTTATACTGTTTGGGGGGAGGAGGATGACATTTTGATATTTATATTTAGTGCCATGTATGTCCATTTTATATATATATTAATTAATGTTGACATTTAAACTGTGTCGATCTTTTGAATATGTAGATTTATGTCTGTTGACATTATGACTATACACCAGTGGCCGAAGTGGAAATTTAGAACTGGCAGTATGGAAATTAAGAAGTGGCGGTATGAAAAATATAATAAGAATGTAAGTGAATGGAATTTAATAGTTTGATAGTGAAGACAGTAGGAGAAGTGACGGTGTGACATGTCATTGTATACACTTCAACCTCTTCTGTTGACACATTTATACTGTCGACATTTTGACTGTTGACATTCATATCCATTCTGTTCCATATGTCCAGTAGTCCTGAAAGCAGCTCATTCTACCTCCAGTCTTGTGCCTGTTAAACAGCATATAAAATTAGGGTTAAACTTAACTTAAATTCCCAAAACCTTACAGGGCAAGGCAGCATATGTGCAAAGGAATTCAGGTGACATTGATTGGTTGTGATTTGGTTACTTTGTTATCAATATGCCATCCAAAATAAAAAATCATTTCATAGAGTATTTTGGTGCTGGCACTGCTGCTGTTTAATTTATTTTTTTATTATTAGACCATGGCTTTGGCCTAGTCTATATGTTCAGCAATTATTGATGCCATGGCAGTTCATGCATGCTGTCCTATGCTTGCATTCCCCACTGCCTGCTATCCAGCAGCATCCAGCTCCTGGGGCCTGCAGATCATAATAGGGAGCATGGTTGGCTCCATCATTCTCCCATACTCTGGACCATCTGGTCTAACCACTCCCAGCAAAGGTCCTACCTCACAATCTACCTTTGTGATTGATATGTTAATGTGCTTTCCACAGATCACAGCGTTACCTGAGACCCTGGCTATGGCTTACACCACCACAACACCTGAAGCTAGACTGCGATTGCTTTGGGCTATAGCACTCCCTTCTACATCTACCTGTTTGTTCAGGCCTCTCCCTGTGGGATGTTACTATCATAGCATCTGCTGCCTGTAATAAAGGTAAACAATATGTCTTGGTCCATGACCTAAACACCATCTGCGCCTCTGTAACATGTAGCCTCTACCCTATCTCGCCCCTGCACAATCTCAGCCCTTGCACCATCTAATTCTCTGCACCATCCAGCCTTCTGTGATACCTCGACCTGATGGCATCTTGGCCTCTGCACCTTCTAGGCTCTTGCACCATCTTGGCCTCTGCCCCATCTAGACCCCTGTACCATCATGTCCTTTTCTACAATTACCCCTTAGATAGTAAGCTATCATGGGCATTGTCCTCTACACTATGTCTCATGTCTGTCCACTCTTTGCCTTCTTCTCTTGTCCCTGTCATGTCTTATGCTGAATGAGTTGCATCCATGCATGAATTATTCTGTATATCTGTACCCATGTACCTATTGTTGTTGTTACTGTTCTTCTCTATGTCTTATCTGTATGACTTTGTCAGGTGCTAAGGAGTCTGTGGCGCTATATAAATAAACAATGATGATGATGATATTCTATGCCAAATATAGTAACTCCCATAAATGAACTGATAGATATGTATAGAAATGTACATTACACAGATCAAAATGTGACCACCCTTACACTACAGTAAAATACCACTGATTAATAAGTTAATGTATATTATACATTTTAAAAAGGAGCAAAGCTTGTAAAGTTAATATCTTTTAGGGTCAAGGAACTTCCAAAAGCATTAAAAGCCAACCAAATAAATGATAAATGTAGGAACAAGAAGCTACATTAATAACTCATTATTGTCCCTTGAAATATATATATATATATATATATATATATATATATATATATATATATATATATAAGGAGTTGTCAATCCTTCCTCGGTAGGGTATGATAAATTATTATACATTGCATTTAAAAGAAAGTGAACATAGTTGTGATCTCTGGATCGCTTTAAGGAATGCTTTATCTTTAATCAATAGAAGCAGGATGGATCCTGAATCTTTGGTCCTTCCAGCAGTCCTGTGAGTATAGACAAAGCACCCCTTACCATTTTGAGATCAACTTAAACCAGATGTATTACTATCCATGAGTATAAGACCATATAAAAGTGTGGGAACTATTTGATTGTGACCACATCTGAATATTAAATACATTTTATAAATTGTAAAAATTAATACGTAGTTAAGCACAGGTTTGTGTATATATTTTCTATATTATATTATATATAGTTTCTACAATATATTAGTCCTGCCAGATATTGTCAAAACTATCTCCCATTTGGACAGTCAAAAATAAAGAACATCAGTAGAATTCACAATGCTATCATATGATATTAATTCTAGCTCGTAAAACAGGGTTTTTTTCACATTCAGACTGGATCTTTGGATTATTATAATTATGTCACCACGCTTCACACAGTATAATTTTAATATCACCATTTCAAAAGAGAATTTGAATAACCTGAACCAAGTGTCTAGTGACCCAATGTACTGCAACAGCAACCTGTGACTCTTTCTCTGCAGTGTTGGTGGATCTTAATAGTATTAAATGAATGCAAATGAGTTATGGGGTTGTCAAAATGTAAATGCTATGCTTATGTTAATGCATACATATGCACTGACCCATTTATTCAATAGATGTGATTGCAATAGTTTCTTAGTCTCACAGTAACTTTTAGTAACTGCAAGAGTTATTTTACTACAGTGAATAAGATGAAAAGCAAAGCAGATTAGTAACCCTCACCTAAATCATCTTGGTAAATCTATCAATTCCTTTTCTAGGAAGAAAAACAAGCATTTTCAATGGGCCAGTTTCCACACTTCATGGGATGCAGACACACATCACATTTAAATAATTGAAATCCTTTCATCTGACTGACTTACCACTTTATGCCAGAGATCTGAAAGTATATCATTTGTCTGTGACCAACATGCTGTATTTCACTGTACATTACCACAATTTGTTTCATTGAGTAGACATCATCTCAGTTTCTACCCTGCAAATGAGTTATGACTTGGCTCCGTATTTGATCTCTCTCTCTCTCTCTGGTGAGATTTAACATTCTCATCTGTCTTCTGCAATTGCAGCAACGCTTGGCAATCAGTGACAAAAGGAGGAGAACAGGAAACAGAAGTTTCTGAAGAAAGGATTATTTATTAAAATCTCTTGATGAAGTAGTCAAACAGCCCACAATTGATCCAATGTACACAGAAGTAGTTTAAAACATATAGGTGGTCCTTTAAAATCATTGCACAGCTTGAAACCTAAGTACCTTGCAGCTGCCAAGTGAAGATGAAAATGTTCTAAACAGACCCTCAGACATTGATTAGAATCCCCAGTGTATCCCAGTGCAACATGATATAGCAGTACTTCTTATAAATGGGAGATGCATAGCTTTGATTGCCTTCTTAAAATAAAATTAATAATTTCATTTGAAAGCTACCCTTCATTCTAAAATCTATTCTGGAGTTCTAAAACATCCAGGTAGATTAATTGATAAGCTATGGTGTATAACTTGTTAGCTTAATATAGAAAAAAATAATGCATTTTGAAATGTTATTGCAAATATATTAATGCTATAAGCTTATAAATTACACTGATAAATAATTATAGATGGAACATATGCAGTACTGGTTCCCCTGGTATCATGCAACATGCCAGATCATGAGCTTAGTAGTGAGATTAGTAAAACCATGGTAAGGGTAGCAATTCCACCGGCATCAATAATTCAAAGGCTATGCATCAAATGTTGAGCTTTTAATTTCTATTTAGTCCATACTGAGGAGATGACCTTTCTCTGACAATCCTTGTTGTATATAAAAGCAGTTAAGTGCGAACATGAGAAAAACAATTTTTGTAACATTGTAACAAATCTGTAGGAGTTATGGGTAATATATTCTCCCCCCTGTTGCTTAAAAAATACATATGCAGCTGAGTCTCTCTAATCTTGGCCCATTAATTATTATTATTATTATTATTATTATTAGTATTATTATTATTATTATTTTTTATTATTATTATTATTATTATTATTATTATTATTATTATTATTACCCTTTATTTCTTTATTTATTAAGCCCTGCCATGATTATGCAGTACTGTACATTGAAGGAATTATGACACAAAAAAAGTATATGCAATGACAGAAGTAAAGATAGCCAGAACTTTCAATTCAAGGGGTGTAGAAAACACTTGAGAAATAAGGTAGCAGAATAGCAAACTAAATCTTTAAGCCTGACTCAAATCACCTCAAAACGGTAGAACTCACAATGTACTGTCCAGTGTAGATTTACTCAATAATAGATTTAGATGATTGAACTCTAATTAACTGGCACCAAAAGTTATAAGGCACTAGTAGAGCTTAGTGCTCTTACTTAAAGGCAATTTTTTACGCATGTGTTAACACAGACATATTATTCAATAAAATATTTTATTAATACTGTTGTAAGAAAAATCACATTTCTAAAATGTTGAATTAGATATTTTGATTTTCTTCGGATGAGCTGTATATATAATTTTGAAACATGTTACTTTGTTAAATAATAAGTGGGAGCAAATACATGATTTTGTGTCAGTGGGATTGTCCTTTTCATTTTCTCTAAGAAAAGTTGTTACATACTGTTCCATCTATTTGTTCCTCTAGCACATTTCAAGGTGCTCACCCACTACCCACTTGGACCTGCACCCCAGAAAATTACTCTGCACTTAGCTTTGCAGGTATATATAATTTTGAAACATGTTACTTTGTTAAATAATAAGTGGGAGCAAATACATGATTTTGTGTCAGTGGGATTGTCCTTTTCATTTTCTCTAAGAAAAGTTGTTACATACTGTTCCATCTATTTGTTCCTCTAGCACATTTCAAGGTGCTCACCCACTACCCACTTGGACCTGCACCCCAGAAAATTACTCTGCACTTAGCTTTGCAGGTTTGAAGGTAAAATTGAAAATGTACATGGTATAAAGGGTGAAACTTCACTTTAAAGTTCAACTTAGTATTTTTTTAGGAACATGCTTTATTCAATTAAATAATTCAGTTTTCCTTTTAAAATACTTTTCTGTTCAGCTTGATTTAGGTCTTAAATTAATCATGATCAGGATTGTCTATATGACATGTCACTTTTCTGTTTTTGAAGCCTCAAAGTGGGCCTGATTCAAGTCGGAACGCAAATTGGGTGTAAATTCCATGCTTAAAGAGTATGCAACTTTTGGTTGATTCTTGCCATATTCAAATTCCTAAGATATATTATAATTTGAATAGGGGTGGAAATACTCTCTGTATAAACATTTTTTTTTTTATTTCATATATTATACTAATATAATTAAGTAAATTACTCTTCAATGTGTACAATGCATTGAATGCAAATTGAAAATAAATCTTCAATGAGTACGGTTTTTCTGTGATAGTTACTGAGATGCATGCATGAAAGTTTGTAAATAAAGACTATACAAAGCTGAAAACAAGTGTACTTACCATAAACATAGGATTCGAAATAGCTGCATCTTTGTGAACACACCCTTACTGTACATGGCCTACATTAGTCTGTCCCTACCTTAACTCCGTTCCGCCTCTCAAGTCGTAAGAAGTCATAAATGTCAGATGTGTGCAGATGAATTATGTACAACTGCGTGCAGTTGAGTAAGTTTGAGCAAAATCACGCAGGGTACATTCATCATCATCAACATTTATTTATATAGCGTCAGCAAATTCCGTAGCTCTTTGCAATTTGGATCAAACAGCAATAAAACAATACTGGGTAATACATACAGGCAGACAGGTAAGAAGGCCCTGGTCGCAAGCTTGCAATCTATGGGAAAATGGGAGTTTAATACACAAGGGTAAGTGCTACATCATACTGCATATTTTTCAGCTAGAATACAAAGGTATAAAGTATTGAGTGGGCTGTATGATCAGCCACACAGCAATGTTGGTCAGAGGGTTGTTGTCTCGTATTAGCTGTGTAGAGGGTGGTAATAAGGTAACCTAGAGAGATTAAGACGGTGGTTGAGGAATATCACAAGCTTGTGTGAAGAGGTGGGTTTTCATTACACAAATGGGCGTACATAGGGGCTTGTATCAGGTCCAGTGTGTCTAGAAATACAGATATCTAGAAAGCCCAGAAATGCCATTGGAAGATGTGAATCTGTGGTGGACAGTAAAAGCCTTTTGAGGGGGTAAAAAGAGCTGTCAACCCTCATGCAAAGCAGGGAACACCCACTTATATGTTCATTGCTTACCCCTTTATATAATTTAAATAGTACATAATATAATCTCCCAAAAAATCTAAATTGCCCCAGTAAATGATGCAGTGCACTACTGCTCCTCATTTATATTCAACAAGGAACACCCCCATTCAGGCACTACAAACTTTGACACCATCTTGACCAGCAAATCCATAAGCTTACCCATAAAACCAGATGCATTTGTGCAAAATTAGGGACTTGACATCACAAAAGAGCATTTGAATCTGATCTTAACTTGTATCTGGCCTGTGGTATCTCTATGCTACCGGGGGTGCTGCTGTTTTGCCATAAGACATTTCCACCTTGCATAAAGAAGTTAATCTCTGTTTTGAAACAAGGTATTAATATCAGCCTAACCACCCTGCCCCTTGATTCTCACAAAATGTGGATTATAGCATGTACTTTTTATAGCCCTTGCCTTTGTTCCCCAGCTCAACAGAGTACAACTGCAGTGTCTAATTACATGTGGATAATGGGGCATTGTAGCTCGTTGTAAATATGTATATTGTTTATTGCATATTGTTGATGTGGCAGTGAGGTTGTTATTCATTGTCCTTAAAGTGAAGCCAGGGGGGTTATGGGTAGGGATCAGGTTGCAAGATACTGGTGAGGGGAAAGGCTAATTAGTATCCATTGTTCTTACAAGACTACTCCAGACGTTTGGTCTACAATCTGGCAGGGGAGTTTCTGTGGAAGCACAGCTCATCTCTGCTACCCTCTTCAAACCCCTAGTGCAGGACTCACCAATGTTTAACAAGGAGGGGCCCAGGGGTTTGCCCAGGGAGGGGAAATCACTTTGGAAATTTGACCAGAGACATAAGGAGCCACTTTGGGGGGTGATGTTCATTCTGGGAATTGATGGCTGGATGTTGCAGGGTGGCTGGTGGCTTCGGAAGATCCATGGGTCATCAAGTCTGGACAGCCAGGTGACTGTAACTCCTTAAGCTAGTGGGGTAAGGGACAGATGATGGGGTAAACCAGACTGACATTTATTTACTGTGTGTACATAATATTCTAGTGTTGTTTTTATTACAATAAATGTTCTGTTGTACTTTTCTAACTGCATTTGCCTGAGTGACTAATAAGAACCTTAGAAGGTACTGGGTAGACTTCCCTGGCCTGGGAAGGCACCTGAGGGTGGCCAGCCTGAGTGAAGTGGGTAGAATTGGGCCAGAAAACCTGATATCTTAACAATTTCCGTTCCTGATCATCACTTGCACCTGTTCCACTGCCTTTGTCTATGACCCAGACCCTGGCTTTGTTTGACTTTGCCCCTGTCTACTCCCTGGTATTAATTGGATCTACCGGCTTCTGACCCTGGCTTGCCTGACTCTCAATTAACCTGGATCATCCGGTGCCTCCAGACATCCATTATCTGCAGTCCACTGAGTAATTTGGAAAACCAAAGTCTCTAGCTTCTCAGGCTTATTTGGCAATCCAGACATCCAATGTCTTCAGTCCACTGTCTAACTTGGAAAATCAGAGTCTCCAGCTTCTCACCCTTATCTGAAGCTCTGGTAGCATAGAGGTACTGCAGGCCAGATACAAATTAGGACACTGTTGCAAATGAGCCTTCAAAACAAATGTTTTAGTCTACAAGCAACAATATCTAGCAAAATGTTAATGGTAAGGTTGTCGACTAGGCATAATTTGGAATTATTTTTAAACAGTTACTGTATTTTTCTTCACAATTTCAGGCAGTATGTTTTGGCCAATGCACAGTGAAAATTGTGGGTGTGGCAGTTTTTTTTGCTGAGAGCAAATAACTTTAATGTCTAGGGGTCAAAGTTTCCATTTTTATCTGCAGACATAGCCAATAATCAGAAGCAATGTTTAAATTGACACACAGACATTTTTATTTTAAAAAGTTAAAAATGTTTACAAGAAAATAAAAAAAAAATATTGCCTAGTCTTTAACTTATATATTAGTTTTCAGTGTCTAAACTGAATTATGGGAAGGAATTAACTGAAGGACTCATGCTCAATAAATGGCCAAATGTCACACATTTTTCTTTTTCTCATTAACATGAAACAAACAGCACCCACTCCTACTTTAAACTACAAATTCATTTAAATAGGCTACACACCCAAGTCTTGCTGTAACAACTAGATGGCCTACTCTGTTTCAGATTTCCCCTTAATTAAAACAGAATCTAAACCTTTAGTGAAGTCAGTCAATAGGCAGTAGTAGAGTATAAACCTACCAGAATGTCACTAATCAGTTTATTTTACTTGTTTGGTCCAGGTCTGGATTACTTCCATTTTGTTTATTTGGAATTTAATTATGCCTTGCTTGATGTTAATAGCGGCTTAGCTGATCACAAGCATTTTCCCAAGCTAACTGCTTGTGGTTATGTAGGGTGCTTTTGATACTCCCACTAGATAGGATGCATCTCTAAGGGGCATGCTTCACTTGTGTGTGTGTGTGTGTGTGTGTGTGTGTGTGTGTGTGTGTGTGTGTGTGCATGCCCTTTAGTGTACTGAACTTACACGTGAAAACACATGTAAACTCCTGATCCGCCTCTCCAGACACATGGAGCCACATGTGCAAATTATGCGTAACTTTAAATTCACGTGTAGGTTTTGGCGAATGCACAGTGGATCAAAGCAAAATTTTTACATGGAGCAAATGGACTGCTCACAGGTGCAAATCTGCACTAAAACTATAGCAACCTGCAATCAGTTTCCAAAATCAGACAATGAAAGCCGTGCAGTGAAAGTTGCTCGGGAGGAATCATGTGCTTTTTGTTTTGTTTTTAATTGCTGCCAATTTTACTATATTTAATTAACTTAAAATGTAAAATTGGTGTAGATAAAACAGACACATCTAACAGTGAGATAATTAAATGTTAAGAACTATTGTTCTATTCAGGTTTAGGGACACTAAGGGGCATATTCAATTCCGATCCCGATCCGCGTGATCGCGCCGGAAGGGCCGCAAATGTAATCCGCGGTACCGCAATACCCACAGGGCTGCGTACGAAAATCCGCTTTATTGCGATACTGTATTACCGGCAGTAGTGCGCATTTTCCGCGGTAACGCGCGTTACCGCGAATCGGATCGGAATTGAATATGCCCCTAATAGTTCCACAATGTCTTCCTCCTTTGTAACGATATGATAAACTGAATATTTTTAGCTATGTGCATAAAAGAGTTTAGCATCAGCTTCTACATGCTTCCCGTCTATAACATTTTTATTTTATCTGGTTCCTGTATATCTAGGATCTTTCCATTGCTCTGAGCAAAAATAATGTTTCCTGGCTTAACATTAAATTTAACCTCAGAGCCAAACATAACATTCTGTACATTATGGTCATTTTCAGTGCAAAGAAAGAGGCTGCAGTTTTCTCATCATTAGTGTGTAATAAAGGGTTAGCCACTGATTTCAGTAATTTTAATAACATCGGTTACAGGACACTCACTATTTTTTTCCCCAATTTCCAAAAATTGCTTTAAGTAGTAATGAGAGGACTTTAGAGACACATTTCCATACGGAGTGCTAATATTTAATGTAGCATTATGGAAGTATAAGTTTTACAATTCTGACTTAACTACCAGAGTCCAATAGAACTGTAATTTTTTTCTCAGTAATTTAAATGAAGCACATATATTTATCACAACCTCAAAAAACATAGAGTTCTGTCCTCACTATAATCTTCCTTTTCGGCTGAGTATAATCAGACAGACAGCATACCCACTCCTACTTTAATAATCCAGTCTAGCTATGAAGATATGAAGAATGGTGTTTAAGTAATAAAGAACATGTGAATTCAATTGGTAAAACTGTAATAAATCTAAGGGTGTGCACCGGCCACATTTGGTATTTTGGGTTTTGGGTTCTGATTAGCTTGAGGTTTTGGGTTCTGATTTGTTTTGCCAAAACACCCAACGAAAGGTTTTGGTTCTGATTTTGGGTTCTGATTTTTTTTAAAAAAAAGCATAAAAAGTGCTAAAATCCACATTTTGGGTTTTTTAACTCCTACACTATTATTAAGCTCAATAACATTCATTTCCACTAATTTCCAGTCTATTGTGAACACCTCACACCTCACAATATTGTTTTTAGTCCAAAAGGTTGCACCGAGGTAGCTGAGCTAAGCGACACAACTGGGCGGCACAAACACGTGGCCCATCGTAGGTGGCTGTGTAGGCTTGAATGGCTTTTTTGCTGCTCCTCCATCCTCTGCAGCATATAGAGGGTGGAGTTCAAGCACATCACTACCTCTTTTTTTTGTTGATGGCAGGGCATGTTCATGCTTTTTTGATGTAGCAGGAACAGTGAACGTAATTTAATATCTGATACTAATATTTCTGCACTGCAGGAACAGTGAACGTGGTTTAATATCTGATACAAAGATTTCTGGACTGCGTAGTGGAGTGGCCCCGGTACCCAATTTGGTACCGGGGCCACAATACCTCCTTCAACTGTTCTAAATTCCACTGCACAGATGGCGGACACCGGACGCACGTCTAACACCAACATAGCTGTTACGGACGCAGTTATCCGCTTTGCCATAGGATGACTATATAGGAGTGGCACTGCAGTGGCAGACAGGATGGCAGTTTGAAAAACTAGGCCCCAAAGAGCACATAATGCCAAAAAAAGAGTTGCAGGATGGAATTGTCCTTGGGCCCTCCCACCCACCCTGATGTTGCTGAAATAGGACATGCGCACTTTAACAAACCAATCATTTCAGCGAAAGGGCCTACAAAACTGTGGCTGAAATGATTGGTTTGTTTGGGCCCCCACACAAAAAAAGCTGTTCATCTCTCCCTGTACAAACTAATCTGGCTCTACTGAGGCAAGATGTCATCTTCATCCTCATCCTCTGATTCCTCGCCCCCTTCAGTGTGTACTTCCTCATCCTTCCTCATCCTCACACATTATCAATTCGTCCCCGCTGGACTCCACTACCACAGGTCCCTCTGTAGTCTCTTGAGGGCAGTGCTGTTCTTGATTGAGGAATTGATCATTTCATTTTTTGGAAATGCAGAAACAGTGAACGTAGTAATATAGATTGCAGTTCCTATTTTCTGGACTGCAGAAACAGTGAACGTAGTAATATAGATTGCAGTTCCTATTTTTTGGACTGCAGAAACAGTGAACGTAGCAATATAGATTGCAGTTCCTATTTTTTGGGACTGCAGGAATATATTGCTCTAGAATATTTTTTATACTTTTTAAATTAGTTTTTTACATTTTTTTAAAATAATTTTTTTATTATTATTTTTTTATTTTTTTAACATTTTTAGAAGATTTTTATTATAATTAGTAAATTACTATGGACTTAGCCCAAAAAAACTCAGGAGAAAAGTACCACTGGACTCAGCAGGACAGACACTGGCCAAAGCACCACTGGAATCAGCAGGACAGAGCACTGGACAAAGTACTACTGGACTCAGCAGGACAGAGCACTGGACAAAGGACCACTTGACTATTATAGTAAATTAGTATAATAACAGAGCACAGGATATCAACCTCCCTCGACAGTGATCGCAGGGAGAATGAAGTTGGAGGCCGCGAGCAGGGCATTTATGACATCCGAGTCTCCCGAGATCCGACGCGAGACTTGGATGTCATAGCCTTGTTTTGGATTCGTTTGGCACCCGGAAGTACCCGAACAGTGCTTGGGTCCCGTCGGATCCGCACTGTTCGGGTGTGCTCGGGTTACCGAAATCCGAGCCTGCTCATCCTTAAATAAATCAACGATAGAATTCAATCCTAATATAAACAGATATAATGCAATGTAAACATGAAAACAAGGCGTAACTGCATAACTTGACACAAAATCTTACAATTAATGCTGTGCTTAACCAAGAAATATACTGCATTTCTGACTAACATGTGAAATCTAAAATGGTGACATCTTATCCTTACCCAAGACGCATTGCGAGCTAACTGAGGCCTGAGTAAATTCTTCCTGTGTTTGCTTGGGCTTTCTCCCACACTTCAAAAATATACTAGTATACTAATTGGCTTTTATTAAATTGACCCTGTGACAGGATGGACTGCCTATGACACCCTGGGGTAAATGTACCAATGTCCGGATTCTTCAACTCCGACGAGATCAGCGTCTTCAGCGCTTAAATTTAAAGCGGCGCTGCCTTGTAAAGGGAAGTTTCCCTTTACAAGGCAGCGCCGCTTTAAATTTAAGCGCTGAAGACGCCGATCTCGCCGGAGTTGAAGAATCCGGACATTGATACATTTACCCCCCTGTCTGTTGTGCTGAAAACCGTCTGGGCTTACTTTGCCACTGTTCCCTTTCGTTATCTCAAATGCGCCCTCTTGCCGCAGTAGGAGGGGCTTACAATGCTGCCACCACGTTCCTTCTGGTTAACTGTCACTACTAGTGTACTCCTGTGCTGGTACACTTGGGGTGGTAACTCGGACCTCTTACTATGGATCCGGGTTGCTGTGAATGGATCCTCCCTGGCCTATCACATTGACCAGAGCTGCATGGGTAGCAGGCAGAGCGGTGGTACTGGAAAAGCTTGGGTCCAAACCTCAGACAGCCGGAGAACGGATTAGATTTAGGGTCAAATCGGCAAGTCACAGGATTATGGCAATATTGAAGAAGTTGTCAAGCAGGTCATTGAAGCAGAGTGATATTGCTCAAGTGTCCTGACAAGGACAGTTCCACTGATTAAAGGTATGAGTGGTCAGGTCATATGGAACATCAGAATGACACATTACATGCTCATACAGCTCACCTTTTATACAGTTCTGACATAACTCCTAGCAGATGTAAGCCAGCCCCTGGCTCCAACCCGTCTAAAATATTCCCTCAGATCTTAGGATGTAATCTAATTTTGCATCTAATAATTGAATTTATATATCAACTTGATTTCCATCAGATCTCAGGATGTAATCTAATTTTGCATCTAATAATTGAACTTCCATATCAACTTGATTTCCATAAGATCTCAGGATGTAATCTAGTTTTGCATCTAACACAATTTAACTTCCACATCCCCCTTCAGATGTTCTGTCTCCATTGTTTAGAGTTCCTGTCTGTCTAACAGGACCTGCACTCAGGTAACAGCCCCCCCTGTTGTGCATTCAAGTGTTGGTCACTCACATTGAATAGACTTAATTAGCCTTACTGAGGACACATCCTCCAGACTACACAACAGATTTACAAATGCTTATCAGAAATCAAACATATACCTTAGACATGAATGCATTTCCAAAGATAGGTACAACAAAGCGTATCATTTACTTGCACTAAGATACGCAAAAGGCTTTCAAAACAAAGACTTATTGTATCAGATATACATCAGAAATAAGGTGTTTGCTTTTGAAAGGTTACAACAGGAAAACCATATTTTCTATCCTGTTCTCAGAAATAACGATTTCCTATCTCACAATATAAACAATATAAAAAATAAGTGCACGTGCAATTACATAAATAAGTGCCCTGCGTTATTTGCTTTAAATAAATTTTTACCAAAAGTTATTTATAAGTGATCCAGTCACAAACCCTGTGTATGTATTTTAGAGAATTTAGACTGTAAACTCTAATGGGGCAGGGACTGATGTGAGTGAGTGCTCTGCACAGTGCTGCGGAATTAGTGGTGCTATATAAGTAGCTGATGATGTTGAATGTTCAGTTTGAGCTGATAATAGGCTGGCCACTAGGTGGAGTTTACACAGTAATAATGTATATGTAAAAAAAAATGCTGAAGGCATAACACATAGCATGCAGGTTTTACCAGAAAACCAGCATCACATTGGTGGACCTGTTACAAGGCAGTTAACAATGATATGGCCTTGTCAGTGAAAACATCTTCTGTGCTCTAAACTCAATAACTTAGTGTGTACTCTAGACCTTCCTGATTTAATTGGCCAGTGCTCTAATTCTAAGCCTATAATCATCTTTACACAGTCTTATAATTCTCCCAGCATGCTTACACAGTGGAATCCCCAGAACATACATGAATATGAGATTCGGAACTGAACTTTATTTAGTAGAGATGCTTCAATTGTTCAAACTAGTTTGATCTGTCAAATTTGTCCAATTACAACTTCAAATCTGTTCTGTGTACAGTGTTACAGTTTAGGACGTTTTAATTTGGGGTTTGAAATTAAAATTTGTAGCTTGTAGCAAAAACAAAGGAACTGAATATAAAATACAAATACTATCTGTTCTAGCATAAATTACTAAATTATATAGTATTTTTACCATTGTTAATGCAAACAGAAAACATTACTGTACTTGTTTTCAAAGTTCAAGTTTGAGCTTGTAGCATACATGGGAAATTATAAAAAAAAACTACATTGTTATACAGCCATTTAAATTAGAAGATGTGCAAACATGATTCATCCTGTTCACCTTGTTCAAATATAGCTCTAATTTTGTCATCTATAATTTGAGAATGTATAGCAAATTTTTGAGCTTTAGAGCTGAGTTGATAAAACAGTTGAGAAACACTTTGAAACAAATTTAAACATCTCTATTACTTAGTAGTTCCTTTACTAGATTCCCCAACTCTCTTGCACAAACCGACTTCTCCTCCTCTGCACCTGGAAAGGACAGCTAAACTAACAGCAACCATTAAATTCCTATAGTCAAGTGCAGTTCAAATTTAAGGCCAGCAGATGTGAAAATCTGGCATGGAGGCAAGAAAGTGACGTAGCTCTGTATTTTAGTTTAGTTTAAAAGGCCCAAAATTATCATGGTAAATAACCACATTATCAAATTCATGTTATTTTGGTCCTTTATCATGATAATTAGGTGCCTGTTTTCGATAGGATAATTCACATATTGCAAAAATATTCGGAAAATGTATCTTATTTACACAGAAATTTCAAAGAAGGAGTCAGATGATTTGATAATTTTAAAAAAATCAAGTTAATTCAAGCGTACGTAAACACAGACCCTCTAGACTGGTTAGTGTACAAAGTAATGATAATACATTTTTTTTTTTTTTAACAATTTATTTTAGAAATTAGCATTAACAATCAAACACGAATCAGCAATTGGTACATTGCCAAAAAATAACAGCATATTGTCACAGAACAGACAAGTAAGCAAACTGTGGTTGTATCAATTGTTCAGGTTCCAGCAACATTTTCTAAGAATATGGGGTGGAGAAAGGGGGGGGGGAGGGGAAGCACTGGTCATCACAATTAAAATACAGAGGGAAAAACTACCCAAAGACTCGGGAGAAAAAACTACGTCCAACATCAGGGGGTAAATGTATGAACATGCGGGTTTTTCAACACCCGTGTGTTCGGCGATTAAATTTCAAGCGGCGCTGCATTTTATATGTATAAGATATGAGAAGTAGCAAAAGGTGGTGTAGAAATATATGATAGTATTATTTTGTCACTAATGCCTCTCCCATAAATGTCTATAAATAGATATCTCGTTGGAGCTCTGAATACAAAAATATAAAAAATAAATAAAAAAAGTAAAAAAAAAAAAAAAATATGGAAAAAAAAAAATGAAACAATTATGTATTAAGAAGGTGGACACAATGTGTCTCATACTGCGATTTCCATGTATTTTTTTCTCTCTGTGGTAACATCAGAAAACACGGTCTTGGCTGCTGAGATAATAACAAGCTGCAGAGTCACTCGCTATTAGTGCTCTATTTCTCAATGGAGTGTAGAATCTACGCAGACCCTTGTGTGTTGTAATAAGTGATCCGATAAGACATCTGTATAATCCCTCCTGGAATACTAACATAGGGCGGTGGAGTTAACTGTGGTCTCTCACAGTAACAGCTGTGTATTGAGTCCGCTCGATATAGTCCCAGTTGGTACCCAATTCAAATATTGATGTTTGGAATCATATAATGAACAAGGCATCTGAGTGACACAATGTGTCTAGGGTTCCGATGTCCAGGTTTGCAACGTTATGCTGATAATGATATTAAAGCCATGGAGTGCATATAATCTAATCCAGTTGTCGGCTGCTCTGATGTCCAAATGAGGGAAATAATAGTGGATAATAGTCCTTTGATATAGTTTAACTATAGGTTAGCAAATCCAAAGTAATGAAGAGAGTCTTCCTGATCCATCTAACGCGTTTCATCAGCTCTGTGGCCAACTTTTTCAAAGATAGTCTGTAATGCTTTCTGTTAGTATTTATAGAACCTGCTTGTGTTAATTAGGAACTGGTGATTCCAATTATCAGCCTGGTTTCTTTTCCTTATATGTGTTTACGTGTTTAAGGAACTCTCTATTCAAATATTTCCTATGTTCATATATAACTCATATATAAAATTTATAACTTGAAATCAATATTGTCCAAAATCAAAACTATTCAAGCATTACTTATATGTCTATTTGATTTATAACATTAAAGTTTATTGCAATGACTGACGAGAAGAGAAAGCCCAAAAGCAGTTATTCCATACTACTTATAAGTATTAAAGAAGGTTTTCTAGATAAGATCTTAATGCAGAAACTTAAATCTTAATAAAGTATATTTCAAAAGAAAAAATAATTTATTTAACAAAGAATCATTTTGCAAAAAAATATTTAATTCCTAAAGGGAATTGAACCCGTAACACCACATTCGCAGAGTAGTGTATATATGAGTTGAGCCACACCTCCTAATGCTATTCCAAAGGCAAATGTAACCTATATAGAAAAAAACTAACATAAGAGAGTAAAGGAAAAAAGTGTTACAATTAAAAGTGTATATGTGATAGGCATATCAATTGGGGAGAATTTATAGTTGGACCCTATCGATAATTAAAAGGATTATGGTTCAATATTTAGTAGTGGAGAATTATGATTATGGTAAATCACCCTATGATTTTAATATATCTATATGATGATTAGACGAAATTTTATTGGGAAGAGATTCATTCACTTATTTAGATATTAAGTAAATATCAGTTATTATAGGGAATTGAACCCACATTATCATATTCTTATGATAGTGTATATATCTATTGTACCACTACATCTGTGGATGTCTATAAAAAAGGGACTTTCTAACAATAAAGAGTAAATGATAAATAGCAATTAATAAAAAATAAGATTCACAAAAATCAATGTATGATTGTATAATATATTGAGTAAACAGATATTAACAGCTAATTGATGTATCTATGTTATCAACATAATGAGTTCTAAAAATGATTATAGTCAACCATATCTATGTAGAACAATGACGAATAGTAGTAAATAAGATACACCCCAATATAACATAGATGAAACAGTGTAATATAAACAACATAGGTACTCCTATCTATAGTTAAACTCCAGATGTTCATTTAAACCTTCTGGTATTAGAGTCTGGAGTTTAAAAATCCAAAATGTCTCTCTTTCACATAAAGTTCTAAATCTGTCTCCACCTCTTTCTGTGGGTTTTATGGATTCTATAATAGAAAGCCTAAGACCTAGAGGATTGGCAGAGTGTGACTCTAAGAAGTGTCTTGATACACTATGATTTATTGCTTTGTTTATGATATTTCCACAAATCTTATTTGTACCATTCTGGTGGTTCTGCCTACATATTGTAGGTCACACGGGCTCTGTAACATATAGATAACATAGTTGGTATTGCAATTGTAAAAACCTTTTGTAGTAAAACTTTCCTGTGAACAGTGAGAGACAACTTCTTTGTCTTTATTTTTAATATATTGGCATGTAGTACAACGTGATTTGCCACACTTATAGTTCCCTTTTATATCTCCCATCATGCTGGAAACTTGTAATTCTTTTGATTTTTCTTTCTTTAAACGGAAATGACTTGGTGCTAATAAATTTCTTAAATTTGTATTTTTCTTAAAAATTATTGTTGGTTTTTCTGCAATAGTAGTATTTAGAATTGGATCTTGTTTTAGAATCTGATAATTTTTATGAACAATGTGTTTTATAGTCTTTGACTTGCTATTATATTTTGTAATAAATTTTACATTGTTTGTTATTTCAGTTATTTTATTGTTGTTACTATTTGTATTCTGTTTTGGTTCTATTAATGAATTACGGTCTAACTGTTTGGTGTACTCATATGTTGTTTCTAGAATTTTTGGTGGATTTCCTTTATCTTCAAAATGCATTTATCAAATCTTTCGCTTGCCTGTCAAAACTTTAACATTTTGAACAATTTCTCCTTATTCTGCTAAATTGTTTTTTTGGAATATTCTCTAGCCATGGTCTATAATGGCCACTATTGAAATCTGTATAGTTATTGTATCTACTGGTTTCTGTTAATTTTCAGTAACAATTTTATAATCTTGTGTCAGAAGTGCAAGATCTAAAAAATGTACTTATTTATTACTCCAATTACCTGTGAATGATAAATTATAATCATTGTGATTAAGATGTGTAATGAATTCTCGAATGCAGTCTGTGTCTCCATCCCAAATAATGATAAGGTCCTTTATATAACGGCCATAGTACATGAGGTTCGCCCTATAAATGCTATCCCACACATACCGGAATTCAAAGTGGCCCATATACATATTGGCATAGCTAGGTGTGAACCTCGTGCCCATGGCTGTCCCAGTAATCTGTAAAAATTATTCTGGATTGAAGATGAAATAATTATGAGAAAGAATATTGGTAATGGAGTCTATAATGAATTTTTGTTGGCCATTCTCCATATTACTATTATATAGAACCTTTTTGATGACATCTATACTATTTTTTGTGGGGGATATTTGTATAAAGTGCGTTAAAATCTAATGTAACAAAATAATATGATGGTTTTTCATAGTATATCTTTCAAAATTCGCAATAAATGTGTTGTGTCTTTAATATAGGATTGTAAAGATGCAGCAAAATCCTGTAAATAAAAATTTACATAGTGTGATAAATTTGTGCTTAATGATCCAATGCCAGAAACTATAGGTCGTCTAAGTGAATTGTGAATTTTAGGTAAGATATAAAAAGTTGGAGTAATAGGATATGGTACCCATAAGTAATACCAGCAATCTTTAGAAATTGTACTTTCTTTTAAGGCTATGTTTAATAGATTTTTCAAATCATCTTGATATTCATTTGTAGGGTTTTTGTCTATTTTTATGTAAAAAGTTTTATCTTTCAATTGTCTGTATACTTCTTTTAGATAGTCCTGTGAATCAAGTATAACCACCCCATCTCCTTTATCTGCCGCTCTTATGGTAATTTTAGTATCAGACTGAAGTTTTTTTGAGAGCTTTACATTCAACTTTTGATATTTTTTTCCATATGTGTATAGTTATGTTTGTTTTTAGAATTAGAAAAATCTTTCTTAAACAGATCTTGAAAGTCTCATGGGCCACACCTCCACCCAACCTGAAAATAAATATATGCAAACCACAACATATTGCAGCCTTCTGATCATTGGGAGTTGATTAAAATCAATCTGTAGCTGGGAGTTGTGCTGTTTCTGTGGGGACAGTGCATCCAGGATTTGCTTGGAAATACGTTAATTAGCTGAAACATAATTTTGTAGCAATTGTAGAGCATCCTGGAGCATACCAATAGGCCTTAATCAATGGAGTCCACAGTCTTTGATAAGAGTGTTAAACCATGACTAAGCTATGTCAAAGCAGGGTACAAACTTTTTGGTGCAACAGGCTTTCCTTCATTACTGCACCACAAACCTGTGTGGTCTGGTTCATATCCTCCCAGCTGGAGAACAAACTTTATGTATAGAAATTAACATTTGCTCATCAAGGATTACAGTAACTGTCATTATTTAATATTTTTGTTCTTGCTTCCCTTTTAACCCTTTTTCTGCTGCTGACTTTACTGCTCTGTCAGCTCTGTCATTATCTTTGGACACCACATCCATGTATGTGGTGTGTTCCTGGCATTTCATTAATTCCCATTTCTTTTGGAAGCATTAATGCATTCAACAGTTTGTGTATCATCTTAGCAGATGCAATGGGTATCCCATTTGATGTGAGGAAGTTTCTAATTTTCCACAACATCCCAAAATCATGGGCCACACCAAATGTGTACCTCAAGTCTGTGTATATATTTAAAGTTTTACCTTTAGCAAATTTGCAATCTCTAGTGAGTGCTGTAAGTTCTGCCATCTGTGATGACTGTGATGGTGGTAATACCTTAACTTCCATTACCTCATTGTTAGTGATTACTGAATATCCTGACTATAAAACACCTTGCTCAGATCCGTTGCCATGTCCATCAACACACAGAATAAGATCAATATTATCTGGTCTTGGAGAAAAACTCTCATCATCTTCCGGTAGTGACACATACTGGTAGAGCCCTAGCAACAGGTTCTAGGGGGGCACTGTGGTAGGCTACAGGCCTTTGTTTGTCAAAGGGTAAGGAGCCCTGCAGCATCTAATAACTGCTCTTGTCTAAAAAGAGAAAATAGTTTGTTATATGTTGGAAAAACGAGTACGGGTGAACTGTTTAGGGGCTGCTATCTGTGAAATATTTCTGATATATTGTCGATAATATCCCATTACCCCTAGGAAGTTTGTCAACTGCTTCTTTTTTCTGGGAAGTTGTACTGCTTGTACAGCTTCTAATCTCTTGGTTGTAAGGTGTCAGTAACCTGGCGATAGACAATGATCAATATATTCAACGTTTGCTGGCACAACTGCACTTTTTCTTTAGAAAGCATGTGTCCTTTCTCAAGCAAGAAACAGAGGCAGGCCATTGTATCTTGTTGAAAATATTCTAAGCTTTGTGAACACAGCAAAAGGTCATCCACGTATTGTATAAGTGTGGAGCCACCTGGTGGTGAAAAATAAGCTAAATCTTGGGATAAATCTTGACTGATAATTGATGGGTTGTCAATAAACCCTGTGAGCAATCTGGCCCTGAAGAAAACCATCATTGTAGAAAGTCTCTTAAGTGCGTCAGTGATTGTGGAAACACAGAGAGACAAACCCAATGAGAGCATACCAGCAGAAAACAAGTTCTTACCTTTTGACACACTTGCAAACTTATGGCAAGTATGATACGGGAGCCTGCTGGGCAAGGTGGGCATGCAGGTGGCGGGGCCCCAAAAATCGCGTCATTTTGGCCCCGCCCCATGATGTAATGTCGCAAATTGCGGCATATTACAGCGAAATGCGGGAGTCTCCCGAACATTCCGGGAGAGTTGGCAAGTATGCCTTTTGGTGGCCGCCTGTACTGTCATCAGTTTTCAATTAAGGAGTTAGATGATTTGTGAATAAAAAAATCAAGTTTAGTGAAGCTTTCATGAACATGGACCCTTTAGACTGGTTAGTGTAGAAGGTTTTGAGAATACATTTCTATATAAGCTTTATAAGCAATAATCTTGACACCCTAACACAGAGGGGCATTTAGCTTGGCATTTACACGGATTGACTATTAATTACATGCCCCTCTATTCAAAGAATGTGTTAAAGTATGAGGCCTTGTCTCTGAGGTTTGGAGACACTAAGGGGTATATTTACTAAACTGCGGGATTGCAAAAGTGGAGATTTTGCCTGTAGCAACCACTCAGATTCTAGTTATAATTTATTTAGTACATTTAGTCTGTGTAAAACATGTATAATGTGTCCAAAAGAACAGCTAGATTTTGTTTGGTTGCTATAGGCAACATCTCCACTTTTTCAAACCTGCAGTTTAGTAAATATACCCATAATTCTCTTATCAATGTTTCTAAATAATTACTAGTACAAAGCAGTGTGGCTTTGGGGAAAGGGTACATTTCCATGAAGCATGAAAGTCCTAAACATTCCTTGCAAAACTTAGTGTCATTAAAGCTATGGCATATAGTTAAATAATAGCTGCTAGACTCCATTTTGTAATCCAGATTGAATAGTCACATGCTTCTTCAGCCCTCATAATGCTGCAGCCTGAGTCATAATTTATGTTTACCACAATTATATTTATTTTTAAACTCTGCTTGCAAAATACAATTAGCTTTAATTTGCTCTGAATTGTGGGTCTCAGCTATGATTCACCCAACCCACTTCCTATCAGCCATTTCCAATCTATGTGACAGTTGGAAGCAGCACAAGACAGGAAGTAAAAGTTAGGGTGGGTACTTAACAGTTACAATTTGGGGTGTCTTTGTAGTGCTGCAGCATAAAGTGGACTCAGGTTTGTTTGAAATGTAATAGCTAGGTATTTACCATATTAGTTCTGCTTCCCAAAATGACAAAGATTCAACAAACTTTCTTAAGCTACCATATTTGCTAAGTGTGCATTTAGTGAGAGTACTCTAGGATGTGTCCAGCTGTATTTATGTCCTCCAATGCTTCCAGCAGTGATAGTTTGTAACCATAGTCACAATTGGTTTTGAAATTTCCCCTGAAATGATTACAATAGATATTTACTTGAGCACATGATTACCTATGCTCAGAGTATACTAAATTTACATTAATTTGCTTCCTTTAATAGATTAGTAACTATAGCTCTTGGATTTGTTTGAGATTTTGCAGTTTATCGCAACCAAATCTAATATTTAGTGGAAGTACTGCTACTTTCACATATTTTTAAATAACACTTTCACAGAGATCTTGTGGCACTATAACATCCAGATGCTAAAATTGTGCACACAGTGAATGTTGACCATGTGGATAATTAAGGGAGCATTATGTTCAAGATATGTTTAATTAGTGTATTTTTGCGAAGTCCCCTATGTGTATATGCAGACATGCGAATACAATGTGCTGATTCAATAATTAGAAAACCTGCTATCTCCAGAGCTGCTGTTATTTTGATCACAAACATCCCATGGTGTTCAGGGAACTAGACATCTTGGACCTCATTTAGAGTCGGACGCAAAGTCCGATTTAGGCGCAGCTAACCAAAAAACACTACCACGCATGTGCAGAAAGCTCCAAATCCGCCTGCATCTTGGACGCAATTAACACTTGCGACTCACTACGAGAGAATGGCAGGAACGCGGAATTGTGAAGGTGTGACCGTGTAAATGCATCCTAGTCGCAGTGAGGTGCAGACGCAACACATGTCAAAACAGGGCTAAAGTTGTGTGACAGGAATTAGGTGGCGCAAGCGTTAGCTAGCTGCAGGAACTGCTCGCAGCTTGATAGGGTATTACGAGTGGGACGCAACTGGGGTTTGCTTGCAACTCGTAATACCCTACCAAGCTGCGGCACACTCCCACTTCTACACTCCTTACACGGACTTTGCGTCCGACTCTAAATAAGGTCCCTTATCTCCAACCCTTATCAGACTTTATGACACCTTCTTTGAGGTCAATAGTGTGACTAGGGTATACGACCTTGTTGCAGGGCACTGTGTGAGCTGGTCTCATAGAGAAAGAGATCCAGGACTGACTGCTGCTGTTAACTTTCAATAAAACCATGTTCCTCTGCACACTTAACTATCTTCCAGGGCTTAAATAGCAGCTAATCATATGGCTGAAATTTACTAATGTTATTGTATTGCTAAGATTCTTATTTTGTTCCATGTGTATTTTATGCAAAAGGGAGGGCACGTAGTAGTGGGTCCCCATGCCATAAATAACAAACCAGTCCCAGGCTGTTTAGCATGGGGCTGAATTTCCTAAGGAGTTGGGTCTGCAAAAAAATGTGCAGGATCCCCCTTTAGGAGATCTAACCCTGTGGTGAAAGCATTAGGGCTCTTTCCACACCACTGGGCGATGGGTGTGGCGTAATAAAATGGTTAATGTATGTGCAAACACCATTTTACTTTGTGGAACTACAAGTTCCAGTCTCCCTGGACTGCCATTAACAGCCTGGATGTTGCTGTAATGCCACCCGACCTGTCGGCTCAACTTAGACTAGCCCTATAGCTGGAGCAAGAGATACACCAGAAAAGGAAGGTTACGTAGAACTTGCTACTTCCGTGGCTGCGTGCGCTTGAGTTTGGCACACCCCTACTGTACATTGACTATGGCAAAATACCCCTTCCTCCCCCAGTATACTCCCCAAAATCATACTCTGTAGTAAGTGTGCTATGTGCTCGCAAGCACACGAACAAGCAGGAGTACTTTCATGGAAGTTTCTACCAGTAATAGGCATGCTCAGAGTGATTTCACACACTATACACTAAACCTCAGTAGATACATGCCTTCATGAATCAGGCCAATAATGTACTTTTCTTAATTCAGCAATAATAGTGTCACAGTGTTTGGCGTGTTATTACTTACCTCTCTCCCTTTGGATGAAGATGAAGGTCTCAACCACTAATGAGTCATGGCAAGCCCGATTTTGCTAGCTGTTCCTCTTTGCTAACATGCAATTCACTAATAGCGGGAGACTCCCTCTCTGCACATAGGCTCGCTTTGCTGTGTCACCCTCAGGCTTCCATGGTTTGTAATACATAAATGTTTATTCTTTAAACATTTTAAAAAAAAAATCTGTAAGCCTTTATAATTAAACTCAGTAAACAGTTACTGTTTATTCTGCATGTAAAATTATACAATATGTATGACACACTATGATTGTATTCTATTTTCATTTTTGTAAGTTTAATAAAAATATTTTTGCAACTAAAACTCATTACTATCAGCAATGGTACAATTGTGTACACTAACATTTGGTTTGTCAGGTCTTGTGTGTTTCTACTAAAGGAGATTATAATGTCTTCACATATATTAGATCAGGGCTGACGTTTCGAGCTTAGAATGATTGATCCCTTCCATGGAAACTGTGCACTTAACAATTGGTATGTAATCCATATTACTCTGAAAAAACAAACTGATAATTATTAGCTTGCAGTGGTTACTGGCCTTTGACATAATGCCTGGCTTTAATTTCTTGAACTGAGATCTCTTTCTTTGTGCTTGTTTGTAATGTTATAGGTGATGGAGAACTGGCAGCCATCACACTGTCTGATATTACGTTATTGGTTTCAGTTAGGCTGGGTACACACAGCAATGTTTTCAGCTGATTATCGGTCCAAACAAATGATAAACAACCGTTTGGCTCCATTTTGCATTAGTGTGTATGCTGCAACAATAAACGATTATCATTCCAGAGCACATTGTATCGTTTCATTTGATCTTTATACCGGACTAAAAATATCGTTCAATGATGAAACTATGTCGTTGCAATTCTGCAGTGTGTATATACTCATGACCAGCAGTGTCCATAGATCTCTATGGAATGTACAGATTCAGGATCTTTTCAGCTGAAGGTTATAACAGATGAAGACCACAGATTTGAAGGTTATTCGTGTAAAACGTGTATAGTGTGTACACATGAATCATTATGCTGATTGGGACTTTCTATTTTTTCTGTTGTTGGTAAAATCGATAAAGATGTCGCATTGGGAGAAATTTTCTGTAGTGTTTACCCAGACTCAGCCTATGATAATTTCCTCCACAGTATGTTTTTTTTTATCGAGAGTAGAATGCCAGAAGTTGTGCTTCTGAGATGCATCGAAATTGCAACCCAAGTTCAAAAAACTAATACACATATCATGGATGGTGCCAGCCTGACATTGGACTCACTGGAATTACATAATATAATTTTTATTCTAAAATTATTTCTCTTTCATAAATCATTACATAGATTTCCTTGACAGCCTGTGTCAGTTAAACTGTTCATAAAAGAAACATTGCAAGATATATTTTAGTCAAATTGTCTTTACTTGTTCTAGCTTTATTTTGTCACTCTCTAGAATCCCAAATGTTGGAATTTTCTAGTATACTTCTCCCATTTCACACACACAAGTTTCAGCAGTTCCACTTCAAGTTTTGCATTAAAGGACATTTGACTGCAGTTTTGACATTTTAAGTACCTTTTGCTCATTTCCTTCACAACTACGCTAAAAGCATTAGAATCTGGGTCAATGTAGTTATACAAAAATAAACCTTACACACAGAATAAACATTGCGTTCTTAAACAAAACACATTTTAACATTGCCTGTTTCTAACAGTTGAATGCAGTCCCTTAATGTAAGATACAATGTACTAATTGTCAGGGCTGCCATCAGAAATCGTGGGGCCCAGTACAAATGAAACAGGCAGGGCCTCCCTGATGAACGCCCCCACCGCTCTTGGTGAATGTCCCCCCCAAAAAAAAAAAAACAACAAAAACTTAATTTATGACATTAAGGGAGAAAATATCTATTATCCCTCATATCCCTCAAGAAATACAGCTTAACCCATTATCATACTTGGAAGCCTAAACTCCTACAAAATTCAGAGTAAACAAAAATGTTATAATAAAATATCTTTAAAATATACTTACCCAGATGTTGCAGCTGCTGCTCCCTGCTCCTTATTCTTACAGCGGCGGCAGGAACATCAGTGTGACGTCAGGTCACACCACACCATCACTCAGGGGCGGATTGGGAACTTAGAGTCGCCCTGGAAAAAATTCTGGAAGTGGCCTCACATGGGCGGGACCAAACACTGGGCTGGTCCGACACAAAAGTAGGCGGGATTAACTCGATTATCCATAACCACATCAGTTATCAGTGGCAGATGAGGCTAACGGAACATGCAATGGTAGGCGGAGTCACAGTAAGCAGACACAAAGAAAGGTTATAAAGTATTGTGCTACACCCCAAGTATTTATTAATGTAGAACTGAAAACTGCCATGTAAGAGGAGTGTGACTATATTGTGTAAACAAAAAGACATTTGACACACCGCACAGACAGTCCATGCCAGCCTCCTATCTATAAGAAAGTCATTCATTCAGAGGTCCCTCTCCCCTTCCTATACCATCAAGCATTGAATTCTGACTAAATTGCTCCTCAAGTGTGCGAGTATGTGGTACATAAATTATATTGTAATCTACACAGGGACTGATATGCATGAATAAAATGCTGGTGTTCCATACAGATGTACAACATGTTCATAATATTTAAGCTATATATTGTAAACTTGCGAGCAGGGCCTTCTCACCTCTTTGTCTGTTTTACCCAGTTTGTTATTACTGTGTTTGCCAATTGTAAAGTGCTATGGTATATGTTGGTGCTATATAAATAAATAAATGATGATGATGATAAAGAGTTAAAATAATAAGTAAATGCTCTGCATAAAGGAACTGTGAGTTTCCAAATTGGCAGGATAATCCATTCAATACCTAAATGAATTTACTTACAGAACCTGCTTAAACGTGACCAGGTAGAGAAACAAAAGAAAGATGCCAGTGCTGGAATATTGAAAGGACAGCAGCACTGTCAGATGTGAGAGTACCACTGTTCTGCAGTAGAATCAGATCATAAATGTGTAACATGGTCTCATAACAAGAATAAAATCCTTAAATACTACCAAATAATGAGTATGAAATACAATTTTGGATGTTATAAGACATAGAAAGATGACGCAGTAGGCTGGCAAGCAGATTCACTCCACAAGGAAATTCTGTTGCCAATGATAATCTGATATTAGCTCAGTACTCTCTCAGTGTGTTCAGTTCAGGTCACTTACCCATAGGAGTGCGCAGAACACTTCATTAGGGTGTGCACCCAGGGACACAGAGCGAAGGATACTCTGTGCCGCAGCTTGCTGCCGGAAGGGCGTGTACAGCAACGTGTAGGGGGAGGGTGCCTAATAGTTCCCCCAGTTCATATAACGCCAAACAATAGTGCCTCCAGTTCATATAACGCCAAACAATAGTGCCTCCAGTTCATATAACGCCAAACAATAGTGCCTTCAGTTCATATAACACCAAACAATAGTGCCTTCAGTTCATATAACACCAAACACCAAACAATACTGCCCCCAAATCAACCACATTACACCAAACAAGTGCCCCTGAACATATTATGCCAAACAATACTGCCCCCAGATAATAATATGCCACACAGTAGTGTCCCCAGATAATATTATGCCAAGTAGTGCACCCCAGATGATAATATGTCACACAGTAGTGTCCCCAGATAATATTATGCCACACAGTAGTGCCCCAATTCAAATTGAGACACACACTACAAACACTAAAAACTGCTTTGTAGTCCTATATGTGAGTCAACTCACCTCTCACACTGATGTTGTCCGTTCCTCATTGGGTAATAGAAGAGCTGTGAGCAGCCTATCTGAGCTCCAGGATGTTGAGCTACATGGGATCTCTCTCCCTCCTACTTGTGCTGCAGCCCACCCTCAGTGAAAAGTAGCTTGGTGATTTACTTCCAGGACTGCTTCACTGTCTGCCATCGGGGTGCCCTCTTGCGGTCGGAGTAAAAATAACATGCTTTAAAAAAAACAATTAATGAATGAAAATGAAAATATAAGAGAGCCGCCGGGCCCCCTGGTGACCCCGGGCCCGGTACAAGGGTACCCCCCGTACCCACCTGATAGCGGCCCTCCTAATTGTACATTCTGAATATTAGATGTGAAGATTGTTTTTTTATTTTCTAACAATAATCATTATTTGTATCATTTTTATGCAAATAGGGTACATAATATGTGCCATACAGAAAAATATTTAAACTCATTTGTCCAATGATATTGACATCAAAGCAATTGATGGATGCCTTTATCTAAATTAATTTACCATGTACAGGACTTAATTTGCCAAAATGCCAAAGAAGTTACTTGTAAAATCATCAGTGTTTCATTACTGGGATTTTTTAATCAGGCATCCTGGTGTTTGAAATATGTCAATAACATAACTATATTCACACTGCTGAGGACTTTGTTTACTTCTAAATGTCCTTTTTTCAACCAGCTCCCAAGTGAATAGATCCAACGTAATGAATATGGGGGTCAATGTTCCTTGTGGTACCTGTATTCATATGTCGGTGACGCATTGTGAACAATTGATGCGGAATGCATCTCACACAAAGACAAAACATTTATGTGAGAACACGTATAAAAATGCACTTTTTTATACTGGCAATCCAGTTATGTATGTAGTTATTGTGCAATTATTGTGAACTATTCTTTTATGTGTAAACATTTAATTTGAATGTGTATTGCTGATTCCTTTCTGAATATTTGTCATGTTTATCTTTTTTAATAGTGAGATCCTTAAGACGGAAAAAAAAAAAGTACACGCTAATTGTGGGACAGCATTGGTGATATTTTTGTCTACCTACATTTACTTGAAACAATACAATGTTTAAAAATAGACTATTGAAATACTTATCATGTGTTGGGAGGAAGGATAACAATCAGCTATAGCTAAACGCATTTTATAGAAGCATGATGACAATTTAGATGTGGAATCTCTCCAGAATATCAAATAGGTTCACTTGGGAATGAGAAAAAGAAATGTGCAAAACTTACTGAAGGAAAAGAAAACCTGTTGGTATTGCTATAAGAACTATAACAGCTAAAATATATGAAAGAGTTGGGATGTAATTACACTATCTTTATAACCAGAAATGATACCTGTTTTGACTGTGTAATTAACGGCATGATATTTATTTTCTATATGGTAGGATCAAGTGAGCTATAAAGCAATAATTTATGTGTAGCATAATATATAATTTACAAGGTGCAAGGATAGAGCAGTGCAACAGTCATAATTTCACTTTGTGTGTCTATACACGGATAAATGCTTGGTGAGACATCCAACATACGGACATCAAAGATTATTTTAGACCACATATGCACATGCTGTAACAATAGGGTCTTAGTGGCAGAAATGACCTTGGTTTTACTAGACACATATGAACTCTTTCATATAGAAAACACCAGTGAACGCATCACTTATGTTTCCTGCCTGACAATGGGAAGCTATCGCAATCTTTTACCCTATGAGTCTAGCTGTTAATCAAGTGTTCACAATGACAACTGACCACTATTTACATGTGAGTCAGATACTCCTGCTAGCGGCTGTGAGTGCAGTCGTTAACCAACTGTCACATGCCAGTATTCATTTTTTACATACTTGTCTCAGCAGTGGGTGTTTCTAATCAGGCCTACATCCTCTACTTCAAGGTTCATTTAAAATGAGTACTTATGTGACCTCTGACATCACTTTCAGGTTTCAGTCATGTGATATCTGACACATGACAAACTCTCTCAGCTATTTAAACGGGTTGGGTACTACACTGCAACAGTGGAATTTTCGGCAGTTAACCTGTCGACATGAAAATGCCAAAGGTAAAGGAAAAGGGGAAGAGGAAACTTACTGCACCAATTGTGGGAGTAAGAACACCCTTACCATGTATAGATAAAGTAAAATACTAAATCACTATACTAGATTGAGGGGTGCATCATAAACCCATATACAGTATTAGTTTAAAGAGGACCAAGAAGGTTATTTTAGAATTGATGCACCGCTTACTCCTAATTATTAATCCATCAGTTTATAAGTGGAATGTCTCTTAAAATATAGCTTTTATAATTCAATGCAAAAAAACATCATATTTTAAAAGTCAGCGAAATATGACAAACAAGTGTGCAAGTGAATAAGTAACAATAAATGTATTAAAATAACTGGATGCACCGATTAGTCTCCAATATTCATATAAAAAATCTATAACACATAGTCTGATTGATCTAGAGACAAATTAAACTTATCAGGTTAAACTGCAGTAGCTCCCTTTATATTTCTTTCGCAAAAGTTATAGATTTTTGCTATAAATATTGGAGACTAATCGGTGCATCAAATTGCCACAATCTGTCAATACATTTTGAGGGAAGAATGAAGAATGAAATATATTTAATGTTAATTAAAATCAAGATGCCTTTAGTGAAAAATAGATAGATAGATAGATAGATAGATAGATAGATAGATAGATAGATAGATAGATAGATAGAGCTAAATAATTTTCAATATTTGGTTCCTTAAGTTAAGAATTTAATTTTTTTTCGGAGAGAGGTTGAATATACCAAATATAACTATTGCTCAGGCTATAACATATACTGCACAAGATTGGTGGAGAAGAGAACTTACCTAGCTGTAACTATGGCATTTTTGTTTCAAATCAATTGTCGCTACCACATTATTTGAAACAATGTCTAGGTAAAAGGTAAAGTTATGAATCCTATGGACTCTGTCCAAGAGCAAGACCAGAGGCTAATCAGATTCAAGTGCAGAAGGGAATTAAAAAGTACTTTTTTTCTCTAAGCTCAGTCATCATGTTTTTCATATCATAATCTAATAGAAATTGCTTCTGGAATAGCCTGAGCAGTATTCTGTGCAGGGATTCAGGTATGATATTCCCATCATTTTCATATGAGCGCTGATTCTTATTAGTCATATACAAGCTACCACTTTATAATGCTCTATGTCTCTCTTTAATGCCATAATTCAAACTATTATTAGAGTTAGTTCTTACAATTTTTAAAAATGTGTTCCAATTAATGAGAGCTATAAAATACTCAGTATTAATTAAAGATGAGCGGGCTCGGATTTCGCTAATCCGAGCCCACCCGATCAGTGCGGATCCAACGGGATCCGAGCACTGTTCGGGTACTTCCGGCCGCCAAAGGAATCCAAAACGAGGCTATGACATCCAAGTCTCGCGTCGGATCTCGCGAGACTCAAAAGTCATAAATGCCCCGCTCGCGGCCGCCATCTTCATTCTCCCTGTGGTTACAGAAGAGGGAGGTTGTTGAGATCCTGTGCTCTGTATTGCTGATTAGTTTAGTAGTCAAGTTGTGCTTTGTCCTGCTGAGTCCAGTAGTACTTTGTCCAGTGCTCTGTCCTGCTGATTCCAGTGGTGC
This sequence comes from Mixophyes fleayi, assembly GCF_038048845.1. Lineage (NCBI taxonomy): Eukaryota > Metazoa > Chordata > Amphibia > Anura > Limnodynastidae > Mixophyes > Mixophyes fleayi. The sequence goes on from NC_134406.1 coordinate 160,734,857, forward strand.
TTTGGCCAGTGTCTGTCCTGCTGAGTCCAGTGGTGCTTTTGTCCTGTATTTTTTTCTGCTAAGTCCATAGTAATTTGATAATTATCCAAAAAAAAAAAAGCTTAGTCATCTAGCTACCTCGGTGCAACATTTTGGACTAAAAACAATATTGTGAGGTGTGAGGTGTTCACAATAGACTGGAAATTAGTGGAAATGAATGTTATTGAGCTTAATAATAGTGTAGGAATGAAAACAAACCCAAAATATGGATTTTAGCACTTTTTATGCTTTTTAAAAAAAAAAATCAGAACCAAAACCTTTCGTGGGGTGTTTTGTCAAAACAAATCAGAACCCAAAACCTCAAGCTCTTGCACCAAAACTCTTTGAGCAATGCGTAACTTAACTTTAACATAAAAACACGGACATGTTCATTAAATTTGTCAAAATAAGGTTGCCGTTTATTTAAAATAAGATAAGTCCTTACTCTGTACCTGGTGGCAACAAGAGCAAAGCAATCAGCTAACAACCAATCTTTAAACCAAAACAGTGGGAGGTAAATCGGTCTTACCACTGTACCAAGAATAAAATCATTACAATTTGCCAGTACTAAATCTGGCATCGTCGTGACTGCTCCCACTCTGGACTCAACATTGACGTGCCCACACAGGGCAAGTCAAGGGATTCTCCACACAAAATGATCTAGAGTTGAGTTACTTTGAAAAGGGCAGTGACATGCAGCCAATCAATGGTAGCAAATTTGATTAGTCACTGACTACACCATTCCCCCGCCTACTGCGCCTCACCTGTAACAAGGAAAGTAAGGTTAAACAATAAAAAACTAACTAGATCTACGACGGGCAGGAGGGAGGTATCCGAAGATCTAGGAAAGAAATCCAGACCCAATTGGGAGGATGATTTATAGACAAAACTGTGAAATGGAAAAACTTAACCCCTAATCTTTAAGTGCTAACAATAACATAAACACAATATTTTAATTGCCTTCAGCTTATGGATTCACTTAAACAAAGCAGTTTTTCATGTGCAAGGAAGCTTTAGACAACTGGTCCTTTTGTTTCTAGCATTTTTAATATCGCATTCAATAACTTTGTTGTAGGTTGAAAGACAATGAAGGACCTAGTGAAATATATGTTACCAATTTTTAACTCATTCTCTATTTTTAAACATTCAGTTAATAGCATGTATGTTAAAAATGTTAATTAAATTGCATAATAATGATTAGAAACAATGAGGACTTCTGTCATGCTATACTAAAAATATTGACAAGCAGAGATTTGCACCTCCCATGATAACATGGCAGTTTGTCACCATTGCTGCACATAGGGGGGGGCACAAGTCGGGGTACTGGTCATAGCAATGGGCCCAAGGTCATCCAAATTGGGAACAGGGGGACATATGTTAGGAGTTCCCTACGTCCATGGGCCCATGACAAGGCCCTACAGCTATTACTGTAATTGAATCTTTGTGAGGCCCCGAAAAATCAAAAATGTTACCAGCCTTCAATCACATTGCTCTAAAAGCCCCATGTGTCATGGCTGTGTTGTCATGGTGCAGGTCAGATAATGTGCAGGATGTGCGGGTGTCAGCACGCCATGCAGTGTTGTCATTTCTCAAGTCAGAAGATCACCAGCAGGGAAAATCTGAATCTTTGATATAACTCTTTGATCCAAATCTGCATGTGTCTCATAGAGTCATAGGAGCTGATGCAGAGTTGGATGCAAAATGGGTGTATCTTATTCTTGAAAAAATTAGGAAATTGAGCGTATTTCCAGCCATATGTAGAGCTGTAGGCATCTTGAGAGAAGCGTACCTCTGCATCAGCTGCATATGTGTCTGGTTTAAGATCATAGTCATGATCGGCTTACTTGTACCTGCCCTATAGAACATGCAAAACATATGCCTCCTAACAGCTTCTACATGAGCCGCATTTTGTGAATACAGCTTTATTGTACTCAGCCTCTGTTTGCATGTATTTTCCTTCCTGCATTCTGTCACGCCAGTTACAGGCGAGAGTAAGGGCCAGAATCATGCAAGCCTATATAGAAGCATATGCATTGCTCACATTGTGGGCATGTGCTGATCGATTTCACGCAAGATTCACCACACAAACTGGCATACGTCCAGGGCCGGTGCTAGGGTCCATGGCGCCCTAGGCACTTTGTCAAAATCGGCGCCCACCTCGCAAAAATCGGTGCCCCGCCCGCCACAGGAACACTTTGAAAATAGGCTCCCTCCTCCCCACGTCTTTCCTTACCTTGCCTCAACACCGCCGCCTCTCTGCTCTGTCTCCTCCCCTCCACCCACTGACACTGTCGGGCCGTGATGCTGATGTCACGGCCCCACAGTCAGTGAGTGGAGGGGAGGAGACAGAGCAGAGAGGCGGCAGTGGTGAGCAATAGCCTCTTCCCCCCTCCCCGTGGATGTATCTGAATGCTGTGCGGTGGCCGTGAAAGATATGGTCAGCGGTCGCCGCCCAGTTTTAAAGTAATTTTCATTCTGTGGCGCCCTCCAGGCTCCCTCCAGAGCCCGGCGCTCTAGGCAACTGCCTAACCTTGCCTAATGGGAGCGCCGGGCCTGCATACGTCCCACTCTGAATCTGCCACAAAGAATGCATGCCATTGATGCTTTGCTTGAAGTTTTGTAACTAAATAAACTTATCTCTCAAGATAAACAAAGTTTGTCAGGGGGTCCAGTACATATCATATTTCATCACTGAAAGGTGAATTTAAAAGTTAGTTGTTAGACAAAATAATGTATATCCTTTAAAGAATTAACAACATACAGTAATTCTGTGCAAGCTTGTCGTGTATCAATGTATGTAAAAAATATCCAATTATTATCCCTTAGGATATATGAGATAATTTAAGGTAGACCATGTTCATTATTGTTAAGAATTTCCTACAGTTTAGTATTTATTTTTGTATTAGGGGCTATAAATGAAAATTTTGTACTTGATATTTCAACACTATATTACGCTAGTCGAATGGAAGCAAGGATTGACATTAAAGTATTAACAGCATCCAGTGATTATTGCAGATCTTATCATAACAAGTATTAAATTATTCATTACCTGTCACGATAATCCTGCTCCCCCAGGTTCTGTTAATTTGTTTGATGTTAATCCTGCATCTGTTTGGCAACTACAATACACTGCCAAAATCTCCAGGACAGACGTTTCTACTATGTGTCCCATGTTAAGCACATATGATAAGACAAAAATTGTAAAGCAAAACCTTTTGTCATCAGTTCTGTTCATAGAAGTGCAATGTTATGTTTTTCCACTAGATAGTAACATTTATAGTACTTAATAAATTTCTCCCAGTTACTAATATCACGGAATACCCATAGGAAGGTTGTAGACAAGTAATGGCAATTTGTACTACAACTAGCACCTTTAGACCTCTACATAACTGCAGTTGAGCCAAATGTCAGAAACTGTAAGGCTCCATAATAATTAAGATCTGTGATGAACCGAGTTTAATATCACCTTAACCAGCCAGTCCCTCGTTTCTCACAAAATGTGGAGCATAACAACATATACTTTTTATAGCACTGTTAATGTTCACCAGCTCACCAGAGTACAAATGCAGTGTCTAATTATATGTGGCTAAGAGGATGTTGTAGCCATGCCTATATAGGAGACTTTTTCACTATATGTTACTCATTGTAAAAATGTATATTGCATAGTGTATATTGTTGATTTTGCATTGATGTTGTTATACATTTCTCTTAAATTGAAGCAAGGTGGGTTATGGGTAAGGATCAGGTGGGGTCCAATTCCAGGATACAGGTGAAGGGGCTGTTGCATTCATTCTCCCCCTCCTTTCTCTACGGGAAGTCCTGATCAGCTGTAAGCTAGGTTTGGCTGAAAAAGATTGTAAGTGGCTTATACTGGGAGTGTCATTTAATCATCTTTGTCTTGCCCCTTATTTAACCTAAGTATGTCCCCATTGTCTCAGGTTGTATTCCACCAGACTCCTGAAAGCCATCCCAGCAGGGGACCAAGTAAGGTATTGAGATAAGAAGGAACAGCACTGTAACAGCCCTTTTTAACAGACAGCCACTCTCAGAGGATCCCACTATTTAAGGCCACCCCTGGAACTGGGGAGCTCTTCAGGGTAGAGAGAAAAGAGCGAGAGCCAGGGAAGCTGGGGTGTGTCTTTTGTGATTTGATTCTGGGAAGAACTCCAGCCTTGAGGTCTAGGCTTCTGTTGGTACATCTGCAGCTCAGAAGAACTCCATGGGTCTTGGATTCTGCAAGTCAGGTGAATGAAGCTCCTTAAGCTAGTGGGGTAAGGGGCAGATAATATGGTGAACCAGTCTGGCATTTATTTACTTTTTTCATAGTCTAGTGTTGTTTTTATTACAATAAATGTACTGTTGTACTTTTCTAACTGCATTTGCCTGAGTGACTATAAGAAACCTAGAAGGTACTGGGTAGGTTTCCCTGACATAGTAAGGCACCCCTGGGTGGCCAGCCAATGTGAAGTGAGTATAATTGGGCCAGATAAACCTGGTACACGTGGTATCTTCACAAGGTCATTGGCTAAGTACATTTTCAGATGCTTGTGCATTATTTACCTGTGGAAGAGATGGCAACCGGATGCACTATAGGAAGAAGGCAAGCCAGTGTAGGCAGTGTTCTGCTGGTGAACCTTGGGTCCTTGCATTCACGTGGATGTTACTTTGACACATACTACCTTCCTAAACATTGTAACAAACCAAGTACACCCATTCATAGCAACGGTTTTCCCTGATGAGAATGACCTCTGTCAGCAGGATATTGTGCTCTGCCACACTGCAAAAATTGTTCAGGAATGATTTACCAAACATGACAATGAGTTCAAGGTGTTGACTTAAATTCTCCAGATCTCAATCGAAACGAGCACCTGCGGGATGGGCTGGAAAAACAAGTCAGAGCCACAGAGGTCCCACCTAGCAACTTACTGGACTTAAAGGATCTAATGTCTTGGTCCGAGACACCACAGGAAACCTTCAGCTGTTTTGGTGGCACGATTGGACCTATACAATATCAGGCAGGTGGTTTTAATGTTGTGGCTGATTGCTATATATATATATATATATATATATATATATATACATATATGTAAATATTATACATATAAGTATGTATGGATGTATGTATATATATATATATATATATATATATATATATATATATCATAGGGTAATGTTATGTTCTCACATGTATTGTAACCCATTCCACATGTTCACTTTTGATTTGTAAACTGCACTACAAGTATGATATGATCTATTTGGTTGTTACAAATTGCAGCACACTTGTAAACATTATATGAATAGTGAGTGAGTGTGGATAGTATGAATAGGACAGGGCTGTTAAAACCTACTGCAGAGACTCTAAGTTTTTCAATGCAGTTATTGTTAAATGATTCAAATTTTCAAAATACACCAGTTGCTGCTGAGCTTCATTTTCTTTAACCTCTATCAGATATTACTGAACTATGGTAAATGTTCCATGATTTTCAGTGTACCTCTTGTTGGCTTAGCATCAGGGGAGATGTTTTTCAGCATCATTTGGATGGCTTAAATTTGCCAGTTTCTAGTCTACAAAATGATGCTATAATGGGTCCATCAAGATTTCATAGTATTTTCACGTAATTTCCAAGTTATATATTTACAATATATCCTTCTGTTAAATCAGAAACAGAATAGAAACATCCATCTCAATATAATGTATATGAAAAATAGGTCAAGATGAACCGTCTCTCTAAATAGCATTTCTTAGCAATAAAGTAGCTCAATTGGCTAGGTTAATTGCAGTATACCTTTAGCAAAATGGCAATAAACACTTTGATTTGATCTGAATCACAGGGAGGTCTTATTTTAAACCTACAGCCAGATTCCAATCCCCAGGTGCAGACAGAAAGCAACCTCCTGCTCTTCAGATTTCTCTTTCTCCTTCAAATGTAATCTTTTCAGGTTAGTCTTAGGAGTGTATCTAATTCATTTTTTTCCAGCTTAGCAAACCTTGCCCCGAGTCATTTCCAATTTGATCCCTTGCTGAGAGTGGAGTCACATTCTCTGCAAGAAGTCAGTTTGGTTCCAGTGATTATCTCCGTTGAATGAGCATGCTCAGATGAAGTCGTGTACTCAATGGCTTGAAAGAGACGCTTCTCCTGCTGGGACCGGCCGTTTAAAAGAATGTTAATAGGTGTCATGCATATGAAAGTGTTAAGCCTGAGGCTATCACAGGGCATACAGATCATAATACAATTTTTTACATAGCATTTGCCTTGTTAACAATGTGGAAAATTATGCATTACCAATGAGACTGTACATGGAGATTCCGCTTGTTATTCAATTTATATTAATTTCAACATATGGTCTGAGATTATGACCACATAATTGACATATTTTAGAGATACAAATATGTTTCTGTTTTATGTAACTATAGCTACAATTATGTAAAATAATTAGATACATTTTTTACACCGAATAATTAATTACCTCATTAGTTTATTAGCTGGGGAGGAAAACAAAAAACTGAATAATGACTAATGTTTCAGTTCAAGCCCATCAGTTTCAGCGTCTGTGTAATGCATAAGTCTATTTTCTCTTGGCTCTCAATTAATGTTAAACCTATAATAAACACTTTTGTTCTACCAGACAGCTTAACACAGCATCCAAAAGGAAGCTTAAAGGAAGTAATGTGTGCTCAACTCCCTTTTCTTTCGTAGAACTGTATTGTAAACCTTTACATCTAATTATTAATACTTTCATTTGAAATGCTTAACTAATCTGTGCAAAATGCTTTCTCATGTTGTGCCATAGTGGTATTTAAATATGTTGCATTCAGCTCACAAATCCATTTAGGAACTAAAGGAGACAGAAAAAAAATATATACACGACACAAAAATAGTGAATGTCTTAAATTATATATTTAAGTCTATTTAAGATTATGGGTTTCATTCTGTGAATGATCGCTCTAGTTTATCAGCATTTTTGGGAGGGAGCATACGAGAAAGAAAAAGTGGCTGATCCCAAATTATAGGCTTTAATACAGTTTTAATAATTATTACTGTAGCTGTTTTTATTTATAAATATTTGATTAAGCATGTCTATTTTCCTGGAAAAAATATAATAAAATGAATGTACCGTTTAACACTATTCACAGAGACAAATTTAGCATGCATGCAAACATTTATAGTTCACATAAGTTCTTAAGAGATTGTTAGCATATCTATTTCCTTTTTAATATTAACATGACTTGGCAATAAAATGTATGCTATATTAAGTATATTGTTTGTGTAGTACAGCAAAACGTGAAAATTGTGCAGATATATTGGACCCATAAGTAAGTTAGCTCTCAATTTAAAAACACATATATGTATGGCCTAAAAATAGGGACTCTCATTGTTTAGTGTTAGGACCACGCTATTAGCCAAAGCGCCTTGATGGGGCAGAAGACTTAACATACATTTACAAATGTGTGTAACTGAGAACTATGCGTTTTTATGTACAAGTATAAATAGTAGCTCATTTACTGGTTATAATAATATGCTGGTGGATTTTGGTTTATATAAGATAAAGTGTAACTGATGTACACTCTATGAATGTCTCTAGATCAGTACTGTATCCTTTATCTAATGCTAATGGTGTCTCTTCTGATCCTGCAGACCATTTGTAAAAATCAGTCAAATCAAGTGCTATGTAAACACCTAAACCTATGTTCCAAATAGTGTATGAAACCAGTCTTTCAAACTGAGATTTCACATGAAAAGTTGTTTGATTTGCACCAGCCTGCATTGTAACATTTTGGACATGACTCACCATGTCCTTGTACCTTTGTTCTTTTACATAATATTTTTCCTTGTTGTCAGATTCAAAATTATGTGTAATAAAAGTTATACACTTGAATACCAAGACTACGGGCCTGATTCATTAAGGATCTTAAATGAAGAGGTATCTTATTTCAGTCTCCTGGACAAAACCATGTTACAATGCAATGTGTGCAAACTAGTGTTCTGTTTTGCACATAAGTTAAATACTGACTGTTTTTTCATGTAGCACACAGATATCAACTTTAAATTTCAGTGTACAAATAAGCTTTCGAGTATTTGTGTGCTACATGAAAAAACAGTCAGTATTTAGCTTATGTGCAAAACAGAAAACTAGTTTGCACCACTTGCATTGTAACATGGTTTTGTCCAGGAGACCTCAATAAGATGCCTCTTCATTTAAGATCCTTAATGAATCAGGCCCTACATTATTATTATTATTATTATTATTATTATTATTATTATTATTATTTTTACTTTTATGTTTTTGTTTATTTATAAGGCGCCACAGATTCCATAGCACCCGATACAGAACCAAGTAACAGCTCTATGAGATAATACACATAAGTAACACAGATGAGTGTAATGCTATGGGGACCCACACAAAGTACAGCAAAAGACATGACAGGACATACAAGGAAGTGAGACAGTGGACAGACATGGGCCAATAGTTAGAGTGGACCCTGTCTGCAAGGGTTTACATTAACCCATTTGTTTAATCAATTCTAAATGTCATGTTCCACTAATATAAAATCAGTGGAGTATCCATGGATATGGGACCTCTAAAATGTACCATACAAAAGGGCATGGCCTGGCCTCAGAACATAACCATGTTTGCCTGGTTATAATAATACAGCACTCAGTGTTATGAATGTATTTTTTGGAAAGACCAGAATTATCATAAGAGAATTCTGAAGGTGCCAGTCATTATGCCAGTAAGAAAATTAAGGGGTCTAAAGAGTATAATGCGGTAGTGTATTTGCTTAAATTGTTTTTTTTAATCCAGTATTTTTGTGTTGTTGCTTTGTACATAATTTCATGGTGCACTACAGATCCCAGAAGGCCTTGGATGCCCTTTCACTTGTGATTCCTCAAGTGCCAGCATGCCCTGACAGTCATGGTTATACTGGAGTATAGTAATACAAGTGCCAGGGGACAACACGCTGTGGGTTTTCCTGCTCTAGTGCCACCAGCCCTGACTGATAGTGCTAGAGCTTCTTTGTTTTTTTGAGTGAGGCGCCGGTCATTTTTTTTTTTTATTTAAATTTTTTGCAGATGCTTCTTACACCAGGTGACAGCAGGTGCATTATATATGCCTCCCAACAGGTTTACAATAGTCTTTATTTGGACATCATTCCGATGTTGATAGGTGAATTCCAAATGATCCTGCATTTTTGTGTGTTTACATGTCTCCCTATCAGCATTAATTTGTTTTTTCGCTTTGTCAATAGCGATTTGGATGTCATTAATTGACTGGTTAAATTCTTTTTTTAATGTGTGAATATTGAAAGCTTCCACTGTAATTATATAATGAATTAGTAGTACATTTTAACCATTCAGTATAATCAACTCAACAAGAAAAAGACTTCTGAATCTATGTTGATGTGGGGTAAAAAAAAAAATGCTTCTAGGGAGGTCTTGGGACATGTAGAAATGCAGATTCATTTGAAATTCACCTAACAGCCCTATAAGAATTGTCTTAATGTCAGACTATTCTATAACTTGCCCGTTTGGCTACTAACGGAAAACTCCATAGATAGAGATTTTTTTATTTTTCATATCAATATGCTTATTGATTTCAATGACTTATTTGCATACTTGTGAAAATGACATTGAATTGAAAGGGCCCATCCATTTCAATACTTGTATGTACAATTTCCACTTTTGTTTTCATCTCTATGGTTTTGAACTCATCCCAAGGGTCTGAAACCAGTGAATACATTTGGTGATTTAGCTTGATTTACTGAATCAGTCTTCCATAGATTCACCACTTCAATACTCATCACTGAGAAATCAGTGGTTTCATTAATTTTGCAATGTCTGGCTATTTTCTTCAGACTTGTGGAATACAAGAGATTTGCAAAACAATTTGCCTTTCATAAAATTGGTTGTTAGGAAATGAACTTGTAATTCACTAACAATAGTGTTCTATATATCTATCTTTAGTGGATGATCCCTAAAATCTATAGTAAAAATTCAAGCAGCCCAGACTTAGCATTAATTTCCATCTGTTGCATTAATATTAAAGATCACCACCACCATGGTTGATAGCAAGAGTTCCTAGTAACAAGTGAAAAAAAAAATGTATTTGACCTATGGAACACAATACCCATAGTGTAAGACAAAACCATGACACCTGGCACTATAATTGCAAACAAATATGTTTGTAAGAACCCTATCCTAATTAATGGTTCATTTGCAAAAGTGGAGGTGTCAGAAAACAGTTTTAAGTAGAATATTACTGAGTAGAAAACTGCTACAACAGTAAAAAATGATAGATTCTAACAATACATTGTTTGGCACACAGAGTGTCAAATACAGCAGATTTGACAGCACATTAATCTGGTGCCATTGATTCCATGAGATAATCTACTATCTTTTAAAATTGTCTATCTACCAGACTGCATAATAATGTACACCATATAGCTGCATATAGGTTTGGCTATTAAATTTGGATGATGAGAAGGTGCCAGAGGATACAGGAAATAAATTAAGGAGACTGTTTCCTGAAGAAGAGGATTCCATTTTTATGTGGGATTTTGACTATCTTGTCTCTGAAGTAGGAAACAAGAGTTGGGTAGTGATAATGGTCAGAGAGGCTGTAGTAAGGTAGTCAGGGCTGCCATCAGAAACTGTGGGGCGCAGTACTAATTAATCTGGTGGGGCCCTCTTCCCCATACATGTGCCCCCCTCCCTATACATGTGCCCCCCTCCATCTTTGCCATACATGCGCCCCCTATCCCTCATCACAGTACATTCCCCCCCTCCCTCATCACAGTAAATGTTCCCCTCCCCCCAAAGTAAATGTCCCCCTTTCCCCTCCCTGCAATCACAGTAAATGTCCCCCTCTCCCCCCACAGCTAATGTCCTCCCCCACAGTCAATGTCCCCCCCACAGTTAATGTCTCCCCCACAGTTAATGCCCCCCACCCCCCATAGTTAATGTCCCCCTCACCCCCAATCACAGTTAAGGTACCCCTCTCCCCCCACAGTTAAGGTGCCCCTCTCCCCCCCAATCACAGTTAAGGTCCCCTTCTCCCTCTCCCCCCCTCCACAATTAAGGTCCTCCTCTCCCCCCCTTCCACAGTTAATGTCCCCCTCTCCCCCCCCTCAGCAATTAAGGTCTTCCTCTCCCCCACTTCCACAATTAAGGTCCCCCTCTCCCTCCCTCATCCACAATTAAGGTCCCCCTCTCCCTCCCCCCTCCACAATTAAGGTCCCTCTCTCCCTTCTTCCACAGTTAAGGTCCCCCTCTTCCCCCCTCTCTCTCCACAGATCAGGTCCCCCAGACTCTCCCTCTTCCCCCCTCCCTCCGCAATTATGGTTCCCCAGGCTCACCCTCTCCCCCCTCCCTCCACAGTTATGGTCCCCCAGGTCCCCCGGGCTCTCCCTCTCTCCCCCCTCAAAAAAAATAATAGCTCATTTACTTACCTCCTGCTCCGCGATGCTGCAGCTCTGTCACTGATACACTAGGAGTGCTGCGTGCGGTGACGTCATTACCGCGCCACGCTCCCAGCTTATCAGAGTCTGGGAGGCAGAGCTGCAGCATCGCGGAGAAGGTAAGAAAAAAAAAGGGGCAGAACGGTCGGTGACTGCGGGGCCCGGACAGTCCAGGGAGTCCGGACAGATGGAGAGGTCTGTCCGGGCCCCCTAGTCTGTCTGGGCCCCTCATGGTAGTACTGCCTGTACCACCCTGATGGCGGCCCTGAAGGTAGTATTGGAATAGTGGTTGAATTACAGCATGGGGTCTAGATGATATGGTGTGCAGGCATGAGAGGGGCCAAGAAATGCAGGAGGGGTGGTCATTATGGGATCCAAAACCAAAAGACAGTTGTTGTCAGCACTTATCCATAACACTGCATATCTGTGTGTATCTAGCAAAATGAAAACATGAGGTACTAGTTCATATTTTGATTAAAACATTTAAGCCTGCATCCCAGCGTCAAGGGCACCTCATTGTATGCAGGTCTCACACTGACCTATGTCTTAAACACCATTAAAATGCAGTTTAAATCAGATGCACTCACCTCCCAGTTATAGGGTCTAGATCTAGCAAGGGCTGGCTTGTAAGCCACACCTAAATGATAAATAGAAGGATAAAAGGGTGCTATTTTCTAATCTGTATTGCAGACTACCTACCAATTTGTAATTAAAAAGGCAAATTATTTATTAACATTAGTATAATATAAATCAAGATAATAAAACAAACATATACACATAAAAACATTAAACATTTTATTAAATCCACCTTATTAGTCAAAACAGAAATTTTTCATTATTAAAATCGAGCTCTGTGTATTTAAATTTGGAGATGTGCTCCCCAGTTTACTATCTCATTTAGTATACCAAGCTAAATTACCATATTCTTATTCCAAACAAGGTTCTGATTGGGCAAACCGGCAATTAAAATATCTAGGTAATTCAAAGCTCAAGCTGTTTGCTAAAGAGAAGGAGCCTTAGCCATTTTGAAATCAATTAGCATGAGGCTTTTAGCTCTGATTCCATCAACAAATAAATAAACTCATCTGTGGCACAACTTATTCAATAAAACCTTCCTCCTTAATAGAGCAATATGTATTTTCAACAGAGAGCTGCAGCTCTCACTTGCAGATCTCAAATGTTTGCTATTGCACAGCTATGTCACTCAGGCTACCAGCATGCATAAGGCAGCTTACCTGTCCGACTGGCAACAGCTGATTCTGCTCACAGCTCAATGTAATTCAGAAATTCACACAGTAATCCATAGAGCTTGTCGGCATATACAAGGTGTGTTCGCTCCAATGTTTCAAGATTGTGTTCACTGTTTTGTATCCTTGACAATTAGTTAACTCAATTATCAACACTCAATCAGGAAAAACAATTCTATCTTGTTGAAGTTAGATGTTAAGCTAAGATAGACCAGAAAATCTTACGAGTTTATCCACTTCATATAAAGTGGTTTCCTCAAAGAGTACTGCTAGATTGAAAGTCTACTTCCTTAACGAGACCATTAGATCCAATTGGAACCAACAGACAATTAAACACAGGTGGATCATTACTAAATTGAAGTGACCAAACAGTTGGTGGTCATACATTATATAAACTCAAACATTACTCATTAGATTCATCATCATATAAATCACATATTATTCATCATTATAATACCAATAATAATCATTAAATCATTATAAAAAATTTAATTTAAATGTATATTAAAATAGCAAGATAATTTTTTTAATCTCAACTGAGGCTCGAACTGAGCTATACATTCAGCTTCAAGCTCCTGTATTAAAATTAATTCATAGCTTAAAGTACCCAACTTATGCACTAAATTTAACTGCTCAGAGTGAGTCATTTTCACCTCTATTATATCTTATAGTCAATTTGAATATAAAAAGATACAACTGGCCGGCTTAGACAATACAAAAAATATGACAACATTTAAACAATATATAAACAATATGAAATATAGTGAAACAGATATAAATATACAATCATATTTAATTAAAACAATCAAATAATCCTTACTACTGTCTAATTAAATGATGCCTCAACAACCTTAATTTAAATTTATTGGTTTTTATCCCAACTGGCATCCGAACTCAACCACATTTTTATCTAGGGTAGATCTCTATCTCTTTGGGCCACAAACAAGCCTAACGACTGCTCTGTTCGAACTTTTTCATATCTAATAGTAGCCACATGGATTCGATTAGGCTATTCAGGATTAATAAAATTCTACCTCTATTTGACATATCGTCAAATTAAATTATCACTCAATCTTAACAAATGTCAATAACCAGCTCATAGAGTAAAACTAGACTATACAATAAATATTCTCTTCTACCTCAGGGATACATAAATTTATATAGCAGGACATAATGAGAAATCTCTTTTAATCAAAAACTTTTTGGACTTAATTTATCCCATTTAGCACAATGGACTCATTTAAACCACTCGGAAATAAGGTTCCAAGCAAAAAAATTCTAAAAAAAAGCCTCTCTTTTTCGTAGTAATGCAAATCTATCACCCCTCTTGGGGTGTGCTTTATTTGTTTTATTGCAAAAACCCTGACATAGTTTATGTTGCACATAAAAAAAAACATGAGGTTTTTCTGGGAGCCAGTTTTTACTGATCCTTCTAGGGATTGGTTTACTTTCTTATAAAAACTAGGTACAAGCTTATTTTTCAATATAATGCCCCTTCTGAATACTATTCTGTTCTTTCTTCAACATAAGTGTTTAATATTGTATCATGGTGTAAAAGGTTGAAGTTTTTTTGAACGATTCTTTTAATCTCACTTGACCAGAAATTACACTGACTCACGAACACTAAAGTTTCCTTACACTCATTTTTCTGATCATTCTTAAGGGGTATCAACACCTTTACTTTTCTTTCTAACAATGTTTCAATAGGTCTTCTGGATATCTAGGGTGAGATAAATTTTAGGCAAATAATAAAACTCTAGGATAATTGGGTGTAACAAAGACAAAAAATAAACCAATTTCTGTCTTGGTTATTGCTCTCTCCATCATACCAACCTGGAGAAAACACTTATATTTCATCAAATAGACTTGGGTAGGGTTTTCTTAGAAAACATTATAAAATTATATTCTCAAATTGCCTTGATGATTCTGAGAGATAATCCACTCAATTTATGACCCCTATCCCGCAACTCTTATCTGATGGATTGTATATAATTTGGGGATCTTTCATTAGATCCTTTAAGGCTTTCCTTTCTTGTGAATTTAAATTATCTTTCAAACACTGATTATCAGCTTTTTTACACAATTTCTTAAAGTCATCCTTTGCTGTAATGTAAACAGCTTCAATAATGCATCGGTTAAAATTCAGATTTTTTCTTTAATACTTACTTGTTACTCTCCTTGTTTATATCATATATCAACATTTCTTGATTCTCTATATTACCAGCATCTCTATTCTCATTCAGAAGAGAATCCACTATTCGATCATTTTCATCAAGAACAATTGGGGTGTCCCTAATACCTTTCTTCCTCAGCTTTTTATTTTAAAAATATCTTTTTCTACACAAGTCTCTTACAAGTGGTTAAAATCTACAAAAAATTTCAACAAATTGGGTTTATTTGCAGTTAAGTATTTCAACGCTTTACTAAGAAGAATAAATTCATGATCACTTAGTACCCTGTTTGAGAGGTTGAAGATGGATTTCTTTCCCACATTGATCTTTGTCTCTTCCTTTGTTTCCTCCACCCTCCTCTACATCCTCTTCTTCTAAACCTAAAGTACTTTTCCCTTTTGGTGACTCATATTCTCTTCTTTGATGATGTGTCCCTACATCTGGGTAAAACTGCTGACCTAAAAAATGATGATATCTCGGATTAGTTTGAGTTTTAGGTCTCGCAGAATCCCTTTGGTTGTCCTTAGATAGGGTGTGAATCCGTTTATTGATAAATTAATCTGTTTATTTTGATTTGCCCTCCCTTCAAAAAGGGCTTTAAACCTATTAAATACTGGAATTGCCTCTAGGGTATCTTTCTCATGAGCTCTTGTTTCACTATTTTGACCATTCTTCCTGATATGCCAACTATCCTTTCTCTTTTTAACTCTCTGGAAGTCCCTATTTCTGTCAACCTGAGAATAAGTATGCTTACGTCTGCGCCACATTTTCCTATTAAAAGTCCTCACATTACCCTCTTCAAAGTCTTGTTGGTCTCTATACATTTATTGTCTTTAATCTCCATAAATGATTTTTGATATTCAATCAAATTTGTATTCACTAATACATTTCTTTTTTGAAATGTAGGGTCAGATTCAAATTTCTTTAATTTCTCCTGCACCTCAAAAATCTCCTGTTCCAATTTATGTATTTTCGTATCCCTATATTTTAGCAATAATCGCAATTAACTCAAATGTGCAAGTTACAAGTGTTTGATTCCATTTAACGGTAAAATTTTCACTATCTTTAAAAGAACATACTGAGGATTATTACCACCGCACTAAGTATTCACATTCCCGATCTTAATTATAGCTGCCTACAATATACAGTGACAAATCTCAGGTGCACCCAATACATGTATGATTAGTATGAACAACAAAGAATAGAAAGGAGGAAAATAATGTTAAAACACAAGCTTTATTAATTCAATTGAAATGATAATAAACAAAATATTCCCAAAATGACCTGAGTATTACTTGTAGCAAAATATTAAAATAATAAAGTGTTGAAAAAAAAGACTGATAAAAAATGTGATAAATTGGCAGCTATGCTGCCAAGCCGCACTGTGTTGTTAATTATCCAATATAATGTTTTATATAGACATCAATATGTACTTTCTTAGTATCTGTTTATTCAAGTCCTTAGACTGTTACCAACATCTCACGAATAAAGATGATTAAACTACCCATTTAGCCTGATGTTGTTATTTGGTTCAAAAACATTGCTTATATTAGGAGAGTATTAACAAATTATTCAATGGAAATATTAGCTCACAGGATAATGATTGAGATTCACTTAGGAAGATATAAGAGCCAAAAATATATTGTTATTGCTCATAGGTATATGAGATTGCTGGCATACAATAATTACAAGCTCTCTATCAGACTGAGCTGTCTAGCAACAAAGCAATGCAAAGTTCGCATTACAGGACATCAAATCCTAAATGAGGTTTCTATATCCTTTAGTATATTAGTGTTCAGTCCCCCATCTAATAAACAATTGGTAGTAATGGTAACAGCTTAGGCTATCTATTTAGAACACAGCTATCTATTTTGCCACAATAGGGTTCCATGCACCTCCCATTAAGAAAGTCACAAGCAGTGACAAAACACGTTTGAGTTGCCAACTCTCACACACATCAGATCGGACCCAGCCCACAGAAAGTGACACGTGCGTTCCACTGCAGAACGCACGCCAATCTACAGTGTACCAGCATACTTACAGATAGAGGAGTAAATCAGCACTTAACAAGCCAGCCAACATGAGCTCTCTTCTGAATACCATCAGGAAGGACACCCTCACAGCAAGTATTGTGGGATATCCAGTTTCCTTTATGAGACTTTGTGAATCTTTGCATATACCATGAGGTTTTTAGACATGCTATTTTGGGGCTATAATTTTTGGACCCGATACCCACTCTCTCTGGATTTTTTACTTCCTTTATAACTGTTATTTTGTACTACATTGTTTAATTCTTGTTTAGTTGTATATATGTTTTTAATCTTACTTAAAACTGTTTTGATCTTTATTGACTTTTGCAGGTAGCACCTAGTAATAAATTAATTTTCAACCCATAAACAGCCATTGCTCACCGTGTAGACAATACTTCACATCGATATTTTATTCTATTACAGTTAATATGAGCGCTGGACCATCCCATTCCTTTTGAATTCTTAATGAATGATGCCCACTGTATTTTAAATGGCTTCTTAATATGCAGTTTGATCTAGTAAAAGAGTATAAAATGCTTAAAGGTTGATGTTCAACCATGACATGTCTCCGCAAAGCAATAATTTAAACATTTTAATTAAATATAGGATGCAGATACCAAAGTTTGGCAAAACAGAGGTCTAGTTTATTAACATGAGAAAACGTATGGTGGAGGAGAAAGCATAAGCATAATGAGGGACATTTTCCCTTACAACTGAGTATCCATTACCCCCAAGCCTAAGAGGACTAGCATTCTTTTTGGACTGACATAATGCAACCAACAAAACCGTCCCCAAGGGTGGTGTCTGTTACCGAAAGTAAAGCCTGACACTTCGAAGGTAGGTGAACCCTTTAGCTAAATAGCATAACTACTGCGCATCCATCAGGTATGATCTGTAATGCAGGTGAAAGAGCCCAAACATCAAAACCAAGTAATTAGAGCAGATGGCAAAGTCAACAGGAAAAAGGGGCATGTAGCACAAGCGAGAATAATCAACTCAAGTGACCATAGATGAGAACAAGTGAGCATAAGAAAAAGAGAGAGCTGAGAATCAGAAGGAGATAAAGACAGCCAGAGAGAGAAGGACAGGTAACACAAACAAAAGTAAAAGCCTCAGGAGCCAATGGCCAATCAGGCTCCCATATCTGGTGAATAATTATGTAAAATCCCTTTTTGCCCTTGCATGCAAATGCAACAAGGTGCCAAAAAGAGGAGAGAGAGAAAAAAAAGCAGAAGACCATGAAATCATGACAAGAGAAAAGGCAGCACATACTGTTTATATGCATCAAATTTAGATCTCCCTAAATGTTTAATATTCTGAATGGAAGCTCCAACAATGGCAGCTGCCCCAATCCTAAAGAAATGCATGCCAAAACACAGACTATACAACCTCAGCCACTCTAATGTTCATTTATGAATAACAGAGAATCGGATCTTAGAAAGGGGAGAAAGATCCCGGTGGACCAATCTCCCAGTATGCCAGACCCAGGCATAGTCTCATACAATTCCAACATTATATAGAATGTAAAAATAATATATTAATAGTCAGGGCAGGAAGATTGAGCCGGAAACCCAGACTGGAACTAGGGATGTGCACCGGCGACTTTTGAGGTCTCGTGTTTTGTGTTTTGGATCCGGATTTTCGTTATTTTTGAGGTTCGGATTTGTCTCGCAAAACACTTGACGAAAGGTCTCGGTTCGGATTTAAGGTATTGGATTCGGATTTTTTTTGAAAAAAACATAAAAAGTTTAAAAATCAAGTTTTTGGGCTTATTTTCACTCCTAGGCTATTATTAACCTCAATAACATTCAATAACAAGCATTTCCACTAATTTACAGTGTATTCTGAACACCTCACAATATAGTTATTAGTCCAAAACGTTGCAACAAGGTATCTTTCTGGACTGCGTAGAGGAGTGGGTCACCACAATATATATTAAAAACCCTGAACTTTTATGATTCGCACCAATAAATGTACCTGGACTGCGTAGAGGAGTGGGTCACCACAATATATATTAAAAACCCTGAACTTTTATGATTCGCACCAATAAATGTACCTGGACTGCGTAGAGGAGTGGGTCACCACAATATATATTAAAAACCCTGAACTTTTATGATTCGCACCAATAAATGTACCTGGACTGCGTAGAGGAGTGGGTCACCACAATATCTTAAAAACCCCGAACTTTTATGAATCGCACCAATAAATGTACCTGGACTGCGTAGAGGAGTGGGTCACCACAATATCTTAAAAACCCTGAACTTTTATGATTCGCACCAATAATTGTACCTGGACTGCGTAGAGGAGTGGGTAACCACAATATCTTAAAAACCCTGAACTTTTATGATTCGCACCAATAATTGTACCTGGACTGCGTAGAGGAGTGGGTCACCACAATATATTAAAAACCCTGAACTTTTATAATTCGCACCAATAATTGTACCTGGACTGCGTAGAGGAGTGGGCACTGGGCACCACAATAAAATATATAAAAAACCTTCAACAGATCTGCATTACACTACACATACGGCTGCTCCTCCATCCTCTCCATCATATACATGTTGGAGTTTTAGCGTGTGACAACCTCTTGTTTTTGATAATGTCAGTGCATTTTGAATATTTTTCAATTTGCCCCACACCACTGAATGTACTTTATCTATGATACGCAATACGCATCTATCTATCTTGACTGCGTAGTGTGGTGGCCCCGGTACACAATTTGGTACCGAGGCCACAATATAATTAAAAAACCCTCCACGTGTCAGAATTCCACCAAACAAGTATCTGGACTGCATAGTGGGGTGGCCCCGGTACCCAATTTGATACCGGGGCCACAATACCTCCTCCAAACATGGTACAGACAATTCGTCATTGAGATCCCAGACAGACAGGGTCAAAGTGTTATTGTTTGACTTTGTAAACCCAAAAAACTGTCCCTGTTGCACATAGTCGTGCAATGAAGACTGACTTTTTCATTTAAAGGCACGATCTTTCAAGTGTAGTGTTTGTAAGTCTAAGTCATATTATACTTTTGGTAAAATTGGTTTATTTTGTTCCTCTTTATGGTAATTAATTAGTAATAGAATTAAAGCATGAAATAGAATTAAAGTATGAAATAGAATTAAAGTATGAAATAGAATTAAAGTATGAAATAGAATTAAAGTATGAAATAGAATTAAAGTATGAAATAGAGTGGTATAGAGTTGTAGTGTGGTATAGATAGAGTGGTCCACACAATATAATAATAATAAAACCCTCCACGTGTCAGAATTCCACCAAACAAGTATCTGGACTGCATAGTGGGGTGGCCCCGGTACACAATTTGGTACCGAGGCCACAATGTAATTAAAAAATTGGGCATCAACTGTCACTTGTTTAATATCTGATACACCTAAATATGGACTGCACAGTGGAGTGGCCCCGGTAGTAAATTTGGTGCCGGGGCCACAATACCTCCTCCAACTTCCAAGTGTAGTGTTTATAAAGACAGACAGCGTCGAAGTGTTATTAGTTGACTTTCTTAACCCTAAAATTGTCCCTGTTGCAAATATTCGTGCAATGGACAGTTACTTTTTTATTGAAAGACTCAAGCTTTCAAGTGTAGTGTTTATAAAATATAAACAACAATACAGTAGTTTTAGAGCACGTCAATACCTCTTGTTTTAAATTATGACACGGCATTTTACTTTTGGTTTAATTTCTTGTATTTTTTTAAATTTGGTTTTACTTTTTGAACATGGCAAACGACTGTTGATTGGTCATATAATGCCAAAAAAAAAGGTCCAAGATGGAATTGTCCTTGGGCCCTCACACCCACCCTTATGTTGTTGAAATAGGACATGCACACTTTAACAAACCAATCATTTCAGCGACAGGGCCTACCAAACAACTTTGGCTGAAATGATTGGTTTGTTTGGGCCCCCACACCAAAAAAGCTATTCATCTCTCCCTGTACAGACTAAACAGGCTCTACTGAGGCAAGATGTCGTCCTCATCCTCAACCTCTGATTCCTCTCCCCCTACAGTGTGTACTTCCTCCTCATCACACATTATCAATTCGTCCCCGCTGGACTCCACAACCACAGGTCCCTCTGTAGTATCTGGTGGGCAGTGCTGTACTTCATTGAGGAATTGATTATTCATTTTTATAAACATCATTTTTTCAACGTTGTGAGGAAGCAACCTCCTTCGCCGCTCACTGACCAGGTTCCCCGCTGCACTAAAAACTCTTTCCGAGTACACACTGGAGGGGGGACAACTCAGGTAAAATAGAGCCAGTTTGTACAGGGGCTTCCAAACTGCCTTTTTTTCCTGCCAGTAACAATATGGACTGTCTGACATGTCTACTTGGATGGTGTCAGCAAAGTAATCATCCACAATTTTTTCTATTGTGACAGCATCCAATGCAGCGAGAGTAGACATGTCTGCAATGGTTGGCAGGTCCTTCAGTCCGGACCAGATGTTATCAGCATCCCCGCCAGTGCCTCTTTTGGGAAAACTGAGCTTTTTCCTCGCAGCCATAGATGTGGAAGAAAATGAGGGTGGAGCTGTTGGCATGTCACGGTCCTCTTCAGAGGACAATCTCCTGACCAGCAGGTCTTTGCACCGCTGTAGACTTGTGTCCGCCGGAAACAGAGACACAACATACGCTTTAAACCGAGGATCGAGCACGGTGGCCAGAATGTATTCCTCTGACTTTAAAAGAGTGACCACCCTCGGATCCTGGAAAAGCGTACGAAGGGCTACATCCACAAGAGCTACATGCTTGGTGTAATCGCAATGGCTTACCAGCTCCTCCCTCACTTTCTCTAGCTGCTTCTGCAACAGCCTGATCAGGGGAATGACCTGACTCAAGCTGGCAGTGTCGGAACTGACTTCTCGTGTGGCAAGTTCAAATGGCTGCAGAACCTTGCACAACACGGAAATCAGTCTCCACTGCGCTTGACTGAGGCGCATCCCCACTCCTTTGCCTATGTCGTAGGTGGCTGTGTAGGCCTGAATGGCCTTTTGCTGCTCCTCCATCCTCTGCAGCATATAGAGGGTGGAGTTCCAGCGCGTCACAACCTCTTGTTTGAGGTGATGGCAGGGCAGGTTCATGCTTTTTTGATGTGCCTCTAGTCTGCGGTAGGCACTGGCTGAATGCCGAAAGTGTCCAGCAATTTTGCGCGCCACCGCAAGCATCTCCTGCACACCCCTGTCACTCTTGAGGTAATGCTGCACCACCAAATTAATGGTGTGGGCAAAACATGGGACGTGCTGGAAATTGCCCATATTTAATGCCCGCACAATGTTACTGGCATTGTCTGACACCACAAATCCCCATGAGAGTCTAAGTGGGGTAAGCCACTGGGAGATAATTTCCCTCATTTTCTCTAATATGTTGTCAGCGTTGTGCCTCTTATTAAAGCCTGTAATGCACAATGTTGCCTGCCTTTGCATGAGCAGCCATTTTGTAGATGCTGCTACTGATGCAGCTGTTGCTGTTGCTGCGGAAGGGGATGCATCTACCCAGTGGGCTGTCACAGTCATATAGTCCTTCGTTTGCCCAGAACCACTTGTCCACATGTCCGTGGTTAAGTGGACAGTGGGTACAACCGCATTTTTAAGAGCACTGAGGACACTTGATCGTACTTCTCTGTACATTTTTGGTATCGCCTGCCTAGTGAAGTGGAATCTCGAGGGGATTTGGTACCGGGGACACAATACCTCCATCAACCCTCTAAATCCCACTCCACTGATGGCGGACACCGGGCGCACGTCTAACACCAACATTGCAGTTACAGCCGCAGTTATACGCTTTGCAATAGGGTGACTACTATCGTATTTTGTGGTCATGGCAAACGACTGTTGGACGGTCAATTGTTTTGTGAAAGACTTAGCGGTCTTACGACTTCCCCTCTGGGAAGATGACCGACTAACAGCAGCAACAGCAGCAGTGGCAGTAGTAGGCGTACCGCTGCAGGATTCCTCGGATGAATCCCGTATTGAGGAGGACTCAGTCTGGCTGCTGACTTGGGCTGCAGGACTGAATCTGATGGAGATTGTGGAGGAAGTTGACGAGGAGGGTGTTGCTGGTGTGTATCCAACTGGACCACGGGATTTAGGTGTCCCTGTACCGATGAGGGTCCTAGCCCCAGTTCCTGAACTAACCACTGAACTATGAAGGTTATTCAGGTGACGTATAAGGGAGGATGTTCCTAGGTGGGCAAGATCCTTACCCCTGCTTATTTGAGCTTTACATAAGCTACATATGGCCATACATTGGTTGTCTGGATTTGGATAAAAATAACTCCAGACCGAAGAGGTGCATTTTTTGGTCTTCTGACCAGGCATGACGATGGGCTTTTTCATCCCATGGACATCAGCTGTCTCCCCCCCTGGTGCCTCATTTACAATAACCACATCACCATCCTCATCATCAAGTTCCTCCACAGCGCCAGCTACATCATCAATAGCCTCCTCCCGAGCCACCTCTTCCCGTACAGTGATGGGAAGGTCAGGCTTGACAACCACCAACACCCTTGGACTCGCCTTGGGGATTTGTGATAATTTCTCTTTAGAAGGCAGAGTTGTTTGCTGTTTTGTTGCTGACAGCATAACTCTCTTCAATTTTTTGTAGGGGGGGGGAGGAGGAGGAGGGCTAAGATCCGTGGGTGAAGCTGAACCACTAGTCATGAACACGGGCCAGGGCCTAAGCCGTTCCTTGCCACTCCGTGTCGTAAATGGCATATTGGCAACTTTACGTTTCTCCTCAGATGATTTAAAGTTTCTCTTTTTGCTACTTTTTCTTAACTTGGGCTTTTTGGATTTTACATGCCCGGTACTACGAGATTGGGCATCGGGCTTGGAAGACGACGTTGATGGCATTTCATCGTCTATGTCATGACTAGTGGCAGCAGCTTCAGCATTAGGAGGAAGTGGGTCTTGATCTTTCCCTACTTTATCCTCCAAATTTTTGGTCTCCATTATATGTAGCACAAGATACTGCAGAATGTGTGAACTTGGTAATATTGCAGTACCAATGGACTTATACTGCTGGATTGGTTTTGCAAATTTGGTTATAATTATTATATATTATTTTTTTTTTTAAATTTTTTATTTTTTTTTACTTTTTTTTAATTTTTAAAAAACTTGGGAATAGTGGGGAAAAAACTATGCCCTTAGAAGCACAGAGCACAGGACACAGCACCACTGGACTGAACAGGACACGGCACAGGACCCAGCAGCACTACGGAACTCAGCAGGACAGAGCACAGGACACAGCACCACTGGACTGATACTGCAGAATGTGTGAACTTGGTAATATTGCAGTACCAATGGACTTATACTGCTGGATTGGTTTTGCACATTTGGTTATAATTATTATATATTTTTTTTTTTTTTTAAATTTTTTATTTTTTTTTACTTTTTTTTTATTTTTTAAAAACTTGGGAATAATGGGGAAATAACTATGCCCTTAGAAGCACAGAGCACAGGACACAGCACCACTGGACTGAACAGGACACGGCACAGGACCCAGCAGCACTACGGAACTCAGCAGGACAGAGCACAGGACACAGCACCACTGGACTGATACTGCAGAATGTGTGAACTTGGTAATATTGCAGTACCAATGGACTTATACTGCTGGATTGGTTTTGCACATTTGGTTATAATTATTATATATTTTTTTTTTTTTTTAAATTTTTTATTTTTTTTTACTTTTTTTTTATTTTTTAAAAACTTGGGAATAATGGGGAAATAACTATGCCCTTAGAAGCACAGAGCACAGGACACAGCACCACTGGACTGAACAGGACACGGCACAGGACCCAGCAGCACTACGGAACTCAGCAGGACAGAGCACAGGACACAGCACCACTGGACTGATACTGCAGAATGTGTGAACTTGGTAATATTGCAGTACCAATGGACTTATACTGCTGGATTGGTTTTGCACATTTGGTTATAATTATATATTTTTTTTTTAATTTCTAATTTTTTATTTTTTTTTACTTTTTTTTTATTTTTTAAAAACTTGGGAATAATGGGGAAATAACTATGCCCTTAGAAGCACAGAGCACAGGACACAGCACCACTGGACTGAACAGGACACAGCACAGGACCCAGCAGCACCACTGACCTCAGAAGGACAGAGCACGGCACACAGCACCACTGGACTGATACTGCAGAACACAGCACAGCACAGCACAGCACAGCACAGAACTAAACAGCACAGAACTAAACAGCACAGAACTAAACAGCACAGAACTAAACAGCACAGAGGACCACCTAACACACCCTCCCTCTACCCTGATCAATGCCCGAGTGAAGATGGCGGCGACTAGCGGGGAATTTATAGGATCCGAGTATCGCGAGATCCGACAACGGGATTATGAGTCAGAGCCTCAGTTTCACTTTTGAATTTGGCGCCAATACCCGGATCTGTCTCGGATCCGACTCGGATCCGCAACGTTCGGGTGGGCTCGGATTTCATAAATCCGAGTGCGCTCATCCCTAACTGGAACCAGGGATAGGGTTACTGGGGGACACAGGTGAGGAAAACGTTGAAAATGGCGCAGCAGGAAAAGGAGAAGCAGGATAAGTAGTCGACCACAGGAAAGACTGGGAAAAATGCCCTGAAAGAGACATAAAGGCAATCACTGGGCATGCCCAGGCTTTGACCAAAGACTTGTGTAGTGCAGCACCCTAGAGGACTGGGGCACCCCTCAGGGACAATGGCAGGGTGCCAAAGCTGATGTGCGCTGGACTGGAGGACCCCTATCTGGGAGCACAGGCTAAAAATTGGGGCAGAGGAAAACAGCATGCCAGAGGGGCAACAAGGCACAAATTCACAGGAACAGGAACACCAGAACTCCCGAGACACCCCATCATCCATCATGCCACTAGGCACTAGGGGGAATAGAGGTAGTGAAACTGGGGGTGGGGAGTAGTGGGGGTGAGAAACTGCCCTACCTGCAACGATGGGCCTGAACTGCCTGCAGATGAGCGGCTGCATTGGTGCATGTGCACTGTGGTATTGGCCGCAAGGCCTGGTGTGCACAACAGAGGGGAGCCATCCGACAAGCTACATTTCCGTTGCATGGATGTGCGGTGGCCTTGAGCAGAGGGTTCGGAAAGCGATAAAGTGGGGAGATGGGAGCCTACATCCACGGAGACTGCAACTCTGGCACTTAAGCCAGGAAGGGACATAGCCACGAGAGGGCAGATGGAAATGTGAGGGGGGTAAGGGCTGCAAACAAGCAGGGAAACAAGGGGTGGGAGAAAAAAGAAGACAGAGAGCCAAGTATAAGGGCATAGAAAACAGGGGATAAATATAAAAAAGAAGTAGAAAGATAAGGATAATGAGAAGGCAGAGAGGCATAACAGGGAAGGAAGAAGCTTGAGAATAACATTAAAGCAAAAAACACCAGGGAGAAAGGAACAGAGCCAAGAGAAAGTGAGTGCAACTTATCTTATCCAACTTGAACCAAGGCAAAAAGAGGGAGATCAGCAGCTCAGTAAGGAAATTTATAACATGGCCTGCTAGGCTACTACCACACTCTCACATCATGGGAGTAACCCATGTCCCCTTAACCCCACTAAGGATACGAATCTTTTCTGTTTTGATCACAAACCTTAGCCTTTCAATTTACTTTGGGCTGATGATCATTCTTCCCTTGTAATGTCACATGCAGAACACATGTAATATCAAAAAGTCTCACACTTAAAGGGACAGCACTCTATATAATACTCTATATAATACACTATTTCCTGTGTGCTACATGAACCATTACAAACACTAAAACAACATTTACAATCTGTAATAAATACAGAAGTAAAACATTTGGTAACAGGCACTGGTATAATTACATCTTACATCATTGATATCAACTAGTGAGGGACATAAGTTTCTGATTTTCCCAAAAGCTTGGCATGAACTCTCTTAAAATGGCTTAACATGAATGATGTTCCTAGATGGTTAAGGTCCCTACCTCTACTGATTTTGGCTTTACAAACACTACAAATGGCTAGACTTTTGTCAGGATTTTCTTAAAAAAAATTCCACACATAAAAGGTGGATTTTTTTTATCTTATGCCCATGTATGACAATGGCCTTCTACTTATCACTGTCAAGAACTGCTTCCACTAGTGCAGGACTTACTGAAACATCATTGTCATCAACATACTCATTAGTGCCGTCGTAAGGTGCAGAAATATTCCCCTCACCATGTTGCAAATTCAAACTGGCATCCTTCATTTATGTATCACCAGCTATACTTTGGCTGCTAATCCACAAATTTGCAGAAAGGGTGGAAGGAGGCTTCTTTGTGAGTACATTATCAGAAAGTTCAGGCTTAGACATAGCACTCGTGGATAGACTCTCATCAGGGATTTGTGTCATTTCTGAACATACAGTGTCTTCTACTGCCTTACTGTAATTTTCCAGCTCGGCTTTTACACATAAAATTTTTTGGCCACCTCTTTTTGACTCAGAATAACAAGGTCTTACATTATCATGACAAACCTTAGAAGAAGATGCCTCACTGTCAGATGCAGAACTAGCACTCATACAGAAAGGCGAAGGCCTGATTCTTTCCTTGCCACTGTGTTTGTGAAATGGCATGTTGGCAATTTTATGTTTTCTACAGTTAACTTTCCGTTTTTTAGCAGCGTTTTTTTCTTTAACAATGTAAAAGCTTCTTTTTTGGATTTCAGTTTCCTTGACTTAAACCCACTATCTACTTGACCATAGGCTTTAGAACATGATGTAGAGGGACTAGTATCATCATAACTGGTGCCAGCAGCTGCTTAGCGCTCCTGCTCTTCTGTGAATTGATCAAGATCCATGTCGATGTCACAGAGAAATGGCACTGGAGACTGGAGAGGGACAAGAACACTGCTACCCCTTCTGTTTCTGTGTGTTATGTTCATCTTTTCGCTACCAATAAATATCCGCTGCGATCGCTGTGGTTCCAACATACATAGGTTTTATTCACAAAGTATATTAAAAAGCAAAGTTTGGTAACCATAAGCATGTGCCTGCCAGCACTGACACAAGCTTCTATGAGAACACTCTGGGGTCCAAAAACCAGAGCTCAACAATTTATACACTGTACAGTTGTAAAAGTAATTACATCACAGAGATATACAGTTACATTTGTAAGGTCTTCATTCATAGGTCAAAGGTTCTTGCACTCTTAGATACTCGACGTGGCATTGGTGAATTCCTCTGATCATTGTTCTTCAAACTGCCAAGTGTCCTTTCCTCAGGCTCTCGCCTCTAGACTTGTACAAACTGGTTTTTATGACCCCTGTGTACTGGTTATTTCGGGTATGAAATAGTGATATAATTTATAACTAGCGTTCGCAAGGTGCAAACGCTACACAAGTAACACTGGAAACTTTCTCATAAAATTGTGAGCAGATTGATACCAAACTCGATATAATTCAGATGTCAGAAACATTGTTTAGCTTTTTCCCAACATTATAATTTATATGAAAAAGAATGTAAAATACATTTTACTTATAAATAAAATGTGGATTGGAACCTTAATAAATGTGTATTATTTACAAGTGTAAGTGCGAATGTAAATTTGTGTTATGAATCCGTGCGATTGCATCACAACATGTGTCATACCAATCACAATCGCACGGTAAAACAAAGTAATTAATTTGGTTTACTTCATCCAATTATTTGACTTCCACATATGTGAGCAATGGCACTGAGCAATGTGACTGGAGAGTGACAAGAACACTGTCTGCTACCACTGTTTCTGTGTGAGCAATGACACTCAGCAATGTGACTGAAGACTGGAGAGTGACAAGAACACTGTCTGCTACCCCTGTTTCTGTGTGAGCAATGACACTCAGCAATGTGACTGAAGACTGGAGAGTGACAAGAACACTGTCTGCTACCCCTGCTTCTGTGTGAGCAATGGCACTCGGCAATGTGAATGGACACTGGAGAGTGACAAGAACACTATCTGCTACCCCTGTTTCTGTGTGAACAATGACACTCAGTAATGCCACTGGAGAGTGCAGGGCCATCTTTTCCATTGGGCACGATGGGCAGCTGCCCCACGGGCAAGGGGGCCCAATAGGCACGGCTCTTAATGAGAATAAATAATCCTGCAAA
The DNA here is from genome assembly GCF_038048845.1 of Mixophyes fleayi. Taxonomy (NCBI): domain Eukaryota; kingdom Metazoa; phylum Chordata; class Amphibia; order Anura; family Limnodynastidae; genus Mixophyes; species Mixophyes fleayi. Next base: position 160,763,899 of record NC_134406.1, read on the forward strand.
AGAAAAAACCTACAAAAAAAACCTACAAGGGTCACTGAGCTAGTACATCTATCTATCTATCTATATCTCTATATATCTATGTCTATATCTATATCTGTATCTGTATACATCTATATATCTATATCTATATCTATATCTAGGGGCCCTGATTCACTCCTTTGCCTGGGGGCCCATAATGTTGTTAAGATGGCCCTGGGAGAGTGACAAGAACACTGCCACCCCTCCTGTTTCTGTGTGAGCACTGGCACTGGGCAATGATATAGAACAATTTCACTGGAGACTGACAAGAATGCTGCCACCCTCTTGTTTCTGTGTGGCGAATGGCATTGAGCAATGGTACTGACTGCCAAGAATAATGCTACCCCTCCTGAGTCTGTCTGAGAAATGGCGCCGGATCTCCAGGGACAGACGTATTTATGGAATCCGCGAGGTATGACAAAGCAACCATGACATTTTGACTTGATTTCAGTTCCGAGGATTGCTGTTTGGCTTGACAGCCAAACAGCAATCAAATGCGCTGCATAGCTGCATACTCTGCAGTTACTGAATGACCCTTAATGCTTGTGCTACATTTCGCAGCAATATAATATAATAATAAAATGAAACATTGCCTGAAGTACATTTATAAATTTGCAGGCAACATATTTTTTAAAAATACTGATAAAAAAGCACATCTTCTGAGCATTTCCATATATCATAAGGCATAAAATATGTAAATATATGGTAAAAGATAAACACATTTTTGTTTTTGAAAGTGTTCTTGCAACATCTTAATGTACCTGTGAGAATAAATATACATTTTGACAAACTGAGCGGAATATATTCGTATATGTAAATACAACTAAAACATGTATGAGTGAAATTTAAACTATTCCTTGCAATAATAATTGCAGCTTTGATAATGGGTGAATTAACATCGTACTTGGAAAGTTTATCTGGTGTAAATTAAGTGTATAGTACTGAATAAGGTTTTCTAGGGTAATTTTTTTTTCTCCTCTCGGTGCTCTTTCTTTTGTAATAATTAATTATTAAAAGCACTTGTCTTCTTGTATAAAATTACAGAGGAGAAACTTTGAATATTAATATGTTTATGTCAAATATGTTGATTGTATTTTTCCTGTTGTTTCCTCTTTAAATAAAGAGTTAAAAAAAAAAAAAGCACGTGTCTTTGGAATGGGGAAACTTAAAATGCAATAAAGATTCCATCTAACTTTACTGCTATCATTGACATCATTTGGCCTGTGTATTGGAACTACATCATACAACAGTTTCACCAACTTAAATCTACTAAAGACTGATGTTTTCACTAGTTTTAAATCCAATAATAATCTGAATAAATGGCAAAAAAGTACATATTCATTTTACAAAATATGTAATCTAATGAGCCGTGATTTTATTGACTTTCAAATCAATTGAATTGTAGTAAATTTGATCTATTTTGCTCTTTAAATATCAGAGCTTTTCTCATTTATTTCAAAGTGCTTTTGGAACTACATTTTAAAATCAGTGAGCACTTTGAAAGTAATGCATTGTTAATTGTTTTTTTCCCACATAAATAGAGATTTGCCTCTAATGATGTGATGTCAAAGCAGAGAGTCTCCAGAACTCCCCTCACCAAAGCCAATCATAAGCAACCAGTGAGAGAAACCTAATGGGAAACACAAGTCTGTGGACTTATCATTTTTTCCTCCCCCCCCCCCCCCCCCATTTCACTACATCTAATCGTGACGAAAGAAAATATTTTATTTCCCGTTAGACTATTGCATATGAAGTAATGAATATTTTTTTATATTTAAAAAATTGGTAAATTAAGGTTTGTAGTGTGTATTTTATGCCTTTAAACTTTTTGTCATGTATGATTTTTTTACTATTTTAATATAATGCACAGGGACATTAGGGACTCCCGTTCCTTATACTGGAACAACTGGAGTGGCAAAGTTACCACTCTAGGGGTTATTATTATCCTTTATTTATAGGATGACACCAGGTGTCTGCAGCGCCGTACACGATACACACAGTAGACTATGCAGGGTAAAACAGTACAGAACAATAAACAAGTAATACCAAGACTAGGTAATCCAGCATTCTCATAGGTTCCAGCATTTTCAATTACCATAGCCATCACAGCCAGGGGGGGCTGAATGAACCCTGATGTTTTCAGTGCTGGGCTGTATGTCTCTTGGAGGGGGAACACTGTTTTTTTAGTTTTGCCTTAGATGCACTGACTAGCCTATAGCTGATTTTTACAATGACATTGCAATTCCACACATTTGCAAGGTCCTTGTTATAGTTGAAACCATCGCCATTTTTAGCTATTTATTAGCAGATATTTGTCCATTAATTTCAATGCTCCATTCGTTTTTATAGTATATCAATCATGTGTGCTACATGTTTAAACTCCAGTTAGGTTACTGGATTATTAAAATGAAGAGGAAAAGCTTCATACATGCATAGAAGGTTTTTTTTTGTTTTTGTCTCACTCACCTCACTGGATTTGAGATAAAATCAAGTGTTTGAATACAGTCAGTTTATTTTTGTCTGCTAATTCGATCTTTCATAAATTACTTCCGTTCTATACTTATCCCTGCAGAAATTTCTGGTTTCAATGGTTACGCAATGTTTGGCGATTTTGTTTTGGAGGTTAGTGACTTCTATGGCTATTTCTCTTTAATAGATTGACCAATATGAAAATCGTTATGTAAAGCGCTAAAAAAAAGATATCAAATAATATGCATGAAAAATAACTGGTTGTGGGTATTATTATATGAATTATGCTACACAAGTTCAAAATGTTATTATTATATGTCAGTGTAATGATTATGTAGTATATCTAATGACTGATTGTTATTTTCTGTTGATTTCATGTATGACAATGTGAATGTTTTATGTAACCTTGCAATGTAATCTCAACATGTGCTTTGCTAAAAGACATTAGTTTGAACTTATGCAAGTGTCATTAATCTTTTGAAACTAGCCAGGCCTGTGATAATTAAGGGTCTTGGAGGAGTTTGAAGCCCCAAATTTGTAAACCATCTAGCTACTCAAGCAGAGCAAAGGTGAGAGATTCTCTGAGGTGCCTAAACATTTAACTTAGTGATAGATAATTTACTTTGGAAAGCTCTGTGTCATTTTGGGAATCAATCTAACTTAATTGTAATTCCTAAGTAGGGGGTGAAGAGCCTGTAAGAAGGGATTCAAATCTTCTGATTTAGACATCAGAGTGTGCATTTTCATGAGGGGTCTATCACGGCTGAAATGTCCCATACTTCTCAATTTTGTTCTTCTTAATTGTTTGTGAACTTACGAAGCCGAGGGAGGCTCATGCTATATGTATATGTGATTTAAATGTGAAATATTAATAAATGGTTTTGGTGAACATAAGGACACCATAATAAATCCTTTGTGGTGGCATAAAAGGTGTATTCATTGCTAAGTGACTAAGGTGATGCCAGTCATAGCCAGCTGTTCAGATTGCTGTATCTGGGACAGGCTGGTCGTTCGTGACAGTCAGGTATTACAATTGTTTTGTGGTCTACATTATTGAGATGGTTCATTATTTTTAATATATTCATTGTCTGTTCTAAGCAGGGAGGTGAGATAAAGTTTTTTCACTTTTTTCATTTATAGTAAAAAAAACAAACATATAAACTTTAAATTTCTTACATTTTTTTAACCATTTGCATTTAGTACCATGGATCGAATCTGTAATACAGTGTTAGCTTCTGCTGGCCATGGCATTTCTGAAAATGAGTGTATACTTGCTTTGCAAAATAAAGTTGCATCTTGAAATGTTTTAATTGCTGAGGTTTGTGTATAGCTGTTGCATTTTGCGATTTTGCTGCTGTTCTGTGAGTACCTGGTGGTAAAAGTAGGCGACACTAATATGAAGGGAGAAAGTCTTCATGCATACCTTTGGTGATATATTTCAATAAATATTTTTAGTCTGTTATATCGTACGAAATAAGCAGAAATATGAAAACATCATTTTTTTTCAAGGTTCTGATTTATTAACATTTAAACAATTCGTATAAGTCCATTAGTTTACCGTAAATGGTACACGCTTGCACTGCCAATTATAATGATATGAAATATCACTGTGAATTTAAAATTGTGATAAGGAGGGAAATTCATGCTTGATACACCAGCTGTCATATAATGTCTACAGCCTCAGAATAACCAATTTTTTAGACCCAATTTTTCTACCATTGTAAGACAGCATTGCACAGATCTGCCACACTATGTTTTAAGTCAATGGATACCTTTGGCAAGAAAAATATAAAATCAAATGATGCATGTACAGTATTTCTGTCTACAATTTACATTTGCTTTACTAAACTTTGCAATAAAATATTTCTCAGAGATGACAATACCCTTGATTTACTTTACTTTAAGAACTCTACAATATCTATATTGCTTTTAAAATAAGTAATGCTGTAGCATAGCTATGGGCATTAATGAAAGTGTAATAAAAAGAAAAAAAAATGGAGTTACAGTATTTGCAAATTATATAATGGTCCCCCAATGTTCCATACAATTGCATACTACTAACATTGACCATGCAATAACTAAAATAATGGTTCTTAAAACTGCACTTCGAATTTGATGTAGGAGTTATCATCATTCACCACCATAAAATATTCTCTGAGATGTGTGCCAGCAAGTAAACCAATAAGATACTTCAAACTACATTCCTGTAGCTTTCCGGCTGGACTGTGAAATGGAAAACAGAGTCCTAGGAATGAAGCTTTAAGCACTGAAGACTATAGTAAAAAAACAAATGAAATTGTATATTTTTTTGTTAAAAAATGAAATTAAAATAAACCTTTGGTTTGCATTAAGTGCTTGAGGTTGGAATATACAGTAAATTTTGTGTTATATTGTACCCATATTTACAATATAATGTGGCTACATTTCTGTGTTGCAACCTGATGTATTTTGGCAGACTAATGAGTTCAGGCAAGCGGAAAGGACAGACATTAGGACTAGCAATCCCGTACCCACTTTCTATAATATGTATATAATATCAACGTCTTCTGTTTGTAGAATGCTTGAGTTTCAAAATAAAAACTACCACTAACCATGCATCTGTAGAAGATCTTTGTAACAGCTAAAATGAAAACAAGTGAGAAAACTATATCATATCTATATTATGTATTTCAGCAAATTGGCTTTTCAACAAATGCTGAAAGGTTATTTTCCCTATTTTTTGTTGAGCTGTAATGTGAAGATGAAGTGGCAACACTATAGTAATTGATCTTTCGCTTGTTTACATCAAAATGATTGCTTAAATAACTCAATATATATTGGTGTTCTCTTAATAAACATAAAGTATAAAGTACATACAGCTTTTCACACATTACTGCTCTTGATGATTTGCAGCCAGACCAGTTTAAAAAAAATAACGATGTTGAAATAAAAAATAATGAAAGTATGAACTCAGCAATGTAAAGTGATTGGTGGTGGTGAACAGGATTGAACAGGACAGGATTGAAACACTGTTTAAAGATTTGATGGTTAATTGAATTACCATATCCTGAGGTTGACAACAAGCAGCAGCAGTCCCATAAGCAATCAGAGTTTGATTAAATGTTCACAAGTGCATATTAACAAAACTAAAACAGTGTCAACACACACTGTAATGTCAACAAATAAAATTTGTTAAGTCTGTGACCACTATCTGCCTATGTGTGCGGTAATTTGCCAATCATGCTGACACGCCCACTTGTGATCTGGTTACTCAGTTTGAGCTCCAGATGGCTGAATCTGTCCAATTTGGTAAACTAGATGTGCGCAAATTGAAAACAGATTGTGTCTCTTGGCCTGAATAGTAAGATCACTTTGTTGTGACCAGCTTTTCAAGTTTTCATCTTAATGTTTCAGAAGCTTCATCATTGAATTCTCCAAAGCAGACATTTTTCTTTTATTAATTAAACATAGCAAAATGGGTTACAGGTCCAGTGGGACCTGTAGCGCAGAGGATTCATATAATTTCTTCTCGCTATTGCCTTATTGCCTTACATTTATTACATCTGATTTATAGCTGCTACATTTGTTCTTTATTTCTTTAAATATATTACAGTTTTCTTCCACTTTCTCCTCACTTTACCCTCAATTTTCTGTCACCATTACCCCCCTTCTCCACTCATTCTTGTCAGCTTCACCCCCCTTCTCAACAATTTTCAGTCTTTTTTCCCCTTTTCTCATGTTTCTCCCAGGTTATTTCCTCCTATTTTCCATGGCCCCTCCCAAACTCCCTCCCTCCTTCCCTGCCCACTTGAAGACTGGCTCCTCTGTTCTTTCAAAGAGCCACCCTTACATTGACTCCCTCCTGTCCCCTCCGGCAGCGGTCTTACAAGCGGCCAGAGAGTTTCTGATGGCCGCTGGGGCACAGCTCACATGTCCCCCTCATCACGACCCCGGCTCAGAATAAGGCGCGGCGGTTGGAAATCATTGCCGGCCATTACAGGGGTAGGAGCAAGCATGTGACCTGCTCCTTTTCAGAATGGCCGGCATGACAGCCGGATCAAAATGAGCGGCGGCAGGGGTATCCCCATCCCCTCTCCCTGCAGTCTACCAACAGTCCCCAGTATAAGGGGCATAGTGTGGCCCTCCCACTGCCGACTCCCCCAGCCTCCCCAGCAGCGGGTTTGCGCTTGTTAACCACAAGTCACTGTATCCATATCTTTGTGGACACCCCCACAGAAGCATTAACCCTCAAGCAGTCCACATTGCTAAATGGACACCCACACATCACCCACCATACATTCTGCATGCCAACTACCCCTGCCCATCCACCAGGTTCCCCATTTAAATTTATCAGAGGCAAAGGCAGTTTGCTTTTCCCGCCTGTGCCAACTTGTGCCCTCCCTCAAATTTCTCAACAACCCCCTGTTCTGCAGCACAGGCTGCTTTGCAGTGGTGTAGTGGTACCTCACCCACAGAAATAAATTTCAAAAACAAACACAAAGAAAACAGGTTTTCCCCATTTAGCAGCAACCTTAAAGTTGTGCCCATCCCCCTGTCCCCCCTCATGCCTCAATTTGGCTACACATTTGAGGGTGCCTCCCGCCCCACCAATGTTTCATTACCTTATGTTGGGCATACTGTTAACATTGTTTTATTAAAGGACGTTTATTTTGGAGTGGTATAGTTCATATAATAACATTTACGTGTGCATCTTTCTATTTTAACTCTTGACACTTAATCTTTACTTTTCTTTATGCATATTGCATGGCTAACTCTTCTATTATATGGATTCACCCAGGCAAGTTGTAGGTACTTTGTACATCATTCTATTTACAGGATGCATGTCTGGAACGGATTTGAGACTGGGGGCAGGTACATCTATTTTTTGCAGCTCATAATACGAGGGTGGACAGGTTTCTCAAATCTACCCGCTGATTACGGCGCATTCTTGGTCTTTATTTTTTCGGGAGTATTAGGCCTTATTATTTAGGCAGGGCCATAACAACGTTCTAAAAAACAATGCCAAGCACAATAGGTCACTCACTACACTTTTTTGGGGGCAAACACTGGCTCATAGGATTGCCAGGTGTGTGGATTATTGAGCGGCGTACCTGATGCTTTCAATCAATTTAGTTATCATCTCTGCAGCTTTGGAGCGCTTGGGAACCAATGTGTATCGCGTGTTACCTCCACTAATTTCTGATTGGAGGATATGTTATATACACTTTTACGTAGGCGACAATACAGGGTGTTTAAAAATGATGGACCCAATTTCAAAGCAATATATTTCATGTTGACAAAATGTTACAATTGCACAAAAAGTTACAAACGGTTTAATGAGTTATCAAATGTTGCTAGCCATTTTATAAATGCATTATGTGCCCTCTACCTGCTGTACGGACAACATCGAAAAGATAGAGGATTATCCTAGCACTGTCCTATGTACTGAAATGGTATGTCATAAATATTATTAATACTATCCCTATCATAAATAGTTAGTATGTGAGTATTATCCCTTGGCACTTCACTAATATACTAATGTGGTAATACCTTTGGTGTCTTAGTTCTCTGCATCAAAATTGCATGCGAAAACCAAGTGTTCTTAATAAAACAACATTTATTTGTGTCACAGATATATTGCATAGGTTCTGGCCAGAACTCTTACTAAACACATTAGAAAAGCATATATATGCATAATTAACAGTGGTACACATTTACCAATGATATTCCCTTTAGGTCTAGAAAAAAGTCCAAAGTTCAGTCTAGACATTAAACATCTAAACTTCGAGACAATAGATGAATTCATCCCAAATGCCTCTGAGAGTGTCTTCTTCCACTGAATCAATCAGCTGCCATGATTTTGTTTTTGAGGTCATTCAGATTATTCGTTGGTGGCATAAAAACGTGTTTTTTGACATATCTTGGGGGCCAATATTGTATCCCCAAGTCTTGTGGTCCAGTGTGACTTATCCTACGTTGACGCAGTGTGTCATTTAGAAAACATCAAATCTGAGGGTGCCAGACAGTTGTATGAGGGATCGCAAGTCCTTGGCTGGCATGACTAGTGGACTTGTGCAGGCTACGCAGAAAACTCTGTTTAATTCTCACATTGTCCTCTGAAGTACATGGTCATCCTGTGCTCTTACCCTTACATAAACAGCTTAAAAGTGTCAGAACCAACGACGACTGCTTTTTTGCATTGGAGGATCAATGCCAAAATGCAGATGAAATGTACGCTGCACCGCAATTACGGATTGAGTCTTGCTGAACTGCAGAATGCAAAACGCCTTTTGTTGCAGGGTCACCATCTTGGGGACGACTGATGCTAGGGGCTGTTGGTGCACTGGGAGAAGCATCTAGCTGTAGTCATTTGAAACTCTATGCCCACCCTTTCAAGCGGTTAATGGTTGCAGAGATATAGCAATTTGAAATTGGGTACATCTTTTTGAAGCACCCTGTATACTACACTTCACACACTTTGAATGCTTTTGCTGCAACTCTGGGGTTAAGGTATGCTGATTCAGATTTGGGGACATACTTCGCTAGGGTATACTTAACATATATGGATTTCCATTTGTGGTCTTTTGACATTTGTTGGCAGAGGGAATGTTCGGAAGTCCAATTTAGACCCACTGCACTCTGCACAATTTTCATGACTTCACTGGACTGCAAAATTCATTGACATGATATAGGTCCACTTTACGGGCGAGGCGGGCCTGAGGTTTACCTCAGGTGAATTTAATGACTGCCTTCTGGCCCCTTTAAGTTTGTACACCACATTGTAGCACTTGGCAGTATTAATGCTATGCCTAAAGTTACCCGACCTCTTAACTTCTATTACTATTATATAGAATTTAATTCTGGAAGTCGACTACACCTGTGGGTTTCATAGATGGAGCTGATGCAGTATTCCTTGCTGTCTGACTAAAGGTCAGAGGTTGCAGGCAGATATTTAGCTAATGGGCGTTGGGTTTGAATCATTGATTGAATCACCTACGGCCTGACAAGATATCTGGTCGTACAGTATGTTAGAGATGTCAGGTGAGCAGTATGTTAGATTACAGTTGATGTCTCATATCGGTGACACTTGGTTTCCTTCCTTTACTGAATTCATTTGCTACCACTTTTTCATCAGCCCATAGGGTTTCTTAGCTGGGACAATGGTACCCATTATATTAAGTTTGGGACAGCTACAGCAGCAGCTTTAAAGGTTTCTTCCATCGCAGCCTTAAAGCAATTAGTGCACTAGAATTCCTAAGGCAACGGGTACTGGTGGCGCAGGTGAAACAGGCTGCAGATGTCCCGTTTGATAATTAAGTAGCACGTTTATTGGCACTGCATTTTCCTTACCCCTCTTTTGGTGTGTCTCTAGTTACCGAGTTAGTGGGTCGGTTTAAGCATGTTGTGGAACAGTGTTGCTCGAAAAGCCAAATGCTCTAATGTTAAAAAGATTTTTTGCAGGGTTCTGATGGTCCAATGATGGAAAGGTCATTTGACTAACATGCTTGCACAATGGGTGCCGGTTGCTTTTATCTCCATTTTCTAGGGTTTGGTACCTTGGAGGGGAAAGCTCAGTTTAGTTCAGACTTCCAGGGCCCTTTCTCCAAATATTAATTGAAGACTCTATTTCAGCAACTTTATGGTTCATGGTTATCATAAGTCCCTCTCTGGCACCCACTGCTTTGGTCTGGGCGGCTACAGCCATGGCTAAGGCAGGTTCTTCCATTGTTGCATGTAAATCCCTTGGCAGCTGGAAGAGGGAAGCAACCGCTTCAGTCTCGGACAGATCAATTTAGGAGAGACCATTGGATAAACTTACCTGAACATAGGGACTCCAGTATAGATAGCTCTGTGTACTCCATTTGCAGGGGCCTGACCCCTTGAGGGAGATCTATGGTTGATACATGTCGATGGATCCTTCCTTACTAACTTTCCATCCAATGCTTTATTTAGACGTATTCACTAGAATATTCGGATCTACAGCCAGCTCTTTACGGCACCCATTCCTCTATTCCTTCAGGAACGGGTCAGCTACTGCTGCGGCTGAGGCGGAAGCTTCCATCACAGCCATTAAATCTCTGGTTAGATGAAAGTCTGATGCCTACAAAATTACGTACAGCTGTAGGAATAATGGATGCTTTCCTGTTACCCACCCCCTCACCTCTTTTTCTCTTTCGGTAACCCAGTACTTTGCTGCGTTGTTGTATTTAGTGGGGGCATGATGACATTTCTTCCTATTTTCTCCTGGGATCAAGGCCTGATTAGCTACGTGCTTCAGGGGTTTTATGGGGGTTACCTTCATATGGGTTACCGCACCCCCCCCTCTTAACCCAATCCATTTGGTTTCCGGTACCACCTGTTTGTCGGTGGTGGACAGCTATGGCCAAACTTAGATGTGCAATTGCTTTGTTTTGCTTGTAGGTACACACAAGGAGAAGATATGGATATGGGTATTCAGTCACTCATACATGTACTGGGCATCCACACACCAATGGGTGCGCAACTGGCCCTCATTTGCACATCCTGTGGTCATGAAATGGTTCGGTCAGAGGGGTTTGGGGTGGTCGTCCCTCTTTTCTTTATTGTCTTTAGTGGTGAAAAAGGATGGTTTAGGTAACAGTATGTCTCTTGATTTGCTAATCTCCATTAGGGAGGATTTGAGAGTCATCAAGTCAAGCTGGCTAGCGGTAACTCTGTGCTGGTTGGACGTGATACTCAGGCTATCCTGGAGGGGTCAAATCCCAGCCCCTGTGATGAGAAGTTTTCTTAACAAAGTCAGCAGGTCCACAGGACACATTGTCCGTGCACTAGGTGGGTTGTATATTAATCACCCTTTGACTACAACAGAGCAGAATCACTTGTATAGGGCAGATAGTGCACCTTAGGGGTCTGTGGATTTTCATAGAGGAGATATACTGAATGTTGGGGGAGGTAGTTTGGTCACTTGGCAGGAAGTGACTGTTAAAGGGCTACAGCAGAGTTTCTTAACTCCAGTCCTCACGCACCCCCAACAGCTTATGTTTTCAGGATTTCTTCAATCACGCACAGGTGACTTAGACTACTTGGCTGGGTCAGTAATTATCCCACTTGTTCCACGGACAGAAATCATCAAAAAAATAGCTGTCAGTAACTAATTTATATGGAGATTCTGCTGATTGGCCGCACTTCACTGCCCTCTTCAAAGTAACTTATTTGAAGTACATTGTTAAGTCTTAGAAAGTGAGTGGGTTTAGTGCAGTCAAAGGGAAGCATCAACCTCATGCAATTTATGACAAGAAGCCATAAGCCAAACGCTCTTAAATGCATCTGTGTGTGCGAGTGTCAGATACTTACTCATTTGGGGTTAAGTCCACTGCAGCTCCCAGCCAATAAGATCCACTCGAAGGATTCACAGTAACTATATGAAATCTCCCCCTGGGGGTTGCTGGGTGTCTTTCACTGCACTCCATCCGTCCCTTGTATGTCCCTAAAATGTGCTATGTTGATGTCATCTTTAACTAATTTTTTCTCCTTCCGCACAGAGCAGGCACAGTTCGGTGGGAAGGGATTAGCAGTCAGCAACTAATTCATATAGTGTTTCCGCTGATTGGCTGCAGGTCATTGCCTTCTTTGAAGTAACTTTGTCTCTTGACTCTTTTGTGTGGGGGACCCCTTGACCTGATTTGTGTGAACACATCATTGTGAGTCCAGAAAGGGGTTTAGTCACTCTGATGCCAGATTAAGCACTGACCAATCATAAATGATTATATCCTGCGAGCAGTGCCATGCACTGGTTATTGCTATTAGTTGTAGTTCACTTGCAATTTGCCTTTTTCATCACCATGTCTTGTTTTAAAAAACTGTGATGTTTGTTTGCCAATACATTTATGGTGTCACTGTTTAATCTTAGCATGTGAGTAAGGTTAGTGCAGTGAAAGGGAAGCATCAACAGTATGCAGTTTATGTCTATTTTAACAACACTTTTATCAAACCCTCAGTTATCACTGTATTAAATATAAAATAAAATATTATCTTCATCTTTATTGACCCATGGTAGTTCAATAGGGAATAAATCTTTTTTTCTGTCTTGATCCCCCATAGCCTTATGGGTGAGAGGGGATTAGTGCTGTTCCCTAAGCAGGAATTTATTTTTTATAGATGTGGGGAGAAACAAATAACAATGCTGAGGAGATCTATTTCTTTCTTTCTTTCTTCTTTATTTCAATGGCTCATTCATTTCTATGAAGTTTATCTATGTAATACACACGCCAGAAACCTCATTGAAATGAACTGGCCATTGAAATAAATCGGAATGTAAAGCTACTAAATAAGTAAATAAACTAAGTAAATAAATAATTTAAAACTGTACATGGAAACCTGAAGTATGGGATCCCCTTGAAATAGTGGGAATCTGACCAGGTCAAGTTAAGACAGTGCTGGAGCCTTTATGAAGGGTGCAAAAAACACAGTTTGCACCCACTCTCAAGAGATTGCTAGCATTTTGTTGGGGCTCTTCCATGCATTGGGGTAATGGAAAAAAATCTGCACCCTGAAGTGTCGACTTTGTCATTTCAGTGGTCCAATTACTGGAGTCCTTAAGACCCCTCCTCCTAAAATTAATATAGTATAAATAAGCAAATAAGCAAACACAAAGGTTTGCTTTTGAATGAAACAGTCTCTGTCATGATACCATGGTGTTATGGCAGGAGCACTCTTAGGTATCCCTACTAAATAGGGGTTCTAGTTCACACAGGCAAGAGAGAGATGATATAATAATATATTTATTACAATAGACAAGCACACAGTACCCAATAGCAAACGAAGAAGTATTTAAGCACAAACACCCATAATATCACCAAATTTCAATAACAACCAAACACCATTTTAGAGTCAGTTTCAATGCAACCAGTATAGTTTTAAATGTAAATTTCTGGCCTGGCCAAATTGTAGAGAATAGTTCACAGGCCACGATATAATGTTTAAGTGGTCCTGAGGCTGTAGTCTTCGCTAAAGAGAGCTCGGATCCACCGGATCTTTCCCAAGTTTTTGTCTCTCCGGTAAGACTTTTGATCCCAAACATTCCAATGTATAATCAATCATATTGCACTCCAATTCCTGCCAACCAGACTCCAAAAAAGGCCTTTTTAAACAGTTCATCTTTCCCATGATCGAAACCCTACCCTACAAGATTAATCCAAGTTCATATAAGATGCTATTGGCTCATATATCCTTAGGGGTGTCTGTTCTGGTGCATAGGAGTCTGACACAGCTAGAAGGAAAACAATAGCTGCTGAAACCAGTTGATGACTGACATAATAATGGTTAAATAAGAGAGTTCCCGGTTTTAATTCCTTCCATGCTTTTGTGATGTGGAAGGTAATTTAGGTGGTCCAGACTTCCTGTTTGCAAGAGGAGAGGGATGGCTGGCCAGAAAATTGAGATGTCATCCATTTCTAGATGATTATGTGTAACCCACCTGGCTTTTTTTAAGAATAATGTGGCTACATTTAAGTCCATTTTGGTAAGGTTTTTATCCACAGTCAAAGATTGCAATTATGTGCTTAATAAAGTTCAAACACAGTGCTATTCAACTATACAGTTTACATAAGCATCATGCATTTTAAATGTTCAAAGATAGATATCAGGAAGATGGTGCACAGCCAGGCATGCTGAGAAGATCCCCACACTGAAAAGCTGGTAGTCTCTGATAATGGGTCCACCCACTTTATATAAGAAAGTCCAGAGACTCCAGAATTGCCCTGCAGGTTTCCCACTGGGGATGGTAAAGGTTTTGGGGGGGGCACACTTCCCATTTTTATTTATGTATTACAAAGCTTTCACATTCATTTCATTGGATTTTCATTCCAATGGATATGGGCATCACGGTGGCTAAGTGGTTAGCACTTCTGCCTCACAGCGCTGGGGTCATGAGGTCAATTCCCGACCATGACCTTATCTGTGTGGAGTTTGTATGTTCTCCCTATGTTTGTGTGGGTTTCCTCTGGGTGCTCCGGTTTCCTCCCACACTCCAAAAACACACCAGTAGGTTAATTGGCAGCTATCAAAATTGACACTAGTCTCTCTCTATCTCTATCTGTGTGTATGTTAGGGAATTTAGACTGTTAGCTCCAATGGGGCAGGGACTGATGTAAACGAGTACAGCGCTGCAAAATCAGTGGCGCTATATAAATAAATGGTGATGGTGATGATGATGATGATGATGATGATGATTTTCCAGTGCACCCATAGATCAATTGCATCTAATTGTTTGGTAAAAAAGGTAAGTGTGCTTCGGGAAAAACACACAACGTAATACAATGTGTTCCCTAAAAGTGCCATAGCACATTACGTGAATTGGCTTGTGATGCCTAAGGATCCCTTTAACACTTTCTATATCTGTATTTACTGTAGGACTATGATAACCATGCAAGTTATCTGTATTAATATTGTATTAAGAACAGTTGGCTTCTGATATAATGTAGTCCTGTTTTTAGTCACCAACAAATCTAAAAAGGTATACTGATTTTAATCACATTTAATTTTAGAACCACTGCTATTTACAAGTCCTACAATATCCTTCAATATAGCAAGGCCACCCACCCTTTCATATAATAACAGAAATGTCAATATAATGTAACCTGCAGATGGCAAGTCATCAAAACTGATGAAAAGGCAACATATGCATTTCCTTCATGTAAAGAGCAAAAAGGTTACAGTAATTGTAGTCACCCTGTAGAACACACTTTTAAATTTTGCTTTCCAAATCAACAAACAAAAGCAAGGATAAATACATAAGAGGTATTCTAACTGTAGATCTTGTACAAATTATGTTCCACAGCAGCGCCATCCATCCCTGGCTCAATGTTAAAATACAAAGAAATAAAATCAAACTTTACCAATATGTCATCAGGCTATAGAGGTATAATTTTTTTAGTTTAAAAAGAAAAGTTATCTGTATGCTTAATAATGAAATCCCATTGAAAGTGGAGTTTTTTTGTGCACAGATAAATCTGTTTTACTGTAAGACGTGTTTTTTATTCCATACCTTTTTTTCTTCAAGCTGATATTAATGAGTTACAGTTTGCTAAGTGTTAATTGATTACCATGGCACCCACAGTCACATGACATATGATGTAAAGAGTAGAGAGGCTTTATGATGAACTTCTTCACTGCATGCTTATTTACATGGCCCCGCCCATTACTTTTGATATAAAAAAAATTCTGATTCACAGATCAGATGGTCCTCTTTTTGAGATTTCACTTGAGTGCTGAAATGCAAATGTATTTAAGTTGGGTGACCTTTCAGTTACAGAAAGATTTTGCAATGGTATGACAGATAGGAAAACATATGAAATCCACAACAATTATTCATCTTTAGATTTAAGTTATACAGGTGCAACACTTGCTAATTAAAAATTAGGATAGTATGTGGGACCGCACCTTTAAGATAGGCCAGGAATCCCTAAACTAACTCCTACAAATAATTAGGGGTGTGCACCGGCCACTTTTGGTGTTTTGGGTTTTGGGTTCTGATTAGCTTGAGGTTCTGGGTTCTGATTGGTTTTGCCAAAACACCCCACTAAAGGTTTTGGTTCTGATTTTGGGTTTTGGGTAAGGATGAGCGCACTCGGATTCCTGGAATCCGAGCCCCCCCGAACATTGCGGATCCGAGTCAGATCCGAGCACTGTCCGGGTATTCCCGCCGATTCCGAAACTTAAAACGAGGCACTGAGTCATAATCCCGCTGTCGGATCTCGCGATACTCGGAACCTTTAAATTCCCCGCTTGCCGCCGCCATCTTCACTCGGCATTGATCAGGAAAGAGGGAGGGTGTGTTAGGTGGTCCTCTGTCCTGCTATTTCTCGTGCTGTGCTGTAATGTGCTGTGCTATGCTGTCCTGTGCTCTGTCCTGCTGAGTCCAGTGGTGCTTTTGGCAGTGCTCTGTCCTGCTGAGTCCAGTGGTGCATCAGTCCAGTGCTCTGTCCTTGCTGAATCCAGCGGTGCGTTATGTCCTGTGCTTTGTTCTGCAAAGTGCATATTTCTTTCAAAAGTATTAAAAATTATTCCATAAAAAGAAAAAAAAAAGAAAAATTCTACAAAAATCCTTTTAAATTAATATAAAAAAAAAATATCAAAAAAGTCCTTGCTGAGTCCAGTGGTGCATCAGTCCAGTGGTCTGTCCTTGCTGAGTCCAGTGGTGTATCAGTCCAGTGCTCTGTCCTTGCTGAGTCCAGCGGTGCTTTTATCCTGTGCTTTGTTTTGCTAAGTGCATCTTTATTTTAAAAGTATTAAAAATCTTCCAAAAAAATTATAATTCGACAAAAATCCTTTTAAAAAAACATAAAAAAATATTCTAAAAAGTCTAAAAAAAATTATTGCAGTCCATTAACATTAATACTGCATTCTATTAAAAATTGTTCACTGTTCTTGCAGTATTTAAAAAATAGTACTGTAATACAACGTGTGCTGCATATAATGGAGTACCAAAATTTGGGGGATAAAGTAGGGAAAGACCAAGACCCACTTCCTCCTAATGCTGAAGCTGCTTCCACTAGTCATGACATAGACGATAGAATGCCATCAACGTCGTCTGCCAAGGCCGATGCCCAATCTCCTAGTAGAGGGCATGTAAAATCCAAAAAGCAAAAGTTCACTACAATTAGTAAAAAAAGAAAATTGAAAACATCTGAGGAGAAACGTAAACTTGCCAATATGCCCTTTACGACACGAAGTGGCAAGGAACGGCTTAGGCCCTGGCCCGTGTTCAGCACTAGTGGTTCAGCTTCACCCAAGGATCTAAGCCCTCCTCCTCCCCCCCTCCAAAAAATTTAAAAGAGTTATGCTGTCAGCAACAACACAGCAAAAAATTCTGCCTTCTAAACAGATGACATCACAAATCCCCAAGGCGAGTTCAAGGGTGTTGGTGGTTGCGAAGCTTGACCTTCCCATCACTGTACGTGAAGAGGTGACTCCATCCACCATTTGCAGCACACCCTCTGCATATGCTGGAAGGATGACCCACAGTGTCGCTCCAGATTTGGATAATCAAGGTGTCAAGGAGGCTATTGCTGTAGCTGGCGTTGTGGAGGAACTTGATGAGGAGGATGCTGATGTGGTTATTTTAAATGAGGCACCAGGGGGGAAAAAGTGGATGTCCATGGGATGAAAAAGCCCATCGTCATGCCTGGTCAGAAGACCAAGAAATGCACCTCTTCTGTCTGGAGTTATTTTTACCGCAATCCTGATAACAAATGTCTGGCCATATGTAGCTTATGTAAAGCTCAAATAAGCAGGGGTAAGGATCTTGGCCACCTAGGGACATCCTCCCTTATACATCACCTGAATAACCTTCATAGTTCAGTGGTTAGTTCAGGAACTGGGGCTAGGACCGTCATCAGTCCAGTGACACCTAAATCCCTTGGTCCTGTTGGGTACACACCACCAACACCCTCCTCGTCAACTTCCTCCACGATCTCCATCAGATTTAGTCCTGCAGGCCATGTCACCAGCCAGACTGAGTCCTCTTCAATACGGGATTCATCTGAGGAATCCTGCAGCGGTACGCCTACTACTGCCGCTGCTGCTGTTGCTGCTGGTAGTCGGTCATCTTCCCAGAGGGGAAGTCGCAAGAACGCTACGTCTTTCACCAAACAGTTGACTGTCCAACAATCGTTTGCCATGAGCACCAAGTACGACACTAGTCATCCTATGGCAAAGCGGATAAATGCGTCAATAACAGCAATGTTGGTGTTAGACGTGCGTCTGGTGTCCGCCATCAGTGGAGTGGGATTTAGATGGTTGATGGAGGTATTGTGTCCCCGGTACCAAATCCTGTCAAGATTCCACTTCACTAGGCAGGCGATACCAAAGATGTACAGAGAAGTACGAACAAGTGTCCTCAGTGCTCTTAAAAATGCAGTTGTACCCACTGTCCACTTAACCACGGACATGTGGACAAGTGGTTCAGGGCAAACGAAGGACTATATGACTGTGACAGCCCACTGGGTAGATGCATCGCCTTTCGCAGCAACAGCAGCAGCTGCATCAGTAGCAGCATCTCCACAACGGCTGCTCGTGCCAAGGCAGGCAACATTGTGTATCACATGTTTTAATAAGAGGCACAACGCTGACAACCTCTTAGAGAAACTGAGGGAAATCATCTCACAGTGGCTTACCCCACTTAGACTCTCCTGGGGATTTGTGGTGTCAGACAACGCCAGTAACATTGTGCGGGCATTACATATGGGCAATTTCCAGCATGTCCCATGTTTTGCCCACACCGTTAATTTGGTGGTGCAGCATTACCTGAAGTGTGACAGGGGTGTGCAGGAGATGCTTGCGGTGGCCCGCAAAATTGCTGGACACTTTCGGCATTCAGCCAGTGCCTACCGCAGACTCGAGATACATCAAAAAAGTTTGAACCTGCCCTGCCATCACCTCAAACAAGAGGTTGTGACGAGCTGGAACTCCACCCTCTATATGCTGCAGAGGATGGAGGAGCAGCAAAAGACCATTCAAGCCTATACAGCCACCTATGACATAGGAAAAGGAGTTGGGATGCGCCTGAGTCAAGCGCACTGGAGACTGATTTCCGTGTGTGCAAGGTTCTGCAGCCGTTTGAACTTGCCACACGAGAAGTCAGTTCCAACACTGCCAGCTTGAGTCAGGTGATTCTCCTGATCAGGTTGTTGCAGAAGCAGCTGGAGAAAGTGAGGGAGGAGCTGGTAAACCATTGCGATTCAACAAAGCATGTAGCTCTTGTTGATGAAGCCCTTCATACGCTTTTCCAGGATCCGAGGGTGGTCACTCTTTTAAAGTCAGAGGAATACATTATGGCCACCGTGCTGGATCCTCGGTTTAAAGCACATGTTTTGTCTCTGTTTCCGGCGGACACAAGTCTACAGCAGTGAAAAGACCTGCTAGTCAGGAAATTGTCCTCTGAAGAGGACCGTGACATGCCACCAGCTCCTCCATCAGTTTCTTCCACACCTGTGGCTGCGAGGAAAAAGCTCAGTTTTCCTCAAAGATCTGCTGGCGGGGATGCTGAGAACATCTGGTCCGGACTGCTGTCACAGTTGAAAAAATGGTGGAGGATTACTTTGCTGACACCATCAAAATAGACATGTCAGACAGTCCATATTGTTACTGGCAGTAAAAAAAAGGCAGTTTGGAAGCCCCTGTACAAACTGGCTCTATTTTACCTGAGTTGTCCCCCCTCCAGTGTTTACTCCGAAAGAGTTTTTAGTGCAGCAGGGAACCTGGTCAGTGAGCGGCGAAGGAGGTTGCTTCTTCAGAACGTTGAAAAAATGAAGTTCATAAAAATGAATTATCAAGTCCTCAATCAAGCACAGTAGTGCCCTCAAGATAATACAGAGGGACCTGTGGTTGTGGAGTCCAGCGGGGACGAATTGATAATGTGTGAGGATGAGGAAGTACACACTGAAGGGGGCCAGGAATCAGAGGATGAGAATGAGGACGACATCTTGCCTCAGTAGAGCCAGTTTAGTTTGTACAGGGAGAGATGAATAGCTTTGTTTGTGTGGGGGCCCAAACAAACCAATCACTTCAGCCACAGTTTTTAATATTTTCATTCTATATGTAGTTCCCAAAAAGAGGAACTGCCACTTCTATTTAATACTTTAATTGTATATGTAGTTCCCAAAAAGAGGAACTGCCACTTCTATTGAATACTTTAATTGTATATGTAGTTCCCAAAAAGAGGAACTGCCACTTCTATTAAATACTTTAATAGTATATGTAGTTCCCAAAAAGAGGAACTGCCACTTCTATTTAATACTTTAATTGCATATGTAGTGCCCAAAAAGAGGAATTGCCATTTCTATTACTACTTTCTTTCTTTCTTTCTGTATTTCAAAAAAAGAGGAACTGCCATTTCTATTACTACTTTCTTTCTTTCTTTCTGTATTTCCAAAATAGAGGAACTGCCATTTCTATTGCTACGTATTTTGTAGCTCCAAAAAAAAATAACTGCGGCCTTAACTGCTATGTTGGTGTTAGACGTTCATCCGGTGTCTGCCATCTGTGCAGTGGTATTCAGACCAGTTGAGGGTTTTATATTGTGGCCCCGGTACCAAATTGGGTACCGGGGCCACTCCACTACGCAGTCCAGATAGATGCGTATCATATATTAAACTACATTCAATGTTGGGACCAAATCCAAAATTAATTAAAATGACCTGTCATCGTCAAAAACAAGAGGTTTTGATGCGTTAGAACTACCCCTTGTATATGCTGCAGAGGATGTAGGATCAGCCATCTGTAGAGTGAAAATCTGACCAGTTAAGGTTTTTTTATTGTGGCCCCGGTACCAAATTGTGTACTGGGGCCACTACACTACGCAGTCCAGATAGCTGTGCAGTGGAATTGAGACCAGTTTTTATTTTTTTATTGTGGCCCCGGTACCAAATTGGGTACCGGGGACACTCCACTACGCAGTCCAGAAAGCTACCTCGGTCCAACGATTTGGACTAAAAACAATATTGGGAAGTGTGAGGTGTTCCAAATACACTGGAAATTAGTGGAAATGATTGTTATTGAATGTTATTGAGGTTAATAATAGCGTATGAGTGAAAAACCAACAAAAAACTAGATTTAAGCACTTTTTATGCTTTTTTAAAAATAAATCAGAACCCAAAACCATAAATCAGAACCAATACTTTTCGTCAGGTGTTTTGGCAAAACAAATCAGAACCCAAAACTTCAAGCTAATCAGAACCCAAAACCCAAAACCCAAAACCCTAAAAGTGCCCTGTGCACACCCTTAGTTTTGGGTTCTGATTTTTTTTAAAAAAGCATAAAAAGTGCTAAAATCCATTTTTATTTTTTTTTCACTCCTACACTATTATTAACCTCAATAACATTCATTTCCACTAATTTCCAGTCTATTCTGAACACCTCACACCTCACAATATTGTTTTTAGTCCAAAAGGTTGCACCGAGGTAGCTGGATGTCTAAGCTAAGCGACACAAGTGGATAGCACAAAGACGTGGCCCATCTAGTAGTGGCACTGCAGTGGCAGACAGGATGGCAGTTTGCAAGAGTTTGCTAGAGGAGCAAGATGGAATTGTCCTTGGGCCCTCCCACCCACCCTGATGTTGTTGAAATAGGACATTCGCACTTTAACAAACCAATCAGGAACAGTGAACGTAGTTTAATCTCTGGTACTAATATTTCTGGACTGCAGGAACAGTAAACGTAGTTTAATCTCTGGTACTAATATTTCTGGACTGCAGGAACAGTGAACGTAGTTTAATCTCTGGTACTAATATTTCTGGACTGCAGGAACAGTGAACGTAGTTTAATCTCTGGTACTAATATTTCTGGACTGCAGGAACAGTGAACGTAGTAAAATATTGCAGTACTAATATTTATGGACTTCAGGAACAGTGAACGTATATATATATTGCAGTACTAATATTTCTGGACTGCAGGAACAGTGAACATATTTATATATTGCAGTACTAATATTTCTGGACTGCAGGAACAGTGAACGTATTTATATATTGAAGTACTAATATTTCTGGACTGCAGGAACAGTGAACGTATTTATATATTGCAGTAGAATTTTTTTTATACTTTCTTAATAATTTTTTTATATTTTTTTTAAATTATTTTTGTATATTTTTTTAAATTATTTTTGTATAATTTTTGTATAATTTTTTTTTTTTTGTTTTTATGATTTTTTAATAATTTTAAAATAACAATGGACTTAGCAGAACAAAGCACAGGACACAGCACCACTGGACTCAGCAGGACAGAGCACTGGACAAAGCACTACTGGACTCAGCAGGACAGAGCACAGGACAAAGTAACCACTGGATTAAGCAGGACAGAGTGACAGGACACAGCAGCACCACTACAATACAACCTCCCTCTTCCCTGATCTGATCCCGACTGAAGATGGCGGCTGCAAGCGGGGAATTTATACAAACCGAGTCTCGCGAGATCCGACGCGGGGATTTGGCGTCATAGCCTCGGTTTCATTTTTTTCACCGCCGGAAATACCTGAACAGTGCTCCCCTCGGATCCACACTGTTCGGGTGGGCTCGGATTGCGCTAATCCGAGCCCGCTCATCTCTACAAATAATAAACAATGAATTGGAAAAAGTGCTGTTTGACTCATCTGAACCCCTGCAACCAGAAAGAATATATAATATTTTTATGTATTTTAGGTAAATCATATTTACAGGTCTCTTCAGGAATTTAGGTACTAAAAACAGAATTTCCCATTAGCTAGTCACTAACTGAAGCTTTGTCTACTATTTTAACAACAGGATCATTTGTAAAAATCTGATAATTCTCAGAATCAATTAAAAGGAACAACATGCTAATATCATAGAAGTCAGAGTCAAAGGTGACAATAGCAACACCCTTCTCTGCAGGATACATTATAATTTTGTTGTTCTTCACTGTGAATCAAGTGTCTGACGTTCTTGTAAAGAAAGATCTCAAAACACATTTATTATGTTAGACAACACGACAGAAATTATCAATAATTGTAAAAGACCCAGTTGGAGTCTTTTGACGTTTTAATATAGAATTGGTTACCATTGTTTAATAGTACTTCACTTGCCCTTGAAAATTTCCTGGAATTTCAAATGTCTCTCAAACATATACAGGTCTACCTCAAAATTGAGCAGTGTATTTTTTTCTAAGTGGTCAAAAGGTGAGTTTTGCTTTTTAAACACTAAACACAGGATATGTCAAATTACTGTACAAAATGAAAGATTAAAGATTAATTCTTCTTAGTTTTGTGCTTATATTTCTTGATTGCCAGCCCTCCATTTTTATGTGGCCCTGTCTTCTTGATTTACAGTAATTCCAGTAGTTTTTCCTAAACAAATTCTGAGAATGAGTAATAACTTCAATACTATCGCAGAAGTGGACTGATGATGGATCTCATTGTTATCTTCCCTTGGCATATTATGCTACATCTAAGGAAATTTTGTTGCCTTTATTAGATTATATTTTATTTTACTGTACCATAGTTATAATTAACTTAGATAATTCTATTAACATTGACCTGATTTATGGTAATTATTGTTAACTAATATTCTCATCTTTTAATATACAAATAAATACATGTTCATGATTATTTTTAATTATTACCTTTTTAATAATATAACGATTAAGGACATTTAGAGTTAGGAGTCCAACTCGAAGGTTTAGTCTGTACTTTGGCCAAACTACGTTGCACTGCAAGGGGATTAAATTTAAATTGTACAGACAGAGTTCGAAGGGGAGTGGGTCCTAGCTTTGTGTACTACATGAAAAAGCAGACACTATATTCCTTGTATTGTGAAAATCTGCATTCTTAAGCTGCATTTGCTTCTAATTCTAACATTTTATTGAGCCTTAACTAAATTATGGGTATTGATTTTAAGCTCCAATCACTTGTCCTTCTACATTGTATAAACGGGTGAAACACTTTGGACTCAATCTCACTGTTGCCTTGAGACACAAATTACTTCCCACTAAGATGTACTTCAACCAATGTACTCAAGGTCTTTAACCACACTAATTGCTACATGTAATTAAGACAGTCTCTATATCTTCTCAATCTCACGTGGTTCAGTGTTCAATCATGTTTTGGGTCTGGTCTGTTTGTGGTTTGACCTAAATTCATGACTGGAATTAAAATGAATGTGAAGTAAAAGTAGTGACAAATTGGTGGAAAAAAGTGGTGGAACTAATAAATTGGATGTTGAAGGGATAATTATAAAGTTGAGGTTAAGGTGATAATTACAATCTGAAGATGAAAGTGGTGGTAATCTGGAGAGAAGTTGTTGCTGAACAGGAGGTAAATATGGTGATGAGCTGCCTAGGTTTGCATAGTGGTACCACTGTCCCTGATAGTTGGCCCACAGGCTATATATTTCCTAGATTACCCAAAACAGTAAATTTGTTTACAATCTTCCTTTAGAGTAATTTCAGACACTTCAATCAATCAATCACTCAGTGACGTGAAAGCATTATAGTAAAGCCTGCAGATATGGGTGGTGATGTTGTTGTCCTTGATTATAACATCTATCATGCTGTTCCTTTTGAGTAATTCTAATATTTGTGAGATTATGGCAAATCATCCTACTGTTTAAACTGTAAACAAGGCCAAATTGAGGATTGCATAGCCAGTAGCAATCTTCCTAATTTGACCTCTGAGACCACTGAAATTCTTACTGTCCCAATAACAGAAGAGCCTTGATGACCATTTGATCTATGAAATCTGCCTCTTCTCCATGTCCTTATGACTTTTTTGTACTAAAAGAAAATTAAGAACACTCTCACCCCCAACTTATGGACCTTTTCAACACTTTTGGTTCATCCACTACATCAGCTAAAATTCAGTGATTTACAAAAAAGGTAAAGACCCGACATTGTGTGGGAGGTATAGCCTCTTAAATATTAATCTAAAAAATTTATACTAGGCAACAGATCTAATGTATTGCTTTCCAGATTGCTCTAGCACAATCAAGTTGAGCTTATCCCTAGGTGCCAAGCTTTGGACAACACCAGGAAGACAATTAATCTAGTTCATCAAATTAACACCACTACAACTCCTGCCCTATTTGTGTCGTTAGACGCAGAAAAAACTTTTTACCGAATAAGTTGGCCTGTCAAGATGTGAGTGCTTGAATCACTTGGCCTGGAGGGAAAGTTTCTGGTTGCAATTTTGGCCATTTACCTTAACCTTCTGGTAAAGTTCCAATTAATAGTTCCCTCCCAGTGCCATATAGTATCACAAGTGCCTCCTGTCAGGGATGCCTTTTCTCCTTGCATTTTTGCCCTCATAATGTAAGCCCTGGCAGCAAGAATCAGACAGAACCCAATATTAAAATCGACCAACACAAACATAAAATATATTTGTCTGCAAACCAGAATCTTTTTTCACATGTGCCCCTGTCTACTTGTTTTTCTCACACATGTCCCACTGTCCATGAGCTTACCTCTGGACAGCTTTATTTCACATGCCCCCTGTCCAACAGCGTTTTTCTCAAATGCTCCCCTACCCACCAGTTTTTTCTCACATGCACCCCTGCCCTCCAGCTTTTCTCTCACATGTCCCCCTGCCCAACATCTATTTTCTCACATGCCCCCTGCCCACCAGCTTTTTCCTCACATGCTCTTTTCTCTTACATGCTTCCCTGCCCACCAACTTTTCTCTCACATACCCTAATACTCACCAGCATTTTTCTCGTATGCTCCCTGTCCCCCAGCTTTTCCCTCACATGGCCCACATTTCAGTAGTTGTCCCATCTTCCATTGCTTTTCAGCAGGAACATTTGCAGCAGTCCACCTCCAGTGTGTATCATGTGACTGCAGCAGTCACATGACATTCATATTGAGAGTCAGAGAAGCAGGAAGGACCATCCCATGTTGCTGTTAGTGCTCTGGCTATGCAGCCTTCTATTAACACTTTAGGTTGGCGGAATCTTTGTGCTGATGCATCATGGCAGTGAAGAACAGCCCAGTGGCACACTATACCACTACACATGATATATTTAGATCTAAAACTCATTGTCCCGTGTCTGTGTCAGGAAGATAAGGACCATAGAAAGATACAGGCATTAGATACAGTCATATCCTTGCTGGGTTAAAATGGACAGTCTGACTTTTCATTAAAAAAGTACAGGTGTTACGTAAACAAGCTAAAATAAATAAATACGTACAAAAAAATTAAAATAAGCACATATTTGTCAGAAGCCGGTAAATTCAGCTTTAAACTGTGTTATGACCTTAGGACACATAAACCTATAATAGCAGATTAAGCCACTAAGCGTTTCTGTTGCTTGTAACTGAAGAAAATGTGTGGAATTATTTTTTCTCATCTGGAACACAGGCAGCTTATTTCAACATAGGCACCTCAGAAACAAGTAAATCTTGTAATAAAAGTTATTGGAGCAACTTAACATAACCAATAACAATTGTAAATAGGTAACAGACAACTAATATATAAATCATAGGTGCCTACTCTCCCGGAATGTCTGGGAGACTCCAGAATTTTTGTGAGTTCTCCCGGACTCCCGAGAGACCAGGCAAAAATCCCGGAACCAGCATCTCCCTGTTGTTGTAAATGGTGGGGGCGGGGCTAACCGCGGCGGCGTGGCCCCGCCCCTACTACGATTGGCCAGAATTTCCTAAGATTGACAGGGGTGGAGCCTAACGGTGCACCGCGCATGGCCACGCCCCCTCGACGGACCCCCTCCCAGATAGCTGGTCTCAAAAGTAGGTAAGTATGATATAAATATAAGAATGGATGCAGCACAAAAATTAGTGCAATTGTATACAGTAGACTATTGTACCATGTTAAAAATGTTGTGTGATAAATAATTAAATTATTATTCCAATTAAATTATGATAATTTAATTGGAATAATGAATAATGTAGAGAGAGAGAGAGAGACAGAGAGAGGGAGAAAGAGAGAGAGAGAGAGTAGTTCTGTCACCATATAAATCCAGAAGGCTACATGATGTGTGTTTTTAAACAGGTCCCAGAACCCTGAAGTGACATAATTTACAGTAAGGACTATTTATCATAATTTCAAACTTTTCTGAACTTACACACCTATATGTACACATTATATACACAGATTCACACTCATGAACTTTCAGTCAAGATATAAGCAAGCAAATCTGTTTAATATTTTATACTTACAAAATATTCCTGAGACAGCTGTTTGAGTCCCCGCTTGTTTTTTGCAATTGGTTTTGTTAGCAAAAGTAGAAAAAACAGGAAAAATATTTAAACCTTAGGAAGTCACAAAAAAATGCTTCAGCAGGGCAATCCTCTGTGAAGTGTGTATCGCATGCAAAACAGCTCTATTATTATTATTATTATTATTATCATCCTTTATTTGTTAGGCGCCACAAGGCTTCCGCAGCGCCGCACATAGTACAAACAGTAGACTATACAGGGTATAACAGTACAGAACAATAAACAAAAAGTACCAATACTTCAGAAACTCCAGTCAGGCTGATGCAATAAACATGGAGCAGCAGAACGGGTAAGGAGACAGGAGGGAAGAGGGCCCTGCTCATGCGAGCTTACATCCTAAGGGAGGGTTAAACAGACCAGGCACAAGAGGAGCCAGTTGAGGCAATGGGAGAGAGGGGAGAAAGAGCGGAGGAGATGGGGTTAAGTGGAGTTTCATCTGCAACACCACTCAATAGTCATTGCAGCTTTGTTGGATATGAATGGAACAATATTTTCTGCTTCTTTTTTACAAACCAATAGGTACCCTCACTTTATGTTTTTCGACTTTTACCCTAACTTTGCTCACAGAAATAAAATTTTGATTTTGTGTTGCATCTTTTGCATTAATTTCAAATATATCCTTATGTACACAGAACATCCTGATCCGGACCCCTGCAAAACATGCCATCATGCCTTGCACATATATCATACTTGCCAACTTTTCCTTGTTGGCTTCAGGGAGATCCTGTATGAGGTGGGCATGATGGGGCGGGGCTTGACAAATCGCA
Source organism: Mixophyes fleayi (assembly GCF_038048845.1). Lineage (NCBI taxonomy): Eukaryota > Metazoa > Chordata > Amphibia > Anura > Limnodynastidae > Mixophyes > Mixophyes fleayi. The sequence goes on from NC_134406.1 coordinate 160,791,844, forward strand.
TCATTTGGCCCTACCCCCTAAACGTTTGTCACAATTTTGGCCAATTACAGCAGGTGACGGGGCTAAGATGGCGCAATATTTGTGTCATTAAGCCCCACCACCCGCCACTTATCTATTGTGGGGCCTAGAACCGGGAGGTTGCCCTGCTCTCCTGGGAGCCCGAGATGTCTCCTAGAAATGCGGGAATTTCCCGGACATTCCGGGAGAGTAGGCAACTATGCATTAAAGAAAAGCAGCTAATGAATCTCTACAGACTGAAGTGTCTTTTACATTTCTGTCTCCATTACTGAAGTCTTGTTGTCTTACCTGTCAGTCTTTGATTATATCTTGGTCTTCATGAATATGGCCACCTCCATAGGCATCAATACATGGACACAGGACACAATTTCTGAACTGTCATCATGCCACAGATGGCGAAGCCAACCACGTCTTGTACTGGCTCAGCATCAGGGAGAATGCAAGACTCTTCAGTGAATGAGGGAGATCACCCCTAGTTCAGGGAGTCTCCCTGACATTCAGGGAAAGTTGGCAAGTATGACATATATGCAATAGTATTCACAATAGAGTAAAACATTTGCTGGATGTCTTCAGCAGAAAATTAAACACATTTGCTCTCAATTTAACTGTGCCACTTGTTCATAAATGACCTCAATAAGTCTTAGCATAAAATAAAGAAATGGATGTAATTTGCTTTTCTCTCCTGTCAGCTACCAGGTTACAGGTCAGCATTATTTTTAATCTAGCGGAATATCAACTCATTTCACATACAAGGCGTATAATTAAAATGTAAACGTGTATAGAAAAAAAGGGGATAAAGTGTAATTTTCTATTATGAACACTAAAGCAGGATAATGTCATGTAATAGGTGTAGAGTAAGATACCACACAAGAATGTGGCCTGTATCCTGGGGCTTGGTTCAGTATGAAATAGCAATTTCAAATGTGTAAATGCTTTAATGTATTCATTAGAATTACAGGCAAGTTTGTAATAATTAAATTATGCAAACATTAATTAATGCATGTGGACATACATATGGTATTTTGGTTTAAACCTTGGTTATTGGTTGTTCAATTGGTCACAGCATTAGCTTATAATCATATATCTCCAGGACACTTGACGACCAAGTTCTTCATTGTGGGTCATTTATTAACGCCATATAAAATCTGTACAAAAAAGGACATGCACTATATGGACAAAAGTATTTGGCCACACCTGTTAATTATTAAATTGAGGTGTTTCAATCAGACCCATTTCCAGAAGTGTATACAATCAAGCACCTTGCTATGCAGTCTCCATTTGCAAACATTTGTGATACAAAATGGGTCATTCTGAAGAGCTCAGTGGCTTCAAGCGTGGTACTGTGATAGGATGCCACCTTTGCAATAAGACGATTTGTGAAATTTCATCCCTGCTGGATATTCCACGGTCAACTGTAAGTGATATTATTAGAAAGTAGAAGTGTTTAGGGGCAACAGCAACTCAGCCACAAAGGAAAAGACCACGTAAAATCACAGAGAGAGCTCAACGACTACCAAGGTGCATGGTGCGTAAAAGTCACCAACGCTCTGCTGATTTCATAGCTGAACAGTTCTGAATTCCCCTGGCATTAACGTAAGCACAAAAATTGTGTGGCAGGAGCTAAATGGAATGGATTTCCATTGCTGAGCAGCTGCATGCAAGACTCATATCACCAAGATGCCAAGCATCGGATGGAGGGGTACAGCTCCCTCTCCTACCCCTAGCAAGTACAAATCTTTAAACCCTGTGGCAGTCCCGGGAAATTAGAGACAGTTGGTAACTAAAGTGGTGTTTCTTTTTCAGTTTTGCCCTCTGTTGTGTTACTGAGGCTTTGCATAAATAAACAATAATAAACATTTTTCACCTTTCAGGGGCTTTCTCCATCTAAGATAGTCTAATGTAGTAGTGTAACTTGAAAAAAAAGTGATTATGTGAAAATCATTTAAATGTTTAGACGGGGGTGGATGTTACCCTTGGCTAACCACCGTGCATCGTGAAAATATTTGTTGTGCTACAGTCAAGGCTTTGATTTGGAAGAAGACAATAAAAAGCTCTCAGTTTTCTGCAGAAAAATTCTGGACATCTTAGCAGAAACTATAGATTAGGCTGTAGCTTTCAAGAAGGAAGAAAAAAGGTGCAAATGGGTGGGCACGTTTTCCCATGTGTGAAATGACCAACATTGAGGATGCCTACTAAAAAAACCTGATCACTATAAAACCGACATGAATATAATGCAGTCTTTAGATTAAAGGGTGTACTTACTCTCCTGACATTGCCTCTTTAAATTGAGATTTCTCTATGTCGCTCTGTTAAGTGACGTGAATCTGAAGTGCCGGCAAGCAGTGTGTTCGGAATTAATAGCTGTCAGCATGGTGCTGTTTTCAGAAATGTGATGTGTCGCTATTTAATTCTGTATTATATTCATGTCGGTGTTAGAGTGATCGTATTTTGTTGTAGGTATCGTTGTTGTCGGTAATTTCACAGTCTGGAAAACGAGTACCACCGGTGCCAATAGCTCTTGGAGAGATGTCGCTATTTGTCTTTGATTGGGTATAGCTTGACCCCTGAAGAAAGTCTGCTCTCCTCATAGTTATACACTCCGCTTTTATGACCATGTGTAGGTAACAGTGCATGTGCAATGAAAGCCAAACAGTGAAACTCAAACAGGCTTTGCTGAGCTTCCTTCACCTCTGGAACACATAGCATCACACCCTCTCTTACAGCTATAGTTGCATTCCTACTCTTAAATCTCTTTCCCAAAATGCATTCAGAAAAACAGTCACAAAACTATTGACACCCAAAGAGTTTCCTTTTTAGTTTGCACTACACTAAACAACTAACTCCAATATCAGCATCCATGCAGCCCCTTTCATCACTCAGGCATGCCTGTGATTCTTAATCCAGCTTGGTAATGAGAATGGGCTTGCTGGTATTTTGTGGCTTGAGGTGGTGGGGTTAGGTAGGTTTGGGTATACAAAAATACAGTAAGGGGCCATGGTGTTTTTAGCAGTAGGTGTTAATGGGAAGGAATGCAAAGCTAACTAGCTAACTATATTAGTTCAGCAATACAAATTATAAATACTTCCTTTGCAGTCAATCTCGCAGTGCCACTTGTCATCTGTAAAACAAAAAGTGACTCAGGGAACATTGCTCTACTGCCCCCATTGCAAGCCATTCCATGTGCCTGATTAAGTAGAATTATGCTATCATATGCTTTTCGGCGCTCTCGGGATATAAAGCAAATACTGCCTAGTTTGAGAGATAATATCAACTTCAGAGCTCCCTGTCAGTAAAATTTATAATTCATATGTCAGAGACCCATGAATTATATCAACAACTATGAATGGATATTTTAAAAGTGTTGCAACTTTTCATGTTTACTTTCATTTTAATATATGTTTAGTATATCTCTTCTTGTTGAAGCAATAATTCTGTTGTACTTAAGAGACTCTTTATCCATAAGTTATTTCTTGATAGTACAGTTTGCATTATAATTTGGCCACTGGGTAGTATTGTTTTTTTTATCTTTGACAAAGGAAGATATTTCATTTAAACTCTGCAAAGGAAGCAATAAATGCAAATCTGCAGAGCTATGTGGTTTTCTATTCAGAATAACTTATGTCCATATACATTACTGAACATTTATAGCAAAAATATATCTATACAGTTTGTCAGTGCACACAGAGCACAGGCAAGGAACAATGTCAATCACACACAACTATGCTAGATGCCTACTGTTTGCTAAATATACCAGTATATTATATTATTGACCTATTATTGACCTGATTCATTAAGGAGTGCAAAGTGAACAGAGTTAGCATTTTTTAAAATTGAACGGAATATGGCAGCAGGTACGCCTGTATTCAACAAGAAGAGGCTCTCTAGAAATGTCTCTAGTTGAAAATGGGTGTAAGTATACTCTGCCTATACAGCCATTGCCGTATGCAGACAGACACAACATACTACATGATACATATATATATATATATATATATATATATATATATATATATATATATATATATATATATATAAAGTCCCATCAGAATGCACAAGTTAAAAAAGAAATAAATAAATACAGTAACACCCATTAATAATAAATTCATTATTGAAAAAAACATTAATAAAGGTTTTATTTCCCATTTTTTTTATCAGGATGTTATTGTCAGGCGAACGGTGCTAGGCAATGGGGTGCGTCGATTGCCAATTTTGGCTGTCAGTGGCGTCACTGACTACCAGACTCCCAATCAGGCCTATCAGGTCCCTATAAATATAAAGAACTAATACATATCCCGAGCGCTCTAAACCCAAGAAAAATTAGTCTCTTGTCGCAAACCCAACTAAGTGTGCCACCCCTTGTAAAAATGAAACAATATCTAAATGATTAGGTGCGCCAAGAGAACCAAGCATTTAATAGATAAAATAAAAAAGAGAAATGGATGACTTCTTCTAAAATACAATATAAATTTATTTATAATCAATTCAAATAATAAATTATATGGACATTACAAGGACAATACCAGGATTCCATTTATTTGAGTTTGCCAGCCTTAATATCACCTGATATATCAGAGTGCACCAGATGGAGCTTGATCATCCACCACTATTTGTTACATTAGAGCGCACAAGACGGAGATTGCAATTGTTTCTCCCCGCTGTCTGAACCACATGGGGGATCTTTTCTTCCCTAGCAGCCTGGACGCTCATACTTTGTACAAGTAAGGATACTTCCTCAAAAGACATAGTGTATATACCTGTTTCTCTATACTCCTTACAGAGGAACTTTATTTGAATGCCTATCCATTATATATGTCAGGTGCCATGAGAGGGGTGAGACTCTAGTAACCACTTCTTTCTTTTCCATTGACCTAAGTACTTTTATCACTGGTAGTTTTGATATATTATAAGACTTTTTAAAGAGCTCCTAGGTTATTATACAGAGTGTACTGGCCACACACTCAGTTTATATCAACAATTTGCACATTTATTAGAGTCCTATAACCTGTATTTTTATGCTGGTCGTTTGTTACTAGAGAGGCATAGTATTATTAACGCGGAATGTGATGTCTTCAATATTCACTATTGATGTGATATATGCAATTATTATGCTTATATGATTTGTGTATTTTATTTCCATTTTTTATTCTTTGAATTGATTATAAATACATTTATATTGTATTTTAGAAGAAGTCACCAAGTTCTCTTTTTTATTTTATCTGTTAAATGCTTGGTTCTCTTGGTGCACCTAATCTTTTAGATATTGTCCCTATAAATATAAGCCTCTGGCACCACTAGGGTGCCAGAGTATTAGGTCCATCCTAGCTCCAACATACTTATATTACTTGTTTCTGTTCCCAATCTCCTGATTCTTGTTTGGCTAGTTTACCTGTTTTGACCTGTGCTTGGCTTCTGACCACTCTCCAGCATTCTGATTTTGTACTACAACCCTGCCCAGCTTGACTTTGGATTGTCTGTCAACGCTTTCACCTATATGTTTCCCCAGTGACTGGCTTAGAGAACTGCAGCCGCTAAACCCAAACCTCCTTGCTAGGGTTGCTGGTGAACACTGGGGGCATGTTAGACTCCGCACCTTTCTGTTCAGTAGCGCCAGCCACTGGTAACCAGCCTCCATTCGTTATTTTCCTTTGGCAGTGTGAGAGTTATTAATGTCTACTGTACATAAAATGCATTTTTACTGTTGCTCTTGATTGCAAACACATGTTCTATCATGCACATGCGACGGTCATCACTATCATCTAGCACTCACACCTGCACTGCAGCTGGTGCAAGTGATACAGCTGAAAAACACGTACTTGAAAGATGCCCAGAACTGGAATTGGATTGATGTGTGTGGGCTCAGCCTTGGCACATCCTTACAGTATATTGACTATGGGCATATGCCCCTTCACTCCCCCTTTCCACCCATGAAATTGTAGGCAGTCGGAAGTGTCCTTTGCGTTCGAAGATAAACTGGATTTACTTGCGTTCACTGATATACGGTCCTTTCCTGAGCATACACAGCGCAATTTTGCGCAAAATTTGAAGCGTATCAGCATTTATGTTCCTTAATGAATCTTGCCCTACATGTCTAATTGGCTTCTCCAGTTTAATTTTAAAAAAATCAAAGTCATCCCAGACACTAGATGAAATCAAAATTTAACTCATTTGGATTATTAATTAGCACCAATTAGATAAATAAGTAGAGCATTTTTTTTCCATCAAAGTGATTTGGAGTTTGCTTGGTACAACACAGACATGACAATGTTGCCTACTCCATGTGTATCATAATCCATAAATATTTCAAAGGCAACTCTGTATTTCTCTACTTATCCATAGAAAATATTATTATTATTATTATTATTATTATTATTATTATTATTAAATAACTATAGTTTTATAGATACTAACACCAGGGAAAAAAATATACAAATCTACTATTTCAGCATTTATTTTGCCATATGTTATTAAAATAATAAATAGTCTGAAAAAGGAGCTCCGGAACTCTGAAACTGACCCACCCATAGCTAGCATGTCATATCCCCATCAAAACAGAAATGCAGAGAAGCAAACATAAATATCAAAAGACAAATTCTGTATCTCTGACATCCTCCATCTCATTATTTTATTAAATAGGTTTGCTAGAGAAATATGCAGACTTTTCCTCATGGTTTTTGGAATGAACATAAGGTATGAGAATACACTTTCATACAATCAGCAAAGAGAATGTAATAGAGGATAGAAGAAAGGATTATCTGTGCTGAGCTCCAACCCCTGCAAACAGAAATATAAAGTGTCGGTTTGTTTTAAAAACTTAACAAGGATTTCAACATAAAGAGATTAAAGACCTGAACCCACAAAGAGTAGCTGTATAGACTTCAATGTTCATTTTTTTGAAACAATGCCTTTTAGAAATTATGAATTTTCTGATTTGTGTTTGAACATTAAGCAATTAGCCTAGTGTTGGCAGTGGAGGAAGCATAGCTTGCCAAACAAATATTTAATTTTATAGCAAAACTCAATGTTAAACTTAAAAGTCATGAGCGGTGGATTAATAATATGCATAGAAGTAACAGGAAACTGTGATACAATGTGGAATTTTTGTAGTCACAATGCTCTTGCATCTTAAAGTTCCAGTATAAAAATATCTCAGTAACCATAGAGTTTCAAGTAAAATAATTTAGGTTCTCTGTATTTTGAAGGAAAGAAATAAATAAAAAATATAGTCACAGTGTTGGTTGTAGGAATTTATTTTATTGTACAAAATGTTTTGACAATTTGAAATTAAGGGCATAGGAACATAATACAGTCCATTATCCATGACCACAAATATACCTGCTGTAAGTTCTCACTCTATAGTCTGAATTTAGGCCCCATTCTCTTCAATAAACTCCCAAGGGTAACTATTATACAGAAAAAACAATGATGAGCAAAAGCAGTACACTCAAGCACCAAGCCACCCAAAGGTTGGACTCTGAATATGACACTGAGCATTAGGCATTAGACTGAAAATATTAGCATTAGATAAGACTCAATATATTATTATATACATATCTATATGTACCTATATTTATATAGGGAGGGCCAAAATGATGCGATTCCCAGAGAATCGCATCATGGAGGCTTTAAATATGCCCACTTCCTAGGGGCAGATGCGAGAGAAGTGCCAGCTCTCCCAGGAGTCCAGGAGACCCACCCGGAATTCGGGAGTCTCCCGGACAATGCAGGAGAGTTGGCAAGCATGTTTAGGCTAATTAGGATTTTTATGCAATATCAATCTTATCAATCATCATATAGCAATATATCCTCTTCCTTAACCACTTTAGATTATTCATGACATAGACATATACAGTGACACAGCAGTTTCTTTTGCACACAAGTGCTTAATTTTTACTACTTACCACATTTTATTAGTCCATCTATGCATACACATAGCTCACAGCAATAAGGTGCATTTGGAACTGTCTTATGTATTTACTTCATGTCAATTTTAAAAAAATGTTAGTTTTTATTTACATTGACATGTGCTTATTAATGTGCTTCCTTATAGCTTGCATAAAATGGGATGCTCCTTATATGCTGTCCCCACTCAATGTAATACTTATTTTGCATAGTTGCACTACTCTTAGTAAAGTTGTTCTCTCCCCCCAGCAGTGGAGGCCACAGTTAAGCGTGCCTGCTACCCAGATGCAGAAAAGGGGGTCTCCCTACTGCCTCCCCTGCAGGGCGGGCGGCAATTCTCATTCCAACAGCCACCCAGGTGTCATTTTCCTATGACACCTACACCACTGCTTCATGGCTTCTGACGGCTGCAGGCTCTAGAAGATTGCCGGCAGCAAATATCACCTCACAGCCGGCTGCTGGTCGAAAACACATTATTGAACCCTCCCTCCACTATTTTTAGGGTACTGTCAAAAGATGCCATTTCCCTCCATGGCTATGTATTTGTGTTTAGCTCACAAGGGTGGCTGTATTTCCCTGCAAGCACCACCACTTGCAATTACTTCAATTGCATGTCTCTATGGTTTGTCCGGGTGTAGATTTGCTCCTTAAGCTGTTGTTGCTTCTAACTTTAAATGCGGTCCATAGTATTGCTTAGAGCTGGTCCAGAAAGGCATAAAGTTCCCAAACACGATTAACAGTATTAGTAGGCATGCGGCTATTGAATATAATGGATTCCAATTTCAGACTTGTTTGTTGTATTAAGTCACTATGACAGACTCCAAAGTGGTTTACAGCCGCCTTCCTATATACAAGGTGGTGCCCTTGAGGGCTGATTGGGTCAATCAGGCACATGGCTGAAATATCCTGTAGGCAGATTTTATAAGTGTTATTTTTCTTTAATTTTGCCTGAAATTGCAGAGGGCAATGGCCAGTGTAAAATGTGCCACTTCTTCACCAGCCCTTAGAATTATTAGATATTTTGTTTTGTGCTGCTGTAAACATAATATCGGTTTCCGGGGATGCTTTGACTTACACACATTCCCATTTTGACTGGGTGACATTTGGGGAACTTTCTCCTTGTACTGATCCTAATCTTAAAGTGCCACATTGGGGTGTCAGCTGCTCACTGTGGATCAGGGGTGACGGCTACCGATTATGAAGCCTTATTATCGAACAAGATTTTTTTTTTGCTGGCATTTTGGATCTTGTAGAGTGAGCGGGCTGGTATCTATGTCTAAAATCTCCCCAGCTCCAGGGCTATTGGCTAAAAATGTTATTTTCAGAGATGCATCCATGATTTGTAAGGTGCACAAAACTAAAACAGATCAATTTGGTGAGGGGCATGGAGTCACTATGGAGGCACACTCTGATCCCATCTTATGCCCAGTAGCACTGGTTAGGGCTTATTTGTTCATAAGACCTATTGGCGGGCATGTTTAGCTGCTGACTCTACACCTCTTTCAACTATAATTTTGGTTTTACATTTAAGAAATGTTTTAATATAGTGGACACAGCCGAATGCAGCCACATCTGCGATAGTAGCATTGTCCTCCTTGGAAAGCTTTAAGTGATAGGGCTTTTGGACTTGTTCGCTTCTTACCTTTGAAGGTAAGGGCATGGAGGCAGTTAATTCATTTTTTCTTCAGATGGAGGGCCTCATAGCATGAGCACCATAGAAGTTTTTTTCGTTTTTTTTATCTTCATATGGTTTGCCTCTTCCTTAACCGCCGCACACTCCCACCCTCCAGTATTCACATGCTGGTAAATCCTGCCTTGTTTACCCTGATGCATCTAAACTTTTATTTATGTTTTTGTGATTTGTGAATTTTTCATGGAGTTGAATTTATAGCTTTGTATGATTTGTGACTGTCATGGTGTTGAATTTGCCACCATGCCTATAACTGATTCTAGGAACGTATTCTGAATTACAGGTCATTTCACATAGCTCCATCAAGTTTGTGTGGACGGCCATTCCTTCATCTTATGGGCTGCCAAGCATTCCTTGACCCGGGGTTTGTCCAATTTTCCCGGCACTGTGTACATAAGGTAGTTTGGTAGGGGGATGGCTGGCCCAGTTTTTAAAGAGTGGTGCTAAATATGATCACCAGAGATTGAGCTCCAGAACTTTTAGTGATTACCTTAGGGTGCAATAACTTGGGTTAAAGTAAATCTATTGGGCTTGTTTTGCTTATCATGGCTGGTTTGCAGCTCAAAAGCCAATTGCTGTCCTGTGCTCAATATTTGCTGGTTCAACGTCATCCCTAGACTAGCTTGGCAGGGTGATCATAATGAACTGGTCATGGACAAGGTTAGATGACAGTCTAACCGGTCTGTCTCTACTTATGTGAGGAATTCAGGGGAGTGGTTATTCAATGCCACTTTGATTACATTCGGCCACTAACATCTTTATAGACCCAATAGGGTGCAATACATGGACAAAGTTTTAGGTATTTTTAAAGCCAAGATTTTTGGCTCTTTTGAGGGGTTACTGGGGTCAGGTGGTGGCAGGCTGTATGTCTATTAATGGACCACAGCTTTTTGCAGAAAAGCATTGCAGTCAGAAGCTAATACATGGTGCAAGAGTTATGTTGGATTGCAGGATTCTTCCCCTTTTGATCTATGTCTCTGTTTGGGTTATTTTAGCAAATGTCCTGGGTGTCATTTCTGCAAGTGGGTCCATTGAGGCGAGAAGTGATGTAGACTCTCTGACTCTGTTAAAGTAGCCATTGGGATTCTCGGCCAGTTGGCCATCCCTATGTTTGTTTGTATAATATTAGTTGGTTAGCTGACTTGCATTTGCTTTCGTTGCCACCATCATTTATACAATTAAAACTGTGACCTTAGTGTGACATAATTGAAATCTGTGTCCGTATCTTATTTCAGGTATTTAAGTAATTATCTTTATCCTAAGGGGCAGAAAATGAATGTGCAGAGAGAGATTACCAGCCGTTTGGCATTTATAATCAATGAAGACCTGCTGTCACGGCAATAGAGTTTCTGGGATTCGTCTCGGGACCCCAGGGACTAGCTGTGGCAGGAGTGTAGTGGAAACTGGGGGGCTGGATGAATGTCTTGCTCATAGCGCTTGCTTGCAGGTACAAAGAAGGTGAATCCACACGAGGAATAACAAACCAAGGTATTTATTTCAGCGGTAGAATGAAGCTGAATTCTCACAATTGGTTAATAGTTGATATTCAGATAACAACAGATGAAGCTGAATTCACACAAATGGTTAATGTTTGCAGTTCATATAACGGCAGCAGAAGAAGTTGAATTCACACAAATGGTTAATGTTTGCAGATCATATAATGGCAACAGATGAAGATGAAGTTACACAAATAGTTAATGTTTGCAGTTCATATAGCGGCAGCAGAAGAAGCTGAACTCACTGAGAGATGTCCATAACATAACAGCAGGTTGAGGCTGAATACACTCAGAGGAAACGATGAAGACCTGTACACAGTGGGAGGAGAAGCAGTAATCAGGATGAGGCTGAATACACACAAAGCTACTTGTAGATCTGGAACCAGGAACTAGGAAGTGTTGCACTGGCAACTGCTGAGTGTAGGAGGGGACTCTTATCGTCTACAGAGGAAGCCAATTGGGGAATGGAATCAGGTGTTGAGACTCAGAAGGAAGCTTAGCAAATGTCTCACCTAAGGAGGCAGCCTCCAGTGCTGCAGACAGAAGTCACACTTGTCCCAGGATAATATGCTGCATACGACCAGGAGGAAGATGTACGTTAATATGGTACCGCCGAGTGGTGTAAACAGGACTAAGACCCCGATTCGTGACACTGGCATAGGGATAAATGCACTTGAATGCTAGGTATATTGCACTTGCATTCATAGGTTAATGTTTTCCCTGGCTTGTATTGAAATTAGATTCAATAGCCTGCCATTGGGGTTTACATACAAGCCTTTATTTTATCCAATAACAGGAAGTTCTCATTTTTTGGCTGCGGGAAATCCTTCCATCCCGGGGCCTCTCACAACTTATATATTACTTGTATGTGATTTGTAATGTTTGCATTTGCCTGCAGATAATAGAGGAGATGTTAAGTCAATAAAACTAATACCTGTGTCTCACTGAAAAAGTGCAAGACTAACTTTTTCAAGAAAGAACTTGACAGGAATTGACTTTCTGCACTAAAAGTTGTGGTGATGATAGTTTAAAATGCTTGACTACCAATTTTCTAGATTATTCGATTTTATACACCAAAGACTGTTCCACATCCCTAGGGTATACCATCATATCTTCCATAGGATCTCTTTTCTATGCTGTCTAAATCTTCATAGGCCACTTTCTTCAATCTGTGGTTAAAACTATGCCTTCACACTCATGTGATACCACAATATTTCTGATATGCTTGAACATATTTCCATACAAATTAGTAGAATGACATTCCTGCACCAATGGATGTAGAAGCTTATATACTGTGATACTGCAGCTGACGTATATTGTTGCCCACCAATTATTTTCTAGTATGACTACTTGTCTTTTGTTCGTACCCAGCCTTTTTCAAATTAGAAAAACAGACCTTTTAATTACAAGTTGTTAGATTGTGAAAAGCTCTTGCGCTGTCTATGGATAATTTGTACATCTATGTATGTAAAAGATACATTACAAATACATCTCAAGTAACATTTTAATACCTATTAATGACTTATTCCTGATTTGATGAGGATCTTGTGCTGATTTGGAATTTTGGGTCTCCCATTGCTAATCTGTTGAGAGTTTGTGATGATTCAAACACAATGGGGACCACTCACCTTTAGATTTTCTTCATTTTAGGGTACTCAAGACAGAGGCATGATCAGACACTTGCCCATACAAAAAAACTACTAATCACAAATCTATTCTTCATGCTTCTGCTTGTTACACACAGACAACAATCAAGGTAATTCTATATTCCAATGTATGAGAGTGGTATGCAACAATTCCAGTCTAGTGATTTGTGACAACCAAATATTTCTGGAAAACAAGTACAGTTCTCTAAATTTATCAACACAGTTCGGAAGTTATGGCCAATTCTCAATTCAGATTAAAATTCAGTGTTCTTTGACATACTTGCTTCCCTGAGAAATTGCCAGGAAAGAAAGAATGTTCTTGTTGCTATAGTTGCATAGTATGTTATTAATTAGGGGGTTCAGCTTTGCTCCCCCACTTATCAATAAGCAATATGGCATCAAATACAGAGTTTTCTGTATTTCAGGTCTTGTTTTAAACATTCTCATTTATCCTTGCTTTTGTTCTATGTTATTTAAACCAATTGCACATTCTGTATCCACCACTCGGGTCAATTTACTAACATATGCTCTGAACTCAGAGACTTACCTGTGTCCAGACATTACATGGATTTTTAGAATCAACTACTTAGCCTAAGATCAATGAACTTATGTTCTATCTCCCTGTTTAGAGATAAACAAAAAAGGTTTAGGACTTGAATGAAGGACTCTTTTCCCAGGGAGGTAAAATGAGAAGTTTGGGTTACAGTGCTCCCTTATCAGAGAATAGTACTTGATTTAGGGTGGGTGACTTACATCCAATATCATTGGAATGATGTGCTTGTCGCTCTTAACGCCTTACTCTGTGTTATGCCTTTCTAGATTACTTGATGGTGAAGACAATGCCATTCAATTAGTTGGTATTTTGAGTTAAGCTTATAACAATACCTGCTATGTTCATCATTTGTGCTTAGCACAAAGTATGTACATGGTATATGTCAAAAACAAACCAAGTGGATTTCTCCTGATATCCAGTGACATCTATTCTAACTTGCAAAAAATCATTAGTCGCATACCTTTGCAAATATATAGAAAAACAACATGTATTACCAAAAAATGGTGCTATATGCCACTGAAGTGCTCCTGAAACATCTGAGGGAACTGAATATTTTGCATATTTTGGGACTTTGTGTCTGGATTAGCGGTATTCAAATGGTGAGATTGTTGTTCTTTTAAAACACCGCCGGTAATTGAGTATTTCAACTTAACTCTACCTTACATCATCTATGTTTCTTGCAAAGCAATTCATTTATTCAATTTTAAAGAGACACTTTGTATAATTTGAACATTATATAGAGACTCCACAGCGGCTTTAAATATTTCTCCCTATACACACACGCACACCATAATTGCTATTTAAGTGCTCATCTTAGTGAATTAATGTGTATCAAATGTTGTTTTAATATGTATATTTTTGGTAATAAATGTTGTTTTTTTATATATTTGCAAAGGTATGTGACTAATTTATTTACAAGTTATAATAGATCTGACTGGGTATCTAGTGCAGTCCTCTTTGTTTATTTTTGTCATTTCTTTAAGAAAGATTCCACAATCTTTATGGACAGCTGCTGGTAAACCAGTTCTCTTTTAACTAATTAATGTCGTTGTGGATTGTTTACTCGAGAGGTGTTTTGCTGTGCAGGTGATACAAGTTTGTTTGTTTGGTCTGCACAGTGGACATATCCAAAGTATACATAGTATATGTACAATCAGAGGCGGAACTACCAAGCTGTGGGCCCCAGCGCAGGGAAGCAGGGAGTAGGGAACCGCAGCCCACAGCTCTCTGGTTCCCCATGCAGTGGGCCGCATTATCTACATGGGCCCCAGTGCACCAAAACGACTACACCAATGGTAGTTCCGCTACTGTGTACATTATATATTTTATGTGCCATGAAATTCCCTATATAGGCATTCTCTTTAGGGTCCCCTTCTGAGAAATCTCCTTTATTAGATTAGATTATCATTACATAATGTAACTGATACACACATCTACGGGAGTCTGATTGAAATTTATTAGTTGTGTTGCATCTAATTTTTTTATGAGGTCTCTCTCATCTTTTTAGTTACATGAGGTTGAAAAAAGACACCAGTCCATCAAGTTCAACCTATTTTGGATCTCCAGCGATCCTGCACTTATATTTGAAATTGATCCAGAGTAAGCAAACACCAATCTGTTTCAATTGTGAAAATCCCCCAAGACCCAATATTGCAGTCCTATTTTACCCTATATTTGAATGGCACCTTGGTATTTATGTATTAAAAAGGGTAAGTGCATTGATTATTGCTTTTGAATTTTAAAGCAAACCTAGAGTCTTCCATATATCTTTGCAAAACATACCTCTCATCAAAGTAACAAAACCCAAGGGTCCTAATCTCCATGATTCCTCCCAACCCTCCAGCTCCACATAAGGCCACTTATGACAGCATTGTCCATATGTAACAGCTGGGAAAATATTGAATGATGGTGATATAGTGTGATGTTGTCAAAGAAAGTTTATTGGATGACTGCATGATTTTGTCCAGTAAGCTACATTTAACACACTTACACAGCATTGTTTTTTCCAGGATGTGCTGCGGAGATTATGTGACCAAGTAATCTGTTTTATGTTTCCCATCATATAAGCATTAAAATATGCATATTGCAAGTAAAATATAAAAATATATAAACATCACAATTCTCTATTTCTTTGAAGATCAATTTACACCAATAAAACATGGGAATCTATTCAAAAATGTTAAGTATTTAATTAAATGTAAGTCTTCTTTTTATTTTGATAATTCATTAAGCTACTTCCAGCAAAGCAAGTCCTTGATTAGTTCATTAAATGTGTTTAGCTTTAAAATAGATTTAATAAACCAAGTTTTTACTTGCAAAACTATAGTTATGTTTCACACTGAACATTTAAAGGCATTATTTTTCTTTCTTGTTCTATGTCCCTGCAGCTCACTAGCACCCATGCCATACCAACTACTTATTTTTAAGTTTCGGTATATAAAAATATTTAAAAACTGCTTAAATCTATGTGAAAGCTACCATGGACATGTTACTTTATGCACAAAATAAAGAAACAGATTTGTAGCAGCTGTACTGGAGATGGACGCTGTGTTCCTATCACTGCATATGTCTAGGCATACCTAAGGGGAGGCGCTTTGGTCTCTTTTGGTTGCATCTGTCGCACTATTTGAGATGAGATGGGGGTGTCAGGACATTAAATCTAGGGGTTTAGCCTGCTGGGCACCCTTTTTTGTCCAAACTGTGTTTTACATTACTTGGATTGTTCTACTTGCCATGTATGTATGCATTTCATGTGCACTGTACAATTCTTAAATGTTGTCAGGTGGGGTTGCACACATTGCTACTATTATGGCCTTTGTATAGATTTAAAGGCCATTCCCTGGCCATTACAACTATACATGTATATCAGCAGGTGTCCCACTGAGTCACGTCCTGCTTTAGCAGACGTGTTGGAGCAACATTTTGCTGGGTGTCTGCAAGTGATCTGAGAACTGAACTAGGTCCACTGGCAGTACCTGGTAAGTGGAAACCCAATCCCAGGTTAGGGTGTGGGCTAAAGCAATGGCCAGCTGAAGACACACTAGTGTGGGAACAAGGGAAGTTTTAAAAACGCAGGGAGATGGGGTGGTTTGTTTTTCAGGATTCTGCTGACTAGGAATCACTACCCCTGTCAGACTGGTCCAGGAGACGCCTTGACAAACTCATTTGTGTTGAAACACGTTGGTGGGGATTTTCTCATGTGGATACAAGGACACTATCGCAGACAACACGCGAAAGGATTTCCTGGGACTTCCATCAGAAAGGCTTCCTCTATCTGGCTGGAAACATTCTTAGTCCGGCATCTCATGAATGAGGAATTCACATCAGTAAAGGAAATTAAAGCAACTGAGATTGAAATAGAAGGAGAGCAAAGAAACCTACTTACAAGTTATTTACAATTTTCGTGTAAGTGCAATTTCAAAGGGGCTCCTCTCCGTTATCATAGTTGTGCTCGGGAGTTGTTTGAAATACATTCTTGTTACACTCTATGTGGAAATATTATTTGGATTTTTTATGAGCATGTGTGCTTCACAGAATTGCTGTGACATATTACACCATCTACTTTCTATCTCTGTTGTTATAACTACATCTAATCATGTGGAACAGGACTTGAGGTAGAAATAAACGTGTTTGTTTTTTTGAAGATATGTTGAAAAGAGATTACACTACAAGGCGCAAATATATTTATTTTCTAGTAAGTGCAAGGGAGAGATGCAAAAGAATTTGGGTTTGACGTTTGTTTATCCGTTACAGAAAGAGTTTCATTGCAGTTAAACATAATATATATGTATGTATATATATATATATAGGTGGGTGTGTCACCTGTCCATCAAGCTAAGGCTGGGGGAGGAGCATCATGTATAAAAGCTTGTTTGTTTCATTTGTTCAGGGAGACCAATGCTGGGTGAACTGGCTGGTCCTGAGAGAGAGCTGGACTATGTATAGCTAGTGTTTAGGGTCTCCATGATTGCTGTACAAGTATACGGTGTCAAACATTTACCATCCTGACAATAAAGCACCATAAAAAGGAAGTTGTTGTTCGCGTGTGCTTCTGCAGTAGCGGGCTCTTGCCACAATATATATATATATATATATATATATATATATATATATAGATATAAACAAATACAATAGATAGTACAGCGTGTAACTCTGAGAAGATGAACAAGTTCAAATTCAAATAATGTCCTTTGGAAGGAGTAGATATCCTATGTTCAGGAGGCTGCCAAATTCCCACAAAGCCAGATGGTGGACTGGAATAAATCTAAAACAAAATAAGTGGGAGGGGCGCCACATTCAACAATATTTGAAGTATTCAACAATACAGAGAGGTGTACCGCAAGCCAGAATTTAGATCACCAAGTGGATATAGGCACTCAGGTATTAGGAGTGAATCAGTAAGAAAAACGTAGGAGGAAATATTTCCAAGACCACCAGCACCATACCAATATGCGTACAAGAAAAAAGAGCTTTAAAGCTTATCTGTAGGTATAGTTGGTCTCTTCGTAGATTAGAATAACTTTGGTTCCCCTTCAAACTGGTGGAGTGTTGTTGCTCAACACTTACAGGATCACAGACAGGCACTTCATATATCCTCAGTGATAACCACGTTTATAGGAAGAAGAAAGCTCTCATAGTGTAGTACCGTATGGTTACATATTTATTACAGAGTAAAATACAGATGTACACTTACATAAAAAACTAAGATATATGCTTATCTGGGTATCTTTTAGCTGGAACAGAACAGCGGGATCCAATAAGTAGTACGCTACCACATTGCCGGGTCACCGAACCCTTTAAAAGACAGTCCTCAGCAAAGTTTAATAAGGAACACGCTGCCAAACTGCTAGATATAGAGTCAGCGGGCTCTTTGAAAACCAGTCCTCAACGCGTTTCGTCTCCTTAAGCAGAGACTCCCTCCTGATGAAGTCTCTGCTTAATGAGATGAAACGCGTTGAGGACTGATTTTCAAAGAGCCCGCTGACTTTATATCTAGCAGTGTGGCAACGTGTTCCTTATTGAACTTTGCTGAGGACTATCTTTCAAAGGGTTCGGTGACCCGGCAATGTGGTAGCGTGCTACTTATTGGATCCCGCTGTTCTGTTCCAGCTAAAAGATACCCAGATAAGCATATATCTTAGTTTTTTATGTAAGTGTACATCTGTATTTTACTCTGTAATAAATATGTAACCATACGGTACTACACTATGAGAGCTTTCTTCTTCCTATAAATGTGGTTATCACTGAGGATATATGAAGTGCCTGTCTGTGATCCTGTAAGTGTTGAGCAACAACACTCCACCAGTTTGAAGGGGAACCAAAGTTATTCTAATCTACGAAGAGACCAACTATACCTACAGATAAGCTTTAAAGTTCTTTTATCTGGTACGCATATTGGTATGGTGCTGGTGGTCTTGGAAATATTTCCTCCTACGTTTTTCTTACTGATTCACTCCTAATACCTGAGTGCCTATATCCATTTGGTGATCTAAATTCTGGCTTGCGGTACACCTCTCTGTGTTGTTGGATACAGTATTATACTATGTGGCGCCCCCTCCCACTTATTTTGTTCTATCTATATAGATATATATATATATATATATATATATATATATATAATATATAATATATATAGATAGATATATAATATATATATATATGCATATATTGATGGATATATAATATATATAGATATATATATAATATATTTATATATATATATATATATATATATATATATATATATATATATGTATATGTATATAAATAAAAAGACTCTATTGTTTATCTCTGTTGCTTTATATTACTTCAGTATCCTAACACTAATGTCCCCAAAAGACTACAGACCTCTGCTAACAGGCCCAACTAAGTTTGCCAATTATAGGGAAAAGTAATGCTGCTTGTACAGCCAGGAATTGTGTCTCTCAATCCACATTTGATGCACATAGTCTAATTACTCCAAGTTCAAATAATGAATTCAACTACATTGATTGGGGCATATTCAATTAGCCGCGCTACTGGCAAAAGTAATGTGGCTTGCGCACTTTTGCAAACTATTAGTTCGTGATAGGCCTCCCAGTGACGTTGTAACTCTGCAAAGACCAAGTCGGCGATGTCAATATGATTTTTTTTCTTCCCATTGGATTAAAAGCTTGAAGAAAGAAGAGGATCCCTGTGGATTTAGGTGAATAGAATAATAAATTGGTACATTGGAGGTATTGTTATAGGTAGTTTTAATTAAATAAAGTATTCAGTGTCCGTGTTATTTATTTATTTATTTTTGCAGTATTTTTATGTGGCATTATAGGTTCCAGCAGACTCTGGCAGACATTAATAAGTGTACCACTGCATAATTTGTTGGGACTTATTTTATGTCTGTGTTTTTTATTTAATATGTTTCCAACTGCATGAAGCCCATTAAATGTGAACTGATACTGTCAAACAGACCACATAATCTGTGAGATTTAAATATGTTGTGCCTTTCAGAGATAGAAAATGTTATAAAAATTAGCATTAGCACTTCAGAAGCTGGAAAAGCCCACAGATTCAAAGTGGCAGGGTGACACCACCTTTACTCTGTAGGTCACATGATATAAATACCACAAAACTATGGTAGCAATCTGCAAAGATCTTTTTTGTGCATAGTGTTTCCTCAAAATAAATAAGTTACATTTGTTCTTATTTTTAAAAGTGGTGTTAAAGTGCAATTTGGAAAAACCTCCATTTATAAAAATGCCCTCCCTGTCTGTGTAACAATTTTATCGGGAGTCCTCATACAAAGAGCTTTTAGTATGTGTGGTTTAATAGCTTTAGTGGTTTGGAGCTGTTTTGAATATTCAATCTGCTATGAAGGGAGGTGTACAATTAATGTCACATCAGATTGAATGCCGCCAGATATGGATTCACTTCCTCATTCACATACTATAAATAGATTTTGGCTGTCATATTACCCAGCGTGGAAACTTCTCTGTTCTCCAAGGTGGCTTTCAGTATCTCTGTCATCCTAGTAACAGTAGAGGAATCTCCACCAAACTGAAAATTAAAGTGCAACAAACAAGTCTGTTAAGTAAATTGTTTCAAAAGTTCAAATTGTGTCAAAGTTTCAAAAGTTATGCCCAAGAAAAAGTACTTTCAAAAGTAATTTTGTATATCACATGAGTGCTGGGAATATATTATATGTAATATGAATACTAAGCATAAATATTCTTAAAACATTTATATGCAAAATTTTTTGTACTATTTTTTTTGTACTTTATTTTTCTACTGTAAAACACAAGGATATGTAAAATCGCTTATGCTGTGGTTTGGTGCCTCTGCATGATTTTCCCAGCAACTTTCAACAGTCATAAGTTTTGCAGTAGGGTTTGTGTTTTCAAATATATAAACACATATATATTGACCTGTGTAACATTGGTTCACATTGTAAATGAAGTTACTAAATTTGTCTGGATCAAAAAATTGGTATAGTTTATGTACTGAATGGGTAATGTAATTGTAGCTAAGTAGCTTGATTTAAGTTTTAATCTTACAGATCTACATTAATTGTTCAAAAATCTTGCTAAAATATATATGTATACATATAAATGTAAATGGGTTGCAGAGATAACATGAAAGCTGCAAACACAATACATACAGAAGCGCAGTATATAATGCACAGCTGTTATAATGTCTGATGGCTCGTCAAATAGTGTCATCATGGTTGCATCTGGTATAACTAGATAAAGTTACCAGCATTTTTCTAAACTATTATAATCACTGCTGGAAAACAAATCTTTCTGAGCATATATGGAATATTTTTATCTGAGTTCAGCGAAACAGTTAATTTTTTGTTTACTTCTTTTTTGCAAAAATGGTTGTTCTGTGATCTGTCTTGAGATGATAACCTGAGTAGAGACTCACTTAATCCCCTTCCTTTAGTTTGTTTATTGTTTGTTCAGAGTGGAAACACAAGGAGCCTTAAAACTCCAGTATATTATCGTATCTGGGTTTCTTTCAGTATTAACTGTTCTCGTAAACACATACTTGTTAAAACTAACTTTTAAAAGCATGTTTGTAATTATGGGAAATGGCACAAGGTGAAGCATATCTTCTCACGCAACCAACTTCAAGACATCAGGGAAATTATTATTTGATAATACTACGTGGAAAAATCAATTTGTAATCTAGTGCTATCATTCAGCAAACTGAATCCAATGCTATTTTGTGTCTAAAAAGAAGTAAACATTTGTGTTGTAGACGTAAAAACTAAACACAGGAGTTCCACTTCTGTGGATTTGCAGGGAAACTTTTTTTTTACACAGACATATTGCTCAAAACAAAGCTGAACATTTTAATAAATTTATTCCCTGTGTACTAAAGGCAGTGCCAAGGGGCTCATGGTTTCCGAGGAAACAAGCACTGGGGCAACCCAGTGTTACAGACTTATTTGTTAAGGCTGTTAATGGGATTTCAAAGTCCAGAAGGTGTCTGGGAACCAAATCATACAAACTGGAAATTTATCTGATGACATATGAAATGTAGTCTAGCCAAGACCTCTGTGTACAACATTTTACACTTCGATGGTCCTCTAAATTAAATACCCATTGAAGGAAGGCACTTTTTGTTTTTATATATATATATATATATATAAAGACTTCACTAACTTATGATTATTGGCTGGAAAATTAACTGCTGCAAATAGTTCATAATTAAAAGTATTTTCTTGAAACATTAAAGCAGTTAAGTAACAAGGGCTTCATAAGTTATAACCTATCATAATTGTTCCTCAGCCTTCCCAGCTTTCTTATTACTACTCTAATTTATAGTTTCCTATTAATAATAAATATTAATATTTATTAAACTACTATAAAAAAATGGACAGCACCTGGATTTTTATTGTAAGGAGACTTGTATTATATTTCTTAAAACATTAAATATATTGCTGTTAGCTTACAATGCTGTAGTTTAGGAATTACTTAGTGGAAATTGCATCAAATCCATATTTAGTTAACAAATGTACTGTAGAATTAATACATTTAAATTAGTGAAATGAAAGAGACACATTTATCAAATGTATGTATAGCCTGCAAAACCTGGTGCATGTGTGTGTTGTACTAGCAGGAGCTCTTCAGTCAAGGATATTTGTTGTTGCTCATATATCATCATCATCATCATCATCACCATTAATTTATATAGCGCCACTGATTCGTACAGAGAACTTATTCACATCAGTAACTAACATACACACACAGACAGAGAGAGAGAGAGAGAGAGAGAGAGAGAGAGAGAGAGAGAGAGACTAGGGTACATTTTTGATAACAGCCAATTAACCTACCAGTATGTTTTTGTAGTGTGGGAAGAAACCGGAGCACCCGGAGGAAACCCATGCAAACACAGGGAGAACATACAAACTCCACACAGATAAGGCCATGGTCGGGAATTGAACTCATGACCCCAGCGCTGTGAGGCAGAATTGCTAACCACTTAGCCACCGTACTGCATATCTTGTCTCTGTTTGGTGAACCAGTTCCACCATTGGACTTCCTTGCATCCTTCTATTTTGGTCCTCACTTTTCTCAGTCTCCCTCTCCCTCTCCCTCTCTGTCTCTCTCTCTCCCTTTACCTCTCCCTCTCTCCTTAAAAAAATATTTATTCTATTTGGAATCCCCTCTTGCCTCATCATTATCCCATTTTTAAATAGAAGGCTAGTTTAGAGTTAGGAGTAAATCCAACGAGAAGGTATAGAAGATGTACCTTGACAAACCATGCTGCTCTGCAAATAGGGGAATTTAAAATGTAACAGTATGACCCAAGGTGCAAATGTGATGCAGCTGCAGTATGAACCTATTGTATGTATCAGACAGAAGAATCTTGTTTTAGGTGTCAATCTTTATACAGGAAAACAAAACAAAATAATATGCAATAAAATCAAATAAAGCAAAACAAATTTGAACTGAACAAAGCAAAGCCAACCAAAAACAAAACCATCAATGATTCCTGTTTCTTACAATTCAATCTTGTAAAGCCTTTTGTGTAGAGACAAATTTGTGAGCTCACAAATTGAAAGTTACAGTCTACAAGATGCAGAAAAAAATTCATAAAAACGATGTATTAACAAATTGTAAGTTGATCCCATCCAATATAAGTGCTGATATAAACGTTTGATTTTCCAGGCTAAGGTTAAAAAAATCTTAATAGGTCATTCAGACCATTTACATATTAGCAAGTAAATTCGTCCTGCACAAGGTTCCCAAACTTGGTAGGGCAGTCAGTTATAAGGGATCATTTACATAGATATAAAAAGCACTATTTACTTAGCAGCACTCTTGGAATCTCATCCACAGTATCATATAATTGAGAAGACGTTACCTTTAATTAATTAATTTAATTTAATTTAATTACATTACCTCTAGTGTAATGTGCCCCAAAGAAAGCGTTGCCCATACTGTGGCTCGTGCAGGTCTGAATCACTGGCTGGTCCCCATTGTAGTTTCACGGGTACCTATGTCTTTGTTTACTGCTGACAGGGTATACTGTTCACAGCACCCCCTCTGGGTATTTTGTAGAGAATGAAGTAGTGTAAATAAATAAAGAGGTCTCTTATTCTTCTAGTGTATATAATCTACGTGTTTCACCCATGGCACTGAGCGTCTTTAGGGATAAAGTGTACAGACAGAGTGGGGTTGTGATATGGTTCTTCCATTTGAGTTGACGTAGAGACACAGACAAACATAGCACTGCCCAGACATGGCAGAATAAGAAAAACACTCAGAATGTCCTTTTCAATTCTTTAGTTTTAATAAAGGCACAGATCATATAAAGCATGGATCATCGGCACAAGTTCAGTAATAGCATGGATTAATGGATTCATATCAGTCTCGTAGTATAGACAATGACTTGGCTTACCCGGTTTTAAAGTAATGGAGGGGGGCAATAGTACCACAGGGATTGTTTGCAAGTATGTAAAGTGACAAGCATTAGCATATCTCCAAACAAGTATACCAAGTTCTTCTTGTTGTCATAACATCCTACTTCGATAATATTGAAGAGTAGGGAGTGACTGAGTGGATGAGTTTTATAGTTTAATTGTTACCCTGGTCTCGTAAGTTTTGTCAGAAGAATTTGACTTAAAGCATTAGTGCTTTTCTGTCTGGTTGTCCTGCATGCCAAATATTTGTTACAGTAGTAGAAACCATTTTTGTTCTCATGTAACCAGATTTCTTTAGCAACGTATGTGTTTATTGGTAATGAACTGCTGAAAACGTTATTTTTCAAATTGACAGCTTTTGTGTAGATTATTCTTTCTTGGTTTGTTAGGAAAAATATTAGCTAGTTTTTCATCTTTTAATATAATTTCCCAATGTTTCCTTATTATGTTTTCAAAAGCTCATTGAATTCAGTGATAAAGACTATGTCCTCATTTTTTGTTGTGATTCACCTGTTTTGGGGTTAGCAGTGGTTCCCTATTCAGTGATCTAGCCCATTTAAATGCCTTGTTTATGAGTGTGATGTCATAAATCTCTCTATCTCAAAGTAGAGACTTGAGTGACATAATTAAACAGATTGGAGTAGTTTCTCTTTATTTTAGTAAACTATTCCTTTGAAATATTGCTCAACCACTGTCTGTTGTGATTGATAGATGCCGGGATGAACGAGTTACAATCAACCTTCTTAATAAAGATTTTTGTCTAAAGACTACAATTCTCTTATATATTTATAGATCTAGAAATTTTACCTTCTTTTGACTGAACTTGGTGGTGAAGTTTAGAGTGTTGGTGATCAAATATGTCACATAGGCACTTAGATCATCTCTGGTTCCAGTCACTGGTTTTCATTACTGGGTGCGAAATTCATGCCTTTCCCTTTCCCGCGAACCTATCTATGGCACTGACTGTGGAACAAAAAGTAGTTATGTTCTACTATGAAACAGATGCATGTCATGATGAACTAAATCTGTTCATGAGGTAAATCTGATTTAATCTCCATTATATTCCTCACTGCCTTACAACCAACCTGATGATCAAGGACGATGTGCAATAATGTCACATCACATGTCACCAGGGTGTAACTATTCTGCCATGTGGTTTCATTTAGGATTCTTAAACGTGAGAATTTACTCGACATATCTTGACTGGCATTGACCAAGGGTTCTAAAAGGAAGTCAACGTATTCAGATACATTGGATGTGATAGATTTAATGCCTGATACCATAGGCCTGCCAGGTGGATTCATATGGATAAGTTCTTTTAAGGCTTTTTTCTCTGACACGGTGAGGTTGTTGGTGCTATTCTTATGTTTATTAAGTGATAGCTTTTCTAAGTTCCTCTCTACCATTTTTTAAAAGGTCTTGACAAATGGATCCTTCAAATGACTCGGGTAAAAAGTAGATTTATTTCTTGACTGGATAAATCTGCATTTTTTTAGCTGGGGAAATGGGGGTGACATTGTTCTGCACAAAATACTTTTTATTGTGAGTTTCCTTATGAAATTAAGTAAATTAATGTACACATTGAAAGTAATAATTTTTTTACTCGGATCAAATTTTAACCGATTACATAACAGCTGTACTTGTGGTTTGATCAATTGGGTGTTGCTTAAGTTAAAAATGCCCTCAGTTGTTATTTTCTTATCTTGCCCTGGCCCCTGAATTTCTATCCCTCTCTCTGGTGACACTGGTATCTCTGTTTGATTTTGTCTCAGTTGGCTGCTTGTGCTCCCGTCTTGGATGATGATATTGGTTTATTATTCTGATGGAGCCAGTCCTAAAATACCCTTTTGGGCTTGTGTATCATTGATGGAGTTGGTAGATTTGTTATGGAACGTGAGCAGAGGAGTCGAGAAGGTGGAAGGTACTAAGTGAAGTAACAAATAATTGGGGCTCGGGCCTGCCTGGAGGCACTAGCTTGTTTGTTTATAGGCAGGAGCCATCAACCTGGTATGTCCACAACCCCTTCAGGGGATATGGAAGGGCCCCAAGTAGTTGCTGGGCCCAAAATTTCTCTTGAACATGAGATCCTGTATGAATATCAAATTATCTAGTAGGGTGGTTTTCATTTGTGTGCTCTCTTCCCCAGCCTTATCCACTTTCTTGAAACCTTGTCTAGATATGTTTGCATAGCTCTTCCCCCTTTTCCAGTCCCTTTCTTTGAACTTTATAGTTTAATGATAGTCACTTCCTCAAAGTTCTTAAAATGTTCAAGATGTTATATTGGCTTTAGTTGGTTTGTTTCTCAGGAGATAATCTACTGTTAATTGATACAATATAATTTAGCAAAACAATTATTTAGCAATGTATTTATCTTTTTACTATATCCGTCTTTACTGCTAATTCACAGAAGTATGCATATGCTTGCATTTCCTTAATTACCCTCAATCACCTTATTCCTTCTTAACACTCTTTTTCATGACAATTACATTTACAGTATATTAAGTCTTTCACTGTGTTACCTCATCAACCTGCACTATTCCATCTTAACAAAAAATGGAAAAACAAAAAAGTGGAAAAAACATGCTCTAGTAACAAATATGTCTCATTATTACATACTTAATTTGAAAACATAAAACACACACAAAAAAGTTTTTTTTAGCAAACTTTTTTCATTAACAGCCCACAAAAATAAACATTTTAATAAGGGTAACAATACACTAAGAATAATATTTTTGGATTACATTTAAATAGTTTGACATTTTTTTTCTTTTTTTTTTCTTACAACAAAAAAAATTACTTTGTAAGCCTAGTGTCATTTTGGGCATCCATCTAACTTAGGTAAAAATAAAATTCCTAAAGTGGGGGGTGAAGAGCCAACAAGAAATGTTTTAAAAATGGTTTAAAAATCTGTAGTACAGTGTTCATTTCTTTGAGGGGGTCTATCACGACTGAAATGTGTCATTCTTCTAAATGTGTACTCCTCACAAGCCAATTCCTGAACTTGTAAGTAGGGACTCTGGTTTTAATTTCCTATTTTATTTTTTTAAACTTATTTGTGCAATTTATTCTATGTCTGCTTATTACCTTTTTATAAATTAAAGCCTTAGAAATATTTTTCAGATTAAACATATTTTAAACTAACATATCCTCCGTGATTTTTTGTGAACTTATAAAGCCCAGGGAAGCTCATGCTACATATTTATGTGATTTAAGTGTGAAACATTAATGAGTGGTGTTGGTGAACGTAGGGA
Organism: Mixophyes fleayi; assembly: GCF_038048845.1. NCBI lineage: Eukaryota > Metazoa > Chordata > Amphibia > Anura > Limnodynastidae > Mixophyes > Mixophyes fleayi. The sequence continues at coordinate 160,819,303 of NC_134406.1, forward strand.
CGCCAGAGTAAATCCTTCATGGTGACAGAAAAGGTGTATTCATCGTTAAGTAACTAAGCTAACACCAATCACGACCAGCTGTTCAGATTGCTGTATCTGAGACAGGCTGGGGTGTTCGTGAGACTGGGATATAACTAAATGAGCCAGATAAAACTGTAATCATATATATTTATTAGTAAATGTGAACTTATGCCTTGCAGTCTTCCTCCTTTGGTCTGCAAAGAGCTGCGTTTTCCGCCTTTGTAAATCCCTCCAGCTGCGCTGGAGTTGAACAAATGTGCGTCTGGTGCCCACTCTACTCCTCGTATAGGTTTTTGCAGTCCTATAGGCTGAGTTTTTATCAGCATGGCTGATGTATTAAGCTGAAGGACCCAAAAAATGGTCCATCATTCATGTTATGCTTGTAGCGCAATTCCTGAAAAGCTTGCTGCTCGCATGATTGCAAGTGAATGAAAATTTTCAACATTCTCCATGCTGATTGGCTCCCAGGCCTTGTGTGGGCATATATATGTAAGTCGCAGATCCCTTCTATACCTTATGTAAAATGGTGGATTTCCTTTTACTTGTCCCTAATGGAGTATCTGTCATTCAATCACAATAGTGGTCCATACCAAGGCAATCAGGGCTGTTTCACCGCCTGGGTGTTCGCACATAACAAATGGTGGGAGAATTCATCTCTGCAGACACTATTTAAAGCGGGATAAGCAATCATTGTGCTTTACCATTTTGTGACAGAGTCTCCATATTGGATTTGAGATAGCAATTTTATGGGATCTATATCTATTGGACTTAGTGAAGCACCATAGGTCAATGCTGTGGCTCCTATTTGGAGGTCTGTGACTGAGTTCAAGGAACAGTAAGCAAACTCAAATATTTTTCACTTGTGCTCAGAATACATTTCCACTTGCCATTTTGAGCTTGTCAAATGAGCTTGTCAATTTTTCATCAAAAACCCCACCAAAGCCCAGCGACCTATGCTGCAACCTAAGCAGACTATTGTATAATCTGGCCATGTAGAGAAAATTACTATATATATTCTGTTATGATCCCTTGGAGAATATCTAAGTTATGATGGATGCATAGGTAAAATTGCCATTAAGCCAAATAAATGAAGTTTGCACTGTATGCATATTGTCAAATGATTTGCTTTAATTTTTTCTCTAAATGAATGCACATATGCAAAAATTATCCAAAAATTTACTTTTCTCATGTGTAAGTATGGAATTATAAATGTATGTTATGAAATCTACTTATGCTGTATGATGCAAAAAGTTGGATATTACTGACAAAAACATACATGCTTATAATGTTACTTTTTTTCTTCCATTATGTTAGCTGTAGATGCCAAGGAGCCAATTGAGGTTGAATAGGACTCCACGGACAAGGACAACCATGATGGGGTAGTGAACCATCTGTGGATAGTGGCCATCAGTCAATCTCTCAACAATTGTTTCAGAATATGTTTGAAACTAATGCAGCATTACACTAAAAAATTGATCCGATAGGAAACATACTTTCCATGAGCCATTCACTTTGGAGAGAATGAAAAATGCCACTGTTCATTATATTGGGAATCCACCTGTTGCCCATTCTGTCCCTGTGGTACCTATTGCCCCTCCTGCCCCTGTGGCACCTGTTCCCCCTCCTGCTCCTGTGGCACCTATTGCCACTTCTGCTCCTATGGCACCTGCAGCTCGGGTGACCTGGGGGCAGCTCTAATCAAACAGCAAAGGGATATTTGGCAAGGGGGCAAGGGAGGGCTCAAATCTAAATTAATTTTGTGTGTTTCACTTGTTTTTGTGTTTGTCACTATTTTGCCTCTTTGTTCCACTAAATGCACTGTTTTGAAAAAAAAAATGGTTTCATATGTTATTTGCCCATTTACTGTAAGCATTATTATCATCATCATTTATTTCTATAACACCAGCAAATTCTGTATCGCTTTACAATTGGGGACAAACACAGTAATAAATAATACTAGGTTATACAGACAACGAGGTGAGAAGGCCCTGCTCGCAAGCTTACAATCTATAGGACATTACATTTTAAGCATACACAAAAAGTACTTACATAAAATAAGATGAAATCACATATTATAGACAAATCATACTTATAGCTAACAAAGCTTGGTCCATCCTAATATTTAAACTTTTTAATGTTCTGTGTTAAAACCAAACATTTGTTTAAAAAAAACAGTACAGAAAGCATGAAACATAAATTTTACAATCTCGGTAACACACAGGCTGAGATATGATTGGCCGGTCAATACAGCGTCACTAATGAATACGCCCACTTTATCTACTTTATAAGAGCTGTCATTATGTTCCGCGTCTTTGCCTTGAAAAGCTACAGAGCGAAACACGCGTTGGCATTTTTCCTTGTTAAAATCCAGTATTTTTATTGAAATTTTTTAAGATATAAACATACTAAACAACAAAAAGAAAAGAAAAACAATCGCATACATATCGGAATTAAATGACGGAATTTACAAGATTACATTAAAGCATAATAATAATAAATGTGCTATATTCATTCAGGATCATACATCGTAAATGCTTATACATAAGTATGTTACACATGCAGGGTTTATTACATGGACTCAGATACTTATTATAAGAACTGTGGTAGCCATACATTTAAGTAGATAGAGCATCTGTACTAGATGACATAGGATAGAATGGAGACTCTAACCATCTGTACCATATATTCTCAAATTCCTTCAGAGCCTGTCTGCTAGTATAAACAAATCTCTCGTGCCTTATGGTGGTATTGACCAGTGCCTTCCAATTTTTAACCGTGGGTCTCGTCGGGGCCAACCACAGCCTCGCTATACACACCTTAGCCACCATCAATAACTGTGAAATGTACATTTTTGTCAGTTTATTAACTTTCCCCTTCAATCGGAGCCCAAAGAGACAAGTGGCCAGTGAACTAAGAGACACTTCAATTCCAGTAACCTGAATACATCTCCTGATCCTTCGCCAGAAGATTTGTATACATGAACACTCCCATAGAAGGTGCCAAAAGTTAGCATTGATCGAATTGCATTTCGAACAGTTAGGGGTAGCATCCGGGCGAAATTTTGCCAATCTAATAGGGGTAAAGTAGGCCCTGTGTAAGATAAACACCTGTATTTGTTGAAATTTTAATGATGAAGTATAACCTTTAGTACTGTCTGTAACCATTTCCCACTCCTTGTCTGATAAAGGGCCAATATCTATTTCCCACTGATTCCTCAAACCATCCAAATCATCTGCAGTGGATTCATACAGAAGACATGAATACATTCGAGAGATCAGACCTCTATAACCCAAGGCCTGTAATTGTTTCCTCAGTGGATCCACCCCAAACACCAAAGTCTCCCCTTTAAATTGTGTGTTTAGGGCGTGTCGTAACTGAAGGTAAGAATAAAACATTGTTCTGGGTACAGAGAATTCCCCAACCAACTGTTCAAAGGATTTAAGTACATTTGTATCATAAAGCTGACCTACCGACACCACACCCAACCGAGACCACTCCCTGGCCCTCTTCACTGTATTCAACTTCTCAAATTTCTTTGCCCCCCAGATAGGAGTATATGGATCAATGTCAGTTTGTTTCATTATTTTATTACAGATTGTCCAAATCTTAACTGCCTGAATCAGGAGCGGAGGAGCCCGCATACCAAGTCGCCCCGCCAGCAGTGACTGTAAGGGAGTGTGATTAGAATTAAATTGGTGTACCAACACCCAATGTAGCTCATGGTAATCGGGGTCCGAAACCCATGCCTTAAGATGGACCAATTGAGAGGCAAAATAATATAATTTCAAGTTAGGAAGTGCAAATCCACCAGAAGATCTGGATCTATACAGCGAGCTGAGCTTGACCTTAGCCCTTCCCCCTCCCCAAACCAATGAAATCAAATAGCTATCAATGCATCGGAAAATGGAGGGTGGAATATATACAGGTGACTGCTGGAGTATATATAAAAACTTTGGCTGCACCATCATCTTAATTAAATGTATCCTACCGGAGACAGAAAGTGGGAGCTTCTTCCATACATGAGTTTTTTCTTTAATGTATTTGATCTGGGGCCGCAAATTAAGTTCTACATATTCAGCGGGGGTATTAGAGATCCATATTCCCAAGTATTTGAATTTCGATGCCCATTTTAACTGTAAGCCTTCTGGCATTGTCACGGGACACTCCCATCCCAGAGGGAACACGCTAGATTTATCCCAATTAATTTTTAGGCCAGAAAAAAACCCAAATCCATCAACCACCCGCAGCAAATATTTTAGGGAAGTGTCGTGATCTGAAAGGAACAACAGCATATCATCTGCATATAATGCCACCTTATCCTCTCTGTGCTCTGATCTAAGTCCCACAATTTCTCTATCATGCCGGATCTTACAGGCCAGAGGCTCTATTGCTAATGCAAACAGGGCCGGAGACAACGGGCATCCCTGTCTAGTACCCCGCTCTAATTGAAATTGTTGAGAAAGATGCCCATTGACACAGACCCGCGCCACTGGATGTGAATACAAAAGTTTAACCCATTTTATAAATTCCGGGCCCACTCCAAATCGGGACAATACCTCCCACAGGTATGGCCACTCCACCGAGTCAAACGCCTTGGCTGCGTCCAAGGACACCACAACTTCGCTCTCAGAAGAGGGTGACCGCACCTGCAGGAGAGTATACAGCCTTCTAAGATTGATAGACCTGGACTTGCCCGGCATAAATCCCGTCTGATCCGGATGAATTAATTCCAGCACCACTCTACTTAACCTCAAAGCCAGTAATTTTGCTAGAATCTTAACATCATTTGACAAAAGTGAAATCGGGCGGTAGGACTCAGGGTACAACAAATCTTTCCCTGACTTAGGCAGCACCACCACTATTGCCTCTGTCATTGAAGGGGAAAGAGCGCCAATCTCACCCAGCTCCCTGAATGTATCCAACAACCTAGACACAAAAAAGGGCCGGTGTTTTTTATATAATTCAATTGGGATTCCATCTACTCCAGGGGCTTTACCATTAGGGAATGACATAATAGCTATATCAATCTCTTCAAGAGTAAAGGGTGAGTCCAAAAACTCCCTACTATCATCGGAGAGGACAGGAAGGGAGATACCATTCAAATACTGCTGTAACGTATCCATGTCATATCTGACCTGTGACTTATATGTATTCGTGTAATATTTATGAAAAACCTCAACAATATCAGGCATCAGATACTTCTTAACCCCACTGTCATCACAGATAACCGGTACTGCTGCATCTGCCCTCTCCGCCCTTGTCAGATAATCCAGGAAGCTACCATTTCTATCGTCCTCTGCATATCGTACATGCTTAGAAAACAGAAATTTACGTTTGGATTTCTCAAATACATACTCTACCCAATCTCTCTGGGCCAACTGCCATGTTCCCCTTGCAACCTCAGTTTTGTCCGCAATGTATTGTGCTTCTAAGGATTTACACTTTTTCTCTAATATCTGTTTGTTTTGTCTGGACGACTTTTTAATTTCAGCTATGCCAGCAATTAATGTCCCCCTTAGGAAAGCCTTAAAAGCGTCCCAAACTATAGGTGGCCTTGCTGTTACCAGATTATCTACAAAGAAGCCTTCCCACTGTGTCACCAATGTCGCTCCTGTACCCATCAAGGAGAGCCAGAAGGGATTTAATTTCCAAAAGGACTGGCCTCTATCAATTGCAAAATCAATAGATAGGCAGAGGGGCGATTGGTCAGAAATTCCCCTAGCCCTATATTCCACGCTCCTTACCAGCGGTACCAGAGAGTGTGACAGCAGAGCCAGATCAATTCTTGAAAGTGCATTATGTGATGTAGAAAAGCAGGAGAATTGGACATCTTCTGAGTGCCTCAAATGCCATACATCTACTAACCCCATTTCCTCAACCAGAGCAGAAAAAGCAGACTTAGAGTTGCCAACTACAGCATTTTTCACTCGCCATCTGTCCACCTCTCCATTTATCACATTATTAAAATCCCCTATACAAATGGCTGGAACATCTGGGAACAATGCCATGAATTCTCCACATTTCCTTAACACCTCACCATTATACGGTGGGGGTATATATACAGCTAACAGAATCACCGGAACCCAATTAATGACAGCCTTCATCAGTACAAACCTTCCCCCTGCATCCACCTGAATTTTTTCCAAGGAAAAGCAGAGAAGTTTATGTACCAATATAGAGACCCCTCAAGAATTAGTCGTGTACGTAGAGTGGTATGCCCTACCTACCCATGCTTTTTTAAGGGCGAGTATTCTATCACCGTGTAAGTGAGTCTCCAATAGACAAACAATATCAGGATCATTTTTTCTAATTTGTCTTAGTACAAGAGAACGTTTCACAGCATTATTTAGGCCCCGCACATTCCAGGAGAGAATTTTCAGCTCCTTATCAGATGTACCAGAATACATATAATAGTAGTCCCTCTTATCTCACTACCCCGCATCCCACACCCCTGCAGAGCATACATTGACATACTTATAAGCACATATAATCCTTGTCTATATATTTGCAATAACATTAAAACTACCCACAACTTAAATAACTTTAATACTACACCCATACCCCCACCCTGTATACTCCACCCAACTTAAGTATACCTTAAACCCTAACTAAAATTACCTTAAAATATTCAGCAGGCCAGCACACTACCAAAAAAGGTCACCCGCCAACCCGCAAAATACCAGAAGATAGAGGAAGGAAAAGGAAGGAAGGAAAAGGGGCAAATTGAGACAAGAGAGGAAAAGAACGGCCTTAAAGCCATAGGCTCTCCAGCCCATTACATTTTTATTTTATTTTTTTACAGTGGACCTTTCAATATTAGTTTGAAAATCACAGACCCCGCCTGAGCGAAATACATTTTTTTTTTTTTTGTACCACAGAAGAGAAATTACATTATGTATAGCAAATACCATGCATACTATCAATGACAAATCAGCAATGTCCAAAGGACTATCAGGAGAGACATAAAAAAGTACTCATCCAGCATCAGCGTCCAGCATCAGTGTCCAGCAGCAGCTAGGCGGTCCAACCAAATTGCAGCCTCTCGGGGAGTATCAAAAAAGGATGTACGGCCCTCTGAAACCACTCTCAACCGGGCAGGGAAAATCATGGCATATGGGATCTGTAAATCTCTCAATCTTCTCTTCACCGGAATGAATTGAGCCCTGTTCTTTTGTACATCCAGAGCGAAATCAGGATACATTGCTACTCGCTGACCATTGTATTCCACTGATCCTTTCTGCCTAGCCAAGCGTAGAATGGTATCTCGGTCACGATAGTGCAACAATTTGGCTATGAAGGTGCGTGGGGGGGCTCCAGGAGGGGGTGCTTGAGTTGGAATATGGTGGGCCCGCTCCACTGCGAATTGGGCTGTAAATGAATCTGTACCAAACAGTTGGATTAACCACTTTTCCAAGAAGGATTCTGGGGAGACACCTTCTGCCTTCTAGGGCAATCCAACCAACCGAATGTTGCTGCGAAGCAAACGCCCCTCCATATCCGTAAGCTTTTGTTTAAACAGAGAGGCTTGCGACTCCAGACTCTCCAACCGGCCCGCAACTGGTGCAGAAGTGTCCTCCAATGTAGACACATGTGTCTCCACTTCACCCACTCTCTCCCTGATTTTTTGCACGTCTTGCCGGAGAAGAGAGGGGTCCACCTGCACCTCTCCGATTTTATCCGTAACACGCTTTTCAGATGCCCCAATGGCCTGCAGGACCTGCTGTAATGTAACTTCAGGGTCCGCCAGTGGAGCCGACAAAGGGGGGGTAACAGGATGTGATGCATCTTCTGAACCAGAGGCTGTAGTGGAGGAGCGAGCAAAGCGGTCCAATTTTCCCGCTGCGGTGGACTGATTATGTTTGCCCATAATTTCACAGGAAAGATGGGATGATATTTATCCTATAAGCCTATATGCAACCCTGTAACCTGTATAGCTTTAATTACATATAGGTGTACAGCTCAGATTGTATTGCTAGCAGTGCATTGCAGCCAGTTATCTTCACAGAGAAAGGTATATCTCCTCCAACAACACTGATAATGATAATCCAATAAGTCCAGAGCCCAATTCAGTTACTCCTCACTTGTACAAGGATATAAATGTACCTTTATCAGATGGATATCACAGGCTGTGTTCACCTAGGCCAGTATGTGGTATTACAGAGGTGCTATGTCCCAGCAGTCATCAACTGCCACAAACTGCCACAGACTGCCTGTAGTATTCCTCTACCCAGATGCTCAACTCTTTCTCTCCCAGTCTCGGGTAAAATGGCAAGAGCACTATCAAAACAGGTACACTATGTACAGCAACTATTCGGATGCACAGTTTTGGGTCCAAAAGTTTCTTTATTCCACTATAACGGAGATCAACAGGATATCTGGGATGGAGAGCTCGTAACTGTGCTTGCTACTCCATGCTCGTCCAGGCCACGCCCCCGGCATTTTTCCTTGTTACACCACATATTACTAGATATTATTCTCCCCTGATTGCCTCCCAGCTTATTACTAGGTAGGGATATTCACATAATCCCATGATCTCAGGGGTTAGGATTTGTTATTATTTTTTAGGCAGTATTTCCTGCTTAATATGAAGCTCACTTCACCTTTACGTTTTTTTTGCCTCCTCGACCATTACTCTAAGTGGAGTTCATACCTCAATTTCTAGGAATCTGGATATGTATGGGTATTGGAGATAAAGGGGGAAATGTTTTTTTCTTCTTTTTAAATATAATATGTTTTTAAATATAATATGTAGAACCTATTTAAAAGCTGACACAGCGATATCTACTGATAGCCATTGTAGTCAGAACTTTTTTATGGAGAATTGACCGAAACTTTATAAATTACTTAATCATTTTAAGTTATCTCCAAATGAAGTGCATTTACATTTATGTGCAGTCATTTATATGGTCGTAGCTGAGGGCATGCAATATATCTTGCATTTTTTATTCACTATTACACATTTTTTATAGTTTGTTTTAGATATTTCACTCTCTACACAACCTTAGTTTATTTTAATGCATACCTAATAAAATTATACATTTTAATACATGACCACCCTGAAGTGCTCCTTTTATGCACATCCTTTTCTTTCTCTTTTTTTTAACATGAAATATAAATTTGAAGATATTAATAAAATGAAATAAAATTAATAACGTATGCAACTATGTATAAACTGCATCACATAGCCACAAGGCCGGATTAAGGGAAGGGAGGCCCCCGAGCTAAGGGTACTTTGAGGGCCCCTCCCATGAGGCCCCCAGTGAGTTTACCTCCTTCTATTGTTCCACTCCCTGTAGTGCTTCCGCGGCGTACTGTAATCTTCTTACTGAGGAGATCTCGTGAGAGTAAGACTATGACTCATAGTCTCACTCTCACGAGATCTCCTCAGTAAGGAGATTACTGCGCACCGTGTAAGTACTACAGTGACAGCAGACAGCTAACAGTATAACGTTTGCTGTTAGCTGCCTGCCATTCTCCTTGAACAGGTGACAGTCAGAGCCGGGGGCAGGGTCGCCCCCGATCCAATGAATGGCGGCGGGCCCCCCAGCTGCCCGAGGCCCCTGGGCTGTAGCCCCTTTAGCCCTATTGTTAATCCGGCTCTACATAGGCAACACACTACTAACATTTTAAAGCATAAAACCACATTGTTAATGCAACTATGACTAAACATTTGAAACAGTGTCCTGCAATGCAAATTACCTATAACTTTTGCTCACCAGCTACACTGTGCACCTCCTCTCCTCCATTATCTTTGCACTTCTTTCAGTGGCTCTAAAACTGTTAGTTTTGACCACACTAATGAGCATAGTTTTCAGCTTGCATCAAATATACCCCTTGCACCCCAGTAGCTTTGCTGAGAGTTGTAGAAGTAAATTTTTCAAGCTGCAAGTTTCCGACGGGTTTGAAAAGTGGAGATGTTGCCTATAGCAACCAATCAGATTCTAGCTGTCATTTTGTAGAATGCACTAAATCAGGGGTGTCCAACCTTTTAGCTTCCCTGGGCCACATTGGAAGATGACGAGTTGGTTTTGGCCGCACATAAGATACACTAACAATAACGATAGCTGATCATCCAAAAAACCATAGAAAACATAGTTAACATATATATATATGAGAAAAAAAGTTATATATATATATATATATATATATATATATAACTTTTTTTTTTTAAATCCCCCTATACTTACCTTTCAATCGCCCTGTTCAAAGAATCCTCCCTAGTTATTATACTATAATCACTTTTTGTATTGTTTCAATGCAATATTAATAAAGTGCATTTAAGCCAGGCATTGTATATCAGGGTGCCCTGACCAGGCCTGCGGTGCCTGACATATACACCACTGTGACCCCAAATTGTGACCTGTTTTGCTAATTACACCACTATCTTAGTTAAGGGATAACAACTTATACTGGGCCAAAGAGAATAATATATAATGCCCCATTAGTATTACAAGTAGAAGTATGTAGCAGGGAGATAAGGTCCATGATGCTCCAGGACCAGGTGACTTTTATTCACTTGTCAGCGTCCCTTGAAATAATAAAAAAAAAATCCCCCTTAACTTACCTTTTAATCGGCTTGTTCTCCTGTCCTCTTCTTTTCTTTTCTCCAATTCTGTGCTGCTGATTGTTCTTCTCGCGCGGGTGACTCCTCTGTGCTGCACTCCGCAATGGATTTTGGGCGTGATGACATCACGCCCAACATTCACTGCGAGCACCGCACGGAGGAGGAGACAAGGGACCGCGTGACCGCAAGGTAAGTATTTTCTTTTCTTTTTTTTTTTTTTTCCATTAACAGTGCTGCCCCCTTGCCACAACCAAAACTCCTTCTGGGCCACATTTACAGGTGTGCTGGGCCGCATGCGGCCCATGGGCCGCGGGTTGGACAACCATGCACTAAATAAATGACAGCTAGAATCTGATTGGTTGCTATAGGCAACAGCTCCACTTTTTCAATCCCGCAGTTTAATAAATACACCCCTTAGCTTCAATTGCAATTAGAAGTCAGTTGTTTACTTTCACTCAGCATGCCTGAAGCTATTCAACATTAAGTGTAGAATAGGTATTGTGGCATGCCTACTGTATGCTTTTTTTCGCTTAGTGCACATGTCTTTATTTCTCACATTTTGCAGTAATATAGGCATCTCCCACTTTGTTGTGTGCTAATAGCTATCTTGGTGCTCCTGAACAATTGACACAGATGTTATAAAGACATGATGAAGAATTGATATTTGTATAAAATGATTTATTAAATTTAAGACAGTACACACAGCACATAAAATGTTTATACTGCAAATGTAATACAATCAGCACATTTCTGTAGCTACACCATTTCTCTCTATTAAAAACAGCAAATCTCGAAATAGGCGATTTATTAAATTATAGCAAGTCCCAATAATTAGGTGATTGCACTATATTATTTTAATCACTGCCAGCAGTTCTTATTTGTTTTTAAGTTTTGCTAACTTTTGATTATGTTTTTTCATTACTGTTCAGGGTTAAAATCAAGCAACCTATAAAAAATTTAAAAACAAAGTTATTTGACATAATAACACATAAACATCAAATATGTTGTAGTAGACTACAATTTAATGCTATAATAATGTACTGAATATCAAATTACTTAGTTTGTGTGCAAACAGAATTCATGTCATTTTTAAATAAGAAAGCTCTCATGGCGCTGTGCTTTGGGTCATTTTCATGGGTCCGTGATTTGTCGATGTAAGTACTAACCACTTCATTCTTCTATTACCTTGTTATCCAATGGGTAAGTTATAACCCATTTGAAATAGAAAATGAATAAAATTATGCAAATGCTCACTATGACCAACCACCACAATATGACTGAAATGACATGGACAAACCTTAACAGCTCAGCCAACCACAATGTTGAAAGCATTTCACTATCGTTCTGAGGTAGTACTCAGTTACATTTGCGTACAGCCACTGAATTGTGTTATGGAAAAATATTTCCAATTGGATTACTGTATGAGGTTCAAGAAGAATTTTTATAAAGTAATAAAAGGGGAATTTTGGGAAGACTTTTATTTTGTTAAAACTTTCAGTGAGTAAAATTATACTAGCTATTGCATTCAAAATATGTAGGGTTTAAAGTCTGTTATGGGGAAATCCAGCAAAGAGGAAGTTGAAATAGTGAATTCTGGAGGTTATGCATGCATGATTTTTATTCTTTGCAGTGTCGTATAAGATACATGCATATTCTTTAGATGCTCTAAGATACATTTAACAGCATTTGAAGACAGACTGGATGTGGGAAACAAAAGATAGATTTGAGTTTTGGAAAACACCTAGACAGTCCCCTAGATTGTAAGCTTGTGAGCAGTACACTCTTACCTCTTTGCTTGTATTGTTTTAGAACTGTTTGTTTCCAATTGTAAAGTGCTACGGAATCTGCTGGCACTATATAAATAAATGTTGATGATGATGATGATGACATGATCAATAGAGATGGCAATTCAGTATATTCTGTTAGCAGAGGACATTTGTGGTGGAAATAGACACATAATACAAAGCAAGTGACAAATTGAGAGAACTGTGTACTATAACTTAGCATTTATAGAAGTCCAAAGTGGCAATTAACAAAAGCTACAATTCCATATGTAGTCTCCTGTATAGACTTCCTTAGCCAGGTTTTCCGACACACATGGATTTTCAAAGATATACCAAAAAATCAGAAAGATGCTAAAATAATGAAAACATACTTTCTATAAAGCAAGTGTCTAATATAAAACAGCTTTATGATTAAAGAATAATAAAAACCCTCAGTGAAGGAGGTATATCATCAGGAACTGAGGAATGCAAGAAGAAAGGTTCATGGGGGGAAGGTTAGCTTTTATTTCTTTTGATATCTCTATCAGGATTGGGATCAGAGACAACATGTTATTATGTTGCTGTGGAAACACTAGGAAATGTTACTATATAACACTTAAATATCTCACAAAATGTTTGAAAATTCCACTTGTCGGTATTGTTCTGATAAAATCAACACTAAGAAACAAAATAGCATAATAATAATAATAATAATAATAATAATACAAATAATAGTGTATTTGTGATGATATTTAATTTAGTAAATATTTGATTGACTTTCTCAGAAAAAGCTCTTTAGCAACTAGAAAATAACAAAAACAGTTTTCAAGGTGATACCTTGAATAGCTACCATAACTATAAATAATTTCAAGCTTTAAAGGCATTGAAGCCCCTTGATCTAGCATATTATAAATTTATAGTAACTGAGCTGATCTCATGACTAAGTACTTCTTGAGATGTAACCCATTAAAACTATATATGGTCAACACCGTTAAGTAATTCATATTGTTTCAGGTAACACAATGCGATATTAATGTTCATTGTGTTAACATAACATTTTACTAGAAGATACAATTCTGTTTTAACTGTGATACAGTGCTCATCAACTGTATATGAGCCTGGTAAAAGAACACTATTGAAAACATATGACCCAAAAATATGAGGAAAGATGAAAACAAAAGTACAAAGCACTGCATCAGTGAATTTTTCATGTTCATTAAAAAAAAATTTAATACTATGTCGCATGTTTTATGTGGACATGATATCACCTCTTATTAAACCGTTAAGGTAAATAATGGAAAATATATTTTTTAAAATATAAATCATGTTAGTTCTTCATCTAGTATAATGTGAAAAGTACAACATCGCTACAACATCGAAAGGCTCTATGAAACTATCTTTTAGATTGGAAGACATTTTTTGTTAGCCCAGTCCATGAAAGCTGTGCTTTGCTTTCAAAAAACTCATATGCAGATGTCTGTTCCCACAACTTTTTATTTTAACTAATGAAAAGCCTTTCCCTCCTTCAGTTGCAAACCCATTACACAAATAAGACAACAATGTAGGTATTAATAAACAGAATGTAGTATAAATCACTGCTCTCCTTCCAGTTACAATTAATCTCCTTTGACAGCAGTACACATACTCATATCCTCAGTATACTTCTTCTGTATGTGCTGCTTTACCAAAATCAGGTACATAAGATAGATATACTTGGGCTTCTGTTCATGCCATTGATCCACATGGAGAGGTATGCCAGAAGGAAGGTAGCGAAGAAATATCAAAAAATGGGTACACATTGGGAGGGAATGCCTCAAGCCCCTCAACTGCATAATCTCGTAATGATCAATTGAAATGCTTAATCTGTTGTATGAACCACCCTACAGGAGTACATTAAAACATGTTATCAAGTATAACCTTGCAATGTTTTCTTTTAGATTTTTTTTTTTTTTATTAAATATTTTTTTTAACTCTTTCATTTCCATTTCCAAATCTGTCATATTAGAAGGAACGGTGGGACTGTTTTCTTAAAAATGTATTAATAAACTAATTATTAATTATAGTATAATAAACTATTATATTTAACTTATGGCCAACAATAATTAAAAAGAAATACACCATTAATAAAAAATGAATCCATAGGTCAAAAAGCTAAGACTCAGCTTAATAACGGTTCCTCCCTGAAAATGTGAAGTGATTCTGGTGATCATCAAAGTAAGTGTGTTGCAGATGTGTTTTGATTGGGAAGGTAAGCTAGTAGAGAAATAAACCAGTAATTTCCTCAGGCATTGATCAATAATAGATTACATTGCCAATTTACATCCAAGTTACCATGGAAAAACTTGTTATTATTGTAAATAACTTTGAAGATCACCAAAATATGCCCACAGCTAAGGCTTGTAGTCAGATTTTTTTTCCATTTATTACACTTTCACCCTGCAGTATGTTACCCAGCAGCATTTAATTTACACATGATGTAAGCAAAATGAAACACACAATTAATTCCAGCATCGATATACAAACAGTTCTATATCATCAATTGAGCAACCTTAGATTTTATAGTATACACAGACCAGGCAAACTATACAGTACTATACAAATTCAACATTCTTGTAAAAATACCAGACAAACACTTAACAAAAATATACAGAAAAGCAGTCTTCTATTACAATTAGCATCGCAAATGCATTCACATATAAAGGATACATACACTCATTTAAGCATTTAAAATACTTTTGCTACCTTTTCATATGGTGATAATCAAAATGACCTGTATTTGTGCATTGATTCTGCCTATATGGTACTTAATGTCTATCCTAATGATACATAAAGACAATCTGACTAAACAAAATATACAGAAGAAATTGACTGCTTTGTTTCTTGTTTGAACACATTAATCCAAGATTTAATTACTTTGTTAAGATAATTAGCACTATCAATGGATAAAACTATCTTCTAATCAATGAGATGACAATTAGGGTCCTGAGTCATTATGGAGAGCAAAGCAAAAAAGGAGTAAATATGCACCTTGGCAAAACCATGTTGCATTGGAGGGGGAGATAAATTTAACATGTGGGGACAGATTTATAAATAGGGTAGGGCATGTCTTAGATCAACTTTAAATGTCAGTGTAAAAATAAAACTATCAAGTATTTGTGTGCTACATGAAAAAACAGCCAGTATTTAACTTATGTGAAAAGTAATAAACTAATTTTCACCCTTTGCATTGTAACATGATTTGTTCAGGAGAAAATTTACTCCATTTCTGCCTTACCCTCCTTAATGACTGAGGCCCTAGGTCTGAGTTTGAATAGTGTTATTTATAAAATCAGAACATTTGTTATTCACAAACAATAGAAATAACGAAATACACTATTTCTGAAATGAGATGCAGAGCATAAATGGCTATTGTTTTAATATTTTTGGACTGAAATTTTCTGTGAGTATTGCCACACTGACTTACTTTGGGCATATACTATTTATATGCAATAAGCTGTGGAGGCAAAAACATTGTATATATTTGACAGTGAAATTATTTATAACCCCGGCTCATAAGTAGACACACAGGGCCTGAGTCATTAAGGAAAGTAAGGCAAAAAAAGGAGTAAATTGATCCTGGACAAACCATGTTACAATGCAAGGGGTGAAAATGAGTTTATTATTTTGCATGTAAGGAAAATACTGGCAGCTTTTGCATGTACAAAAATTGCACAAATATTTGATAGCTTTATTTTTACACTGAAGTTGATCTAGGAGATGCCCTACCTCAGCTATAAATCTGTCCCCACATTTTAAATTTACCTCCCCCTCCAATGCAACATGGTTTTGCCAAGGTGCAAATTTACTCCTTTTTATGCTTTGATCTCCTTAATTACTAAGGCCCATGGTCTGAATATCTTTAATGGATTTCACATGCAATATAAACTCAATACAAGAGAAAGCAAGTTTCCACACCTCCATTTTCATCCTTTTAATAAGGTGTTTTTAAAGTTCCTCACCTGAATAAAAAGAGGAACACATAATCCATGAAGCAGCATAAAGCCTCCTAGAAATCCTGGTCACCAACCAGTCACTTGAAGCCTTTTTACATGAAGACAACAATACACCATATTGGAGAGCTTTGCCAAGCAATTAAACTCAACATATATGTGAGAAAACAGTAATCAAGGCACAGTCCTGGCTAAAATGCTAATATATACAACTAGGTAACTCCAGGTCTCTCCTTGCATGGGAAATCTCATAGAAAACAACTTGACATTTGTGCTGTACTTAAATTATTATTAAAGGCCCTAAACGGTGAGATATTTGAAATTGGGGAGAGAACTGACCATCTTGAAAAAAAGTTCTCGTAACTCATCATACAGCATAACAATTTAATTAAAAGTCACAAGGAGCAGTTCAAGATAATCAAAGCTCTGCAGGATAAACTGACATATCTGGAAGTCTGTACCTGCAGGAATAACTGTTATGAGCCACCACGCTACTTGCAATGGTTCACACTGATTCTTTGTCTCTGCTTTGCTTAGCAGTCGGGACGCTGCTTCCTCTGTGTGTGGCCACTGACATTGCCTCTTACGTCCTGCTGGTTGCTAGGCAATTGTGCTTCAGAAATTAGCAGTAACATGACAGCAATTACTAATTCATACACAGGGGCTTGCTCTTCTTGGCGCATTATGATTGGTCCTCTATAGTTTAAATGTCAAGGAAGGCTTGTGAAACCAGACTTGTGAAACCCACAAACTGTCCAAAAGCTCATTAGATCTAAAGATATTATGGAGTCTGTTCCAGGGCTCCCTGCTGCAACAACAAAACACGTGTGGGAGAATGTGGCCTCTAAGAGGCTGACTAATTGACACAAAGACATTGCATGGATGGCTATCCAGGGATGTCTGCCTCTTAGGACATTCATGCACTCCTGGAACCTGTACCGATATGTCCACTGCCCCTTCTGTATCACCAAAAGGGAAACAGCACAGCTTATTTTTTGGGATTGCCCCACTGCACAGGCACTGTTGGATGGCTTGGAACATGAACTTAAGGACAGTGTGCCCATAACTTGCCTTTCATGCTATTCGGTATTTTATGGATTATTTCCTGGCACCCACATCATTGGGGCAATCCAGGAGGCCTGATGCCTCCTGGATTGAACTGCTTAAAGAACGCTATTTGGTTTGCCAGGAATCACCTCATCTTTAAAAGGGAGAAGATGCCCATCCAGGACTGTCGCAGGCTCATCCACAGCCTACTAAGAGAATAAAACACCATTGACAGTCCTGAGGAAGATGATTAATTTTCTGTCTCCCTCTTCTCCTTCTCCCCCTTTACATCTGATTATTCAATAAAACCTTGGGCTTGTGTCTCCCCCCTCCCATGCCCCCTCCAACCCATTCCCCCATTACTGTTTGAAGTTTTGTTGAATGTCTTGCCTTAATTTATGCACCCTTTCCTATATTTGTGTCTGTCTCAATAAAGCTTCGGTCTTGTGTGTACTGCTGTGAATCCATTTTGATAACACAATACAACGTGACTACAGATTTAGACCAAGGCTGCCAGCTCTATTATTTCTACTTCAGCAATGACAGTTAGTGACACTACCCAACAGACTGTGCTACCCCTTCTGTGTCTCTCTGCGAAATGGTGCTAGATCGCCGTGGACGGTGGTACTTATAGAAACCAAAACTTGTGAGATCCGAGATCCGACGATGTAACAATGACAATACATCCGACGTTACATCCAAAAGTGCGCAAAAGTACCGAGTCGGCTTGGCTCGGTACTCGGATCTGCTAAGTTCGGATGTGTTCAGTTCTTGGAGAATCTAGCCTGAGCATCTCTAATTATTACTCACAAATTACTTCTATCCTTATGAGTCGAAAAAGTATTTAATAGACTACATTGGAGATATATGGAGGATACACTTTCTGGTCAAATACCAGTCTCCATTCTCAAATTCCAACCTGATTGCAAAAGTTCCTAATGCCCACTTTATCTCCTTGAGCTATAACATTTCTAGTGGGACAAGACAGAAGTGTACACTTTCACCCATGATTTTTGCCCTTAGAATGGACTCATGGCAGAATTGATTAGGATAAATGAACAAATAGCAAGCATGACAGTGTGTAGGGTCACTCACAAAATCTGCCTAATCACATATTAATAGCCTTTGATAACCTGGAAATAACATTTGCAACACAACACATTGAACGCATTCGGTAATATTTATTTTACAAACTAAATACAACTAAAAGATTTTGGGGCATATTTATTAATAATCACAATTTTAGCCCAATTAATGAAAACTCTTATTGCAGCTTTCAGCAACGATAAGAGATGCATTTTTCTAAACGATTTATCATACTTATGTTGGGACAGTGCCTCCAATATGCAGTTGTCCCGTTGAAGGCAAAGAAAAATAGTTAGCTTTCATCGTTTGCTGACCCTTTTTTTTTTTGTAAAAAAAATAATAATCTGCTTTTAACGACGACTAATGTAATGTAGCTTTCTGTTTTATCATGGTGCCAGTTTCTATACATTTCTATTTTATTATGCAATGAACTAGGGTTAATGAGCCTTTTATTGAACATTTCTGGCTGCATTAAGAATATGAAAGTTATGTTTGCAAATTCCTTTAAAAATATCATATATTTTGGGTTGCTAAAGAAAATGAATAAAAATAAGCAAATTGATAACCCAAAACTGCAATGTGTAAATATGAAAGATAAAGTATTATGAGAGGTGGAGTGTGCAGGCTGAGAAGGAAGGGGTCAATAGGGCTTTTCACATGGATCACAGTTGCTAAAGCTCACTTTTTTTGCCATCCCTATTGAAAACTATGGGGACTGCATTCTCAATTGGGGACAGCAGTCTCTATTGAAAGTTTAGTCAACGCCAGAGATATTGTAGATATATCTAGCAAATGCAGAGCCAATCACATCTCGAGATCAAAATTGTCATCAGTGTAGATTCCTTGTGTAGTCTTTGTACATGCTATTACATCTGGGGGTCGTTGTCTATCTATGTACATTATTGGTGACACGATTGTTAGGTAATACAGTCTGTAAATACCTATTTTTATACTGTATTGGTAACACAACTGTTGAGAAGATACAGTATTGGTTGTACATTAAATAGGTAGATGTTCTGAAAGGTAGTTGCCCCAGTCGGTGGTAGTCAGTATAACGATACTGACCACACCAACTTTGAAGAGGCCAACATGATTACACAGAAGGTGTATTCCATGACAGGCTGTCATTCACTGCTAAGTTAAGGAGGCGTCGGCTGTACATTGCTCTTTACACAGCCTACATTGTACAGCCAGCGCAGTGGGGAACTTGAAACTGATGTCATGGTAGCCTGCCTGGATGTTCCTTCATCGGTGCTGTTTCAAGTGTCGCTTTCAACCTGTCAGTGTTATCAGCCAGTCATGGATTACACCTTAGGTGTAATCATGTCGGCCTCTTCACAGTCGACGTTGTCACTATTGTTATAATGTACCCCACCCGCCCCTGTAACATTTAGTCATAGAAACACCATGAAGTTGTTGTAATTGTTAGGCCCACACAAAGCCAGATCAAACCCAAATGCAAATGTACCTATAGCCTCAATTAGACTCATTAGTGAATAAATACTAATCACTATTACCAATTAACTCAAATTTTAATGTATAAATTATTACATTATTACACACTACGTATATCATTTTCCTGAATGTGTGGAAATTTTTTTGGACCTTTTTTATTTTTTGTTACAGAACACTATAGGAATGCACTTTTCAAAAACCATGTTACGATGCAAGGGGTGAAAATTAGATTTCTGTTTTGCACATAAGTTAAATACTGACTGTTTTTTCATGACCTCCCTTGATTCTGCAACCTCGCCAACAGCGATCAGAAGAGATAAGGAGGATCTTTTGGAGACGCGTGGGAACATAGTAAGAGTGATACATAACTTTGTAAACATTCTCCTTTATTTTAAGAAAAATCAAATTGGAGGCTGTGTATTCACAAATTTCAGACCATTCTTGGTCTAATAAGGATTCACCAAGGTCTCTTTCCCAAGCGAGTTCTTGGGATTCTCTAAGGCCTGAAGTGGACGGGGCAAGTTCATAGAATATTATAGAGATTAGGGGCTAGATTTACTAAGGTGCGGGCTTGAAAAAGTGGGAATGTTGCCTATAGCAACCAATCAGATTCTAGTTGTCATTTATTTAGTACCTTCTACAAAATGAAAGCTAGAATCTGATATGGTTGCTATAGGCAACATCCCACTTTCTCAAACCCGTAGCTTAGTAAATCTAGCCCTAGATCTTTTGTAGAGGTACGTCATAGACAGAGATTCTCAAAAGTGGTAAGGGGCGGGAGGAGAGGCATGATTTGACTGTGTTATGGTAATTTCGTATCTATAAGTATTGGTAGAAATATTTAAAGGGTATGTGGAGGCGAGCGTGAATATCAGAGAATTGTGGAAATATTGTGGTAGAGGAAAGGTAGTTGAGATATCTGACAACTCTCGAGAGCCATGGCTAAAACACTGTACGAGTGAGACCAGGAGGAAAGTCAGGGAAATTAAATAACGGTATCAGTGGGTGGGGTGAGAAGAGAGGCCAAATTTTTGGGAGGAGATTGCCAGAAAGACAACGAATGTGATGTGAGTGGATGAAATAGGAAGAGTTTTGGGCGCCGAGCCCTTGGGAGCGTGAGGAGAGAAGGAGAAGCACTCCCAGAGCCTCAGCCTCGATACGAGTCCAAACTCTGGTATCATGAGAACTACACCATAGAGCACACTGAGCAAACTGGGCAGAGAGGTAGTAGCATCATAAATCAGGGATACCCAACACCCCTCCTCACGTGGTCCTCCAGAGAACCTGAAGCAGACTCAAGGACGTTATCCTGACCAGATAAAGCGAGAAACATGAAATTGAAGATATTTAAAGACATAAGGTTGGACACGGATAGGCAGGGTCTGGAATTGATAAAGAAGTCTGAGCAGGATATTCATCTTAACGGCATTAATACGGCCAATCCAGAAGATATATAAATGTGACCAGGAGGCAAGGTCTTTTGTTATTTTGGCAAAAAAGCAAGGCAAATTTGATTGGAACAGGTGGTCATATTGTTTAGTGGTAAAAACTCCAATGTCCTTGATTTTTTTGGAGACGCCATTGGAATGGAAAGGAGCACTCAAATATTGATTTTTCTGGGGTTGTAATGTAGAAGTCTGGAACCTCGGTTTTGTCCGAGTTGACCTTGTAACCTGCAAAATGTCCGTAGAGATCTAATTCAGTCATGAGAAGGGGAAGGAAAACAGTAGGGTGGGCAATAGACATAAGCACGTCATAAGCATAAAGAGCCATTTGTGCGCGGACTGTCCAACTGGGATATTGGCTATCTTTAGATTAGCACGGATCCTAGCCGCCAGAGGCTCAATAACAAGGGCAAATAATAGTGGAGAGAGGGGGGACATCCTTGATGAGTGCCATAGAAAAGGGTGCCAAGGCCAGACCATTTGCTGAGATCGTAGCCAATGGGTTGAAATATAGGGCTGAAATGCCATTCAAAAACTTGCCATCCTCTCAAACACTCCATCCATAAAAGAGCAGGAGATACTGTCAAAAGCTGTTTCAGCATCGAGTGCCATCAGTAGGGTGGGAATTTTATTGCTATGTATAGTGTGTGTCAGGTCAATGATCCTTCTAATGTTATCAGGGACTTGACATCCTGGAATAAAGCCCACCTGATCCAGAAGAAAGGGAGAAGGGGGTTCCATCTGGAAGCCAGAATTTTCGCATAGAGTTTCAAGTCAACATTAAATAACGAAATGGGCCTGTACCTAGCGCAAACAAAATGGTCCTTCCCCGGCTTCAGGATGACAGCAATGTTAGCCCTGGTAGTAAGTGAGTCGAAGGATGCCCCCTCAAGTTCCTCATTGAACAACTTCATCAGGTGCTGGCCAAGAACCTCGACAAACTTTTTGTAGTATTGAGGGGAAAAACCATATGGAGCCAGAACAGACAAAGTCCACAGGGTTTTAATGGCCCGCAGAACCTCAGCCAATGTGATATCTGAGTTCAGTGTGGACAGCTGCGATAAAGTAATTTTAGAGAGGGGGGTAGTAGTAGGGTAGGCTTCCAGATTAAGTAGCAGAAGGTCACCGCAGGGAGTAGGTACAAGGAGGTTGTAGAGGGATGTGTAACAGTCTCGGAACTCGTGGGCTATTGCTGAGGGGTTATAGGTAATATCATTAGTATATGCTTGACATATTTTATCAATATGGTTACTGGCCAGTTTTTTGCAAAGCTATCTAGCGAGGACTGAGCCTTTCGGCTTTATCATAATAGCACTGTTGGAGATTCTGCATGGTAGTAGCTGCTCTGTTGGAGAGGATGGTGTTGAGTTGTCCCTTTAATGAGTCGAGTTATGCGAGTAAGGCTGGGTTTTGTTGGAACTGATGTAGGGCAAGGAGTGCAGTAATTTTGCATTCAAACGATGCCACCTCGGCTGTTGCCTTCTTTTTGGAAGTCGCAGTTAGACAAATTAGGTGCCCTCGGACAGTAGCCTTATGGGCCTCCCACAAGACACCTGGGGGTATGTCAGGGGTAGAGTTCTCCAGGAAATAGTTAGAGATTTAATATCTAGGAGAGTTGTTTGGTTGAGGAGGTGGGAGCCATATAAGCGACATCTACCACAAGGCAGTGGTTGCTTGAGATGGTCAGGGAGGAGAAAAACCCCAGAGTGGTCAGTCCAAGAGAGTGGAGTTATGGCAGCTTGAGTTACATAAGGGGTAAGAGAGTGGGAGACGTGGAGCATACCTATGCGCGAGTATAGTTGGTGTGGGATCGAGAAGTGTGTATAATCTCTGGCATCAGAGTTACATAGCTGCCAGGAGTCATAAAGTCGGTGGCGGGTGAGTAAGGAAGCGATTAAGGTGAATTTAGGAGAGGGAAGGATTGAATTCAGGAGAGGGAGGGATAGTCCTCTAGGAGCCGAGTGGCGAGGACTTGTCAAGGACATGACATGTGACCCCTCGC
Organism: Mixophyes fleayi; assembly: GCF_038048845.1. Lineage (NCBI taxonomy): Eukaryota > Metazoa > Chordata > Amphibia > Anura > Limnodynastidae > Mixophyes > Mixophyes fleayi. Next base: position 160,842,675 of record NC_134406.1, read on the forward strand.
CAGTCGCTCAATGTGTTTGGAGAGTCTGGTGAAAAAGAGTTTTTGCTTTTGGTTCAGGGAGTACACGAGACTAGAGTGACAGGAGATGAACGAAGGGTGCCCATGACTATCAAGAAGCTACCCTCCAGATGTGCAAATATGCCGCAGTGCAGAAACGGGACTTTTCTATGAATCAGGATAGCTACGCCCCGTTTCTTGCAGTCCGAGGAGACAAAGAAGGACTGAGAAAATTGTTTACCCTGAAGTTGGGAGTGGATTCCAGTAAGGTGCGTTTCTTGTAGAGAAGCAATTTCAGATCGTTCCCTCCTACAGGCTCTCAAGAACGTAGCGCGCTTCTGTAGGGAATTGAGGCCGTTGACATTGACAGAAAAGATTTTTAAAGGCATTGCGCTAAAGCGGTGTCAAACTTTACAAAGTAAATTAATGGCTGAGGAGAAAAGTATAAATAGTTAATCCGTCCATTAAATGAAGAATGCAAGTATAGTGGTAGGAAAAAAGCCACAGAGAATAAAGAAGAGAGAAAGATAAACAGTTAGCCCAATTGGGCAACAACCCTGAGTGAAAGGAACACAAAGAGGGTTCAAAGACATAGTAGAGAAGCTATATATAATACAATGAACAATATCAAAGGGTGCGTGGGGGAGTGGACCTGAGCCTGTGGAGGGTAGGCAACAGGACCGGAGGACTCACCAAAATTTCTTTAGAAAATTATAATAATAAATAAAAAAAAAACAGTGTGTATACAATAAACAATAGATAAATACTATACATATTGCATTAAACAGGTAGACAGTTAGGTGAGGAAGGGGAAAAAGGTAGGGGGGAAGGGGAAGAGGGAAAAAGGATCAGAAAGGGGGGAATCAAAGAGGGTATTTAGAGCAACAGGAAATAATGACTTTTAAAGATGAGTAGCATAAGAAATCAAACTTATAAGTCATACCTAATGTGAAGGAAGCAAAAGGAATGGAGCCGTAATCAGCTAGTAAAAATCCAAAACTCCAATGACTCGAAAAGGACACCCTGTGAGGGCAAAACAGATGAAAAAACAGATTCCAATTGTCAACAATTATAATTAATTTGTCAGAGTGAAGTAGCCTCCCGGTTTTGGAGGCGTGCAAGACCACACGGGTTGCGGTGGGGCTGAGCGTTGGCTCCTAGGAGATGTAGATTGCAAGGTAGATGAAGTGGGAAAGATGTTCAGTTTGGAAAGCAGATCTTGACCTTAGATAAGGGTTTTGACAAGATGAGAGGAATTGGCTACAAAAACCTGAAGCGGAAAAGGGAAGTCCTAGTGATAGCGAATTTTATACTGGCGGTGAATCCCTGTAACAGGTAGTAAGTCTCAACGCTTCTCAATTGTTGATGGGGCAAAGTCCTGACACAGCTTAATGTCCATGTCTCGAAAAGAGAGAACTGACTGGTCTCTAGCTGCTTGTAGAATGTGGTCTTTGGTGAGAAAATAATGCAAGAGAACAGTAATGCTTGGATTTCCGTTGGAAGGATGTCTTCAGAAACATTTCTAATGCAAATATTATTGCACCGGTGTTAGGGATCGTGGCGGCCACGGGCGCCGCCGCGACTCTCCCGGGTTCTCTGGGGACGCCCTGGCTGTTGCTACGGCAACCTGGGCATCACTTCTGGTTTCGGCGTCCCGGTTGCCTGGGCAACAACCGGGACGCAGGGGAGCTTCTGGCGAAGCGCCCGGCCAGCTGTCAAACAGCAGGGCGCGTGCGCATAGGGAAACATGAGTCAGCCATACAAGGCTAGTATTGATCAGTAAATCAGGCTGGATTAGGAACTAAGGTTGCCACTGGCACTCTGCCTTTTTCATTGGCTGCAGGCTCTGCATTTTAATTATGTTGCAGCTGAGGACATTATGGACTGTGTTCTGATTGGCCATCAGTACTATTTAAGGCAGTGAGGACTGAACCTCACTGCCGGTTATAGCGTCCTGTTCTCAGTTCTGCTGCCTGCTTGTTCACTCCTTGCTTGGTGTTTATACCTTTGACTGACTTCCCATGTATGACCTTTGCTTGTTCCTGGACCTTTGAACCTACGCTTCTGACCCTGACCATTTGTCTGAAATCCGGATTCTGCTTCTCCGCTAGTGCTCCTGACCTTTCGCTTGTGCCTGTATTCCGAACCTGTGCTTGTGACCTCTGACCTTGGTTTTCTCTGTCTGAACCCCACGCTGCTGTCCGTCAATCACTCCACTCCTGGGTTCTAATAAAGCCAGTATACGATTCATGACCCTCCGTCAGCCTGCGGCCAAGTCTGTCCCCACCACTAGGGGCTCCAACGAACACTAGGCTTTCAAAGTAGACTCAGAGTTTCATTGTGCTGGCTTGGGAGTTCCTAACAGCCGGGAGTGGTTTTCAGAGTCCTCTTGTTTCTCTTTCAGGGAATCAATTACATCATGAGGCGGGATAATTCTTCATCGAGCACCGACTGAGAGTGACAGAGGTCATTTGTTTTTATTCCAGGGCGTCTGTCCTGAAGCCTAGAGAGTTCAGTTTGGTTTTAAAGTCGTTGACTGCTTTAGAGAGTTCTTGTTATAACGCCACTTTTAGTCAAGAAGACTAGTTATTACTGCTTGGATCTTAAGGTCCAATTCCATCTCTGAAGGAAGAAAGGAGCCCAACATCTCTCGACGATCCATTTAAGGAGGAGACGGCTTGGATTTGGATCCAAAGAAATTAGTGGAAGCCCCAGGGTTTTTTATTTTGTTAGACATAATAAGATTGGCCAAGATATTAGATCGCTTGGGAGAGATAGAGAAGACGGGAGAGTGGAGAGATGAGAGAATGGAGAGAGGAGAGGGGCACACACTGTATTCGGAGCATATAAGAGGGGTCCATTATGGCTGTCAAGCCACGCCCCAATCTTTTAGATTTTTAGATGAGAGGACATGAGGATGTAATGGACTAGTTTACACTTTTCATTTGGTGCATGTTCTTTGGTGCCCCTTTTAAAATACCTTACATTAAATCTTCAGGTAATTTCAGAGGGGTGGAAATGTAAATTAGCTACAATTAGTAATCCTAATATTGTCATTAGTTTTGTCAAAGTTTTTTTGCTTGCTTGCATGTTTTGACTGAAAACAGGCACCTAATATTTCCACAAGATTTGTCTCCCTTCTTTTTTTTTTGTAGAGGGGTGCTATCAAGCCACATTATTATAACCACTACTTTACAGACTATTCTATGATGTGATAGTAGGACATATTTGATATCTTTAAAAAGAACAATTGTCACAAAGAAAATTGATTGTTAACTGATGATTTGTAATCTTCAAGCGGAAAGTCACCAGGACTTAAGGCTCCATCGGCATAGCAATTGCTCGATGGAGCATTTGCAGTTCATCTCCAGGTGGATTTGTCAGTTAACAGCATTGCAAGCTGCATTCTTTTCTTGATTGCTAACCAGCTCTTGATCCATAATTTGTGTTAGGACTATAGCCTGCCTCCCCCATACCTGGGGGAACATTATAGATCGAAATACTTATTTTAAAATACATCTAGTGATAAGGCTTGTTGTTTACTGATTACTATAAATATTATATTCTATTTAACACAATATATGTTATTAAGAAGACATGTTAATGACTAAACACACCAGGATAAATTTATTATGACATTTTATCTGTATTTACATAACATACTTAACTAATATTGTTCTATAATTTAGAATATGCTTAAATGTATGTTTAACTGACACTGTTGTAACCCCTATGTGGGTTTAATTTTAACTTATTATTTTTAGGATTTTTAAATAAGATAACATTGCAAACATTTAATACATTTTTTATTAAAAATTACATATGTGTACTAACATGGCAGAAAAATAATAATTTTGTATCCATATATTGGGATTTTAAATTTACCTCTCGGGATAAATGGTGTCGTTTGGGGAGGGCTAGCTCCAGTGTCAATCTTGCCCATACTGTGCACCAACTGCTCGTCAATGCAGGCCAATGTCGTGATCTCCAGGGAACTGACATCAAATTGAGCTAGGGGACCACCGTCTGTCGCCCTAGCAAACATGTGGTGGTCCCAAATTTTATCCCTCAGGCATCGCTTAGGGCCTAGGTTCCCAAACTGTGCGCCGTGGCTCCCAGGGGTGCCGCGGCGCTGTCACAAGGGTTCCGTGGACAGGAAGAGGAAAAAAACAATGCTGGGTCCCTGGCGCAGCTGGATTGGTAAGTTTTTTTTTTTTTTTATCTCTTCCTGGCCATGGCGGGATGCAGAGGGGGCAGAGCGACAGGGCAGAAAGGGCAGAGCGATGATGCAGAGGGGGCAGAGGGGCAGAGCGAGGATGCAAAGGGGGCACAGGGAGGATGCAGAGGGGGCAGAGCGAGGATGCAGAGGGGGCAAAGAGGGCAGAGCGAGGATGCAGGGGGGCACAGTGAGGATGCAGAGGGGCACAGCGAGGATGCAGAGTGGGCACAGTGTGTGGATGCAGGGGACACAGAGTGTGTGTGTATGCAGAGGGGGCACAGAGTGTGTGTATGCAGAAGGAGCGCAGAGTGTGTGGATGCAGAGGGGCACCGAGTGTGTGGATGCGGAGGGGGCACAGAGTGTGTGGATGCGGAGGGGGCACAGAGTGTGTGGATGCGGAGGGGGCACAAAGTCTGTGGTTGCAGAGCGGGCACAGAGTGTGTGGATGCGAAGGGGGCACAAAGTGTGTGGTTGCAGAGGGGGCACAGAGTGTGGAGATGATGCAGGGGCACAGTCTGTGTGGAGATGATGCAGGGGTACAGTGTGTGTGGAGATGAAGGGGCACAGAGTGAGCTAGCTGTAAATTATTCTTTGACAGAAATATAATTGAAAAAAATATATAAAAATATTATTTTCCCTCGAATTTATGTGTATTTTTGCATACATCTAAATAAATATTTCTGTCCTGACCTAAAAACTTATTACATTTTTTGACCCCACTACTTATAAAATGAGACTGCTCGGTAATTATTTTGGAGGGGTGCCTTGAAAAAATTATGGAGAGTCTAAGGGTTCCGCGAACTGTAAAAATTTGGGAACCACTGGCTTAGGGGCATATTCAATTAAGAAGGCAGATCGTGGTTACGCGCAGCTGCGCACATAAAGTGCCAATCTGCTACTGCAACACTTCAGATTTCCCATCGCAACCCTATTGGGTGCAAAGAGAGATCCGTGAGGTTACAGTGACGGGAAGTGTGCAGTCGCATGTAACCACAATCTGCCTTCTTAATTGAATATGCCCCTTAAAGTCTTGCCACTTGTGTGAAATGTTCCAAGATAAGAATGTTGCAATGTATACAATCCCAAATCCCGACTCCATTTGAATCTGGGTGTAAGTACACTCTGGTGGTAGTCACAAAAACGACTATGGAAGATCCATAATTTGTGTTAGGACTGAAGCCTGCCTCCCCCATACCTGCAACTGAATGAAGCTTTTTAACAATCACAATGCTACTTGACTGTTTAACGACACAAAGTCTGCTACAGCTACAAAGATGTACTGCTGCAGTTCATGGTGGACAGGCTGTACAAAGCAGGGCCGGTGCTAGGGTCCACGGCGCCCTAGGCATTTTTAAAAAAGCGGCGCCCCCCCCCCCCACAAAAATCGCCCTCCTCTCCTTACCTTGTCTCACCACCGCCGCCTCTCTGCTCCGTCTCCTCCCCTCCACTCACTGACACTAGTAAGTGGAGGGGCGGAGACGGAGCAGAGAGGCGGCGGTGGTGACAAAATAGCCTCTTCCCCCCCTCCCCGTGCATCTGAATGCCGCGACAGGTATGGTCAGCGGTCGCCGCACAGTTTTAAAGTCTTTTAGTATTCTGTGGCGCCCTCCAGGCGCCCTCCAGAGCCCGGCGCCCTAGGCAAGTAACCTTGCCTAATGGGAGCGCTGGGCCTGGTACAAAGCCATATGTTTAACATGTCTCTATATTTTTTACAGCTTTTATTTTTTAAATCTGCTGACAAATAATGAATTACAAGTTTGAAAATTTACTATAAGAGCTGTTTCACAATAAAATTACTATCTGGAACAATCTGTGTATCATTTGTAATACAGATAAATCTGTTGGCTTTTTGGGAGGTTCAATACTCTTGCAAGGCACTGTAGCCATTAAAACTTTTTTCTCTAAACCACTCTCTTCTTCACATGGCTTCAATTTAACAAGACAATAGACAAACTTGTAAAATATTATTTTTTTTTTAGTTTGTTAACAGATGCCAGGATTTCAAGATGTGCCTGAAAGACAAACTTTAGGGGGATGGGTGGTGGGCCTTACATCTCCGTGGAACTGTGGCTTTTTTTATTAGATCGTATTGCACTGCATAGATGTCCATGAAGCCGAGGGAGTGGTATGCACAGACAGTGATGTAGGTCCCCTTGCAGAGCCATGACAGTTCCACTCAGGTAATTCTTTATTTACTAAAATATAGACTATAACAAGCCTAGAATTATTTAAATTCCTGTACTATTGTTCACTATCACCTTATCCACTTTTTTTAAGAGCAAATTGTTTTTAACTATTTTAATTGTAATTACAGGTTCATATTATAATTTTAGTTATTGTATTGATGTAAGTACATATTTTGTGTCCTTACAATAATAAGGTCCTTAAAAATGCAGTAATTGTATTTCTTTATCTCCCAATACCCCTGTGCTCTGCCTTGGGGATTTTAATGCTGTATTAGATCCAGCTGTTGATAGGTGGAGAGAATCGTGAAATTCTTTATCTACTGGGAAATTGAGATTTGCTGGGTTTGTGTCTGAAATGGGATTGAAAGATGTGTGGCGTCTAAAGAAATACGTTTCTCCTGTTTTTCTGCTTCTCATTCTACTTTTTCCCGAATTGATTTAGGACTTGTCTCTAAGAGTCTGGTAGTATTGTAGTATCAATACTGGTTGTATTGGATGCCACATATTTGCCTCGGGGATCTCTGACCACTCTTCCTTACCGCTCACACTAAGCGTTAATACTCCTTTAGATCAGACATTTTGGAAATTTAACCCTTTTGGTTGATTTTGTTTTGAGATAGTACTACTCTAGAATCACAATGGGATGGATATTGTCACACACTGCTCCCATAACTAGGTGCTGTTGTGTGACTTGCCCTTTAAGGAACTATGCTGGTGCTTGTCTTCCGTTTCAGAGTCTCTACCTGTTCATGGTTGTTTTCTATTTTCCTAATTGGAACCTCCTTCTGAAGCTTATTGGTTACTGAAGACTATTTCAACCTCTTGTCATCAGGGACTCATTGCCTGATCTTCATGTTACTTACCCTGCCCTGGGTTCTGGCTGTATACCTTATTCTCTGAGTGTCTTCTGGATGTTATCGGTTGCCGATATCGCCTGTCATTGCTGATCTCTATCTGGCTCCGCTGAATACCAGTTCATGGTTCATCGCTAGCTGCAATCATTACTTGAACTTTATCTGCACATTGAACTGTTCCGTGAGTTGCCTATTACTATCTGTGCATACTGATTGGCTCTATTACCTCTCTGCTCGGCAGTCTGTAATTCTTATTGAACTACAATCAAGTTCTGCTCATCTGTGGTTCTGGTCCGGCACGGCTTTTATTGTCATTCTGCTGTTAGTATTGCTGGACTATTATGAAGTATTATTGCCGAGCTAGGAGCCGCTCTGTTAATCAAATTCTGTGCAATATCAGCTGCTATTCTATCAAGTGATGAACCTATGTTTCTTCGTGTATTGGATTCCTATTGTCACGCTGTACTTCTAGCAAAATTCCTTGCATGTCTCTAGTACTTGGACTATATATATCTGTTGTTCTGCTGATAAATAACCATTATATTACCTGCAACTACCTGCTTAAGTGAATCACATTCCATCCGGATCAGCCAAGTCTCTATACTATCTTCATCGGACTTTCAAGCTGTGTCAGTGATTCTTCTCTATTGATATTGGTGTTACAAGGTGTCAAGTGTTCTGGATCATCATCATCTCAGCGTTGAACTGAATTATTTGTTTGCATGCTGTTGCCTATGGTTACCACCTGAAGTACTGCTGTGATTATTTTTATTTATTAGTTTCTGTGTACTCAGCATAGCTGAGTTGTACAATACTTATTATTGCTGTTGCACCATTGAACAATATACTAAAGTTGCAACACTACTCCATCGTCTGTGTATTTCTTCATTGTGACTCTCATCTGAACTTATTCCAGCGTGTTCTGTCTCCACCACCCTCTGCTTTACCACCTATGTAGAGGTTGGGGATCCAATAATATCCTTAGCCATGACAGATATTTTGTCACCAACATTCCTACGACAACACCTAGATATGGAAATCATTGCCAGGGAAGGTTGTGATGGTAGATTCAATAGATGTGTTTAAGAAAGGGTTAGACAAATTTTTAGTGGAAAAGTGTAGAGATACGACCGTTAATTAAAATGAAGGATAGTAGTGGATATAGGGTAAAAATAGGACTGCAATATTGGGTCTGGGGTGTTTTACACAATTGAAACAGATAGGTGGTTGCTTACTCTGGATCATTTTCAAATATAAGTGCAGGATCGCAAGAGATCCAAAATAGGTTGAACTTGATGGACTGGTGTCTTTTTTCAACCTCATCAACTATGTTACTATGTTACTATGTTACCTCCAATCCTCTGGGATGCATTTAAAGCTTTTATAAGAGGATCTCTTATCTCTAGTATCAATTAATTTAATACAGAATCCAGACTAAAAGGTGATACTATGGAAAAAGAAACTCAATGTCTTGAAGAATGATATCTCACTTAACAACAGATAATCATGTTTGGTTAATGGCACAGAGGGAGTGGTCATACTATCTCCTAGACAAATCTAGACGCAAGTTACTGTTTGCTAAACACACTCAATACTTTGAGACAAATAAATATGGTATGTTTTTGGCATATCTGGCTAAATCTGAAAAGGCAACAACTGTAATAGCAGGAATTGAGGATACCTTGGGTGTTATACATACTTCAACAAAAGAGATTGTTACAGTATTTTATGATTATTTTAAAATGATTATTTTTACGTATACATCCTAAGCTCATTACTCTCACTCTAATTTAAACATATATTTCGCAACTGTTTCCCTACCTAAACCAAGTTTGACTAGCAAAGAATATTTGGATTCACCCCTAACGGCTGAAGAGATTATTGCTCCAATTTCCTCCTTCCCTAATGAAAAGGCTCCGAGTGTGGGCGGGATCCCCATTGAATCATATAAGAAACATATAGAGTTCTTTGTTCCCCAGCTATTAGACACATTTACAAACCTAAAAGATTTGGGCTTAGTATCCCCTTCCATGTCTGAAGCTCTCATAATCCCTAAAATAGGAAAAGACCCCTGATTGTTACAGACCCATATCTTTATTAACAACAGACAGAAAGATCTTGGCAAAGATACTGGGAATATTTCTTAACCAAGTGATAGGTGAAATTATACTTAATAATCAACCTGGCTTTATGGTGGGGAAATCAACAGCCATAAATTTACGTAAACTCTGTTGTCATCTGCAGCTGCCCCACTGGGCGGATGAAGAGGCAGTGGTGGTGTCATTAGATGCTATGGCCATTGATTCTGTGGAGTGGAGGTACCTGTGGACAGTATTATTTAAATTTGGCTTTGGATCAGTCTTCATTCAATGGGTGAAAATGCTTTATTCCTGTCCCAAAGCTAGAGTATGTATTAATGACTTTAGATCCAAAAAAATGTTTTAAGTAGAGGCACAATACAAGGCTGTCCCTTATCTTCCACTCACTTTGCTTTAGCCATTAAACCACTGGCATGTATCATTAGAGCACATCCGGATATCTGTGGGTTGACAATGGGCACAAAAACAGACCAAATAGCCTTATATGCTGATGATACAGTATGTTACTTTTCTTGTCTTATCCTCATAGCTCTCTCCCAAGGTAGTTACAACATTTGATATATATTTAGGACTTCTAATTAATTGGAATAAGTCTTGTGTATCTCTGATTAAGGGACCCTGTCCAACTGGTCTGGTTTTACAAACCCCTTTGAAGTGGACTCCCACATTTAAATACTTAGGTATAAAGATCTCCAATAAAATGAATAACTGTATTCAATATATTCTCCAAACTCAAATTGAATATCTCAAAGGCCAAATTCTTGCTTGGAAACAGTTACCACTGACTATTACTAGTTGGATTAATTTGGTAAAAATGATACTCCAGCCAAAGATTCTATACATATTACAACAATCACCAATCTATATGCCTCAATCTATTTTTTGTACAATTGACAGTTTTATTTCATCATTAGTATGGGCAGATAAGCAAGCTCGTGTCAAATTTACTGCCTTATGTAGATCCAGAAAATAATGGGGACTTGCCTTACCAAATTAGCGACTTTATTATTTCGCACATCAATTAGCACATATTAATACATGGCTACAATCTCATGAAGGTTCAGACAATTATGATTTCCTGGTTTCAGAAACGAGATCTAAACACTGCCGGACCCAATTTTTCCAAGCTGGTATACGATCTATATGTGACCCCGCTTTAATAACAAAAGCTCTAAAGATTTGGCAGGCTTCAGTTTAAATTATAAATAACGCTGGTTATGATCCAAAAATACAACTGTGGAATAATTCAAATTTGGGTGAATTGGTAAAGATAGGGGAATCGGAAACTTGGCATTCATATGGTATCCTTCATCTTGGACAATTATATGTAGATGGGATATTGCTTTCTTTTGAATAATTTAAGGGATTGTACAAGCTACCTAAAAGTAATTTCTTTAAATATTTGCAACTTAGACACGTTATGAACTTCTGATTTCTGGAGGCCAGCACGTATCTCCTTGAAAAAATAGTACAATTAGAGAAGCTCCATATAATACACCAAGTCTCGACTACATACTCAATTCTTTTGGAAAATGGAAATGCAGATGGACTACAGAGATTATGACACACATGGAAGCTGATTTAGGAAGAATTAGTAGTAAAACTTGGACTAATGCTGGAAAGTCCATATCAAATTACTGTTTCTGCCAGATATCATCAAGTTCAATTTTTCTTCCTGCACAGAGTCTACCTCACTTCCGTCTCCAAATTCAGTGGAAGACAGATAGCTATTTGCCCTAAGTGTGGAAGTATAGGATGTGATGGCATATGACATGGAGCTGCCCAGTGATATCCTCTTTATGACGAGAGGTGGGAAATTGTGTCTAACAGTTAGACGTGAGAATATCTTCTATAGTACTGATTACTATAAATATTATATTCTATTTAACAAAATATATGTTATTAAGAAGACATGATAATGACTAAACACACCAGATTAAAATTATAATCACATTTTATCTATTTTTACATTACATACTTAACTAATATTGTTCTATAATTTACAATATGCTTAAATGTGTGTTTAACTGTACGACACTGTTGTAACCCCTACGTGGGTTTAATTTTAACTTATTATTGTTAGGATTTTTAAATAAAATGTATAACATTGCAAAAATGTAATACATTTTTTTCATTAAAATTAAAATAACGTTTTTTTTTATGTTTTTTTAATTTATTTTGCAGTTTGTACTAACATGGCAGAAAAATAATAATTTTTTATCCATGTATTTGGATTTAAAATTTACCTCGCAGGATGAGTGGTGTCGTTTGGGGAAGGCTAGCTCCAGTATCAATCCTGCCCACCCCGTGCACCAACTGCTCGTCAATGGAGGCCAATGTTGCGGTCTCCAGGGAACTGACATCTAATTGAGCTAGGGGACCACCGTCTGTTGCCCTAGCAAACAAGTGGTGGTCCCAAATTGTATCCCTCAGACATCGTTTAGGGGCATATTTTATTAAGAAGGCAGATCGTGGTTATGCGCGGCTGCGCACATAAAGTGCCAATGTGCTACTGCAACACTGCAGATTCGCATCGCAACCCTATGGGGTGCAAAGAGAGATCTGTGAGGTTGCAGTAACGGGAAGTGTGCAGTCGCGTGTAACCACGATCTGCCTTTTTAATTGTATATGCCCCTTAAAGTCTTGTCACTTGTGTGAAATGTTCCAAAATAAGAATGTTGCAATGTATACAATCCCATATCCCGACTCCATTTGAAAGTGGGTGTAAGTACACTCTGCTGGTAGTCCAAAAACGACTGCGTAAAATCCGACATCACTATCTCCGATAGGAGAAGTGCGAATTTAAGTATTCCTAACTTCAGCTGATTATGACTGACTCGTTGGAATAACTGCTGTAAACAATTTTGGCTAATGAACAGTCCGGCGTTTAAAAAGAACTTCATGTTAAAGTGCGACCTGCCCATTCTTCTTATTAAGGTGGTCATTTAAGGAAGTGCCGCATGTACAATGTTTAGTCTACATTGTAGACACGGAGCTGCCTTAAATGACCACCTTAATAAGAACAATGGGCAGATCGCACTTTAACATGACGTTCTTTTTAAATGCCGCACTGTTCATTAGCCAAAATTGTTTACAGCAGTTATTCCAACCAGTCGTTATCAGCTGAAGGTAGGAATCCTCAACTTCGCCCTTCTCCTATCGGAGAAAGTGCTGTCGGATTTTACGTACTCATTTATTGGTACCCAACCCAGTACACTCTGCCTACACAATACTTGCCGAACATAGACACACAAAACAGAAATCAATATACACACAAGCGTATGTACAATAAAAGGTCATCAGAACGCTTAAAAAAATGTTAATTATGAAACTAAATAACAGCTATAATGAACATAATCAATGATATAAATATTACATTTAAAATATTATTTAATTTCCTTTATTTGCATTAATGACATAAATCAGTGGTTCCCAAACTTTTGCAGTTCGCGGCACCCTTAGAGTCTCCAAATTTTTTCAAGGCACCCCTCCAAAATAATTATTGAGCAGTCCTGTTTTAGAAGTAGTTGGGTCAAAAAATTATAATAAGTATTTAGGTCAGGACAAAAACACTTATTTAGTTGTATGCAAAAATGCCCCCTCTGCATCCAGACACACTGCCCCATCTGCATTCAGACACACTGCCCTCTCTCACACTGCCCCCTGTCACCCCTCCTCTGCCCTCTCTCAGGATGTCCCCCTCCTCTGCCCTCTCTCACAATGTCCCCCCTCCTCTGCCCTCTCTCATGATGTCCCCCCTCCTCTGCCCTCTCTCACGCTGTCCCCCCTCCTCTGCCCTCTCACGCTGTTCCCTCCTCTGCTCTCTGTCACGATGTCCCCCCTCCTCTGCCCCTCTCACGCTGTGTCCCCCTCCACTGCCCCTCTCACGCTGTGTCCCCCTCCACTGCCCCTCTCATGATGTCCCTCCTCCACTGCCCCTCTCACGCTGTGTCCTCCTCCACTGCCCCGCTGTCACTCTCCTGTGCCCCTCTGTCACTCTCCTGTGCCCCTCTGTCACTCTATTGTGCCCCGCTGTCACTCTCCTGTGCCCCTCTGTTACTCTTCTGAGCCCCTCTGTCACTCTCCTGAGCCCCTCTGTCTGCCCCTCTGTCACTCTCCTGTGCCCCGCTGTCACTCTCCTGTGTCCCCCGCTGTCACTCTTCTGAGCCCCTCTGTCACTCTCCTGAGCCCCTCTGTCTGCCCCGCTGTCACTCTCCTGTGCCCTGTTGTCATTCTCCTGTGCCCATCTGTCACTCTCCTGTGCCCGTCTGTCACTCTCCTGTGCCCCTCTGTCTGCCCTGCTGTCACTCTCTTCTGTGCCCCGCTGTCACTCTCTTCTGTGCCCCGCTGTCACTCTCATCTGTGCCCCGCTGTCACTCTCTTCTGTGCCCCGCTGTCACTCTCTTCTGTACCCCGCTGTCACTCTCTTCTGTGCCCCGCTGTCTGCCCCACTGTCACACTGCCTCTCACTCCTCTGCCCCGCGCCAGACATAAAAAAAACCCCCAAAGAACACATAAACTTACCAATCCGCCGGGCGCCGGGACCCAGCAGCCTCCTCTCTCCCGCAGCTGTCACTGAATATCGATGTCAGTAACAAGCTGCTGCGGGGAAGAGGAGGCTGCTGGGTCCCGGCGCCCGGCGGATTGGTAAGTTTATGTGTTCTTTGTTTTTTTTTTTATGTCTGGCTCGCGGCACCCCAGTGACAGCGCCGCGGCACCCCTGGGAGCAGCGGCGCACAGTTTGGGAACCTAGGACATAAATAAAGATGTTATCAATGTATAATGTATATACAGGGACTGATTCAAATCAGACTGCAACTTACATGTAACGTGTGGTATTCAATAGAGCATGAAACTTGAGCTCTGCCTAAATGGTACTTGCCGCATGTTAACAGACAGAACAGAGTGCAATATACACATAAGCATATCTGCAACATATGGTCACATCAGAACGAATACAAAGTAAATATATTATAATATAAATGAGAAACTCTAAACAGTATAATCATTAATAAAAATATGCTTGGTTTAAAAAAAATATGTTTTATATATATATTTTTTATTAACATTAAGCATATAAATCAAGTTGTTCTTAATACTTTTCCAAACAAAGACTATGCCATACCAGTCATCACTATCAGTCGGCACAAATGCCCTGTAGCTGGTAAAAATGATACGGCTGAAACAAGAGTACTTATGAGAAACCCAAGACTTGAATCGTCCTCATCTCAGGCGGCCATCAGTTCCTTCCCGCCTCTGTTCCGCCTTTCAAGTCGTAGGCAGTGTCAGTGTCATTTGCACTTGTACATGAATTGCATGCAATTGCGTTTATTGGTGTAAGTCCATTTCTGAGAATGAACAAAGCTATTTTACACTAGATACGCTACACAAATTTACATACCTCTGAACATGAATCAGGCCCTTTGTGAGGAAATGATGGGTCACTTTTCACAACATTGCTGTACCTCATTTCTTAAAAGTAATGGACTTCTCCAGTTATGTATTAACCACATGTATTTATTATGTCAATCTTTTAAACATAATTATGTATATATGTGATTGTGATTTTGAAAGCTGCAATTCATGTTTGTACCCAGTCTGCAAAATAGTTTTCCAAAAGAATACTGTGCAACAGGGAACATGAAATACCATGTTTATTAAGCATTTGGTTTGAGGGTGGTGGCGATAGCTTGACTACCACATTCCTTTGCTTAAATGTACACCAGATGGGCCACATGTGCATGTGTGTTAAAGATAATAGGAAAACTGTTAAATGATTAAGCAGTAAATAATTTGGGGAAAATATTGCTGTATATTGATGTAAATACTAATTTTATTTAGCCTCTTGTGTCCTACTCACAGAGCTATCTCCGTGATGATAAACATTCAAATGTAATATATCTTTCTTGTAAGCTCTCCTGTTGTCATGTACAGAGCTCTGCCCTCTTTGGAAACTAGAGGAGAGATAATCTGGGCATGCTTATAAAGTCTTTGCCCATTGACCCAGTTAAATCTTGACTGAGAGCAATCTGCTCGATTGGTTACCCTGCTCAAGCATCCACTTCGATTGTGCAATTTTAAAATCTTCTTTGCATTTCTGACAGAGGTACAGATTATTGAAGCATGAAGAGGATAGGAAGAATTGTGTATTGGAAGGCACTCAGCGATCTACTTGTTAAAAATAAAAAACTTGTACTTTATTAATATACTTAAAATAGACCTCCTAATTGAATAGCGAAATATTAAAGTGACTAAAGTGAATTAAAATAGCAAATTAAATTGCTATGCCCTGCTACTTGTTATCAATATATATAAAGCTAATCTATATATAATAGTCACTCCTCTTCTAATTATATATGACTACCTAAGATACCATTGCAACTGAAAATGTATGCTGTGTGTACTGAGGTTATCTTTATTGGAACCAATGGTCATATGATTATAGTTGACACAATTTATAAGGTAATGAGCTTATATATTGACTCAAACCTCTGGTGATGTAAGGAACATTTTATTATATAAGTATATGTTCATGTTTATATAAGCTCACACCAAGTTGAGTATTGATATATGTTATTATTAAGTAGTATTTCTGGGGCTAAAAGGAACTCTGACTAATGTTGATTAGTTTGTATAATCTAGTAATCCTTTGTCCCTGTAATATACTACTGAACTGCTAACAAACAGGCGCTTAATATGTCTGTAGTTCTCCTGCTAATATTGATAGTGCCATTTGTGCAGTCCTGCATACACACACCAGTGGACTGCTACCAATCAAGCACCTGATATATCTGTTAGTTCACCTACTAAATAGCGGTAGTGCCGTTTGGCAATCATACACACACACATACATTTAGATTAATAAATGACCCATACAAGGGTGAGTGATAGTTAGGTTAATACAGGTAGCAAGGAGTGAATATTTGCAGCAGCAGGGTAAACGCCAACGCGCGTTTCGCTACATGCTTTTTCAAGGAGAACTACAGACATATTAAGCGCCTGTTTGTTAGCAGTTCAGTAGTATATTACAGGGACAAAGGATTACTAGATTATACAAACTAATCAACATTAGTCAGAGTTCCTTTTAGCCCCAGAAATACTACTTAATAATAACATATATCAATACTCAACTTGGTGTGAGCTTATATAAACATGAAAATATACTTATATAATAAAATGTTCCTTACATCACCAGAGGTTTGAGTCAATATATAAGCTCATTACCTTATAAATTGTGTCAACTATAATCATATGACCATTGGTTCCAATAAAGATAACCTCAGTACACACAGCATACATTTTCAGTTGCAATGGTATCTTAGGTAGTCATATATAATTAGAAGAGGAGTGACTATTATATATAGATTAGCTTTATATATATTGATAACAAGTAGCAGGGCATAGCAATTTAATTTGCTATTTTAATTCACTTTAGTCACTTTAATATTTCGCTATTCAATTAGGAGGTCTATTTTAAGTATATTAATAAAGTACAAGTTTTTTATTTTTAACAAGTAGATCGCTGAGTGCCTTCCAATACACAATTCTTCCTATCCTCTTCATGCTTCAATAATAGCTATTTGTGTAATAGTGCACCACCCAGTAAACTATTCTAACATTTGTAATTATATTTTGATACTGGAATAGCGATACCTAGTGCAGTGGTACCCTCCTTGTAGTAAAGAGGTACAGATTAGTTTTCAATCTATTTAAAGAGCACATGTTGTTAAATTTGGTGGTCAACCTTGTTCTACTTTAAGCTCATGAGCTGGATGCCAGGACTCCCGCGGGACTATAGCTTCTACTGAACTGACTGAAGAATTGTAGTGCTACTTAAGGACTTTGAGGATCAACTGTTACAGGCCGCCGCACTGCTTGGAACGGTTCACCTACCTTCTCTCCCGCATCCCTGCTGTCACCATGACACATCCGCAATGAGTGTCGCAGCGGGTGCTAGGGATACCGGGATGCACTATCACCACTGCTGCTGTGCCCGGTGAGCTGTCAAACAACCAGGTGCGCGCGCAGTGAGTACTTAGCAATCAGTTATGTCCTGGGGCTTATTAGTTCAGGGCTCAGCCCTGCTTCTGGATTGGTCCATAGCACTATTTAAGGGCATAGCCTCCCTGCCGGTTATAGGTTCATTGTACTTTGTACTGACCAGCTACTGGTCTCTTGAAGTTTTGTTCTGCTCTACTGGATTGATATTAGTTGTGACCTTGGCTTGTATCTGTACCCTGCTTATTTGCTGACTGCCCCTGACCTCTACATGTTATTCAGATTCTCCTTGCCTGCTATGTGCCCCGACCTTTGGCTTGTCCCTTTTTTTCCTGCTTGCTTCTGGCCCATGACAGTTGGACTGTGCCTAGACTTGTCTCTGATATTCCGTTTACTCCTCCTGCCTCCTACACTACATTTCCAAACATAAGATCCTACTACCTAAGAGTTAAGTCCTGGGGTCCATACGTGAAAGGCGGCTGCTAAAGGTAAAGACCTCTATCGCTAGCTCTAGCAGTTCATGTTTTGGATGCTAACCTAACATCAGCAAGTCTTCCTTCATCTGGAAGGATCTCTGTGCCCACCAAAAGCAGGGTAACAGTGATGCAGGACTGTTGTCTTGCTGGTAGCTTCAAGAGAGAAGCCTCTGTAGCCTAGAATCAAACCTGTATCATATACCCAGAGCTGTCCACTAGTAGACTGGTATAGTGTTGTGCATTTAAGCCTTTGTGTGCTATGTTAGAATTGCTGATGGTTGATCTTGTCAACCCTTGCCTGTGTTATAATTGCTCTTAATGTATATATTTAAATGCTGAAAGTGCTATATTCAGTATTTTTGTACATTTTATTAATAAATCTTAAAAATTAGAAAATCGGATATTTCCATGAATGCAAAAGTGTTTTTTGATCCATATCCTGTGGCTTCCCATCAAGAATCCCTCCTCCAATGCAATGTACTCTTTTGTGTGGCATATGCATTTAGGGCAGAGTAAACTGATTTGTTTAGGCAAAATGTTTTTAACTGATTGAAAAAGGGACACTCAACCAGCATTGAATATCAGTATGTGATGAACAGTAAAAAAAAATTTTATTGAAGCATTCAGTTCTTGACACATGAGTACATTACATGTTACAAGATACAAACAGATTCACTAGTAAGACTAGTGCTTGATAAATATTTCAACAGTGCTGGACACATCACATCAGTGAGATAATGTTAAAGATGACTATAGATAAGCTTATGAATGCCAATGCAAAGACAAATAACAGAGAAATAATATGTTACCACATTTAATGGGTCATTTGGGAACCACTTTCCAAGAGGAATTGCTGGGTCTTGTGTACACACACACACACACACACACACACACACACATAAAAGTTCATGCCAGATGATATGATGGAAACACATTCAGACTGAAACTGAAAGAATTTCAATGAATCTCTCCCAGGATTCAGATAATCAATGAAGCCTCTATCCAATACAAGAGGCACATGTGAAAGAGCTTTTCCCAGAACAAAGATAGGGCAGAGAAATTTTTCAGGACCAACATCTGGATTACACTTTTCCTTGCCACTGCTGAAACTGCCAACAAGAGGTTTTGCTCCCATTTGGTGCCCCTCAGTATGATTCCCAATATAGCCCATTCTGGTGTCAAAGCTATTTAATTTACTAAATAATCATTAGTAAATCTCCAGTCTTGGCTCCAGAATTTTTTTATCAGTGGGCATTCTCACATGCAATCGGTAAGATCCATCATTGGAGAACAGAAGTTAAAACATGAGTTGTCATCTTTAAATCCTATTTTGTACAAACAATATGGAGACAGATAAACCCTGTGCTAAATATTTAAGAATCTTTCTGGATACAATATCACTTTGAAAACTCTAATTAATTCTGCTGAAGGCTGGAGTAGGGTCTAGCCATTGTTTCATGCCCAATTTTGTTTTTTCATAGTCAAATTGTTCCCTAAAGATTATACTGAATCAAAATCACATTGCGCTTTGAATGTGGATATATATATTGATGATAGTAATGTGTCAAGAGAATTGCTCCAGTCATGTTGCTAGAGTATCATCACCACACAATTAGCATAGTGTTGGACCTCTACGAAAGTGAAATCAAACAGTCTGATTACTTATTATTTCTGTTATACTTGTGTGAAGGTCAAAGGCTTTTAGTACTTCTGTTCAGGAATTGCCTTATTATTGTAAATCCTGCATTACACCAAAGGGTAAATGGATAGACTTTCCCGGCATATTGAAAACCTGGGTTCCCTAAAAAAGGCAGATGTATAGATATATGAGGGTTGAGCTTGTAACAATGTGTCAATATATGCCACAATTGTATCGTAAATAGTAGAAGAGGGCTATTAAGGTCCCGAATAGGTAATTCCTCATCATGTAGATTAAGGAAAGCTACTAACTCAGATCAGGCTAAAAGCCTTGTTCCATAAATGTGTTAGTGTAAATATCAGTACTTTAAATCCAATCTCTAAGATAGCACTAATGAGCAGTATTGTGCATGTTTATCCCTTCCTGAACTGGTTTGTTGAAGTGTAATAAGACCTATTCTATTCTTGCTTACCCATATAAACCTATGAAATATTGAGTCTATAGCAGAGATATGTTTATATGTTAACAATATTGGTATATGTGGAGAAGTTATAGCAACCTTGGGAATTATATAATTTTAAGTAATTTTGCTTTTCTCTTGATCCACGGGAAGTTTCTATCCTCCCTGAGCTCACTTTAGGACCCTGCGTTATTGTCAGGCGCCGTCTCAGCACTGACACTAGGTGCAGGAGACGGGCGCCTGTGTCCTCCCGACAACCGCGTCCCGTTGCTTAGCAATGGGACGCTCCTTTGTTATCTTATGCATGCTGTGCGTGTGCATGCCCAGCAGACTCGCCTAGCAACGGGATGCTTTCCCTGCTCATCTGTCCACCTTTGCCTTTAATATGGTGACTCGGGTCATCTACTCTCCTCATGTGCCAAGAGGACAAGAAATGCCCCATCCTAGGCGATGTTAGGGGGGTCATCCTAGGATCCAAGTCCCTTACTCCCTACTCTTTAGAGATTCTGAATTTCTTATTCCTATTATTCTCCTGTCTCCGAATGGACCCCAGCAGTTGACAGCTTTCGTGGACTCTGGATTCGCTGGGAACTTCATTTCCACTGAGTTGGCTTCCAAGCTCCGTCTCTTCATCCTTCCATTGCTACAGTATCTGGCACTGACCGTGATAGATGGTAATCGTATCACCAACGGTTCCGTCGACCGCATTACCAGTCCCTTACAGCTATCGGTAGGAGCGCTTCAATCTGAGTGGATAAGTTTCCTAATTCTGCCTCAGTCCATCAACCCTGTTATTCTGGGCCTTCCTTGGCTTAAAGCTCACAATCCGCAGTTCAATTGGTTTGGGGCTCCACCTGTTAACAACATTGTTTGACTGCTGTACACCCTTCCAGGACTTTGATCTCCTGTCTAGCCTCCACTCCACAGCCAGTTCTCCCTGAGGCCTACACCAAGTTTTTAGATGTTTTCAGCAAAGTTTCAGCTGAGTCCCTGCCTCCACACCGTCCCTGGGATTGCCCCATTGACCTTATACCGAACAAAGGCATACCTAGGGACAGGGTTTTTCCTCTATCTCTCCCCGAGACTCAAGCCATGTCTCACTACAAATAAAATGTGGCTTTATCTGCAAGTAATCCTCACCAGCAGGTGCAGGGTTCTTTTGTTGTCAAAAAAAAGGACAGTACCCTTAGACCCTGTATTGGCTAGCATAAGTTAACTCTATTATGGTAAAAAACACTATCCGCTTCCCCTCATATCAGAGCTCTTTGATCGGATCTGTAAAGCCCAGATTTTCACCAAACTGAATCTTAGAGGGGCTTATAACCTTATTCGGATTCGCCAGGGCGACTAGTGAAAAACCGTTATTTAACACTAGAGATGGGCACTCTGAATACCTCGTGAAGCCCCTGGAGCTTTGTAATGGCCCTGCGGTTTTTCAAGAATTTATCAGCAAAATCTTCAGAGATCTCTACCTTGATGATATTCTGGTCTTTGCGCTGAACTTTACCTCCCATCGAGATCATGTCAAATAAGTTTTGTCTTGTCTTCGTACAAATCACCCGCATTTTAAGGTGGAAAAGTGCCTTTTTGAACAGCATCAGAATCCCTTCCTTGGGTATCTAATTTTCGGCATGGGACTTCAAATGGATAGCAAAAAGATGGAATCCATCCTTATTTGGCCCCAACACTCTGGTCTTAAAGTTACTCAGTGTTTCATTGGTTTCTGCAATTACTACCGGCAGTTCATTAAAAACTTATCTTCCTTAATTGTGCCCATCACATCATTCACCTGTAAAGGTGGACAAGTTAGAAAACTGCCTCGGGAGTCAGTTCTTGCTTTCAAAGTTCTAAAGGAGGCTTTTGCCACAGACAACCAGACCAACTCCAACCGTTTTTTCTCTAGGTAGATGCATCCCCATGTGGCTTTCTTTACAGGAAATTTTTACCCTGTGAATCTAACTATAGCAGGGGTGTCCAACCTTTTAGCTTCCATGGGCCACATTGGAAGACGACCAGTTGGTTTGGGCCGCACATAAAATACACTAACACTAACGATAGCTGATCATCGAAAAAACCATAGAAAACTTAATTAACATATTAAACTTACTTGGAAATGAAGTTAGTAAGAGTTAGGAAACATGTTGCAGAATCATGATTAAAGCAGTAGTCCCATTTCCAGATACAATTTAACTTACCTGCATCTGCCCCTTAGTGGTGTTCGGGGAATTAAATGCCAAAAACTTTTTTTACCTCTCTTTCTGCACCCATTAATCATTTTTTTTATTGACCAGTTTGAAATGGTCACCGATATAGGTAGCATCAGGAGGACTAATAGAAATCTACAGAGATTTAAAGATAGGGTGGTGGGAAAAATGGCTCATGGAGCAGCCTCCGATGAGGGTAACAGTGGGTGAAATTTTCACCCTACTCAGCACTGCACATTTAAAATGGTTTAAAATATTAAAAATACAATTATCTCTTAATATTTATATTAGATACATACAGAAAACACAGCTAGTTCATAATTGCATGGTGCAGAAAGTCCAAATTCAGAGTAACAACAATAAGATACTGGATAATCTTTCACTGCTGCTGATAGTTCGCACGGGTGACTCCTCTGTGCTGCGCTACGCAATGGATGTCGGGTGTGATGACGTCACCCCTGACATTCACTGCGAGCGCCACACGGAGGAGGAGACCAGGGAGGGAGCCGGAGCGCCAGCTGACGTGATCGCAAGGTAAGTATTTTTTTTTTTTTTTGCAGGATTTATTTTTTAAGCACTGCCCCCTTGCCACAACCAAAACTCCTGCTGGGCCACATTTACAGGCATGCGGGTTGGACAACCATGAACTATAGCATCGGAGGCAAGGAGTTCTGGCCATCAAGATAGCCTTAGAAGAATGGCGATACCTTCTTGAAGGTGCTCTCCATCTTATTACTGTATTCATGGATCATAGGAACCTCACCTATTTGGAGTCTGCACAATGCCTTAACCCTCGACAGACCCGCTGGTCACCTTTTTTTCCAGATTCCAGCTGATTCTGACTTATCGTGCCAGGTCAAAAAATTCCAGGGCTGATGCCCTGTCCAGGTCTATTGATCCTTCGGATTACTGCCCTTCGGACGTCAGACCTACCATCAGTCCACTGAAGATTCTAGCTTTGACTAAATATTTAGTTAAGAAACCTACTGTTGGACGCTCTTTTGTGGAGACCCATCTTCGTCCCAGGCTGTGAGCTTGGGCTCATGATTCCAGATTTGCTGGCCATGCCGGGGTTATGAAGACCATCGCCCTTTTATCTTCCAACTATTGGTGGCCTTCTTTGAGTTCTGATGTCCACAAATATGATGCAGCCTGCGGAGTATGTGCTCGTCACAAGATGCCATGGTGGCCCCCAGCTGGGTTTCTTCTTTCTCTTCCTGTTCCAGACTCTCCTTGGCCCAGCACCAGCATGAACTTCATTACTGACCTTCCCAATAGCCATGGCTTCAATTCTATTTGGGTGGTGGTCAATCGTTTCTCCAAATGGGCGCACTTTGTCCCTCTTAAGAAGTTGCCATCCGCTGCCAAACTAGCCATTCTTTTCATCAAAATCATTTTTCGTATTTATGGTTGTCCCCTGGAGATTATCTCCGATCAGAGTGTACAATTTATTTCAAGTTTTTCGAGGTCCTTTTGCAATAATCTAAGAATCAAGCTAAAATTATCTTCGGGATACCATCCCCAGACCAATGGTCAAACTGAGAGGGTCAACCAAGATTTGGAGGCGTTCCTCTGTTGTTACTGGTCCGATCACCTACCTTCCTGGAGTGATTATATACCTTGGGCAGAGTTTTCACATAATATCCATCAACATGAATCCTCCAGAGTGACTCCCTTCTTTACCGTCTTTGGCAGACACCCTGTACTTCCCACATTTTCTGAAGCTTCCAGTGCATCGGTACCTGCAGCTCAAGATATGGTCTGTAACTTTTCGATAATTTGGACTCAAGTACGTACTAAACTTCTACAATCCTCGGAATGACACAAGCTCTTTGTTGACCGTCATTGTAGGCATATTACAGTTCTTTACATAGTGGACAAGCTCTGGCTATCCACGCGCAATTTCCGAAATATCTACATGCACCTCATCTGCTATTCAAACACTTGAAGAATCAGATTTCCAACCCTACTTTTTCAGGGAAGGGGGGTACTGTCAGGCACGTCTCCGCACTGACACTAGGTGCAGGAGATGGTCACCTGTGTCCTCATGAAAGACGCGTCCCATTGCCTAGCAACGGGGCACTTCTTTGTTTTCTTATGCGCGCCGTGCGTTCACATGCTCAGCAGACTCGTGTCCCATTGCTAGGCAACGGATACTTTCCCAGCTCATCTGTCAGTATGTCTGACCGCGGAATCTCATTCACCCAATCAAGGTGTACCTTATTGTTTATGTAGAAACGTCTGGCACCATTAGGGTGCCAGAGTATTGGTTCGCTGCCTGCTCCAGCATCTCCTGTTATTTCTGATACTGCATACTTTGGTTTTGACTTGGTTTTTTCTCTCTTACTCTCCTGCATTTCCATTTGGTACCTTTTTGCTTGGGTGGTTCGATTATTGGCTTGACCTGACTACTCTCTCGATCATCCCTATGTACCTTTCTGCTCGGATGGCTCTGACCTGGACCGTTTGACTACGCCTGTCTACTACTGTCACTACACCTGCCACTGTCCTTGGAGACAACCCCCTCTGATATCTTCACTGGCTTTTGTAACATTTAACCTAAGTGGCGAAGATTTTTTGCTATTTTTTAATCGTTGCTCAGTTGTAAATCCATATATAAATAACATGTGATCACACATTATCTCCTTTGATTCTTCCCAAAAGAGAATTGGATCACCCCAATGTTCTATATTATCATCTAGGTATTCCAATCATTTATTTTTGTTACACTGTTGAAATGTTTCTGATTGAGATGGGAATCTCCAAAAGCGGGCTCTAACACAAGGCAGGGGCAACTGGATTATAACACAGATCCAGATTGTCTGATTTTGGTGTCACTATCTTCAGATAAAGGATTATTAGCCATTGACATGGAATCAATTTTAAAACAGGATCTATGGACTCCTGAGGGAAATGTAAACATTTTTTCAGTCGGAATTTCCAAGGGTCAGCTATTCTATGGTTGAGACATCAGATCAAGATAGTTGTTAGATTCTGAATAATTTCACAAGAGTTCACTTAATAGTTGTATGAGTTTTTTGATTTATATTTTGGTATTTACCTACCTAGATAAAGATAGGCATAGTAATAGGAATTGCCTATTACTTCAAAATAAATTAAATGTGAATTTATATTTTGGACACCCTAAGCCCAGATACCCTTACATATGTCTGTGTCTATGATGGTATATTTACTCGTTCCATAAGCCTTTCTTAAAATTCAGTACTTATATGATTAATTGGCACTTTTGTTTAAGAACTGTGCAGCATTGAACATTACTAAACTCAAATTTTATTGTGGAGTCTCATGAATTAAGTATTCTCATGAAATCATGCGCTTGTATGATACACTGTTATTTATATTCATATTATTAATGACCTTTGTATTACCTATCAACTAATCATGTTTAACTCCTGGGATTTACAGTCATGCTGGTGCCAGTATTTGGTAACATTGACTTGAGTTGATCATATTTATTGCCAATATTTTGCTTGTTGTAAGCTGATATTTGCTTACCTTTACTGATATTTTGCATTCTCCTTTATCAAATTAAGTATTTGTAAATAAAATTCCTGGACAAATAGTTTGCTATTGATGCATTTATTCATTTTTTCTTTATGTAACCTTTTGCCTTGATTGGCACTCCCAAAATTGTATATGATTTATTGGTAGATATATTTCATTTTCCATATATTATAGTTGATTTCTGTTTAATTCCCAGATGAATATAGCTAAAGGAAAAGCTTATATTAGGAAAATCATTTGGTGGTTGGCAGCATAAAGCATCTCAACACACAAGCAACACATTTGACTTGACAAACTCCTTTGTATCCATTCCCAGTGCAATATGTAAGATTGAGTCCTTTTGCAATGTTTTATACGTCAAAGTCAAGGAGGACAATGCAGGGGTGCAGACAGTACGCAGGTACATTTTTTCATGTCTACATTTGACAGTAGGAAATATATAGGGAAGCAAAGTGTGGGCTAGGAAGCAGAATGTAAATGCTTTAGAAAGGTAGAGAGAAGGATATAAATGCATTAGTGCATAGTCAAGATTACAATTCTCATATCTGATGGGAACATTATGCAAAGCTCTAGTATGTCAGAAATGGCTACAGTTTTATGCTGAAAATGGGAAACATATTTGTTGAAAGCATAATATTACTTTCCCTTTCAAGGTTGTTTAGAAAAAGCAGTGGATACTTATTTAAATATGTGAGAATGGACAGAAATAGAGATGCTGCAAGTAATTATTACCTGGAACGGCATAGTTTCTGAAAGTAAAGCTTCAGAAATATAGTGATGGCACTAATTACTGTAGGTTAGAGGGGTCAAAATACACGTAAGTATACAGAAAGCATGTTGTTAAAGAAGAAATACAAATTATATTAATATGGAGCTGAGATAGTGTTGGATTAAAAGGTTAAATATGAAATCAATGTGAATATCCAACTAACCATGGCAATAAAATATGCATGAAGCTGGCAATATGAAATAGATCCTTTTGAAAAGTTGTTGTTTTTTTTAGTTTTGTTTTTTAGTAATAATAGTGAAGAGGTATATGATGTAACCTTTTTCCATGGTATTCTTCACTCCTTCTACCTGGGCATATAAAGCTTTCATGCACAGGGTTTCATGAAGTAGAAGTTGGCAAAAGTCAGAAGCTGTTTGACACCAGATGAATTTCATAAAGACTGCATATTGGATAGAGGATTATTATACAGAAAACATGTAATCCAAGGACATAATAATTTTGGGTGAAGCTTTTGTTAATAAAACTACCCCCAATACACAGAAAATCGGTCAATTTTCCCACTGGGAACTTCTCCTTCACCTGAAGCCACTATAGAGGAATTTGCCCATTAAACCCTGGAATACTTTTTTTAAAAATAAAAATCATTAAGTGAAGGAGTCTTAATATTTCCAGCAACATATGTAACCAGGGCCGCCATCAGGGGGGTACGGGGGGTACTGTTGTACCGGGCCCGGGCTCACCAGGGGGCCCGGTACAACAGCTCAGCAAAGACTTACCTGGGGCCCGCCGCTGGTCTCCGCTATTCTGTCTTCAGCCTGGCCCTGTATGTAACATATTTAAGCTAAAGGGTTTCTCTACTCTGGCAGCCTAAATGTTTGATTAAGTCAATATGACATCTTGTGAGGTATGTGGTAGGTGATTAGCTCCCAGCTGTTCCAGTTCAATCACCTGCCACCTTATCCCTGGATATCATACTAACCAACCCCCTTTCAAATGATATGTTTCCTGATCAATTTTATCATCATCAATATCATCATCGTTTATTTGGCACCCCAACATCTACAGGGCTGGTCAGTCAGAATAATAAATCATACAAACAACAAATCATACATAAGACAGAGTATAGAGTGGGTCCTGTTCATGAGAGCTTTCAAACACAGCAATCCCAAGAAGATGAATAAACCCTATAAAGTTTCAAATGTAGTTGCTCTGAAAATAAATGTTAACATTACATTAAATGTATTTTACCTTGCTGGCAATTATAAAACATTTCCCTCATGTCATTTACCCCCCAGTCCCGTTTCCTCTAAGACTAGAGGAAACTGGTGGTGATTTGTCTGTGATTGATCCACCTGTCAGTGCATTAGAAGCACTATACAGACAGAAGTGAATGGTGACTGTGTCACTCACTCACTGCCAACTTCCTCCTGTCAGTGTCGGAGGAGAGGAGGTGGTAGAAAGTATGAGAATGCATTCTAAAAGGTGGCCAAAATAGTATTTTTTTGTCAGATTTCTAAATAAAACAACTAATATCTTCCCCTGCCAGGTCCTAGTTCCTGCCATTTCAAGGCTCTCACCATGTCTCATAGGAGGAATTCTCCTTGATTTGGTTGGTCTTGAATCTCCCTGAACTAATGACTGCATATCTCTGTTTAGTAGTAAAGCAAACTAGCCTTTGACACTCTGCAAAACTCCTTCCCATTATTAAGCTGTATTTAGCTTTATTGTTATGGCCAAACAGGCCCACTGATGCAAAGGAAATGTAACTTTTAAACATATTTATTATCTTATCTTTCACTGCTTCTCTGTTGTTCACATGTTCTTTATTCCTTTTATACTTTCACTTCACAGTCCTAAAGCCACTGTAATCTATAAACCATATAGATGGACAATAGAGAGATCCTTAACAAGCCCCATCACATCAACTATAAATATCTTCACCAAAACGATATAAATACGGTAATTGGCACAATTCAAAGCTAAAAATCAGCTGTATTGTGCAACTCTCAAATAAAATCGCAAAAACATACTTTACAAAAGAATAAATTCTCATAATCAGAAAGAGTTGTGTGGTTGAAGGGGTGGTGTTCAGGGCTCTGTAGGTAATGGTGAGTAATTTGAATTGGATTCTGGAGGACACAGGGAGCCAGTGTAGTGGTGCAACAGATATGGAGAGGTAAAAAGGGAAGATTAGCCTTGCAGCATCCCTTAGGATATATATGGGATATAGGAGATATATATACTACTAATTCTGTCATTTGGCCTTCAGTGCCACCTCTATGCTGATGACACCCACATCTATATCTCTTCCCCTGACCTTTCCTCTTCTGTACTATCTGTGTGACCAACTATCTTTTAGCAATCTCCCAATGCTACCTAAAGAGCTACATATCTAAAACAGAACTTATTACCTTTCCTTACCTCAATACTCCCTCACTGTTACAAACACCACAATTTCCTCAGTCTTCCAAGCCCGTTGTCTTGGTGTCACATTTGACCCTCTACTTTATCTCTCACATCCAGTCTCTCTCCCAGTCCTGTAGATTCTGCTTTAAAAACATTAAACATTAAAAACATTGCCAGAATAAACCGTTTTCTTACTCAACATGCTACCAAAACTCTTATCCCTTTTCTTATCATCTCCCATCTTGACTACTGCAACCTTCTGCTATCTGGCTTTCCTGACACCCACATATCCACA
This sequence comes from Mixophyes fleayi, assembly GCF_038048845.1. Classification (NCBI taxonomy): domain Eukaryota; kingdom Metazoa; phylum Chordata; class Amphibia; order Anura; family Limnodynastidae; genus Mixophyes; species Mixophyes fleayi. Next base: position 160,871,763 of record NC_134406.1, read on the forward strand.
CTTCAATCTATCCTAAATGTTGCTGCAAGACTAATCTTCCTTTTTTACCTCTCCATATCTGCTGCACCACTACATTGGCTGCCTGTGTCCTCTAGAATCCAATTCAAATTACTCACCATCACTTACAAAACCATCAACAATACTACCCCTTCATATAGCTCAAATCTCATGTAAAAAAAACCTGTCCCTTCTGCCCTCATAGATCTACTTCTGACCTACTCCTTATCTTGTCTCTGGTAACCACCTCTAACTACGCCTATAAGTCTGCTCTTGCGCTTCTCCCCACTTATGGAATTGCCTACCATGCCCAATCAGGCTTTTCCACAGCCTTCAAATCTTTAGACATTCTCTAAAAACCCATTGCTTTTGTAAAGCTTACTTTATCCTTGATGATACTATTCATACTAATACATGCTCACAGCTGTCCCAATCAATATATATGGGTGGATCATGGGAACAGCTTATTATTGCACATTGAATTAAAATAGAGGATCCGTGCTATATATACCTGGTCCCAAACTGAAACCACCTTTATTGCTTCCAGAACAAGGCATATTCATCCCTCCAGCACCATACCTGAGATTTTATTTAACAAAATTAAAATTTTAAATATTTTCTGTAAATCACTGCACACTATTTTGGCAAAATGAAGGTTAGGTGCTGAAATCTGGGCATGTTGCTACTTGTTCCATATATCTGTGGCTCTGAACCAAAAGTGGTCTACCTGAGATTTTGTATAGCTTTACAAGAAATTGGGCTAAATCATGCTCTTGTCATTGAAATTATATACATAATGCCATGTGAAAGGATCATTAGCAAGCAAAAACATATATCGTAATCATATAACAATGTAATTTACACTCCATCATCAGTCTCAACTACAATATGTAATTAGCTACAGCTTGACACAGATACTCTGTGAATTGTAACTCTTCAATGATTCCCAATAGAGCCTGTTTTTTTTAATGTTTATATCCACCTACTTTTGCCTTGAACGTGGCCTTAGTAATGTTACATCCTTTTATCCCTGGTGGGAGGATATGGGGTTCTTAGATCACTTAAGCCAATGAAGATACAACAATACTTTATTAAGTTACAATGTATGTTACAATGTATGGCAATGGAATGGCAACAGTATTTAACAGACAAGTGACAAGGCAAAAGCCCAGGACGGTAGCACAATTGCAAAATTACAACACATCATGTAATTATTATTGTAGATTTGTAAGGTTCCACAGTGCTATGCAGCGCCATACAGTAGGGAAAACAGGGCATACATAAAGCAAAGACATACAAGGCAGACAAAATAAATGCAGACGTAAAAACAAACGGTATGGGGGACCCTGCTCATAAAAGAGCTTACATTCTAAGTGGAAGAGGGCACAGATGAAACAAGAAGAGCAAGTGTGACTGGAGTCACACTTGTGAATGGAGATTGGGATGGCTGTGAGTGTGTATTAGTGTGAATAGTATCATTAGGGATAAGGTAAGCTTTAAAAAAAAAACTGATTTTTAGAGAAAATATAAAGATTTGAAGGCTGTGGGAAAAACTGATTGGGCATGGTAGTGAATTCCATAAGTTGAGACCAGCACCAGAGGAGGCTTGTAGGTGTAGTGAGAGGTGGTTACCAAAGGCGAGATAAGGAGGTCAGAGGTAGATCTATGAGGGCGAACGAGACAGTTTGTTTATATGAGATTTGAGATATATGAAGGGGTAGTGTTGTTGAGGGCTTTGTAGGTAATGGTGAGTAATTTGAATTGGATTGTGAGGGACACGTGTTGAGTAAGAAAAGGGCGGATTCTGGCAATGTTTTTAAAGTAGAATCTACAGGACTGGGAGAGAGACTGGATGTGAGGGATAAAGCAGAGGGTCAAGTGTGACACCAAGAACACGGGCTTGGAAGACTGAAGAAATTGTGGTGTTTTTAACAGTGAGGGAGATTTGAGGTATGGTGATAATTCTGTCAAGAGGGAAGGTAATAAGCTCTGTTTTGGATATGTTGTGCTTTAGGTAGCACTGGGACATCCATATGGAGATTGTTGAAAGACAGTTGGTTGCACAACATAGTACAGAAGAGGAGAGGTCAGGGAAAGAGACTTAGATTTGGCTGTCATCAGCGAGGAGGTGGAACTGAGGGCCAAGTTAGCGAATTAGTATGTATATACACACACACACACATATATATATATATATATATATATATATATATTTATATATATATATATATATATATTTATATATATATATATATATATATATATATATATATATATATATATATATATATACACTGTGTATATATATATATATATATATATCTACTATATAAATGCCTAGTGGCGTGTGTGAAAAAAACAAAACAAGCTGCAGCGCCACCTGCTGGGCAGAGTTATACACTGACCTATATATTTCTTGAAGGAGAAGTGACAGTTGGGAGTGGTTGGTGGTTGCCGGGGGTGACAGTGGGGAGTTTTTAACACCTTAAGTAGCTTGATGAAGGATGTGGCGATGAAGATGAAGGATGAGGTGATGGAGAAAAATGATGAGGTGGTGACATGTGGACAAAACCACGTTAAAAAAGGGCGCTTGCGTCGGGAAGTAACGCTCTTCCCCTGAGGAGGCATGGGCTAGGCCCAAATGCATGACAAGAACCCTTTTAACACCTTAGGTAGCTTGATTTGACTAGAATGCATGAGTATCATGCACGGGTTAACTTATATATATATATATATATATATATATATATATGTGTATTAGCTGGAGTACCTGGGTTAACTTCTAGGTATTAGGTCATCAATGAGTTGGATGTAACTATCAATCTATTAAAATTAATTTGCAGCTTAGCAGCTCTTCCAACACACCCATGAGGTGTCTGCCCAGTGTCTTTTTTGTTTTAATATTAAAAATTATTTAAATCCATCCAGTGGAAGACACAGAACAGGCCCTGCTGGTCAAAATTCTAGCTAGCGTACACCAACTGGAGGTCTGACCAGGTCACAACAACCCCCTAGTATGTCTTCTGGGATTCAATATTATCAGTCTGTGAAGTTTTCAGCCAAATCCATCAAGTGGAAGGATCAGAACAGTCTCCTCGGTTGAAAGTTCTGCCCAGTGTACATCAATGAGAGGTCCAACTGAGACCCTAACCCATAAAACCTGGCCAGGATCCAACTGGACCAGATCATGTTGATTTCCTCCTAATTGGTGCAAGTGTGTCCAAATGCATGACTAGACAGAAAAACAATCCAAATCCATACAGTGGAAGGCCCAGAACTGGCTCCCTGGGTCAAAAATCTGGCCAGTGTGCACCATTTAGAGGTCTGACTGGGACCTCAACCCCCTAGTGTGTCTTTTTGGATCCAATGTTACCAGTCTGTGAAATTTTCCTCTAAACATATTCAGTGGAAGGCTTATATCAGGTTCCTCGGGTCAAAGTTCTGCCCAGTGTACATCTGCAGGAGGTCCAACCAGGAGCCTAACCCCCCTAAATCCTGACCAGTATCCAACTGGACCACCTCGCTCTGGTTTCATCCCAATCGATGTAGGGGTGTCGGTGATATTCACCAGCAAACAAACTTATTATTTTATACATATAGATATAGTAACATATTATAATATAAAAACAAGATATTAACAAGATAGCCAAATGCTAAACAATGTTAGTTCACTGGTGTTTCCAGATGTTGAGATTACTCTAATCAGAGTATGACTTTTTCAATCCATCACTTCAAACTTGCCACCACTGGATTTATGGGCTTTGGAGATGAAGCCTCTAACTTCAAGTCTCAACACCAGATCACACACACTGACTCTCTTCCATGCTCTGGCCCTCCCATTTTTATAGCACTGAAATACCAATACCTTTACTCCAAAGACCTACTTTTACTTTGAAGATGTGCATTTGGAAGAAGGATTAAACTCATTTTAGCCTGTCATTGACTCTCACTTTGATATAACTATTAAATTGCTATCAGAACTAGCATGACCTCCTGTGATTCTGTATACTGTGCAAACAATAGCCAGGTTGCTGACTACACAATTGAATGTTGACCAAGGCCTGGCTGAATAATTATATTAAGACATAAGGCTGCTAAAAACACTGTCTTAGAATATTAACCTAATTGTAACAGTCCAATCTATCAACTACGCATATTTTACCATGAGACTACCCAACTAACTCTGCTTACTCGAAGTCTGACATTTTTACTATATAGATCAGTTGTTGAATACAAACTACCAAATTGTTATGTGTCACCCACTTTGTATAATTTAAACATTACATCTCAATATAATATAATTCAGCGATAACGTTACAACATATGAAATGTGATAGACACACATTGCATAATAATAAAGTGTCAACCTTGGGACAACACATCTGTGTAGTTTAACAAGTACATATATATTGGTGTGATAGTCTTATAAAGCATAGTGTTCATAGCAGTTGCATTATAATTGGGGGTGTTCACATTTTTAAACAAAAGTTATATTTCTTATCTGGCAATTAAATCCACAATATAAAATATTTAAACAATCCTAGAGTCTATGAATCATGTAGAACAAATTGTGTATATATGCAGTACATATAATACGAAGGTGAGTAAAAATTATTATTATTATTATTATTATTATTATTATTATTATTATTATTATTATTAAACAAACTTTGGACCGATACTCTAAGGAAGGTGAACGTTTCTTAAAAAGGATCGTTACTGGTGACGAGACATGGATTCATCACTACAAGCCTAAGACTAAAAGGCAGAGTATGGAATGGAAACATCCTCAATCGCTAACCAAGAAAAAGTTCAAAAGTCAACACGCTGGAAAATAGATGCTTACAGTTTTCTGAGATTTTCAAGGCCCAGTATTGGAACATTATCAGGAAAAAGGTTCAACAACCATCAGTGTTCATTACAGTAAGATGCTTACTGAAGAGCTGAAGCCTAAAATTCTAACAAAACGCAGAGAACTGCTCTGAAGATATCAAGTTTTCTGGCCCAATTTTACCCACTTCACACTGGCTGGCCATCCAGAGCTGCCTACTATGCCAGGGAAGCCTTCCCATTACCTTCTAAGGTTCCTATAGCCACTCAGTCATGAAGTTAGAAAGTAAAACAAAACATTTATTGTAATAAAACTTATCCCTAGAATTGTATATACACACAGTAATTAAATGCCAGGTAGGTTTACAACATCATCCGTTCCTTTACCCACTAGCTTAAAGAGTTACAGTAACCTGGCTGTCCTCAATTGAAGACCCATGAATCTGCAGATGTAGTCGACTAGTAGAGAATGGCAACTCAAAACTAGCCACCCTGCAGCTTCCTGCCATCAATCCTCAGAATGAGCAACCCCTGCCCCTACTGAAGTGGCTCTTTATACTCAGGGTCAAGTTTCCACTGTGCTTTCCCCTCCTTGGGCAACACGGGAAGAACATACAAACTCCACACAGATAAGGCCGAGGTTGGAAATCGAGCTCATGACCTCAGTTCTGTGAGGCAGAAGTGCTAACCACTAAGCCACTCGTGCTGCCCAAATGTCAATAATATACAATAAACAATATACATATTTACAACAAGGTGCAATGTCAACTTATCCACATGTAATTAGACACTGCATTTGTACTCTTGTGAGTTGGGGATCAGAAACAGGACTATAAAAAGTACATGTTGTAAAGCTAAACATTTTGTGAGAAATGAGGGACAGGCTTGTTAAGGTGTTATCAAACTTGTTTTGTCACAACTGCTATCCAGGAGTGTTGTGTTATTGCATGACAATGCACGTCTGCACACCGCTACTCATACTGTCGACACTCTCCAAAAACTTAGTTTTGAAGTGTTAAACCATCCTTCCTATAGTCCTGATCTTGCCCCATCCTACTATCACCTGTTTGATCACCTGAAAAAAGCCTTAAGAGGGTGAAGATTCACGTCCGATGAAGAGGTGAAGACAGTGGTGCATTCGTGGCTCACAGCTCAGACTAAAACATTTTTTAATGATGGAATTCAAAAGCTTGTTGACAGATGGACAACGTGTACTGAAAAACAGGGAGATTATGTCAAAAAATAATGTATTTGTCTTTTCTGAAAGTTGAATAAAATAAATTTTACAGCCAGAGTGCGGATAATTTTTTACTCACCCTCATATAGCTGAATACTACACTCATTAAGTGAGGCATTCAGCAAATAAAGTAACCTTCTCCACCTCAACAAAAACCCTGACAATTACTCATGTAAATGTCTGGCTGGAAGACAGATTCAGCAGCCTCAAGACCGTTTGAAGTCATGACGAATACAGGTAAAGCCCGCCAAACTACTCACCTTAGCGAGGCAAACAACTTTACTACACATCTGAGATCTAGAGAAGACAGATTTCCCAAATATTGGGGTGAGGGTAAACCCTACATCCCCCTATTGGAGCTAAACACTTGGGGCCTGAGTCATTAAGGAGCCTATCTGCCTCTTCTTTTGTTTATGGTCTGCACATTTATTCTGTGCATGCCCAGAACCAAACTATGCACCAAGGAAAGCAACTGTGTCCAAGTTATCTTGGAGAGCAAAGGACGCTTACTACACCCTATGATTTTAAGGAGGGAACAAGGTGTGGAAGGGGTGGATGCCTGTATGCAATATACAGTAAGGGTGTTCCAATGTAGCAACGTCCTAGTCTGTTTCAGGTGCACGCAGAAGTAAGCTGGTTTTCTGTGGTATCTCTTGCTCCAGCTACAGGGATAATCTAAGTCCCAAATACTAGCGATGATGCGATGATGGCTGAGTATGCCTACTAAAACATGCGTTAGCAACCAGGATCAACTGTAACAGTTTATGTTACACACAGTCCACATTAAGAACAGCCTAATATTTGTTATTTATCAAAAAAAGCTTAAAAAGTAAAACTTTTTCTTTAGTTTACATATTTTCTCATTAAAGCAATGTTATTAACAGGTAACATTATTTGAATAGATTTTTTATTTTCTACATAAATATTGTATGTATCTTGCAGAGTCTTTGTCAGTAGAGCAGAGTGAACCTATACCAGTAGTCATCACCACACATATCTTAAAATCTGCTACTTGATGACTTTGTACCTATGGATACTGGACTTACGACCGTTCTGAAGTAAACGTACATTGCGCTCAGTATACGTGCATTTATGACAAGGGCCCTTGGCGTTTGAAAAATCTGTTGATTTATGTTTAATTCATATTCTCTGTAAAGCACTTAAAAATATGTAATTGCAATATAAGCAAATGATAATAAATAAATACTATTTTATTATCCTGCTGGTAGTATATTGGGGATATGGGCAGCTAAAAATTAGGGTTTCTGAGTATTACAGTCTATTTTAAACACTTTTGTCTCAATGTTTACCAACTTCCCACCACTTGGGAAAAGAAAGCCAGGCATCTGTAGTAGTCTCACCTCCATGCTGTAAAACCAATGGCGGCCAAAAAGACTTTAGTGATTTGCCAAAAGGGGATGATTTCAGTGATTGGCATTGCTAATTCACAGCACTGGTGCATAGGTTCAACTTCAATTGTTACTGTATATGTAGAGTTTGAAGGTTCTACCCATACTTGCATGACTTTCCTCCAGGTGCTTCAGATTCTTCCCATAGTCCAAACAATATAATGGTAACTTTATCGACTTTGGATTAATTAACAATAGTGATTGTGTACAAAGAATCTAAACTGGCAACTATAGTGGGGGTGAGACTGTAAATCACTGCATAATATGTTGGTACTATATAATTATATAACAAGAGTGTTGTTATGGCACCAGAGCACAAAACAGGATCAAGATATTAAATCATAACTCTCTCAACCATGTATTCAGAACTTCATCTTCATCTATTAAATGGTACATTAACTGTAAATTATGTTGTCTTTATACTATAATTGTTACAAGGACTTTGAAAGCTGATGATGTAGTCTAAATAAAACAGCAGGCAAGTAATGTGTGTGTGCGTGTGTGTGTATACTTGCATTCATATGCTTGTGGATTGACCTGTTTACATATCAACACTGTGGGGACCTGAGATGTAGTGGGGACAAAATATGAGGTCCCCACAATGCTTCTCAAGGCTAATCAATGCAGGGGACCATGCTGATATGCTCAGCAAAAAAATCTGGTATGTCCCCGCGAGTCACATTTGTCGGAACAAAAGTGTGCGTGTGTCCAATGAGGGGAGGGGAGAAAGTGTGTGCGCATCCCACTGATAGAAGCTAGTATTCCGTCCAAATGTATAGCAGGAGCAGGAAAAGGAAATAGCTGCATCCAGCAAGCGTGTAAAAGACACAGTCAAATCTGCCTGAAGGTAAAGCGGGGACATTGAAGCATAACTGAGCCCACCGGTAGCTCCAACTATAGGCCAGAGAGAAGTGGAGATGAGTATGCCCCTGACACTTCAGAGGAGAGCATTTCAGACACCAGCGGTGATGCCCCATTGCACACCAGCGCAGCAGAATGCATGTTCCCAGAGATGAGTTCTATATACGACCATTCTCGACCTTCTGCTAGCCGTGTTTTAAACACAGTGGGTCAGAGAGACGACGCAGTGTCTGTCCAACGCTATCCAGAAACAATGAAGGCTCCAGGGCGTTTAACAAAAAGCAGTACTGCCTGTACTGTGAGAAGCCCCTCTTAAAAATTGCCCGGCACATACAGCATGTTCACCGCAATGAGACTGAAGTAGTCTGGGCCCTGAAATTCCCCAAGCACTCGAAAGAAAGGTTTCAATTGGCACATCTTCGCAATAGGGGCAACTTTGCACACAATGCTGAGGAAATGAGGGCAGGCCATGGAGTTTTAGTCCCGTGCAAACTTCCAGACAAAGAGATGGATGCTGAAGGCTTCATGCACTGTGTAGCCTGCCAGGGCTTGTTTGCAACAAAATACCTGTGGGAACACATGAAGAGATGTAAGCTAAACCGAAGGTGCAAGAAGCTCACACCTGGCAAGAACAGAGTCCAGTCACTGTGCGCCTTTGCTCAGCCTGTTCCACCTGACATCAGTGGAGGCTTTTGGAAGCTCTTGAGTGACATGACCCAGAATGAAGTCTTACTCGTAGTCAAACATGATCAATGCATCATGCAGATGGGACAGCATCTGTTCAACCGGATCAGATCGATGTTGGCAGGCATGAGTACATCTGTCAGAAGCTTAGAGACATGGGCAGGCTACTGCTACAGGCCAGAAGAGCTACCTCTTTGGAGAGAACCGCCTTATCAAACTTTCTGCACGTAGTAGACGCTGTGAAGCTGGTAGCTGGCTATGATGAGGAGACAGGTACATTTAAGACACCCTCGCTGGCATTCAAGGTCGGACATGGCCTTCAAAAGATAGTGAGCATTGTGGAGTGCCGAGCCATGATGGAGGGCTGCACTGCTGCGGTTGAAAACACATGGAATTTCAGGAAGCTATATGAGGCGAGATGGAACGAGTTGACCTCAGCAACTGCTTTGAAAACTCTTAAGGAGTTCAAGTGGAACATTCCTTAGCTCTAATCTTTCACGAAGATGTGAAAAAGGTGCACTTGTACCTCGATGAGAAGTAACAAGCCTACCAAAATGGGCTATCCACCGAGCCTACGGTTAACCACTGGGCACTACTTTCAAAAGTCACCCTACACAGGTGATCTTGTTCGATCGAAGAAGGGAATGGGAAGTTTCAAAAATGTTGCTGATTACCTTCTCCTCAAGAGATACCTCAGATCTCCATGAAGATTTGTCCCTAGCGCTTTCCGAGGTTGAGAGGAAGCTCTGCTGGCACTTCACTTGCATTGAAATCCGAGGAAAACTAGGGATAAAAGTCCCCATCCTGCTGACACCAGCCATGCAAGCTGCAATGGAACTTCTCGCCGAAAAGCGTGACACATGTGTAGTGGATAGCCAAAATGTCTACATGTTCTCCAGACCAGCTGCCTTGTCACACTTCAGATGCTCTGATTGCATATCGGCTGTTTGCCGAGAGTGTGGGGCTAAGTATCCCGACATGCTGTCTTCCACAAAGCTTCGAAAGCACATTGCCACTGTCTCGAAGGTCCTCAACCTAAACGACACAGAAGTGGATCAGTTGGCAGACTTACTTTTGCACAACATCAGGGTGCACCGGTAGTTATACTGCCTTCCAGAATGTACCCTCCAACTCACCAAGATCAGCAAACTCTTAATGGCTCTCAAGAGTGGCAGACTGACTGAATTCAAAGGAAAGATTTTGGACGAGCTACACATTGATCCGGACGGTAAGTGAAAAATCTTGTTGTCTGATGTAAGCATTTGACTTTTACCTTGGTCAGTTACATATCTGTTTTTTAAGAACCGATCCAGCTATAGAGTGACATGTCAGATGATGAGCAATCCGCCGTAACAGAAGGACAAGTGGCCAAGCCTTAAGTCGACACTTCCACATCAGAAGAGAGGTGGTGTATGGACCTGGCAACACAGGACCAGTGCCTAGCCATAGCTTCCACAGGTAGGTGTAGCACAGCTTTGCTAGGCAGAAGAACTTTGCCTTTTCTGTATTTTGCAGAGCCATAATGGACCACTCTAATTCCTTTCAGGTTGCAAAGAAGGGCAGATGAAATCAGGGGACAGAGAGGAGGTTCAGGCTGTGGAGAAACACCTGATGAGGTTTATACAGACATGCCAGGTGCCCGGAGAGCAAGACTGTGTTGCGTGCCTCATGGCTGAACCATCCATACTCAAAGATCGGAACTGGTCGGGGGTAATATTCTACATAAAGAACTGTATATCAGCTTTAAAGAGGGATCAAACTTGTTGAAATTATGCAAAGTGGTTGAACAGGACTATAGCCTCCATGGCTAAGTGTCGGTGTAAGCAGGCATGCGGATGTCCTCAGACGGCCAGAATACGCAAAACTTTCCTTACCATTGTTATTATTTATTTATTTATGTACACAGGAATTTGTATGTCCTCAGACAGTCAAAATACATGACACTTTCCCCATCTTGCAATCCGTGTCAGTTCTTTATGCAAAGTTAAAGCGCAAATCTCATGTGGTAACTCTGATGACAAACCGTTCCTACACATATCTCTATGATTGTTCTGTTGACAGGGCATTGGGAAAGGAGTGTCCCTATATGCCATGTTCCAGACATGGGTCCTCACGATGCAATAAAAACAAGCATGTGTGTGTGTGTGTGTGTGTGTGTGTGTGTGTGTGTAGGTGAGGGGAGCTGTGTTCCAGTTGGCCTACTGACTTCCTAAGGAGCACATTATCGTCTTCTATTCTTGAGAAGACTAAATAGTTGAAGTGCACAATTTTTCAAGGACCCTGGCGAACCATTAGGATTATATGTATTTTAAGACATTTGGGGCCTAATTTAGAGCTAGGAGCAAATCCAGTTAAATGATGCAAATTTTCACCTGAGCCAACCATGTTGTGAAGCAAATCCATTTTTTTTTTTTCATGCAGTGAAATTCAGAGAAATTGCTGACTTCTATTGCATTTAGTACACATATACTGGGCAGCTTTATTTTTACACTGCAATTGAGAATTGAGCTCCCATGGTTAACCTGGACTATCTATCTCTTGAGACTGTTCACATACACATGCATCACTTTTGTGCTTTGCAAAGCATGCCACTCTCCCAATAGTGGACTATGATTAATTTCAATATTTAATAGATAATCATCTGAAAGTTTTGCAGCTGGAGGACCCTGCAGATCATTTGGTTGGAACAGCCTTCAGAATGGCAGTAACTCTCACACTAACAAAGTCTCTGAAGATATGTATAGACAACACCTTACAAGGTATCAGAAATGGAGATCATTTCAGAATTGGACATAATATAACTTTTGATTAGTTAATATAGTAAAAATGTTTGTTATGCTGTATGCATAAACAGTACAAGTACTCAAGTGAAAACCATGGGTGGTGAATCCATGTTGTAAACAAAAACTTTGTCAGCCCTATGATGGCTCTGTAATTTTTTAAAAAAGCTGTATGCTGTGATAGACTAACACCAAGGAAATCATGCCTTATGGTTTAGATCAATATAGAAAGTCACCAGGTGTGGATAGAAGGGTTTTTCAACAAAGGGCTAAAGAAGCTAGAACATATCAAATCAAGAGTGTTTGTGATGACTGGGAGAGAAAAGTGATTTCCTGCATCACATCTGTGGTTTGGAGGTTACTGCAAGGAGTTAAAACATGATTTCAGCACTCACCTTTCACACAGGTTACAGATCTAGCTGAAACACACTCCAAAGCAGGTCTCTCACATCAATACACACCTACTTGTTGTCACCATGTATTGTATCAAGGCTATAGGACCCTAAACATTTCTTACACAAATGTACACATTGACACACATTATGCTCTTTGTTAGAAAAAGTGATTAACCCTTCATTCAATAGCATTCAAACAGTTAACATGGTTAATCAAATTATTAACACAGTCAAACAATCAAAGGGTTAACATTCCCTAGATTTCAAAGGTTGAATATAGCCTTTCAATATTTCAATCAAAGCCTATGAGGGGGCACGGACCTACCACCATTGAACAGCTGCTAACCCTGCTCCATTGCACATCCCACAAACAGACTATTTAATCCCTTCCAACTCAGTACATCAATATGCCCTGAAGAAGTCTGACTAAACATGTTGGGTACAAGAACACTTCATCCAATACTTCTACTGATGAACTTTTGACTCCTGCAATGAAAGCCAACCAACTTGGATAAATGAGAACAGCTCTGGAAGTAGCTCTGGAACGCAGTAAAGCAGAAAGAGATACACATCGCACTGACAAGAATTACTTTATGCTGGCCCGGTACTCTTCAGCATCCTCGGAACTGAAAATGAGGCAAAACATCATCGGTGAGTTGTCAGATCTCGCAAGTTTTGGATTCTATACATACCGCCCTCCACTGAGATCCTGCACCATTTCACAGAGAGACACAGAAGGGGTAGCAGAGTTGTTGGCAGTCTCCAGTGCAGTTGGGCAGCTAGAAGAGAAAGAGGAGGGGTGGCAGTGTTCTTAAAATTCTCCAGTGAAATTCTACAGAGTTATAGCTCACACAGAAACAGGAGAGGTGGCAGTTTTCAGTGCTGAAAGACAAATTATAAGGCTGGCAGTGCTCTTCAAAGGCTCCAGTGAAATTCTACTGTGCCATAGCTCACCCACAAAGAGGAGAGGTGGCAGTGTTTAGTGGTGAAACAGAAATTCCAATAATAGGGCTGGCAGTGTTGTTAAAAGTCTGCAGTGACATTCTACTGTGCCATAGCTCACCCACAAACAGGAGAGGTGACTTTGTTTAGTGGTGAAACAGAAATTTGAATAATAGGGCTGTCAGTGTTCATAAAAGTCTGCAGTGACATTCTACAGTGCCATAGCTCACGCACAAACAGGAGAAATGGCTTTGTTTTGTGGTGAAACATAAATTTGAATAATAGGGCTGTCAATGTTCTTAAAAGTCTGTAGTGACATTCAACTCTGCTTGATTCTAGATTTAAGAGCTTTGTCTTCTCTTTACTTCCAACAGACCCAGATCTCAAGAGATACTCCTTGTGAGTAAGATGACAGCTCAATTGTTACGTGACAGAACGGCATCTCCTCCTTAAGTTTCTCACTCAACTGCTGCTAGAAAAAAGCTTAGCTTTCCCAAGGGACACAGGGATGATGGATATGACTCTGCACAACATTTTGACATCTGATCTGGTCTGAAAAAATTGACCAAAAACCGTGACATCTCTGCCGTAAATCCACCTGATCCTACTATCAACATCCAAAGGATGGTGAAGGATTATTTTAACAACAGCATAGAAATATGCATGTCAGACAGTCCCTTTACATACTGGGAAGAAAAAAAGGGAATTTGGACAACCATGTACCAACTTTAAGATCCAACATAAGGGTCGGTGGGAGGGCCCAAGGACAATTCCATCTTGCACCACTTTTCCTTTCAGCTACAGCTGTGTGCCATTGTTACCTACATGTGCTATATACTGTTACTGAGTGCTGTTCAAAATTCAAAGACACCCGTTGATGATGAGATGAGTCATCACAACATTTTGGCATCTCGTCTGGTCTACTGTAAAAAAAATGACCAAACACTGTGACACCTCTGCCATAATTCCATCTGATCCTATGATCAACTATCAACATCCAAAGAATGGTGGATGATTAATATAAAAAAATGTTAACGATATAAAGACAACAGTTTTATTAACAAAGAACAACATTGCTTGCAGAAGTTATGTAAGCATGGATGTCTAAATAGACGTGTAGATGTATTACTCAAACCTTACACTTTGCATCAGTATTGCACAAAGTGTTTGTAATCTGCACTTTACGTCAATGGTACCTATCTATATTCTACTTTTTGGGGCATTGGGGCCAATTCGAAGCTCAGTGATGATCTTGCTTTTAGCTGTGAATGTTAATGATTCTTTTTGGTTCATTGTCTGGAACAAGATCTGATACACTCTTGTCAGAGTGATCACAGCCAATTTTTGGACACCTAGCAGATTTACCCTTCTGAAGCTTATTTTCAATCATCCTTTCAATTGCTTCTCTCTTGTACGTGTGACCACATACTTTGCTTTTCACTGGGTTCACCTTCTCCAACTGTGTTATAGGAGTGCTCTGGGTGATGGCGATCTCCTCGTCTTCATCTTCCAAATCTTCATCTGCAGGAGCCAGTGACATATCCATTTATTTTGCAGGTCTCTTAGCTGTTCCTTAAATTGGACATATTTATCATCCTGCCTCAGGGCCTCCTCTGTATCATTCTTCTGAAGCGCAGTGTATCTATCCTGTACAAGCTCTCTTAAATCCGATCTCAACCCGTGAGTCAAGTTTTAACTTAAGACTGGTCTCCTTAACTTGCTCTATATATTAGTTTAAATCTCTGTTCAATGCAGCGTATTCCAACATGACAGATTCAATGCTGCCCACATGTTCTGTTTCACAGTCTGTCTGAAGCAGATTTAATGCTACTCCAGTTGTAATATCCATTCCTGTGCCTATATCAGTTTGGCAGTTCTTCAGGGATGAGAGGGAGGTATCCAGAGAGAAGAAGGAGATTAAAGAAGCAGCATGAGCAGACATGGTTTAATAATATAGAGTTCATTGACAGCGCTGTTGGGCTTAAGGCAGTTAAGCTATTGGTAGCTTGTTATGTGGGGGGCCCAAACAAACCAATCATTTCAGCCACAAAATTGGCACTCCTTGTCACTGGAATGCTTGCTTTGTTAAACTGTACATGTCCTTTTGAATATCTTACAAAAGGGTGGGTGGGAGGGCCCTTGGACAATTCCATCTTGCACCACATTTCTTTTTTTTCGGCCACTGCTGTGTGGAAATGTTTCCTAGATGTGCTATGAACTGCCGTGTGCTTGTGTCGTTGCTCTGTCGCTTGGCATCCAGCCAGCTCCCTGCAGTCTATTAAAGTAATTTTATCGTTTTAAAATAAGCATTGCCCAATCAATTGTATGTGTTTCCAACGCACAAAGTGATTTATTTTAGCAGATGTAAACAGTTAACAATTCAATACATTATTATATTATGATACAGTACAGCCAATACCAAAAGATAAATACATACCGATGCTATCGCATGCGCTCGCTGCGCAACCACGGGACCCAATGGACAGTATATCTGCTTAGAATACTGTGTCAGAGTTGACTGAGAGCCATGGGGAGTGCTGCGATGATTATATGCAGTACAGTGTTACACAGTGAACAATAGAGATGACGTAGATTGTTTCTATAGGTCCAGACGTTGGGTGGGTCCAGGGTAAACAGGTCATAGGCTGATTCAATCTAAGGAATCCAAAGGTGGGGGTCGTCTCTCCAGGGGGTCTGCTCCTTTCATAGCCAGCATCATACAAAGGATTATTCCCTAATATCAATAACTAAAGTATGCAATGTGCGATCTCTTCACCGACTGCACCGGACAGCTGCTGATGAATAGGGGATCAATATGATGTCAGGCATGACACCTTTCCTATAACCTAAACCTTTAATAACACTAAAATGTACATATAATCATATTATATAAACTAATAATAAACCAAATACTATCTGCTCATGAATTACAGTGTAACGGTACCAATATGAATACGAATTATATAGATAACTAAATGTTGTAATGCGAGTGTGTGCGTGCGTATTTTACCGTGCGATCGCACCACGCCACGTGTGACGTGGCGTACGGATCGCAATTACACGGTAAAACAATATTAAACCAATATACTTTCGTTCATCCAATTAAACGACTTTGACAAGTCTTTGTCCAAAAGTGGATGAAAATAATTTTTTGACCTGTAAGGTAGTCAAAATTGGCAGTAAATGACTGGAAATTAGTGTTATTGCAGTTAATAACAATGTAGGAATAAAAAAGAGCAAAATTATGTGATTTTAGCATATTTAGCTATTTTTCTAAAAAATACTGATCCAAAACCAAAACACGCGAGGTCGGTTTTGCCAAAACCAAAAGACAAACTTAATTCAGATCAAAAACCAAAGTCAAAACCAAAACAAGGGGGTCAGTGAACATCTCTAATTTCATCTGCTGAACATCAAGGAATAGCCGCAGCTGATACAGATTTTCAACAACTGCCTACTGATAAGAAGCACCTGCTAGAATTTGTAAACATCACCTCTACACTGATAGAAAAAAAGAAACATCTGTGTAAGTGTTTAGTGTATCTAGCTCAACACTGCGTATCACAGTGTTACACTATGTATGTTCTCCTTTTTTTCTATAGGACACACTGCATGGACTGAGGAAACAAAACAAAGAAGGAAGAAATCTAAAATACATCACGCTGTAAAGAACCTCCTCACGTGAATGTTCATTTGGCAGAAAAACCTGTGTTTAACTGAACTGACAATACTTCACTATGGCTGCATTTGTTTTCTCAGTATTTCTTCCACTGAACATCGAGAAATAGTCCTGGATGATTTCGATCCTCAACAACTGTTTATTGTTTACAAGCATCTGCAAGATCTTGTGGCTGCTACTTCTGCACTGATTGCTAAGAGACAAGAAACACCGGTGTACG
Organism: Mixophyes fleayi; assembly: GCF_038048845.1. NCBI lineage: Eukaryota > Metazoa > Chordata > Amphibia > Anura > Limnodynastidae > Mixophyes > Mixophyes fleayi. Next base: position 160,888,797 of record NC_134406.1, read on the forward strand.
TGTTTTGAGTCACACTATGGGGCCAATTAAATTTGCACTATTACATTTAGTACGGTAAAAGTGCGCAGTACTACCGTTAGTACAGTAATTTTAACAATGATTTTTGCTTGCACCTTTTAGAGCTGTGAGTAAAAATCTGGGTTAAAATTACCATATTAAAAGTAATAGTACTAACGCCGCATTATTCCTAGACGAACGTGGCCGATTTGAATCTGCCCCTATGTATGCTTTTCTCTTCTCCTACCATATACACTGCATGGACTAAGGACATCGATAAGGGCACTTAAAGACTTTGGAACCAACAGTCATCTATTTACTGAAAGTATGCAACAATTATTGACTGGCATTCACATTTCCTGAAGTGAACACAAGGGCTGGCGATTAGCCCACCCACGCACCTTTCATTCTGAAACTGATTAATAAATTGTGACAGTATACAATACTATACTGATTTTAGGTTTTAAATCCACACAAGCGCTCACAAACCCTAGCTTCTCTTTTTATCCCTTTATCCCTACCCCCACCACATCTTCCTTCCCCACTTGCGCCCATTTGCCTGACTGACCCCTTCAAAATTATTATACCTGTCATGTCTTTGAAAAATCACAGACACAATTCCCCATTCAATAAACAGCCATAACCTCCCACACATTTGCATTTCAAACATCACATTAATTCCAATATTAAATAACATATATCATTGCTATAGTTTCTCTGTACAGCTGCTGTCTACAGTTGGCATAGCTAATGCAACTCCTGTCCCTGGGATTAGATTGTCACATAAATATCTCAAAACATGGAATATAAAGAAGGGTGTTTTGAAGTTTAACATTTCCTATATAAATATATAGTCACTGTGTGGGAGGTGCTGATAATTTGTGCTCTTTGAAGCTGTATGATGACACTCTGTCTAGCCACTGAGTCACACCTTCTTGCTAATGGACAATATTAACACCTTTCAATATCTATGTCTCTCTGTCTTTACAAAAAAAACTCCACATTTTAGATAGTTATTCTAAGTGGACGACAGGAAAGGGCTTGGATTATGAAATGGAAGGTCACAGATGTGAAGATTCTGTGAGTACTGGGACATATATTTGCTAAGCTAGCTTTCTAAGATTATGTCGACACTTTATGCAGTTTACCTAGTCAATCGCCTCTTACTTGCCAAATTCTTAAAGGAAATGATCATTTATTGATGATCATATCTATTTGTTTACATTTTTATTTGAACCATGACAGTATAAGATAATAGGCCCCAAATGTGTGTTGAAGATTTGACCATCCATACAATATTAGTTGGTAACAAAGTAATACACTTCAATCTTGTCTATGTGGAAAGGTTTCTGGATAAGTAGAAAAACTTAGCAATACCTTGTATATTTGAGTGCACTCTCAATGCTACCAACACAGCTGTGGTCGATTCAAGGTCTGGGTCTCTCTTAAGTATGTGTTTTTTAGCCATACAATTTATACCAGCTGCTGGTCAGGTGTAAGTGATGAATGATAGTGATGACTGTCCTAGCATCATCTTTGTATTAGAAAGTACACATGCGCAGAACAAGTGTAAGTGATAGAAAGGAACTATAAAAAAGGCCCATACACATTAAGAACATGCTGATTTATGAATTTCATGTATAAATATTTTAAGCACATATTTTTATTAATGATTATAGTATTATGAGTTGGTAATTTCTTCTTTTTTAATGTGTTCTGATGGGAATTTATACTGCACTTATGTGTGCGTATGGGTCTGGTACGTGAAACCGACTACCACCAACCCGATAGCACTTACCCCAACAAGGATTAACCGACCGTCACTTTTCCTTCATACTTGTGAAGCCGAATGTTTATTATAGAGATTTGCAAGAATTCCGATCATATAACAGGGCGGCAGCTGTAAATGACGTAACTTTTAAACCCGACAGTATTATTTGTGGTCTTAAAGGGATAATTTAAGGAGGCGCTGGCTCTATAATTTAAAAGTCTTAGTAAAATACATTGTGGACCCGGCGCCTCCTTAAATTATCCCTTTAAGACCACAAATAATAATAGTCGGGTTTAAAAGTTACGTCATTTACAGCTGCCGCCCTGTTATATGATTGGTATAGTTGCAAATCACTGTAATAAACATTCAGCTTCACCAATATTCAGGAAAAGTGATGGCCGGGTAATCCTTGTCGGGGTAAGTAGTATCGGGTTGGTGGTAGTCTGTGAAATGACTACCACCGGTGCGTATCCTGCAGTCTGTTCTGTCTGTTAACTTATGTCAAGTACTGGTTAAGCAGAGCATACTTATACTCAGAATCAAATGGAAATGTACCTTGAGATTCACTTAGATTTGAATACTGGCACATGTACGCTCAAGTTCTTTGCTCATTTTAAAAACGCAACTTGCGTTCACATTGCTTTCCTAAAATTAATCTGGCCCACAATGTCCAACATCTATTGATTGTATGAAACTGTTCTGTCATCCACAATTCTGATTGTGAAGTGTGCACTGTGGCAATTAAACGCTGAAATCGTTGGAGTTTTATCCTTTATCTCAAAGACCAGCATATGGTTTTGGACGATAGCATCCAATCTGAAGAGGAGCATAGCCCTGATTCCAGGATTATGACTTACAATTACATCAAATGACATTGCACTCTGTACAGTTTTTAAAGGGCTTATAGGCTGGAATTAATTAAAGTCTGTTTCTGAATGTAGTTTTGAATTAGAATGCAGCTTTAAAAAAAAATAATCACAGAATGTTTTGAGCATTGATTTGTCTAAAATTGCATCCAATGTTTTTTCTGATTTGAAAACACGAAACAGCATTCAGTTTGGTGCAAACCATTGCTTTTAAAGCTAAACAGGGTGGAAGACATTTTGCTTTACTGTGCAATTTTGCTACATCTGCTGCCTGGTAACATAGTACCATCTTTAGTTAAGTGGTCATGTAATAACCCACCACCACCTCCACATGCTATGTGGGAAGAATAAAGGACTGAGATGGTTGTGAGTGTTTGTAGAAAAGCCATTTGTGCTACAATATTGAAACTGATTTCTTAGTCTTTTTAGCTTTAGGCTTGTTTACTTTAACTGTTTCTATATTACAGTTTTGTCACTAGTCAGTGTGTAAGTGGTGTGTGAGTAAATACATGTTATTAGTTCTGTGTTTGTTGTTAGTGTTTAATTTATATTAAACACTAACATTTAGATAAATGGAGTTCAATGGAGTTAGTAGAGGTGATCATCCTAAGGGCTTTGTGATTATTGTTGAATGTGTGGTGGAGCAGCAATGAAGTTTGGAGGCTGATAGAGATAATGTGACCAAAGCTGTATTTAGGAATCGGGTGGGGGGGGGGGGGGGAGTAGAGGGCACAGGTATGTAAGAGCAATCATATGGATCAGGGAGGAGTGGTAGAAAAGTCTAGGAGGAACATATGTTTATCTTTGGGCTGGCACAGTATTTCTGTGTATGATTACATCAAAGTACATGAAAAAGAAGAGTCTGGAGAGTCTGGAGAGCAAATAAGCTTTAGCCACATGTGGTGGTACATCTCTTCCTGTAGCTTTTCAAAACATATGAGGAGGAGCTAAGGAGTGTGCTGTCCATATAAATAATAGAAGGTGTTTAAGTAATAGATACAGATCAGCTAGGCCAGAAGAGCAGCCTGGTGAGTTTTAAAATAAATTACAGTAGAATATAATGTTATCGAGCCCCATTACATGTACATAAATAGATGTAACATACCTTTATTATTAGTAAGCTGAAGCAGAAATGTTCATTGTTAATGCTTACCAATAGCATGCTATTCTCTGCATGTAACCATAATATATGGCTTGTGCTGTAAACATAATACTTACAGAGGAGGATTACTAACATAGTTAAAATCTTATGTTCATTAACACACATCTTTGTAGGTTTTGATGTATAATTTTGTAACAACTTATAAAGGTACACAATAATTGCCAATAATGGCTGGTGAATTGAGGCAGCTGCTCGTTCAACACCTCCCCCAACTTCCTAGTGTGACCACCTGTCAGCTGAACCTGCGTGTACTGCTTCTATCCCTAGGTTTCGCTTGGCTGTTCTCAACAGTTCAGGAAAGTGATCAAACTAGGGAACAACCATGAATGTGCAACAGATAGCTATCACTATTCAGGTACACCTTCACTTGTGGAAGGTTCTAAACTGATTCCCTGCGCCATAAGAGGACTATATAATAAGATTCCATGTGCCTTTGGACCAGCCCAAGTGGCTTTTAATCTAACTGGTAACATCAGTAATGACTCCAAAAGGCCTTCTCACTTTTGTGTGGCATTCGGGCCAAGGGTGCCAATAGCTCCAACAGGATAGCTGCAGAGTTGTTAGAGTTGTTAGATGCTCCATTCCTTGAGGATCTCGGTTTGGACACTCTTCCTTGTTGGTTGTTCATAATCCAATTCAGGTAGCCAAGTGATGAGCTTCATGTCAGACAGTGCAAAGCTCACTCCATGGAGTTGGCACAACTCCTGGATATGCCCTTTTTTATTCCTGCACTACAACTGTTCCATTTCAGCATGGGTCTCAGTGGAAACTTCATGGGACATCTCGCTATCAACCTGGGAAGTAGCTCAGATAGTGCAGTGATCTTGTTCTAGTGTGTCAGATACTTGCAAAGCTCTAGACCAGTGTTTCTCAACTCCAGTCCTCAGGACCCCCTAGCTGTACATGCTTCCCATATCTCCTTGCTGGAGCACAGGTGTATTCATTACTGACTGACACAGTGTAGCAGGTTGTATAATTATTTCACTGGTCACATGGCAATCCTGCCCTGTTAGTGGGTCCAGAGGACTGGAGTTGAGAAACACTTCTCTAGACCATATCTTGCATCTGATCCCCTGAAACTCCCACTGAGTGTCTGCTCAGGTCTAGCTGATCCCATGCCCGCCACTAAATCTGAGTGCATTGGGAAAATGTTCTGCTCTTTTACCATATCAGCCCAGGGAAAACCTTATGTACGAAACTAGCATATCAGATACTCTAGGTGAAAATCACCTAGACAAGTAGCTGGTTAAAGAAGATATACTTTTAATGTATTTTACAACATACTGTAGTAGTTAAAGCTCTTTCAAGTGATAAAGTACCAGGAGGGTTACAGAACAAAACTTAACCTACAAAGATATCACAGCAAAGCTAAAGTCACTGTTCCTGGAACTTTCCTCCTCCTTCTTTCCTCCCCGCACCTCTTCTGCCAACAAAACATGGACCGAGTACAATTAAGCACCACAAGAGTAGGGCAAACTAGTCATAAATGGATTAATACATGATGATGATGATGATCATCATGATAATGATGATGATAATGATGATGATGGTAATATAAAGAAGGGAAAATGACCTAGTGCCTTTGACTATCTTTCATTTTGTCTTCATAATATCTGCTGATTCTAACTATTACTATTTACATAGAATGCCACTCACAATAGGGATGGATTAATTGTAAATAAGTTAATATCTAAAACAGATAATTTGGGGGAAATGGTTCATGTAATATATATCATTTTTGATGTGCTATTGGACCAGAAAATGTATACATTGCAACCAGCTCACTTTAAAACTGCAAGTTTCCATCTATCTATCTAATTACAGATGATTTATCTGAGTTTTCTCTGCAAGCTAATTACTGCATGTTATATCCTGTACACAGCACATGTTGCTTACGAAATACATTTACAAATACTGAATAGCATTTGTTCAATAACGGCAATGCCTTTGCAGAAACATCTTGATGTTAAATCTGGGAACATTTCCCAAGATGCCTACATAATTCCAAGTGGGGGTTTTATGAGTATTGAAAGAACCCCTATTGTCTTAGTCTTTTCATCTTTTACTATCATTGCAGTGTTAAAAGTAATCAATTTCTGTTCTAGTGTGGCTGCTGCCTTCAAAGCTACTCATGAAATGTGTGTGACCTATTCAAAGGAATATTACTTTCAGGCAATTAGTTTGTTGAAAACTTTCTGCTCATAACTGACGGCTTAAACATAATGCAGGATCAGCAGTTAGAACTATTTCCAAGCCATCTCTTGTACCATGCGACCTCTCGGGAAGGGAATGTGATGTCCTGTGGGCAAACTAAAAAGCTGTGCTTGTTACTCTTTCATGCATATTTAGGAGGTTAGTTTGTATGCACTTAAAGGTGACATTTACAAGTGAACTCCAGAAGATACATAATTGACCACACAGGAATGAATTATCATTTAAAACATGTTTAACAAAATTATATATCTGCTTTGTTTTAGTGCTATTTTAGCAAATTATGTTTCTAGAAATAGCCCAATCCATTTACATTTTACGACACAGTTTAATAATATAATTGCAACGTCTTAATATTATTTAGATATTTTTATTAGCTAAATTGGCTTAAGTTTGTACCTTTAAGATGACAGTTATTTATCTATTTTATTCTCATATATTCAATGATTTTATTGTATGTGTTAGCTGTAATGTGTTCCTTGAGTTTACTATATTATACTTGTAACCAAATGGCTGAGATCAAATTAGTTAGTAAAAGGTGCAATGCACCACTATATATAATATATAATATAATATACCACTATACATAATATGTTAAGTTTCACCATCAATAGTTAAACCATTTGTTTCAAGCTTGGACTACTTTTCAATATAAATTTTGTACAGAGTCATAACTTATATCTTAGCAACTATGGCAAGAAGCAAAGCTGCCACCCCCATAGTCCTCAGTTTTAAATAAATGAACCTAAAATATTCATAAACTGCGCCCCCTTCTGCTTTGCACCCTGAGCGGTCAACCCTCTTGCATAGCCCTAGTTACGGCCCTGATTTTATACATAAAACACGATTGAAAGAATCATCAACCTCTTGGTTGAACAGACAAGAATTATATGTGTTATGAATAGATTGTCATGCCAAAAATGTGACCATAGATTTACAGGTTGAGGTTACTTTTATAAGGTCAATCAAATATGTGATAAACTGTATTTTTAAAAAGCTATACTTAAATACAATGCCTCAATCAAACCAGTATTTAATGCAGAGCCCAATCTGATGACTAATCAATATTGTAGAGGCCATGTGATGACAACCAGAAAAAATCTGATGACCAGTAGATAATGCAAAGTCCCATCTGATAACCAAAATGCATAGCAGATCTCAAATTATTGATATTAATCAACCCTAATTTCCCCTTCCATTCTTCTCAACAACCACTTAAAAAAATCATATTGTACAAGAATTGAAAAACATGCCATGCCAAAAAACTTAAGTAGAAAGTCATTAAGGAGAAGACTGCAGTAGTCAAAAACAGGAAATGACAAGTTATTGAATTAAAGTTTTAGTGACCTATATGTGTCGAATGAAGGAAAGAACAGAGTAAAAAATTAGGCTAAGATAACAGACTTCAGTGATGAAAAAAATGGGGGAATTGTTAACGATGATAAAGCAAGCTAGAGCAGCAGATTCTTTAGAAGGAGGAAAGATAACGTTTGGAGAGATTACATATGAGATGATCAGATGAACCTTGAGGAGAAAAGAATAGAAAGGCAGTTGACGATTTTAATTAATTTAGAAAAATGAATATAATCGGGGTGGAAATGGTTCATTTGGGTTTCATCAGCCTAGTGGAGTCTTATGGTTTATGAGTTTTTCAAATAAAAAATTGTACAGTAATAAGAGCAGAGAATCAAGAATGATCCCTATGGGACACCAATTAAGACGTAAATGGATGGCAAGTTTACACCCAAGAAAGAGATTGAATTGAAATGATAGGCAAAATAGAACCAAGAGAGAGTAGTGACATTTATGCCAGTGGAGTAGAACATTTTACAAAGAAGGTGGTAGTCTACAATGTCATATGTAATGTCTATTAGACTTAAAATTGATGGAGCTTACAGTTTAAATGTCCTAACATACACAGGAACATTTGTGTCCTTTTTTTTTAAGTCAGCAGTAAATATTAACCTAATATGGATTGTGGGAGGAAACCAGAGCTCCCATAGGAATCCCATGCAAACAGTTGGAGAAGAAACTCCATACTGATAGGGCCTTGATTGGGATTCAAACTCATGACCCCAGCACAGTGAAGCAGAAATGGAAACTGCTGTGCTACCATGTATTGTCTATCTGATACCGGAAGATGTACTGACAGCACATACAACTGTGGTGACATTAAGAAACTGATTTTACTAGGGCAGCGTGAACTTGTAGTGTCTGTAATGGATGCATCCCTCTTTTTGGAACTTTCATATCCATAATATGGACATAACGATTACCACCGCTCAAACACCCTCTTGCCTACAAAAAAAAGACGAAAGTGTTAAAAAGCCATGTGACTATTGATAGACTTACCTTTCCAGCGACTCCGCAGCTAAGTGATGCCCCACAATGCTGACCGCAAATCATTTCTAATGAAGATGTGTCCAGCAGTACAGTTTCTTGTCATCGCGACTTGGATTCCTTTAAATTTAAAGTGGCAATGTCGGATTAAGTGTTTACACAATTAACCTGCGGTGGCTTGACATTGCCGCTTTAAATTATGTAGTAATGTATGTGAACACATTTGATTGCTATCAGGAGCAACTGTAAAAAATGTATTTTATAAACATTAGACATTAAGGACAGCCTAATAAATGTTTTTTCAAGGGGAAATTAAATATATATATTTTTTTAGAATAAATTTCCATTTATAATCAGAAATGACTATATTACTGACAGGTATCATAAAGTCCTTTTTTTCTGTGCATTCTTTTGAGATTTTATATTCCACATTGGTGTTGTACGTATCCTGCTGTCTGGTCTAGTAGAGCAGAGTAATCCTACACCCATAGTCAACACCACACGTATCTTTAGAGCCATTCCTTGTTGATTTCGGGAGAATGGAGAGCCAATTTATGCGTAGTTTAAAACCAGCGCACAATGCACTCAGTATGCGTGCCTTAATGAGTGAACATACATACTTCCTAACATTTTAAAATAATTTCCCTGAGCAAATGCATCTAAAATGTCATACTGTCTAGGTACAGCCAAGTTACACTATTCCTTCAACATGGTTGAGTATAATGTATTTTTTCCATTTCAACCACTTTGATATAATAAATATTAACTTATAAAGCCTAGAGAATAAGAAACATAATTAGTAATGCCCACATTATACAGAATAAGAAACATTGTACTGGGCAGCTAGAGCAATTCTTTACAACCCAGGACTGGTCCTGGATATTAGAGAGAGTTAGCAACTATGAATATATCACATAACTCTTTCAAAAAGGGCTAAATATTAAACAGTATAGGCATGGCTCTTTTACCAGTAGACTTGGCCTATATTTACGAAACTGTGGGTTTGAAAAAGTGGAGATGTTACCTATAGCAACCAATCAGATTCTAACTTAAGAAACTTCTTATTTAAGTCTCCTGGACAAAACCATGTTACAATGCAAGGGGTGCAAATTAGTATTTTGTTTTGCACATAAGTTAAATACTGACTGTTTTTTCATGTAGCACACAAATGTGTATTTGTGTGCTACATGAAAAAACAGTCAGTATTTAACTTATGTGCAAAACAGAATACTAATTTGCACCCCTTGCATTGTAACATGGTTTTGTCCAGGAGACTTAAATAAGAAGTTTCTTAAGTTAAGATCCTTAATGAATCAGGCCCCTTGTTATCAATTATTTAGTGCATTCTACAAAATGACAGCTATAATCTGATTGGTTGCTATAGGCAGCATCTCCACTTTTTCAAACCTACAGTTTATACCACTTTCATACTGCCGCCCCTGCAATATCCCGGGTTTTTGAAGCCGGGTTTTTGCAGGGTCTCGGAGCGTCCCAGCTCAGAAACACCATTCATACTGCACCTCGGACCCGGGAATTTCCCGGGTTGACCCCATTCATACTGCACAAGTCTGTGCCCTGGCAATTTATGGGAGTCATCACCAGAGCACTTTTCATTGGCTGAAAAACGGTGATGTCATTGAAAGGTGACTGGTTTGTTGACGCATAAAGATGATGCTAAAGTGGGTGGTGATTGTTTACCACATTACTTTTCATCATGGCCGACGACTCTATTTTGTGTAGTCCAGAGTTCATGTTTACTAGTATTTTTTTGATGTTTTATGCAGCAAATGAGAGTTTGCTGCAGCTGCTGACACTGTGCACTCTTGCACAGTCCCAGTTCAGGAGGAGGAAGGAGAAGTTTATGGCACAACAGAAGAAAACTCGGTGTCTGTATATGCGCAGGAGGAGAGCGTTTCTCAGGGCCAGCATTGCCTCAATTTTGAGATTCAGTGCTGCCAGTAACCGTACCATGCGTGCCAGAGAGCGTAGCCACAGAGAAGCTTTCTGGTCTACTATGGAAGCGTTTGAGGAACAGCAGTGGATGCAACACTTCAGAATGTCACGTGGGACATTTAACTATGTGCTGGACCTTATTACCCCAGCACTTTTCAGAAAGGCCACTAACTTTGGGAAACCTATTCCACCATGTAGGCGCCTTTCTATTGTGTTGTGGTGGTATGCTACCAATGGAGAATACCGGACAATCTCCTGCTTGTTTGGAGTGGGGATATCCACGGTGTGCACCCTAGTGCATGAAGTCACCACGGCATTGCTGGAAGCCCTGTATCATCGCTTCATCTCCTTACCGCAAGGTCAGCGCCTGGATGATACAATTGCAGGATTCCTGAAGCGTGGGTTTCCACAGTGTGCTGGAGCCATAGACGGGACACACAACCCCATCATTGCCCCCACAGACAACCATGCGGATTACTACAACCGCAAAGGCTGGCATTCCATCATTCTGCAGGCTGTGGTTGACCACAACTATCGGTAAGCATTTTTTTATGGGTTTTTTTATGTGACTGTGCCATGTGTAATGCGTATTGTAAAACATTGCTATATGTATTTTTTTATGTCAGTTTCACAGATGTTTTAATCGGGTGGCCTGGACGTTCCCATGACGCCAGAGTTCTAGCAAATTCGGACCTTTACCAAATTGCTGAGGAAAGACAAGATGGCTGGCTGTTCCCTAGAGAGGTAAATATTGGTGTAATGTTGTATGATGTTTTTCTAATTGAAGCTTATATACTATTGTTTGCTATCAATATTGTATGTATTTACTGCCCCTTTTGATATACAGATGTAACACTTGCAAAATGCATTTTCACCATATAGTACCAAGTGTACTGCATTATTTGACCAATATTTTAAACATGGTGACGTGAAACTACATGTTTTTATTTACAGAAATCTACGTTTGTTGATGGTGTGGAGATACCGGTACACATAATTGGGGATGCTGCTTACCCTTTGAGGCGCTGGCTGATGAAGGGGTTCACTCAGCAACATCCCCTGTCTCAGGAACAGATCCGGTTTACACATACCCTCAGCTCTGCTCGGATGGTTGTGGAAAATGCTTTTGAGCGCTTGAAAGGACGTTGGCGCTGTCTATTGAAGCGCATTGACATTGACACCAAGCTTGTGCCCCACGTGGTTGCTGCTTGCTGTATTTTACATAACATTTGTGAAATTCAAAAAGAGCAATTTCTACCTGAGTGGAATGTGCAGGAATCTGAAATGCCAGTGCTGTCAGTGGACTCCAGTACTTTTGAAGGAGAGCGCACCAATACCTCTGCTGAACTTATTAGGACCACCCTCACTGCCAATTTGACCTCACTTGTTTGAATGTACCACACAAATGTAAAAATAAAAAATATATGTTTATTTCACATATTGTATTTTGTTTTGTACATATTTCCTCATATGTCTCTTCACAAAAATATATAAAATGACACAATATAAAAGTGCTTACTTGCATGTAGAAAAAAATAAAATATATACATAAGTAGTAAACCGAAGACACAAATGTGCCCAAACAGTAAGTGCAAATTTGCTTTTCACGTTATATATATATATATGAGAAGCTAACGGTGTGATTCCAGATCAAACGTAACATACATGATAACAATTAACAGTGAAACATTTGACCATAAAACATGATTATTACAATTGCCTATATTGTGGCATTTCTGGTGGTGGAGTGGTTTGGAGTGGAAAACCCGGTGGGTATTCTATGTTGGGGTTACCCATAGGTTGAGCATTTTGTGTATTCTGTACCGAATTTGGAGGGTTATTGTTGCCTAACATGGGTTGCCCCCGCTGGTACATAGGATAATGTCCGTCATAATAGTAAGGACTTGGAGGAGGTGCCTGCACCCGTGAGAGGAGTCTGTCCATGAATCCCATAATACACTCACGATTTTCGCGTAACACGCGTTCCTGCATGTTCATGATTTGCATGAGGAAAGAGTCCTGCAGTTCCCGCTCATTGTCCATGAAACGCTGCAGTTGTGTATTCTCATGTTCCCTCATGGTGCTGTCCATCTCCCGCAGTTGATCCATCATGATAGTTGTCATTGTTTTAGTTGTTTGGTCCATTTTGTTGGGCCTTTTGCGTTTTTAGGAACGTTGTAAACTGTACATAGAAAAAAACACAGTAAAATATACATTAGAATATATAATATGGCAGAACAAAAAAGCAGTGTTGTAAGCTGATATGTGCTTGAGGCCTCCGCCCTCTTGCCCAGTAGTTTTGCACTGCAACATATGCGTTTTACTTTGGAGTGTATTATATTTGTCTTTTGGGCTTTTTGTTGAAATAGTTCTCTTTTTAAAGTTATGTAGAAACATTGGTGTTTGGTTTGCATTTATGTTGATATACTTCTCTTTTTTTTACAATTATGTTCAAACATTTTTTAATTTTTTTAAAGTTATGTAGATATATTTTTTGGTATTTGGCTTGCATTTCGGTTGATATAGTTCTCTGTTTTTGGGACTTTTGTTTATACAGTTTTTTTTTTTACAAATTATGTAGATATAAATGTATGTATATATGATTGGTTATTATGTGAGATTATTAAAGATACTTACTGTTGGAGCGTAAACTGGGACCTGGCATAGACTTTGACACCGGCACTGGTTCTGGCTGCGTTTCTTGCAAAGTCTCTGTAACGAATGCGCAGCAGGGAATGGCTGTGAATCGTTCAATTCCTCCCAAGACATGTTGGTGTCATCTGTTGTGGCAGAGCACTCCAGTTCTGGGGTGTCTTCAATAGAATCTTCTATTATTATCGTTGCGGTCTTGCTTGTCTGTGTGCTCTCTGGTGGTGTTGGTATAGCCGCATCCACATTGCTAGAAGATGACAGTGCAATTGGATTTGTCAGAGGAGAATGTCCAAAGACCATATTGCACTGGTCATAAAAGGGCCAGTCCATTCTTTCAGCACCACTTTTGCGCCTGTTGTGGTCATGGACTTTAGTGTACTGCTTCTTCAGGGACTTCAATTTGTTCAGGACTTGTTGCTGTGTCCTCTTTATGCCACGTTGTGTGAGTATTTTGGCAATGTTGTAGTACACTGTGGCATCCTTCACAGTCCCAGTCACTTGCCTTCTAATTTCTTCCTCCCCTCTGACATTCAGCAGCTCACGCACCTCTTCCTCCATCCAGTGTGTCATAACTGCTGTAAATAAACACTGTTTTTGTAAACTATTAGCAATTTTCTCAGTACAAAAACACTTCTGCTTCAGCTTTAGCTTGAGAACACCATCCACCATCTCTCCTAAAAAGCTTCTACAATGTTCCACGGGCTTTCAACGATGAAATCATCCTCCAGAGACAGGCAGACAGCCAATCAGCATGTTTTCTGTGCAACCCGGGTTGAAAAACCTGGGTTGCACCATTCATAGTGCAGGCGACCCGGGTCCGACCCGGGAATTACCCCTCGACAAATCCCGGGTTGAAGACCCGGGTTTTTAGACCCGGGATTTTTCACTTGTACCATTCATACTGCAACAAGACCCGGGTCGTTTCAGCTCGACCCAGGAAAAACCTGGGATTTTGGTGCAGTATGAATGGGGTATTAGTAAATATACCCCCTGGTGGAAGAAGTCCATAGCAATAAAACCAGTGTTGTATCTTTTCAATAGAATGTATTTTTAAATTATTTTTGTGATATATTTGTACTGATCAACCTTATTGTTTGTATTTTCAACATCAAGCGAAATAGCGCAAATCTTCCTTCTCCCCTACCAAGTTTGCCATACATATGGATGCACATGAGAAACTGTTTAGGGATAGGAACAAAGCTCAAACAATTAAGAATCTTGCAAATCTTGTGATTATTTCCATATAGCTCACAAATATACCAGAATACATCAGTACAAAAATGGCTTGTAGATCAATTCAAACAGTATATCTTTTTTTTACATCTCCTTTAACAAGGTACCTATAAATAGAAAATGTGGTGAGACTAAAGGAGTTTTGGGGTTTTTGTCTGGCAAAGACCTATTGATATTCAGAAGATAGAGACTTTTGAACATAGGGACCCACATGCCGGCCAGTGGCAGATGCTCATTATAATTCTACAAATATTGCCCCCCACAGTTATAGTCATATATGTTTATAAAATTCAAATAAACTTCTAGCACAGCTTAAAAGTGTAGGATCAATCTAATTGTTAGTTGGGCACTGCAATCAATGTGTAATTTATCTTATTTATTCATAATAAATCTCCTCAAGAAGAATTTGTTGCCTGAAAAAAGGATTATATGCTTTATTGTTAACTTGCAAAGATCAAATACTTTGCTGTAAAAAAAATATTTGATACCTACGACAGAAAGAGAAAAATATAATGAGATGCATGCAGAGAGAAAAAGACCATCACATTCATTGCCTGTTATCTAAATTTTCAGAAATGGCTTTGTAATTTCTATATATACATAGGTTACATAGTTCACCATTATAGTAGAACATATGGAAGGAGCTGAAAATGTATCCGTGTTTTTTACTGATTATGCCAATCTATTGCTATCATTAGAGTTTATTGTTATATTTCATACTTAAAGTTCCAGAACAAAGTGTTTTAGCATCCTAGAAATTGATGCCAAGCTGATCCACTTCCATTCCAGAATATGACACTCAAAATGCCACCCTAAGGCAGCTCAGTAGTAATGTAGAAACCTACAAACACCAGCAAACAAGCACAAGCAATGCCCACTGAGCAGTAGAAGCCTTATTGATTACAGGGACCAGACAAACCCTTTTGAATACAAGTTGAGGTGTTAATCTTTACAGTTTATGCATCTGACACTAAATATTGATGATTTGGAAGAAAAGTCTTAAATATGGCTATTTGGCAGGCATACTATATTCTTGTTCAGTCTAGACCATACAATACAGAGACAGTAATTTTCTTTTTTTAAAATATCAAAATAGGAGCAACTGCAAGGAAATAAGTGGTCCTTTTTAAAATCTACATTTCATCTTGCATTAGAAAATATTGTCTATTATTATGCTAATATTGCCCCCTCTTTAAAATGTTTAAATACATTGTACTTTTTACAGAAATTTATTTTTAATCAACCCAAGTCCTCTCCATTTTTCTGTCTCTCCCTTATTTTTTCGGCAAGACAATCCCATCACATTTGAATGAAGAGAAGAACTGTACTTTTATTTAGGAACTGTGCATATTCCTGATTAGAGAATTGGGTCAAAATAGGTAAAGCCCCTGATATGCAATACTCAACCAGATGCACCCAAACTATACCCATGTCTAGCAGTGCCACACCCATATTCCAATAGACAAGACAATTGTGACTAGTAGCAGGTATGGCGGTGTAATGTAAACAAGGATAACTTGGGCCTATCACATACCTCAAAAAATGCAAACTGCTTTTGCCATTTAAACTGATACAGCTTCTGATGAAATGTATAATGCTCATCTTGTCAGATACAAACCTCTCCATGTCTGTGTGAATAAGAAGACTTGTGTATTTTACTATGCGCTGTATATTCGGAATGGTGTATCTCTTTGTTAATAGAGACTGAACAGCATGAAGATTAATTACCTTTCCAACTATTTCATAATCAATTGGTGCCCCTCGTCATTGTACATGAGAGAAGCATAATAAAGGAATAAAGGTTAGTATGTACAATAAATATATCATCTTTTATTGAGGTGTTTGTTGTTGCAAGCAATGTTTACTATAATGGAGGACTGCTATTTCTTGGATGAAAACAAGACTCTTGCTATTCTATTGTTCTAATAATACTTTGGTGTAGGGTGTCGTTTAGAATTTGCAGTGCCTTTCTTGGTCACATTTTTGTCTTAGAGAGAGATGCAATAACCGTTGAAGTTCCGCAGTAGCATCACGTTGGGTGTTACCATTTGATGCTTTGGTAAAGTTCTTCACTCTTTTCTTGCTTGCAGGTCATAGAGCAAAAGTGTAAAAAGTTTTCATTACCATAATTGATTATACTACACACAGCACCATAGCTAATTGAATCTTCTTCTTAGAGTCTAACCATCTAGACTGTCATGGCAAACATTGCCAATATGTACCAAACCTCCATCTACCCCTCAATGAATGAAACTGGATGTTTCAATATTGACAAAGGTGTTATAAACATAATCGAGTCCAAAATAAGTTCTTATATACTATGCTGGAGAATTCCACAGAAAGGTGTCTTCCTTTCCTCCTTATACAATACGGTACGAACATCCACTGATTACTTGTACAATGGGATCCAGTAGTATAAATAAAATGAGATAATTCCATCTAAGTGCATAAGTATGTGTGCCTCAACCTCAGTTGTGATAACATCCTAAGTAGTTAGCACTTCTGCCTCACAGCACTGGGGTCATGAGTTCAAATCCCAAACAGGGCCTTAACTGTGTGGAGTTTGTATGGTCTCTCCTTGTTTGTGTGGGTTTCCCCTGGGTACTCCGGTTTCCTCCCACACTCCAAAAATATACTGGTAGGGTAATTCCCTGCTAACAAAAAATTACCACTAGTCTGTGTGTATGTGTTGGGAAATTTAGATTATAACCTCCAGTGGGACAGATGTAAATGATAAATATTCTCAGTACAGCAATGCGGAATTGGTGGCACTATATAAACAAATGGTGATGGTGCACACTCACGTTGTGCATGTACTTACATTCGAGCAATGTAATAAATGCTTCAAATAAATGTGACTTTGTGTGCTCACAAATTACTCCAGAACGATCCCCTTGTGGTTTTTCTAACTTCAAATAAAAACTTGAAAGGCACATAGGTATCAGAATCTTCTGAAAACCACAACAGTCTTCCATAATAGGTATTCGTCACACATAAAATACAGAGGGGAAAAGTATATCTAGTGCATTATTCTCTTTTTATTTGTAAAATTGCATAATGTTGATACAATCACATACAAAAGAAGCAGTAAAATATATTATTAATCCCCTGTTGGGGTAAGACAAGCTTCTTCTACAAGACTAAGGCTGATGTAAAAGCCAAAATATACTGACTCAGATCTTCTAGTTCTTCTCACTCCATAGCACAGCACAAACACTTTCTGACCCAATAGGGTCTTTTTCAAGGCTAAGGCAGGGCCATCTTTTCCATCGGGCACGATGGGCAGGTGCCCGGGGGCCCCACAGTTAAGGGGGCCCCATAGACAGGGCTCTTAAGTAAAATAAATAATCCTGCAAAAAAAAAAATCCTGCAAATATATCTATATCTATCTATATATCTATATATCTATATCTCTATCTCTCTCTCTCTCTCTCTCTCTCTCTCTCTCTCTATATATATATATATATATATATATATATATATATATATGATACACATATATAGAGGTAGGGGCCCCTCTGCACTGCTTTGCCCGGGGGCCCATAATGTTGTTAAGGTGGCCCTTGGCTAAGGGATCACATACCATGGACTCCCTATATATAGTCATTGCTTTAACCACACTAATATCCTATGTCAAATGTTACATGATTGACATTATTCATATATAATATGAAAGAAGTTGCATAATACTATACAAGTGTTAGGGTTAAATCTGCCATGCATCTTGTGAACACTCAGAACTTCCATGCACTTCAGCTACACTTGTGTATGTCTCTGAAGAACTTTTTAACTTCAATTAGTTCTGAGCTTCAGTGGTGGTGTGATTTGCCCTCTTCTCTGATTGGGACACTTCACTATAAATAACATCACTAGCCATGCATCCATTGCCAGGGATAGCATTTGACATGCATGCTTTTGATTCCTGTATCCTGACTTGTTTTGTCCCTGTCATTGCACCAGATCCTGTTTCAACGTTTATCCTGATTTTTTGACTGCACCTTACAGTTCTTCTGGTTCTAGCTTTGCTCATTCTAGACACCTGATACCTGGTTGCTTCATTCAATTTGTTGCTTCCTGGCATTGCTTCAATTGTCTTCTGTCTTCTGAACTACATCTACTCAGAATACCTATAAACAGATTGCTGTGACTATTCCTTGCTCCCCAGTAGGGCTTCACAGTTATCATTGGGCTCTGTGAACAATTGCACCAGCTTTGCTACCAGAGACATTAGTTATTACCCAGTCCTCTAGAGCTACCAACAGGTCATGTTTTCAGGATTGCTCTCTGTAGAAACAAGTGGGATAAATACTGAGCCAGTCAAAAAGATTAACTCACCTTTGTGTGTGGTTAAAGAAATCATGAAAACTTGAACTGTTGGAGACTGAGTTTGGACACCTCAAGCCTAAAGGTTGTGTAACCTTGCACCAGCAATATCTAGCTCATATTTTGCATTGCCTCAGACTGTTATATACTGCATGATTCCTGTATACTTTGTGTATCAATATTCCAGCATTACTTCGGAAATTGTGTTTATCTCCTGTCAGCATATGAACTCAACAATAAACTCCATATTGTTTGTAACTACAACATACCTCTCAACCTCTGCGTTTTACTAACATAAAGTGGTTAGTATACATAAAAATTATCATTATTATAAAATGTTTCCACATTCAAATAGTTTAAATATGCAAATAATAATCAGCTGGCATGAGAAATCATATATTTAAATGATAAATGGATAAATAAAACCTCAAGAAATATATCTTTCTTGGAAAAGTCTTCCTTAGCGAATGATTCCTCTGATTGGAATTTCACTCAAGATAATAAAGTCAGTGACTCAGAATTGAATATAACAATGGGACCCTGAAATAGGTGTGAAGATTGGAACAATCTAGGGAATCAACCTAGGTTTCTAGGGAAATGGGAAACGGGTATGGCAATTCAATTCGCTCTCAGGCTATCAACCTAGGGTCCCTAAGAATAGCATTCATTTTAAATTTCAATGCTCTAAATGCATTTGATTGAGGTAAGGACATTAGCCTGCCTGGCAGAAAACTGCTTTTTAAAGAGCAACAAAAAAGCAAGGAGAAATTGATAAAGAGACCTCCCCATTGTATAGAGCCAAGAACTAGAAGCAATTTGTGTGTTGGAAAAGCTTCAGAACAGCATTGAGAACACACACACACACACACCAACATCTCTCACAGTCAGAAGGAAACCACCACAACTAATATTTTACATGCAACAACCGTTCACCTCACTGCACATTATGGAGAATTCCTATAGGGCCTTTTCTCAGAGTTCACAGAATTTGATCTAAATTTGAAACTTTTCAGTTATGGGCTAAAAAACTTTCATACACATTGATTGAAGCTGCAGCATGAAGCTTTGAAGACAGATAATTTTACTTTACAAGCACCCAAGAAACAAGATAGAACACATATAATGCTACCTGGACTCATCTTAAATCATTTTGGAATAAACATTGGACAATTTTGTAAGTGATAACAGTTTGCAACCATTCTTGGACACACATGTTAGCATAAACTATAGAAAATTACCTAGTTATGACAGTAAGTTAGTCAAGAGCTCTGCCAGAAAAATGCCCAGGCTTTTTACTTACTCTTATTATAAGGCTTGTGAGAGCCTTTGTAAGAAAAAATATTAAATATCTTTGGTAATGTAGTCAAAAATGGTTGGTCCCAGGGAGAACATTTACTCATTTTTTTTGCTTTACTTTCTTAATGACTCTTTCTGTCCTCTATCCATTGGAATATTTATATAGAGTCCATTGCAGGATGGTAGTCTTATACACTGAGCAGCACAGAGAGCAATTACTCAAACTTGTCTTTCCAGGATAACAATATAGCAAAATAAGGACATTTGTACTGTGACCTGTGGTCGAAGTGGGCAGGTATATGGTGGGATGTCATATCGCCACTTCTGCTGCTTTCATTGTAAATTCAGTTCACTTACATTTTCTATACCGCCACTTCTAATTTTCCACTTCGACCACTGACTGCAACCATTTGCCATTGTGGGCAATTATAATTTGAGATAATCAGGCTCGGTTCCCCGACAACCGAACAAACTAAAACTTAGCAGATCCAAGCTTTTTCGGAAATGAAAATGAGGCAAAACATCATCATTACGTCGTTGGATTTTGGATCTCAGGAGTTTTGGATTCTATAAGTACAGCCCTCCATGGCGATCCAGTACCATTTCACAGAGGGACATAGAAGGGGTAGCACAGTCTGTAGAGCAGTTGGACTTCAACATAAGTAGAATAGAAAGAGGAGGGGGTAGCAGTGTTCTTCAAAGTCTACAGTGACATTCAGGAGAGCTTCATTGCTAATTGTCATTGCTGAAATAGAATAAATAGGGCAGGCTTGGTCTTCTAAATCTGCAGTCCCATAATGTCCAGTGTTATATAGGTAACACACACTCCATCGCTCCATTGCTAATTGTCTTTGCTGAAATACAAATACTAGTGCTGGTAGGCTTGGTGTAAATCTGCAGTCAAATTGTACGGTGTTATATATGTTACACACAAAGTGCAGAGCTCCATTGCTCCATTGCTAATTGTCATTGCTGAAATACAAATACTAGGGCTGGCAGGCTTTTCTTCTACATTTGCAGTCAAGGTGTATGGTGTTATCAAAATGGATTCACAGCAGAACACAGAAGAGCAGGAGCACCAAGCGGCTGCTGCCACCAATCATGATGATAGTAATCCCAATACGTCATCTGATAAAGCCTGTAAAAGTGCATAGTATTTTTAAGTCAGGGAAACGAAAATGTAAAAAAAAACACATTTTACCTTGGTCAAGAAAAAAAGACCTGTAATCCAGGCAAAGTTATCTGCAGAAAAAAATAAAGTTACCAACATGCCATTCTACAGACACAGTGGCAAATAAAGAATGAGGTCTTCACCTTTCTCTCTGAGTGTGAGTTCTGCAACTTTCACTGAGGCATTTTCTTGTAAGGTCAGTCATGACCAAGCATGACCTTGTCATTCGGACTCCAAAAGTGGTGTTCAAATACTTTTACGTGTAGAAGCCGAGCTGGAAGAAAACAGTAAGGCATTGGAGGAAAATGTATGTTCAGATTCAGAAATGACACAAATCCCTGAGGAGAGTCTATCCGCGAGTGCTAAGTGTAATCTTGACTATTCTGATAGTGTACCCATAAAGAAGGCCCCTTTCAGCATTTCTGCCGATGTGTGTCTGAACAGCCCAAGTGTAGCCGGTGATACACCAATTGAGGATGCCACTTTGGAATTGCAACAGGATGAGGGGGATATTTGTGTAGCCGACGAGGGTGCTAATGAAGATGTTGATGAGGATGATGTTGTTTGTGTAAATCCTGCACCGATGGAAGCAGTTCTGGCACGTGATAAGAAAAAGGCCATTGTCATGCCTGGACATAAGGCCAAAAAATCCACTTCTTATGTGTGGAATTATTTTTACCCAAATCCTGACAACAGTTGTCTAGCCATTTGTAGTGTTTGTAAAGCCAAAGTAATGTAAGCATGGATGTCTAAATAGACGTGTATATGTATTACCTTCCACTTTACTGCTATTTCATCAAGTGTTTGTAATCTGCACTTTACATCAAAGATACCTAACTAGATTATAATTTTGTGGGAATTGGGGCTGATTCGAAGCTCACTGAAGAACTCTCTATTTGCTGACAATTACAATGGCACTTTTTAGTGCATTGTCTGGCACCCTGGATTGGTGTGTGTCTGATAAAAGCATGCATCCCGGGGGGGTCAGCGCTGGTTGCCATGTATTAGCTGTAGAATTACCTCATTTATCCAAGAAATGGGTGGAGCAATCAAATGAACCATAACTGGTTTCATGATACAAGGACAATTCCATCTTGCACCACTTTTCTTTTCTGTCACTGCTGTGTGCCAATATGTACTAGATGTGCTAGGATCGACCGTGTGTTTGAGTCATTGTTCTGTCGCTTACCATCCAGCCAGGTCGCTGCAGTATTTATCCGAAACTGTATGAAAATAATAGTCTGATCTATGAGGTTGTCAAAATTGCCTGCAAATTACTTGAAATTAGTGTTATTGAGGTTAATAATAATGTTGGAACACATAAAGAGCAAAATTATGTGATTTTAGCATATTTTAGCAATTATTCTAAAAAATACAGATCCAAAACCAAAGCCAAAACACACAAGGACGTTTTTGCCAAAACCAAAACCTACACACAAAGCTAATCTAGATCCAAAACCAGTTCACGGGGGTCAGTGAGCATCTCTAGTTATAATGTTCAAATTTATTTTTATTACTTTAAATGTATTCAATTACTATAAATCCGATTGTGTAAATAAAAGTTAAGCTTTATTTTATTCAGGAGATACTTTGTTGCCCTTTCCTTCTTAATTTTTCCTTTCTTCTGATTAATATTTCTGTGGAGTCCACAAGATTCCTGGTATTCTTTTGTTCTAATAAAAACTCTTCATTATATGGTACTCTCTGACTGTTCTTAACTGCAAGATTGTTTTACTAATCACTTGCAATATCTTGTACCCATGATATCCAGGAAATATAGTATAATATAAAAAAAATATGTTATATTTACAAGGAATAAAGAAATAAGCAATATGTTTTCTGTAAGGTTAACTGCTTGAAATTTACTGGCAAACTTCTTACAGCTTGGGCCAGGGAGGAGTGACCGTTACAGCTGTCAGTGGTAGGTGAATATTTGCTTACCTATGTGGGCCCTCTGCGTTGGAGACTCAGAATTCTATTATAGGGGATAAAATAAAACAAAAGTTAAAGTGTGTCCAGCTTATGAGAGCTGGCTACCAAGACTTACTGGAACTACAAGCAATAGCTTGAATAGTGTTACACTGCTTTGACCCTAATGACATTGTTGTCAATGGTGCAGGAGGTTAGTACCTAGCTCTTGAGTATTGTGAGAGGTATATTAGAGGTTTATTGTTTCCCAAAATTGTTAGTAATATTCAAGTTAGGTAACATGGAGGAGACACAGTAATGTATGTAATCTATACTAGGAAGAGTCACTTTAATGTATGTTTATCTATCTATCTATCTATCTATCTATCTATCTATCTATCATAGGTGGAGGTACAAGGTGATTATGTCTGAGTGGTTAACATTATCATCAAGCAACAACAATCATTTAATTTTTGCTTTCCTAATTTTTGGAACTTTATGGATAGCAGGTTTTCGTAATAAGAGATCCAATACATAACCTCTATATATACACAGATATCAGATCTACTAACTGTGATGCTTGGTACTTAAGATTTCCATAAATTTGAGCACAATGTTGTGTTCATTATGTAGATATAAAGGACACTTAATTAAGATAAGTTGTGTGAAGGCAAAACCTTAAACGCATAGATCCCACTTAGATCCCCATTTATTAATATGCAGAGATAACAATGATTTATGTGCTCATGCAAGCACAGTGGAACTGAAAGTCAGGCTTTTAAAATATTTACCTTCAAATATTTTCTGATATTGCTATACTGAGATGGCAATAGAGAAAGGAGGATTGCTCTGGTACATGTATCGTAATGATCCTTGTTAAATAAGCTTCCCCATGAAACTATTTGCCAATGGTAGCTTTTGATAGATAGGGAGAAGCCTTATCTCCAGTGAAAATACATGTATTCACCAAAGGGTGATCTTTGTTTAAAAAATCGGCCTGTTTGTCATCACATTTTACATCACTCCAGATTCTTACCCAGCACTTGCAGTACCATGTGTAACCCCTTGGGGGCTTCAAGCGTTAAATCAGTTTAATCACAGGAAGGGTGCAAACATGTATGGTGTGAAAATGCAGACAGCTTAGGCAAAACAGTGAGCATGTATTTGCAGAATTTAAATGGTCTGTGATAATACTCCATAGCTAGCAATATTTAGCAATATTTAGATAACATTGTGTCATGTGCAAGCTAATTTTCAGGCATATAAATCTGAAAATATGTGTTTGTGAATTAATTCCTAGAAATAGTGTGACATGGCTCAGAAAACCTGTTTAAATCAATCTGTTTTGTTTATGTTAAACTACCAAGAGGGGGCTGGTAGATTAGAGCCTGGATCCATTGTAGTACCTTGTATCATTTATGGCAGGTCGCAAACGTGAAAGCCTTTGAAAATATCTATTTCAAGACAATAAATTCTAACACCTGTCTGGGAGGCCCTCGACATGCCGACTGCAGAGACAAGGATATATGTTAATGACAAATCCAAGCTATTTAGGGTCACAGGGAAATGTCATTTTATTTTCTCCAGTATCATACTTACCAGAGGCATGTGTGGTATGCAGATGAAGGGGAACTTATGACCTGTTGTTTGGACGTAAAATCATGTTTGTAAGTCATACTGGTGAAAAGTTTGGACATGGTAACAAAAACCTGACTTAAAAAGTGTTTCTCCAGCAGAGTCATAAAACCCTAATTTGCATTCTCACTGACCTTTTTGTTCTGATATCACAGGGAGGGGGCTGTGGGCCCTGCAGCTTGGTTTTAAAACTGCACTGCGACTATAAGAAATTGTTCACTTTTGGGTAGTCAATCTGATATTGAAGAGTGTCCCAGTTTTCCTGCTTCTCCCAGCACCAGAAACTTGATTATAAGTGAGTTATCAATTCTGTGTTTTATCCTTTTTATTTTGTAAGAAACAACTGCATTATATTTGTATGCTTTTAATTAACTGTTTTATCTTAAGCATTGTGGATGTATTTTCCATATTAAATGACACATAATAAGTTCAAGTCTCTGTGTTCTTGCGAATTTACGCAACAGTTTGGTCAAGACGCTACGTAATTGAAACGAGGAGAACATTTGTGGTTTATGTTAACTCTGATTAAAGTAACTTGTGCTAGAATAATTCTAAGGAGAACCGAAGGCTTCCTAATTAAGAGTGTCAGCTCTTCATAAAAACCTTGGTAGTGGCATAGCTCTTACGGCAAAACTAGTGTGTGGCATAGACAGGGAAGGATTTAATCATTTTAGACAGACCAAGTGGTTGTTTTTTGGTTAACCCTGTGTCACACACGCATCACGCAAGCTCAGGTGAGCGTTGTTAGTGACAATTTGGTGGCAAGCTTGTGGGATATATTTTTAATTTTTTAAGAATTTAAGTGAATTAGGGTTGTGTGATTCCTGAGAGAAGAAATACAGACTAATTCACCAGAGACTGAACTCAATGCTTAAAACATTAAAAGACATACAGCAATTTATTTCTTTCCCCTCCGTCTCTTGTTTTTCTTATCTTTTTTTATTTGGCATTATACTGTGGGAGATGGCTGCTGCATATAAACGTATGGCCAAGGATGCGCTCATTGTGCAATGTGAGGAAAATGGAATTCCCAGCCATGGCAAAAGCAAGGAGCAATTGATTGAAGCTCTTGTGCAGAGAGATCCGCACAAAGTCGAAGCCTTGTCTCAGAAAGGGCACAGCCCAGGTTCAGAAGCGGACCTGACTGTGGCTATTGCTCAAAACGGTGCACTGTTAATTTTGGATGATTCTAATAGTTCACATGTGGACATTGCTTTGGACGTTTATTTGCAAACTGCCCTAAAACATCTGGGTCCAACGGACATTGCAACCAAAATGCGGCTTATACAGCAGTACCAGGAAGCTGCAGAATGCCAGCGCCAGTCTGCAGAGAGGTGCACTGCTATGGAGGCAGCGGAGCGCCAGGCTGAACACCAGGCAGAAAGAGAAGCTGCCGAGCGAGAGGCAGAGAGGAGATACCAGCTGGAGCCAAGCTCCAACGCCAGTCAGAAGCCAGAGAGACTGTGGTATCAGCAGAAAACTTCCCTATATTGGAAAAAGACAGGGATTTGGATGCTCTTTTGAGAGGATTTGAAAAGACATGCCCATAGTATGGACTGCAAAAAGATCAGTGGGTGCAGTATTTAACCCCTGGTTTGCGAGGTAAAGCATTAGAGGCCTTTGCAGATCTTCCACCTGAGATGAATGGAGATTATGAGGCAATCAAAACTGTGTTGCAGCGTTTTAATATCACGCCAGAGGCGTTTATGCAGAAATTCCGAGATTTAAAATGCTGTGCCTCTGACACTTATTCAGGACTTGTGGCCCAACTGTCTACTTCTTTCAAACAGTGGATTGGAGGGTTAAAGATCACCACCTTTGATGCTCTGAAAGACTTAATGATCCAGGAGCAGTTTCTAACTTTGTGCCCAGCTGATGTGAAGGAATGGGTAGTGGATTGGGACCCTGAATCATCTGCGGAAGCAGCTAGACTGGCTGACAAGTACATTGTCACCCGGGCACCTGCAGTTAAAAGAGAGACTTTTGTGCCAGGGCAGTCTGCCAGGAAAGGGGGGTGGCCAAGAGGATTAACACCACCCCCCTCCACACCATCACCCACTGTTTCTTCATCTTTTGGGAGGGTTGGGGCAAAGCCTGTTTTAGGAGACACCCGCCGGTGTTTTGTGTGCAACCAGGTGGGGCACATTAGTACCGCCTGTCCAGGAAAGAAGACCAGTTCACCCTCCTCTGGGGGTGTACCTTCCCTGCAATCTTCTCCAGCTGTTCTGTGTGTTGCTGGACCACAAAGGGGCCGGAAAGACAACTTGCAAACAGTCACTGTGGGTGACAAGGTAACTGTGGGGTTAAGAGACACTGGTGCAGATGTTACGCTAGTGCGTTCAGAACTGGTACAGTTAGACTATTTCATTCCAGGAAAATGTATTTTAGTGCAAGGGGTGGGTGGAATTCACCTTACTGTGCCTATGGCCAAGGTCTATCTTGACTGGGGTGCTAGAAAAGGTCTAAGGAAAGTAGGGGTATCAGACCATATTCCTACCAATATTTTGCTTGGAACTGATTTAGGCAGGATATTATCTCATTATGTCACTAGTAGAGATGTTGTGAACTCTGAAACAAACTTTAAATTTTTTACCAGGTACCAGTATGTGACAGGGAAAATGTTTGTCCAGTTGTACCCGACCTGTGTAAACTGTCTGTATCCAAGTAGATAGGGGATGTAATTATTTACTCAGTGTCAGTGGTCATCCGCAGGCAAGCAGTGCAGGCCAGGTCCTCAGAATTAAACCCTGAGTGGGAGGGAGGAAGGCTGGCAACAGAAGGTGACAATATCCTAGAGTCTTTCCCTGAAGGGGAGGGAAGGGGGCTGCCAGAAGGTAGCACTGAATCAGTTTCTACAACCCCCCTTCCTCCAGCTCCTGCAATGATAGATGTATCTGATTACAATATGGTAAATTGTGTTGTGTTGCAATCTAACCCTGTCCCTTTACAGACTCCCTCTCCTGAGACAAGGGAAGCGGGCAAAAGTGTTATCAATGCTGCATATGATACTGATTTGGTTAAAATGCATGTAAAATCTGTGCTAGCTGAGGTTGTAATGGAGTCTGATGTGTTCAGAATTAACAGGGTATGTCCAGAGGTAATGTGTACTGAAGTTAGGGCAAACTACTTACCGAAGTCTAAAGGGAAGAAGGGGGGTAGCTCAGCTAGTTCTCTAGAGGTTCTGGTAAAGACAGATGTGAGAGGATCACAGGCAGATGGGGCCCACCTTGAACCTTTGTATACTAAGCCAGGTGAAGAAAGATTAGTGTGGCAGAATGTGGAGGAACAGCTTAACGGGGAGGTAGTACTAGGGGTTATTGTGTACCCATCTGTACCAAAATTAGTGGGCTCCCCAATACCTGAGTCTAGGGGAAAGGACGGTGCTTTCTCGCTTTTACCCCAAGAAGAGACACAGCTAGGGATAGAGACGAGAATATTGTGGGAGGTTACCTCCAGACTTAACCCTGTACTTAAAAAAGGTCTAAAACAGGTATTGTGTCACAGGGACAAGAGTCAGATTGATTGGGAGACAGAACAAGGAGATAGTATATCGTGTGTTGTCCCCGATTTCACAAAGACCACTGCTACAGTGCTAGATAACAGTGGCTGCAGGGAGTTTGCGGGGGGGGGGGGGGGGGACACAGGGTATGGGGGAAATGCAGGGATCTACAGGTAAAGGGCAAGATAGGAACCATTCTCAATTCACACCCCCAACAGGCAGACCCTGATCCCAGACCATGTTTCCTAGACACTGGACCCAAGGGAAGAGGTTCTGTCATGCAGCCTGCACCGTGGACTGTCCTTTGTTCTATGACCTTGAGAGGTGTTACAGAAGAAGCCTTGCTTGTGTCTCAAAAGAAAAGTGATTGGCATAGGTGTGTACATTTGGTCCTTACAGGGTCCATGCACAGAGTGCAGCGCTGTGGATGTGGCCAACTATGTACATGGCTCTCAGACCACAAAAAAGTAAAGTTACTCAGGTGGAATCTGACCCCCCCCACCATGTCACTTTACTGTGCAGCACAAGAATGATGAGCAACATGGTACCACAGACAGACTGTAACAACGGAAGCATTGTGTAAGTTGAGCAGGGATAATCATCATGTAGGTAACAATTTCCCTGCCACCCTCTAGAACGAGAAGGTGTCATGTGCAAGCTAATTTTTAGGCATATAAATCTAAAAATATGTGTTTGTGAATTAATTCCTAGAAATAGTGTGACATGGCTCAGAAAACCTGTTTAAATCAATGTGTTTTGTTTATGTTAAACTACCCAGAGGGGGCTGGTAGATTAGAGCCTGGATCCATTGTAACACCTTGTATCATTTATGGCAGGTCGCAAACGTGAAAGCCATTGAAAATATCTTTTTGCCGACTGCAGAGATAGGGTTATATGTTAATAACAAATCCAAGCTGAATAGGGTCACAGGAAAATATCATTTAATTTTCTCCAGTATCATTCTTACCAGAGGCATGTGTGGTATGCAGTTGAAGGGGAACTTTTGACCTGTTTTGTGGAGGTAAAATCATGTTTGTGAGTCATACTGATGAAAAGTTAGGACAGGGTAACAAAAACCTGACTTAAAAGGTGTTTCTCCAGCAGAGTCATAAAACCCTAATTTGCATTCTCACTGACCTTTTAATTCTGACATCACAGGGAGGGGGGGCTGTGGGCCCTGCAGCTTGATTTAAAAATTCACTGTAACTATAAGAAATTGTTCACTTTTGGGGAGTCAATCTGATATTGAAGAGTGTCCCATTTTTCCTGCCTCTCCCAGCACCAGAAACTTGATTATAAGTGAGTTATCAATTCTGTGTTTTATCCTTCTTATTTTGTAAGAAACAATTTTTCTTACGAATTCACGTAACAGTTTGGTCGAGATGCTATGTAATTGAAACGAGGAGAACATTTGTGGCATATATTAACTCTGATTAAAGTAAATTGTGCTAGATTAATTCTAGGGAGAACCGAAGGCTTCCTAAATAAGAGAGTCAGCTGTTCATAAAAAAAAACCTTGATGGTGGCATAGCTGGTACGGCAAAGCTAGCGTGTGGCACAGACAGGGAAGGATTTAATCATTTTAGACAGACCAGGTGGTTATTTTTTGGTTAACCCTGTGTCACACACGCGTCACGCAAGGTCAGGTGAGTGTTGTTTGTCACACATTGTATGTGTGAATTATTCAGTCAGTGCTATGGGCATTATATTTTTAACATAATAAATATATAATGTATACATTTGACCTCGTTGTGGCCCTCAACATATTGGATTTGAGTGGGACGAGGACCTACTATATATGCGTCACATGCCTGAATCCAAAAATAAAGCACATCGTAAGATGCTGAACACTTCTTAAGATGCTGAATCCGTGCTGTGACAATGAATATTCAGGAAAGCTACTCCATATTGGACCACAGAAATTTATAGGCAAAAAACTTACCATGAGTTGACCGTTTGTGCAGCTTTTTTGTGTCTCTACTGGATTTAATACAAGGTGGTAGTTTTCCTGAAATGCGTTTCAGTTATTATCAAGCCCACATGAATTAATTGGATAAATTAGTGGTAACTGTTTATCCTAGATGTTTATAAAGTGTTTTACAGTAGTTTGTGCAGTGTGACTCTGCTTTTCTTCCATTTTTCCACACTAGATCAGAAGGCCATTTATATTGCCAGGCAAGTTAAAAAAGTTGCCAAGCTGTTGCCCTAATTAGTTTTTAGTACTTGTGTTTCCTTGGATTATGAAATAGTGTATATGCTCCCATAATGTGTTTAAATCACTTTCATACACAAATAAAAAACAAGTGTAGAACTGCATTCAACCGAATTACACGCAATGGCAAAAAAAAGCAAAAGTCGGACTGTAGTACCAGCATTGTGCACCTCTACAAAATGGCCATAAAACCCGATTACGTACAGTATTTGCTGCGGAATTAGTGGTGCTATATAAACAAATGGTGATGATGGTGATGATGATATTTAGCAGTGATTTCACTCATCTATATATGATGGCTCCTTGCACACTGCAGACTTAAACCTACTGAAGACACTGCAGTTACCCTTCATCTGTATAACAGAAAATAGCTGCAGATCAAATGTGATTACTATCTCAAACATTTCAAGGTCTGTCACAAAAAGGAACCTATATATATATATATATATATATATATATATATATATATACATCCATTCATACATATATACATACATACATATATATGTATATACATATATATATATATATATATATATATATATATATATATATATACAAGTTAACCCGTGCATGATACTCATGCATTCTAGTCAAATCAAGCTACTTAAGGTGTTAAAAAGGTTGTTGTCATGCATTTGGGCCTAACCCAGGCCTCCTCAGGGGAAGAGCGTTACTTCCCGACGCAAGCACCCTTTTTTAACGTGGTTTTGTCCACATGTCACCACCTCATCATTTTTCTCCATCACCTCATTCTTCATCTTCATCGCCACATCCTTCATCAAGCTACTTAAGGTGTTAAAAACTCCCCACTGTCACCCCCGGCAACCACCAACCACTCCCAACTGTCACTTCTCCTTCAAGAAATATATAGGTCAGTGTATAACTCTGCCCAGCAGGTGGTGCTGCAGCTTGTTGTTTTTTTTCCACACACGCCACTAGGCATTTATATAGTAGAGATAAATATATATATATATATATATATATATATATATATATATATATATATATATATATATACATACATATATATGTATATATAGATATATATGTATATATATATATATATATATATATATATATATATATATATATACAGTAAACTATGAAGATAAAATACATTGTTGGTGGGTACCATGCAGTAACATTCCACTGAAGCTGTAAACTGTAGAGTATTACCTCTGTTATATATATAAAACATACATTTTTGCTTGTCTTGCCCCATAGGATTCCCATAAATGAAAGGAAATTATGGAAGAGTAAAGAATAAATGTTATTCACTGTGGAATGGATGTAGTGTGAAAATGTGAAAAATAACATGGCTGTGGAAAAGGTTAATAGAACAGAGTTATTACTGATTTGTATATTTCCATTGAATTAATATATACTTGAATGCTGTAAACATTCATTATTATTGTTTTTTATTGTTCTTGTATAGTGAACAGCGTTTTCAAGTACCGGCCTTAGCAGTGTGAATGACAGCTGGATTTACAGTAGAACATATTAATATAACCAGACATACTTAAAGTCTTTCCAAGCAATACATTTTTACCCCATTTTTTTTTCAAAAAATATTTAATTAGCTTTTTTTCTGTTTGGCTTTTAATCTTTAATAACAGGTTCATGTGGCTAATGTTCATTCATATAACACATACTAAGTCTTTGATAGCCAATTGGTTGTGCAGCCTCATCCTGCCCAAAATCTAATTTGATTGGATAAGTGTAACCAGGAAGAGAAACATAATAAGAAGCATTGGTATATGTTGAAAATTGTTTTAGTTGATACTGAAATGTTTCCTCTTTTTTCATGGATATACGAATAATGATTTATAGAATTTAAGGGTAATTTTGCCAAAAATGTTGTTTCCTGGCACTGTGCATGCAAAAATGCTTGGATCTTCCTCATCTAATATGCATTGTTTTCCCTTTTGCAAATCCCATACTTAGCATTTTATTAATTGCATGATATTTTTAAACTTTTGTAATGTTTGTTTATGTTACTTTTATATGCATTTAAGTACTCTGAACAAAAGTGACTGGCTATTTTTATAGCGTTAAATATAACTGCATGCTTTAAACTGATTAACAGAATCCTTTTTTATAACATCCATAATCTAGTATGCCACTAGTATCCCATTGTGTTACATTTAAATGAAATAAACACATGGGTTACATCTCAATACATTTCATAGGACATCAATTAAGTGCTCATATGGTACTTATAAAGGCTATATAGCATAAATAGTAAAATACCATATCTCTTTGTGTAGATCAATACAAAGTGTCCATGACTCATATGTCAAAGTATAACATGATATTACATTTAAACCTCTTAAACATGAAAAGATTAATATTTATTTAAACATGCTTATAAATGCTTATATATTATATTAAACTAATCGCATCAGTGATATACAGTGGACTCCATCAGAAATGAACCATTCATAGCAAAAAATATAATAACATTTATAAATAAAGAGGGAGATTCACACCAGAAAAGAATGTTCATTTGCAGTTTCAAGACTCGGGTAATGTTCATGAGAGATCAGTAATTAGAAATATAATTAGATGGCATCATGTGAGTAATACAACTATTAATAAAATAATATTTCCTCTGGCATCCTATGAAATGAAAGTTATGTAGAACTATTATTTTTTTATAGAGATGCTAAATACAAAGTGACATAACACTGTTTGCAGAACTAGAAATTAAATTCATGTTGAGTTAGGTAATAAAAGGGAAGAAACTACATCCCCATGAGCAAGATGTGCACCAGTAAAGCAAGGTGAGTTCAAGACACGAAATATAGAACAGCTATACAAATAGAGCCATCATGGAGACTAAATGAAGGCAATATGTTCCTTGGGTGGTAGCTTTAGTACAGTACATCTGCTCAGTCTGTTTTGAGTCCTTAGGTTACAACAGAGTAATCTTCTATTGAGACAGTATTGAATTACTTGAAGCTGATTGTCACAATGATACTTTTTCTTAAGAAAAAATGCAATGTAGCCATCTGCTTCATCTTGTTATACACATTTAAAAAATTAAGGAGATCATCTATTAGGAAGCCAATCTGTTTAAAAAGGACTCGTTTTACATGTAATATCAATCTGATGATTGAGGTGGGTACAGCCGAACAGATGTGCTAAAATGGATATATAGATGTAGATGTCAAATTACCAAACACCAACATGAGCAGGAAATGAACAGATTAAAATCTAAATCACGAATCACATGCATGACCTGCCTATAATCGTTTGACTTTGAAAATAATACCTTAAAGTACATCTTATATGAAAGACCAACATATACTTGTTCCCAGACTGTGACAAAAGATAGAAATTTAAGAGGGAAAGGTACTTTGTATTTTAAAATCTTGTCCATTTCTGTAATGTGTTGATTAAAGTGCGGGAAAGTATTTAATTCCTCAGTATGCACTATGAAAAATATTTTTAGTTGTTTAATATCAGGATAGATGTTTTTTATACTGATAGTATATAAAGCAATACCCAGTCATTATTTTTGTAAGGTATAAATATATTGGTGCATAATATGAACAACATTTATTTACATATTTATATTTATTTATTATATACTTTGAAAAATGTTTCCAAAATCTGCTAGTCTATTTTATTCTGTTTCAAAGATTTAGATATATGCTCTTTAAATTAAAGAACAAAAGCTAAAATGTATCCATTTTTGGACAACCAGTCCACCTTCTGACCTACCCTGTCAACCGTACTTAGCAAACAGATAGCTTCAGTTCTATTAAAGATGATTGGCTGGACTGATTCCTTCTGCAATGTGGATAGCAGGGCTATATGGTTGGATTTGTCCAAAAGTGGACAACCCTTTTAAGTACCATTTAAATAGTCTAATAAGACTGAAATTCTTCTGATTAAATGTACATTTTAAACACATTATTTTTCAATTGGTAATTTAGTTGCATAATATTAGCTATAAAGTTAGCTATAAAGGAAATTTGAAAAGTCTACTTATGTACTGTATATGTTCAGTCTGTGAATAGCAGGACAGAGAAAGAGACATGTACTGAAATATACTGCTCGTATTCCATTTTTTGTCTCTAGGTTTCTGCAAATATTTAAGAATTTAGATTTATTTGCATCATATAATGTGACTATTATCTCCTCTTTCTGATACATTTAGTTTGTTAAGATTCATGAAAGTATGCACCCGAACGGAACCAAAGGGAATATTTCTAGTCTAAGAAAACTTTATTTCTTATGCAATTATAGTTTCTGCTTCAAAAATAGTAGCCCTAATTAACCTATGTTAATAAAATAACTATTTTATTCATTTAAAGCCTTCAATTTAGTAGCTTTTTCTTAATCTACTCCACCACAGACCTTTCTTTTTCATTTGCTGTTGGCATTCTCTGTAATATAATTCTTAAGGGATCTCATCAACATCTGCTGTATAAATTCTGAAAGAACTTCAGAATTTGCAAACCCATTTGGAGATGGTCGGAAAAGGCAAATATAAAGTGTCATGGGAACTGCCAGAAGCACACTCTAGTATACATATTATTATTTTAAAATGTAGTCATGACTTTGCGTGAAGAACTCAAGTATAGAACTAGGGAAAAAGGACCATAGGGAAAACTAGCTGTAGGGTCCTCTCTGTGTTTAAACTTAATAAGCATATTAAATGAATATTTGCTATGCTTTTAGAACAATGTGTCCTTGATATTTACAAATGAAACCCTTAATTTATTGTTATTTAGTTCAATGCCCCTAATGGTAGTGAAGCCATACTGCCCAGTCTAAAAAGAGACATCAGGGTGACAGGATTACTTCAGGTAGAATTAGACCTGACAGCTTACAATCTCAGGTTGCTAATAGTATGATCTTGCTGTGATGACTAAGATGTGAAAATAATTGGATGCCAGTACTTATAAAACATTTTTACTTAACTTTGGTGTAGGTAGTGTGAGAAAAGGTTAGATCTCCAGATTGCCATTAATTGAGCGTATTTTGGACAGAGAACCAGGTTTTTGTCTCTCAGTTTCTCGACTGTAAAAAAGGTCATCGGCCTCTGCTACATCACAGCATGTACTGCTCTCATCCTGATGACTAACCCACCTAACCCCAGTCACTAAGCTGAGCAGTTTATTTAATCTAAGTTCCTGTAGAAGGAATCCAAGCAATTTTCAACCACAGAAAATCTACTGCCCTAACATCTAAACTGCTAGATTAGGCATTGACCACTGAGAAAACTTTCCATTTTAATTGGCTGTGGCATGCACCAATGAAGTGCTAGCTAGTATGTTGGCACACCTATCAGTATAGCCAGTTTGATGGCAAATGAAAGTTAACTTCTATAGGTCTCTACCCCCTTTACAAAATACATAATCAAAAACAGCCTGTGTGCATGCTGTAAGAGCAAACAAATGTACATATGTATCTGTCTGCTTTAGTGATTGGAACATTGTATAGACACAGATACATTGGAATAAGTATTCCAACCAATCACAAGCATAAAGTTGCATAAAGCTGGTTGCATAAAGCCTGGGGCTACTTATTTTCAACACCAGAACCCTACACCACAGGTAAGCTATGAATAACTCCCATTCTTCATCAACTTGCACTCAAATAATGCATTAAACTTGACATCTAAAAAAATGCCATATATCACTACTGGGCACCAAGGTTTAGTAAATATGGGCAAAGCTATTGTATCCACTGAAAATAATACTAGTATTATTGCATTGCATTGTCTACTAAAGCTCAGTACCAATATGACCTGCCTCAACTAATGTGATAGGTTCCAAATCTATTATTTTCTGATGTCCGGTAGTGATGTATCTCTTAAGGACATTGGCCTAGTGGTTAGCACTTCTGCCTCACAGCAATGGAGTCATGAGTTCAATTCCCGATCATGGCCTTATCTGTGTGGAGTTTGTATGTTCTCTCTGTGTTTGCGTGGGTTTCCTCCCACACTCCAAAAAACATACTGCTAGGTTAATTGGCTGCTATCAAAATTGACCTTAGTCTCTCTGTGTGTGTCTATATTAGGGGATTTAGACTGTAAGCTCCAATGGGGCAGGGACTGATGTGAATGAGTTCTCTGTACAGTGCTGCGGAATTAATGGCGCTATATAAATAACTGATGATGATGAATCAAATAAGCTCACCAACTTTTAGTTGATGAATTAAATACAGTCATTTGGGGGTTCTGATGGGCAGAGAATCTGGTTATGCTAAAATATACATATTCATTCCACCATGTGTGATAAAATACCTTCACACCATTCTGTCTCAGTGATATCATCAGTTCCTAAAGACTTGGAAAGCTGAATTCAAATGTGTATTGGTTAAGTCGATAAAATGTGTATAAGAACATTTTCACAATGGAGCAAAGATAAAAATTACTTTTTGTGCACAAAAGTAACAATGCGCTTACTGTACTAAGAGGACCCTGGTTTGCTAAATTGTGTTCTTTAATTTGTTTTCCAATTCTACATTTATATTTAAGTGCACGATATTTGTTCCTAACACTGCACTATTTAGTAGACATAATCTAAACCTTGTTGTCTCTTTTCTTACCATTAATATGTTTCCACAACAGCACCTGTTAGGCTCCCTCTTCCCTCTGGAAGTGTGCACCTTTTTAAGGTTGTCTTCAAGGAGCATAACTAAAAGCCTCAAAGTCAGAAAAGGCAGATGACAGACAGACTCAGCAGCAATGATGATGTTTTGAAAATAGATGTTCTAAGGTACAAAAAACATATGAGAAATAAAGATACTCTTAGCCTATTTGCAGCTAGACTCGGCATCAATACTTTGCAATTGGGTGTAGTATGAGCTTTACAATCCCACAAACCTGATTTAGCTGTAACATATTTCAGCCAAACGATCCTTCCAGAAACCGGTGAAAAATGGCTTCATTTGTTTAATGCTATAACATATCTCACTGTTAAAGTACTCAAATTAAATGGCATGCTTTTTTTTCTCTCTCTTAACACGAATAGATAATTCATGTAATATAGGATAAAAACTGACTTGATAAGTATTACATTTCCATAACTTTTCTGATACATTATATCATTTTATTACCATCACTTCGCAGATATCAATCTGATGTTAATGTTGGTTGTGTCACTTGTAGCATGATGCATTGCTTGCTATATAGCTGAAGAAACTTCCATTTATTTGAAAGTCTCTCTGGAGTATACAATATCAAGAGTGCATCATATTTAAAAGACTC
Organism: Mixophyes fleayi; assembly: GCF_038048845.1. Taxonomy (NCBI): domain Eukaryota; kingdom Metazoa; phylum Chordata; class Amphibia; order Anura; family Limnodynastidae; genus Mixophyes; species Mixophyes fleayi. The sequence continues at coordinate 160,926,254 of NC_134406.1, forward strand.
CTGCTCACTATCCGTAACGGCAAGAAATATATCATATCAATTAGCATAAGCCTTGATTTAGGTGTTTATTTCCAGGTTATGGCTTTAGGGTAAAGCATCTCATGTCATGACAAATCCTTGGTGAGATTACCACCTTGTTTCATTGGCATTACAGATAGACAAAAATATATCAAAGTGACTGCCAGACAGTTAAAAGGGAATAGAAAATAAAAAGGATGTGTCCAAGTACTGCTGGTGGCAGGTGTCAGAACATAAGCATCAGCAGGATCAAAAAGGAGCTTTTTTCTGTTGCTTATTAAAAAGGAAAAAGAACCTCAAATTTCTATACTCTCTATCCCAGCCTGCTGTGAGTTCCCTATTCTGAGCTTCGAAACAAATCCATCATAGTTTCTTTTTTACAACATACCATGTACCACATTTAGTCTCCTGGTGCCCCATATAAGCTTACTCTTATGCTATTCCTTTTTAACTGGTGTAATTGAGAGGCAGCAGAGCTATCATAAAAAATCACGTATATTACAATAAAGAAGTTATTTCTGCACCACTTCAAACTTTCTTCTTACCTTCGCCAATGCGCTTTTGCTCCTGCTGTCTCAAAGGATGCAAAGCTGTAATGTTTTCAGATAGCTGTTGAAAAAAATAACTGCTGACTACACTGTCATGTTAAGCTTCTTTTAGTATGCTTGTTCTCCCCGCTTGATCTTTGTTCATTCTCAGACATCACCGCTGATTCCTGTTGACATCCAAATTGCTGTTCGTATTCCTAGAATTAAAAATGTATGCAGCTAATAATTTATAACACTAGAAGTAGATATTAATCACAACTTTTCATTGCTATGTATTGTTCAATAATTCTTTCAGTATTATTAATGATACTAATAGGATAGCAGCAAGACATTTTAGATAATATGGTTTTAAATCTCTTTCCCATAAAGGCTTAGATGCCTTGAAGGTTATCTGCTTAGGGAGGCATACCTTGATAAAATATTACCAGGCTACACAATTTTCTTCCCAGCTTTTGTCTATTCCATTATAGTAAAACTATGGTTAACTTCTTCACATAGCGCTATCTTAGTGTTTACTAATCAATGAGCCATCATTAGCCTTGCTCTTTATTTTCATACAAGGAATGTCAAGCACATACATGTTATTGACTTTATGTTTTGATACACCTCTTGAACTCTGGAGAGAAACAGGACTTAAGAGTTGAAATATTCAAGATAAACATGCATGTGTGAGACATGCATAGAAAATATATTTAATACATAAAAGACAAATAGGGATGAAAGTCAAGGGTTTGATTTATTGTCTTGTTCACTAAAACCCTGCAGATTCTGTTTCACAAATTATAAAAAATGTTTGCTATACTTCACATAATATTATGTACACTTCCAGCTACCAAAATGTAAAGAATTCAAAGGAGCTGAATCACTAATGATGTGACAAGAAGTACTAAAGGGGAAATACTCCTCTGCTACCACACAAGAGAGCTCCAGCATCTTCCAAGTTGAAGTGCTTTGTGTGACAGTAGATGAATGTGTCCCCTTCACTTTAATGTCACTATGAGAGAGGTTAAGTTGTTATGTACACTTTGCTTTTCAGGTAGAAATGAGCAGTGAGTAATCGCTATGTGACACATCCATAAGAAGTCATCAGCAGTACTTGTGTAATAAACCGTAACGTCTGGATATATTTGCACTTACCCCATATTTTTTCATGCAAGCATTAAGCCTCATGGGTTGGGTATGATATGGCGACAGTGAATATGTAGACACTTATATTGTCCGCTGCAAAACGGTGACAATGTAAATGTCAACATATTCATTCTGTTGACATGTTTAAAATGGTGACACTGTGACTGTCAAAGGTTGTAATGTAGACAGTCACAATGTCGACATTCAAAGGGCATTGCAGCCGCTGGAAAAAAAATAGCCTAGGTATGTACTAGCAAAATCAGGGGACAAAAGTGTGGGGTCCCCCCGAGTTCATTAGAACCAGCACTAGGCTTTGCCAGCCGAGACTGGTGGCACTATATGAGGGGGACTCGCAGCATGGGATAGGTGTGTCTAGTACCCTTCCACAAGCCCTGCCCAGAACTCCTCAATATTCTTAGAATTTACACAAGGGATTATATTATCAAAATTATAAATCTGTTGCAGTACTTTATAATAATTCTGTTGCGTAAGGGTTTCTTATTGTTGACCAGTGTACAGTAATAATATTTCTCATAGTACTATACTACTTTTTACTATAATAACAGGGTTTTTGTTTGTGTAAAGTAAGAACTATGTCATTTTTCCTTGAGGCAGCAAAATGCTTTAGTCCAATCCTTGCTGTATTGCATAACATATATGAATATAAACTAGGAAAGATTGATTTTGTTTCTGATATACATAAACACATTATTTCAGACAGGTGTGGGCTATCAAAGGGGATAATGGAGCATTTACCACTGTAGCCAGTTTCCAAGCTGTCAGGTAGGGCTGTGGCATTGAGACAGCTTTTCAAGATCAACACACCCAATTTATATTATACCCCTTTGGCTACCTATGATTGTTCTCTAGTCCTATTCATTGCATCATGGAATGGAACTTTTTCAATTTTTATTTGTCTTATGTAAATGTAGCCAGGCTGCATTGTGCTGTACAGTCAGGACACTATGCTGCTATGGAAACGGGGGATTGAAGCAATGGTCAACCCCTGCAGTGAATCAGTGCTGGGAGTACAGACAGGAATGAAGGATAAAACAGGCAGTGAGAGGTTCTGAGAGCCAGTATCATGTGTGGCAGTGGCAAGGGAAGTAGATAAGTCTCAGAGGAAAGTCTGCTGGCAAGACAGAATATATCAGCAAACAGAGACATCAGAGCTATCGAAAGAGATGCTGAATGTAGCATTGCAGAGAAAAGTCTTGTAGCTGGATCCCTGCAGAAATTCAGCTATCAAGCAGCCTAAGGGAGATTACACAGCAAAGCAAGTTTATGTGCAGAGAGGGAGACTATCATTATTAGTGAATTGCATGTGAGCAGAGAGGGACAGCTAGCAAGATCAGTCTTGCTGTTAGTCCATGACCCAACAGTGGCTGAGACCTTCATCTTCATGCAGAGGGAGAAATATAAGTAGTACACCAAACACTGTGAAACTCCTATTGCTGCATTAAGAAAAGAACACTATACCTCCACTTTCACAAGTTAGATCTCCTAACATTAATCTACATATATATCAGAGACTGTGTTTCCTGTCAGAGATATAAAGACATTCCAAGTATCAGAGATCTAATACAAGATAGAACTAAAGCTATTCAAGTTATGTTAGCAAAGTATCTACAAGTACAACTAATTAATCATTCAAATTATTTAATATTGCCAGGACTGTGATTACTGAGTTAAATCACTGTTGCATTATATTTTGCACACTGTGTGTGAGTGAGTTGCGGGAGAGTTTGACTGCCAGTGAATGTTCATATGGTGGCCATCTTGTTTATTTATCATTAGTGTTCACCATATTGGTGTCTAATGGCAAGAGGTAAATGTGACATCAAAGGTGCCATCATAAATGGCCAAGCATGCTATCATTAGGGGGCATAGCCAGATGCTGAAAAATCTAAAATATGTCAGATAGCAAATAAAGAGGTTGAAGATGGAACCCCCTGAATTCACTCTTCACTGTCCAGAGACTATGTCTAGCATATACATTCTCCTATGATGGGTACAATTAGGCACCAAAAGTTTTTGAGGTTAGTGTCATTTAATGCAAGTTTATGTGACCAATGCCACATGACACGCTTCCTCCGCTCACGTTTCTTTGACCAGTGCAGACATATTATTAATGTTAAGTGCATGCAGTCCTGTGCACTATGAATGGTAGGCTGGCCTGCTTTTTACTACATAGGTTCTTATACAGTAACTCATGTATATTTCAGCTATCCTTTTGGAACAGCGCCTGGCAGTGGAACTCCAGTTACCAAACTGAATAATAGAAACATATGTACGCCTCCCAAGTGTGTAAGGTGGTGTTCTAGAGAATGTCCACTGATCTTCCTTATCTCTTACTGGCACGGTACATACATTACTACTCTTGTGTAATTACATGTTCCAGAATGCCGGTCACAGCTGGCTGGGACTTGTTGGTGAACAACAACTGAAGAGTTGCAGAATTTTTTAGCACAATAAGAAACCTAGAGATCCACAGCTGGAAATCCAACTTTGAAGAATGTGTCAACCTCAACACATTTTTGTATAGATGAACATGTACACAATGTTCATTTTTTGGGTTTGAAATGCTATATTATTTGGGTTTGGACACCTGCTCAATATTACTTACCTTAAATTGCTAATTACAATTCACAAAATCTAGCCTACACCGGTTATGTCATACCATGTTCTGTGTTTATTTAGACTGAATTGCAGTGTGTTAGCAAGTTCTCTGCAACGCGGTGTCCCTGGAAATGTGTCAGGTTTGTGTTTGTGTTTTGGAATGCTGGCATCTATGTATCATGTGTTCATGGTGGGTTTATTATGCTTGGTAGTGGGCTCAAGCCCCATCCCTTTCAAAATATACGGGCCCCCTGTCCTTTATATATAGAGAGAGAGAAATAGAGACAGAGATATATATTGTTATAATGTCATAATTTAAAATATTTCATGTTGATGAGTCACTGTTCACTACCTTGGCATACTTATGTTTGACCCCAGACCAAAAGTTATTATACCCTAATGGAGAGCCCTTCAAAAGATGAAAAAAGTTCATTTTGACGCACACACACACACTCACAATTGCTTCGCATCTGAGTACCTACATAAAGCTTTTCAAGGCTATCTCCATTGTGTTACCAAATGAAGTATAATTTCTGCATTATATTTATGAAAAAGGATTGCTTCAATTTCATTATTATTCTTGTCTTACTATGCTGCCCCCGTTCTTTTCCCTACACATACATATGTATGTTTGGTTCACTATTTATTTTGAAGAGATACGTTCCCATATTTGATAATGACTGACAGAAACTTAAGCAAGTAGCTGAGAGGGGAATACATAAGGTGATTGAAACTGATATGAACACTTCAGGGAGAAGAACAATCAAAGTGTTATTTATACTTGAGAAGTCTGCCTACAAGTTCATGTTGAGTGTTGATTTAGATTAAATTTTTTAAACAAAAAAACATGCTTTATAGTTCCAAGTGATAAAAAAAAAGAATCAATGGCCTTTTCATGTTACAAGTGAATGTATGTTTTCAAGAGTAATTGAAGCTATCAAGAGTTGATCTAATTTACATACCTAATTCTCCATTGTAGGAGTTATCTATCATAACATGTTATATAATACAAAAACATAGAAATGCTCGACTGACATCTCTTAGTAATCTATAAAACATGCATGGCATAGGATTTTACGTTAAAGTACTGATACACATGTATAATTTGACTGCAAAGACTGATTGAAATTCAGGGAATATTCAGAGGCCAAGAAGGTCTTTGTTGTTCCTTGCAAATAAAAATGATATGAACAAGTCTCATTGACAGAATATAAATATAAATCAGAAGAATAGAGCAATCAATTTTTGTTCGGTAATCATAAAAATACATGAAAAATATTCAATAACACAGTTATTACACATACACATTAGGCGTGATTTATATCACTTCCATCAAGTCATTTACTTTGCAACAGCCTCATGGAAATGTTGGTAAGAACTAGGTTAATGAGGAATAAGCTTGAAACCCCATTCATAAAATAAAACAAATGTAATAGTCAAGCAATTTCCATAATATAAGACAAATTCTTATATTATGCAAATATTTCAACTATTAGATTTGTTAGCTTAGATTAGATTTTTATATTACTATATATTACAAGGCCTGTGTGCAAAAACATAAATAGTTTCCATCTTCAGATTACATAAATGTATTACCATGTACATACCATCCCTGCACCTTTTATTAAATACATATTTTTTTCTTATTCATGGCCTTCTATGCTTTTCAGTGGTGTGTTTAAATAATCAGGAGGATTTTTTTCCTGTTGTGCTGGGATATGACAGAGTTCTACTGTACACTAGGCAATTTATACAGAAAAGCTTTTTGTCAAGGCAATGGAAAATGGCCCGCTTCATGCTAAAATAACACTGCTTTATTTGTACATACATACATACATACATACATGCATACATACATACATACATGGGATTGTATGTTCCCTAGGGCAGGGATATAAGCTTGAACTCTTTTAATAATTATAATTTGTTTTCAGGGCTGTATTTTCTACATTTTATGCATGTTATTCATATAAATCACTGCTTACATTATATATATATATATATATATATATATATATATATATATATATATATATTTATATATATATATATATATATATATATATATATAAATATATATATACAGGTATAAATAGATATATATATATTTGTAGATATTGTGCGTGTCATTCTTTCACTCCTTGTTATCCTTTAATATATTATATAGTAGGCTACCATGTAGAAAACTCATTTTAAGTTATTGTCCCATAATATTTCCCCGTCAGTTGTGATTGCTTAGTACATACAGTAGATGATCAGCATGAATGCTGCGTTGCCACCATGAAAAATGAGTTGGATATTTTTGTCATAAATCATGCTATTTAATTGAAGAGCAAAGTTAACCTCTATGCAACACCGCAGGGACTTTTGGTTTCGCATCAATACAGCTAACACAAATGAAACACAATATGATGCTCATCATTTTTGTTTCATAGTGCTGTTACTATTACTGCCCCTCAAAAACCATAGCTCAGGAAAACTAAACTATACTAAATATCTCTCAACTTATATGTTATCGGTATGTGATGCTATGCAAGAGTACTACACTTTAACATCTTTAACGTGTTTCCACCCTAAATCATTGAATAGAACGTTTGCCAGCTGTCCCTTATTTGCAACTTTTCAAGATCTATCTCTGGAACTTGTGATCCATGACAATAGGGTCATTTACTTACATAGATGTCTAAGTGCAAATATGCAGTAACCCATAACAGCCATAATCTATTTTCCAGGGGTAGCTGCACATTTTAACATTCATGCCTATGTTACTGAGATATAGGACACCCCCATGTCCTTTGCACTATTCATTAGGCTTAACTTATGTAGTTATATCTAAGGTTTTGTTTTGTCATTGTGTTGTCAATATGCAGTAATTTCCAGTCACACTTGATGTGAGGTAACTGTTTTGTGTTTAGTCATTCAAATAAATGATCTTGACATCTGTAGTAATTGGGCTTTTTGTTTTTTAATGAAGCACCCCCAAGCCAATTACTTCTTATTTTTATTAAATTAATACACAATCTTTCTTCAAGCATCTGCTTAAATACCACGTGTGTCTGGTCATAATAAACAACAATGAAATACAACGGGATAGAAAAATCTTGACACATAGTGGAGAACAACATTTTATATCAATAAGATGGAATTTTTTCTTTTTACAAAAGTACATAATGTGCACAACATGTACAAATCATATGATAGATCAAATATGTCATAAAACATATACTGTATGCATTTTCTAATAGAATATAACAAGTGGATTACATGCCATTAAAAATACAAATAACAAAGAGTGATACACATAACTCATATCATCAATATTCAAAAAAAGAGAAGATAAGGAGGAACTCCAAAGTGCACTCAAATATTTTTATTCAAAATTCACTAATTAAGTGAAAACATTCATACCAGATAAGAATCAATAAGATCATATCGAGAAGGCACAGTTCAAAAACACTTCAGTGTACCACCAAGGGTGAGAAGTAAACAATCCACTACTACTTAATCTGTTCTTTGCTATGGATTAGTTGGAATATGTAAACTTCAGACCACACCCCCATGCAGGCCTTCAAAGGGAAGATATATATATTAAAAAAAATCCAGAGATTACCGTGTACCAGAGGTGTACCGTGATAAATGTATATCAACATAAAAGTCAATATTATATTAAATTCTGCTAATTCTCTCTCAAATTACCGCCCCATTTCTCAGCTCCCATGCCCCTCCAAGCTTCTCGAGAGAATAGCCTACACTCGCCTCACACACTTTCCTACAGCAAGCAACCTACTGGATTTTCTTCAGTCAGGCTTTCGCTCTCAACACTCCACAGAGACTGCGCTGACCACGGTTGTCAATGATTTGATCACAGCAAAAACTGAAGGCCATTACTCTCTTCTAATTCTCCTGGATCTCTCTGCTGCATTTGATACTGTTGACCACTCTTTCCTCATACAAATGCTACAATCCCTAGGTCTTGAAGGCACTGTCCTATCCTGGTTCACATCCCAGCTTTCTAATCGCTCTTTCAGTGTTAATTTCTCTGGATCCACCTCTGCTCCGCTTCCTTTTTCAGTTGGAGTACCACAAGGCTCAGTCCTAGGCCCTCTGCTATTCTCTATCCACACCACTTCTCTTGGAAAACTAATAAGCTTCTTTGGATTTCAGTATCATCTCTATGCGGATGATACACAAATCTATCTATCCTCTCCTGATCTTTCACCATCTGTGTTGTCTTGCGTTACTGACTGTCTTTCTGCTATTTCATCTTGGATGTCTTCTCGCCAACTCAAACTCAATCTTTCTAAAACTGAATTAATAATATTCCCACCCAAAAACAGAAGCTTCCTGCCTGACATTTCTATTTCTGTTGATAACATGACCATAAATCCAACCCTGCAAGCTCGCTGCCTAGGTGTAATCCTTGACTCACAACTATCATTTATTCCACACATCGACTCTATATCTAAATCATGTTACATACATCTAAAGAACATTTCCAGAATATGCACATATCTCACACAAGACACTAAAAAATATTAAATCATGCACTCATCATCTCCCTCATCGACTATTGTAATTCCCTCCTTATTGGTCTTCCCAAAGTCAGACTTGAAACTCTACAATCTATTATGCACGAAGCGGCTAGATTGATTTTCCTTGCAAACCATTCTTCCTCTGCTGAGCCACTCTGTCAGTCTCTACATTGGTTTCCTGTATTTCAACGAATCCAAATAAAATTCCTCTACTAACATACAAGGTCGTCAACAAAATTGCACGGACATACATCTCCTCACTTGTCTCAAAAATATCTCCCGACTTGACACCTTCGCTCTGCACAAGGTCTGCGTCTCTCTTTCACTCTCATTACATACTCCCAATCCGGTTACAGGCCTTTTATTCGGGCTGCACCTACTTTGTAGATTTTCCTCCCTTACATAGTAAGACCTACCCCCTTTCCTCTAGTCTTCAAACCTTCAAGCGTTCTCTGAAATCCCACCTCTTCAGACAAGCTTATAATATTCCTCAACCAGCATCTTAATGTCCTTAGGTTACCCTATTGCCACCCTCTATACAGCTAACACAAGACAACAACCCTCTGACCAACATTGATGTGTGACTGATCACACAGCCCACTGAATACTTTTACCTTTGCATTGTAGCTGGTCCAATGTGCAATATGATCTGATGTAGCACACACCCCTGTGTTTCAAACTCCCATTGTCCCATAGATTGTGAGCTTGCGAACAGGGCCCTCTTACATTTTTGTCAGTATGTATTACCCAGTGTTGTCTTATAAATCTTTGTTCTCAATTGTAAAGTGCTACGGAATCTTTCTATAAATAAATGTTAATGATGATGATGATTCTGCCTCACAGCACTAGGGTTCAATTCCCAACAAAAGCCTTATCTGTGTGGAGTTTGTATGTTCTCCTCGCCCTTGCATGGGTTTCCTCTGGCTGCTTCAGTTTCCTCCCACACTCCAAAAATATTCTGGTAGTTTAATTGGCTGCTGACAAAATTAACATTAGTCTGTGTTAGGGAATTTAGACAGTAAGCTTCAATGGGGACTGATGTGAATGACATATGTTCTCTGCACAGCGCTGTGGCATAAATTGATGATGATGATGATGATGATATATGTATACACAGATCAGCCACAACATTAAAACCACTGTCAACTGAAGTGAATAATATCGATTATCATGTTATAATGGCACCTGTCAAGGGATGGGATATATTAGGCAGCAAATGAATTGTCAGTTCTTGAAGTTGATGTGTTGCAAGCAAGAAAAATGGGCAAGCAAAAGGATCTGAGTGACTTTGACAGGGGTCAAATTGTCAGAGCACATCTAAAATGACAGGTCTTGTGAGGTGTTCCTGGTATGCAGTGGTAAGTACCTACCAAAAGTGATCCAAGGAAGGACAGGAAGGACAAACGACGAACCGTTGAAAGGTTCATGGGCGCCCAAGGCTCATTGTTGCTAATAGGGAGCGAAGGCTAGCCTATCTGTTTCTATCCCACTGAAAAGCTGAAAAAGTTAATGCTTGCTATCATAGAAAGGTGCCAGAACACACAGTGTATTGCAGCTTACTGCATATGGGGTTTTGTAGCCACATTTTCTTTTACATCATGTGGATGACTGGGTGTGTGTGTACGCCTTTACCTGAGATGACACCAGGATGCTCTATGGATAGAAGGCAAGATGTTGAAGGCAGTGTGATGCTCTGGGCAATGTTATGCTGGGAAACCTCGGGTCCTGGCATTCATGTGTATGTTACTTTAACACATACAACCTACCTAAACATTGTTGCATACCAAGTACACCCCTTCATGGCAATGTTATTCCCTAATGGCAGTGGTCCCTTTCAGCAGGATAATTCACAGTGCCACACTGTAAAAATTATCCAGGAATAGTTGAGGAACATGACAAAGAGTGCAAGGTGTTGACCACCTAATTCCCCAGAATCCAATCAAGCATATGTGAGATGTGCTGGAAAAACAATCTCAAGCCATAGAGGCCCTACCTCGCAACTGACAGGACTTAAAGGATCTGCTGCAGATGTCTTGGTACCGAATACCACATTACATCTTCAGAGGTCTTGTGGAGTCCACAGCTCGAAGGGTCAGAGCTGCTTTGGCGGCACGAGGGGGCCCTACACAATATTTGGCAGGTCGTTTTAATGTTGTGACTGATCGGTGTATATATATTGTGACACGGTCACTCTTTGGTGATTCACACACAAACAACTTTTTGCTCAAAACAGTGTTTTTATTTTTCCTTCACAAAAAGCATATTCATCATCAGAACGACACCAGGCAACCTATCACTGCCTAGACATAAATCTTCTGCCTAGACACTGGTCACTGTTTGGCATCGGTCGCAATGCACAAGTGCACAACACAGGTTTATATAGTTGAGACTCCTCCCACAGCCTTGGCTTGATAGACAGATGACATTCCCACTTTGCCTATAAAAGGAGTTCCCTGCAGATGCTCTGTAGCCACTCTTTATTGCAGACAAAACTTGACAGCTTTGCTGTTACTGTGGAAAAAGACACTTTCGAAGCATATAAGTTAAATCACACTTTATACTTTTATTTTGTTACACATGTCTCAGCCCTGTATATCTCTGAACCTAGATGCACTACTATACTTGTGTGTAACTCGGCATATAGCCTTTTGCTGCTAACTGTCAGCCTGTAGCTGATTCCTCTCTTTGAGGTCTAAATATATATATATATATATATATATATATATATATATATATATATATAGTATTACAGCTTAATGATACCTTGTAACATCTATCTATGCCACTGATTTGCATAAAAGTCAGTTTTTGAAATCTCAAATCAATATAAAATTACGAGTACTGGATTGGTACTTGTTTTGGTTTGCACATGCAGGGTGTAGCACTTATCTAACCTATGATGAGATAAGTGCTCATTTACATTTAATTTAATATAACTCATAACACATATGCCTCTGATGAATCTACAAATCTGGTCATGATTACAGATTTGCATAATCACATTTATAATCACTTGGGAAACTGTCAATATAGTTACTGACTCTAATATCATGATGTAATAAGACTTACTCCCATGTGTGCCAAATTTTCACAGTGTAGTCTCTAGTTTTTATCATTGAATATTTTTTATTCGGTATGCTTAATTTTCCATAATTCAGACTTGTAATGCAGCTCTTTTAATAGGATCAGTGTGCATGAAAAACTTTAATTGTTTTATTTTATTTGGCAAAGCCAAAAAAAAAAAACAACTAATCACACTTCATGTCACAAAACAAAATGCTCTGCTCCCGAACTTCCCACTTAGTTTGCTATTGCAATTACCTGGACTGCATTAATTAATTGATGAGAAAATTACTTTTTTTATAATCAATTCATTCATTCAGCACAAGAAACTGTAGTATTAAATTAGGTTGGAAGATTGAGAGTAAAGCATCTTGCATCAGGGTCTACATCCTATGATTGTCCAGATTTTCTACTTGCTATTTTTAAGTTTTTGTCAACTAGTGGGTCTTACACAATAAATGATCCACATTCGGGATGATTTTTAAGCAGAACAGGTTATACTGTTCTAGTCAGGTAACACATAGAGTAGTTGTTACTAGTGCCTCACAGCACTACGGTCATGGGTTTGATTCCGACCGGGTCCCTATCTATGTGAAGAGCTGCATAATATTGTGTGCAGGCACTATATAAATAACTGTTAATAAATATATGATAATACAATATGTCCTTTTTGCTTTCTATTTGTGAACGGTTTTTTAAAAAACATTTTGTTTAAAAAATTTCACTAATACAAAATGCACCTATTGTGCAGAACAATAAGTATAAGTATTGAAAGTTTAGCATGTGATAGAAAATGCTCATTTAGTTTAGTACATAAATATTAGGTGAGGCCGAATTGACAGTGACAGACTCATTTTAGAATGTTGAATGTCCTTTTAGCTGTTATCCAAGCCCCAAACAAGAGCATATCTCCCATTTTTTAAAAAAAGATACACTACAATTTCATTATAATCATGATTTTAATTAGAACTGCTCTCCATGTTTAGGCCACGGTGCAGACTTTTAAATTTGCATAGGTAAAGGTGATGACAGTAGAGGGACTGGCTGATGACTTTTGTAACCCATTAATATATATCTGAAGAAGTGAGTTTAATCAGATAGAATAGCCTTTCCAGCTCTCTACTCTTGGCTCAGTCATTTTTTTTTTTGTTTTACATCCCTGCATTCTAATGAGCCTAATTAAACTGAAATATTTGTTTTGACCCAGACTGTAAGCAGTGCATGCCAGTGGTAATTGTTGTTAGAGATACAACAGTACAATGCTCCCTTGTCATTAGTGTACACTGAAATAATAACTGGTGAAAAGAAGAAGTAATTACAGAAATCCGAGATAATGCAATGGATCCGTTTATTGTGATTGGTTCCTCATAATTTGGAAAATAAGTGGGAGGCTCAAACCCATTGAAATTCACTGAACCACAATGCTGATGAATCATTTCATTTGTGTGTTTTATATATATATATATATATATATATATATATATATATATATACTATATAAATGCTTAGTGGCGTGTGTGAAAAAAAAAAAAACAAGCTGCAGCGCCACCTGCTGGGCAGAGTTATACACTGACCTATATATTTCTTGAAGGAGAAGTGACAGTTGAGAGTGGTTGGTGGTTGCCGGGGGTGACAGTGGGGAGTTTTTAACACCTTAAGTAGCTTGATGAAGGATGTGGCGATGAAGATGAAGGATGAGGTGATGGAGAAAAATGATGAGGTGGTGACATGTGGACAAAACCACGTTAAAAAAGGGCGCTTGCGTCGGGAAGTAACGCTCTTCCCCTGAGGAGGCCTGGGCTAGGCCGAAATGCATGACAAGAACCTTTTTAACACCTTAAGTAGCTTGATTTGACTAGAATGCATGAGTATCATGCACGGGTTAACTTGTATATATATATATATATATATATATATATATATATTCAAACATCAGAACACTATGTTATGTTATTTTTAAATGCATGTTGTAATTAAGATAGAATACCCTTACATTTTAAACATAAATATAAACTGTACGGAATTTTGATGACCTAAAACCTAACTGTATAAAAAGTGAATATGTACTACTACATTTGCTCAAATGAACCAACTATATTTGTCTGCCAAGCACATTGTGCACTGCATTTTACAAGTCCGTGCAACTGTCCACATGATAAAAGTATGCAACTAATTTTGCGGGGTTGCAAATTCACTACAACCACTTTACGACCATCCTCTTCATTATTTTCAACTTTTAAATTTTATGTCTAAAGTACTTCTTGAGAGTAAGAGGACACTTGGGGGTATATTTACTAAACTGCGGCTTGGAAAAAGTGGAGATGTTGCCCACAGCAACCAATAAGATTCTAGCTGTTTCTCAGACGCTGTTCCTCCACTTCTTTGGGACAGTCGCCTGTCACATCCTTCACCGCACCTGTTTGTCAGGCAATCATACGCGATACTTCCAGTAGGACCACCGACTCCTCTGCTCATGCGCATCCCGTTGCTAGGCAGCGAGATGCTATCCGGATTACCGGTGGTGGCCGGTGACATTACGCCACCGGCATCTCTGGTGCCAGAGTATTGGGCCATCCTACTGCAGCGTTCCTGTGTACCATTTGGCTTTCCTGACCATTCCTTCTGCTCTCCAGTGTTTCCTTCTGACCCAGCTTGTCTGATCATTCCATTGGATTCTCCCTGTGTACCTCTGCTGTCAGCACATTACAGACCCGGCTTGCCTGACTACTCTCTCTCGTACCTCGCTATTCGGCTCAGTAAAGGACTGCGACCTGCGCGTCTCCTGAGGCAAAACCCATACCTCCTTGCAGGGGTTCCTGGAGAAGACCGGGGGTGTGTTAGACTCCGCACCTTCTACTTGAGCTGTGCCAATGTTAGCAGGTACTTCTCATGTCAAGTTGTGACAGTATACTCTGGCCATGACTACTGAAGGTGAACAATCTGCCCGTGGCCACTTCTTCACCTAGCACAACAAGTAGAACAGCAGGAGATGGATCAAGCCCGCCTGCTTCAGTGTGTTCAAGGGGTTGTTAATCGACTAGACGCCTTACACAGTTCCCTGACAGTCACGACTGCAGTAGTTTTTACCACTTCTGCTTCAGTCTGTGTATACCGTCTCCGGAAAAGTTTGATTGAGATCCTAAAAAGTGCAGAGACTTTTTGAACCAATGTGCTATACAATTCGAATGTAATTCTGGTGCTTTCCCTTCTGAGCGAACCAGGGTAGCTTTCATAATCCTTCTCCTGAGCGGCCATGCTCTTGCCTGGGCCTCCCCACTCTGGGAGCGTAATGATCATCTACTTGGTAATTCTGCATCTTTAATTGATTCTTTCAGGAAGGTTTTTGATGAACCTGGGCGAGTGTCTTCAGCAGCTTCTGGTCTATTAAACCTTTGCCAGGATAATCTCACTGTAGGACAATATGCAGTGCAGTTCTGTATGCTGGCATCAGAGTTAAAGTGGAACAACAAGGCCTTGGTAGCAACCTTCTGGCAGAGATTGGCGGATTGCATCAAAGATGAGCTTGTTTTCTAAGGAATTGCCTTCGGATCTAGATACACTCGTATAATTATGTGTTAGAGTGGACTTGCGCTATTGAGAATAAACACAGGAACAATCTTCTTCCAGACATATTGTTCCTCATTTGGCAACCCAGTTCCAGAATTCGGTGACAATCCCGGAGAAACCCATGTTCCTGTTTCCTGTCTCCTGAGAAACGGGAGAGACGATTAAAGCAATGACTCTGTCTTTATTGTGGTGATCCTGGTCATTTTCTCAATGCCTGTCCTAAAAGACCAGGAAACTCTCCCTCCTAGATGGTAGAGGGGAGGCCGCCTTAGCAGATTCTGCATTCACTCCCTATTTCAAGGATACTTCTGAGCTTCTCATCCCTGTCACTTTGGATACCCCCAAAGGATCTCATTCTACAACGACTTTTGTGGATTCCGGCTCCTTCGGAAACTTCATCTCGGCAGCTCTCGCTTCATGGCTCCAAATGCCACTTTCTCTTATGGCAGTAGATGATAATTGTGTCAGCAATGGTTCCATCTCCTACATTACTTCACCTGTTAGGCTGACGGTAGGAGCTTTACATAGAGACGATCCAGTTTCTGGTGCTGCCCAAATCCATTAATCCACTAATATTAGGATTGCCGTGGCTCCAGATGCATTCCCCGTAAATTGACTGGTGTCGTGCCCAGGTCACTGCCTAGGGTCAATTAAGAATAGTTATTCATTGCCCCTTATCTCCGATTTGTTTGACAAACCCAGCGGAGCTTATAATTTGATTCAAATATGGGAAGGAGAGGAATGGAAGATGGCTTTTAACACTAGAGATGGGCATTTTGAATACCTTGTGATGCCTTTTGGCTTTTGTAATGCCCCTGCAGTCTTCTAGTCGTTCATCAACAACATTTTTTCAAGATATACTGTACACTTCTGTAGTTGTCTATTTGGATGATATTCTGGTGTTTTCTAGGGACCTCTCTTCTCATCCTGATCATGTCAAAGAGCTTTTATCCAGATTATGCAAACATCGCCTCTA
Organism: Mixophyes fleayi; assembly: GCF_038048845.1. Taxonomy (NCBI): domain Eukaryota; kingdom Metazoa; phylum Chordata; class Amphibia; order Anura; family Limnodynastidae; genus Mixophyes; species Mixophyes fleayi. The sequence continues at coordinate 160,942,705 of NC_134406.1, forward strand.
CTGTAAACTAGAGAAATGCATTTTTAAAGTGTCTCAAGTTCCATTCCTTGTATTCATCATGTCCAGCAAGGGGTTACAGAAAGGACCCTGCTAAAGACTCCGCCATTTTGGAATGCCTCAGCCCCAAGGCTGTTAAGGTTATTCAGAGATTTATTGTTTTTTCCAACTACTGCTGACAATTTATTCAAGACTTCTCATCCATCAACGCACCTATCACAGCATTAACCCGGAATTCTGCCAATCCTAAAGTCTGGTCCCCGGGGGCGGTAACAGCTTTTCATGCTTTAAAGAAGGCCTTCTCCTCTGCTCCTGTTCTTGCCCAACTAGATCAGGAATTGCCTTTTTTCGTTGAGATAGACGCCTTGTCTATTGGAATTGGAGAGGTAATTTTTCAAAAAATCTTCTACTGGCATTCACACTCCTTGAGGATTTTTCTCTAGATGGTTTCTCCCTAGTGAGAGCAACTACATAGACATAGAACTCTCAGCTGTCAAATTTGCACTCGAGGAATGGCATCATTTATTGGAGGGCGCTCTTTATTCAGTCACCGTGTTCACGGATCATCGAAACCTTGTATTTATTTGTGAGACCTGCTGTCTTAACCTTCGACAGGCTCGTAGGGCATCCTTCTTTGCACCGTTTAATCTGGTCCTTACCTTCTGTCCCGGAGTTAAGAACGATCTAGTTGATTCACTATCACGTTCCTTTGATGATTCAGACCGTCTGACACCCTTGGAGTCTCAACCTATCATCAACCCCTCCAGCATTGTAGCTCTTACACAAGCAAATACCTGTACTCCACCTCCTGGTCGTTCCTTCCTGGAAGCCCATTTAAGACCGATAGCTTTACGTTGGGCCCATTCTTTTCACATTGCTGGTCATGTGGGAATAAAGAAGACTTCTGCTTATTATGCCATTGTTTCTGGTGGCCCTCTATTTATTCGGACGTTTGCAAACTTATTGCTGCTTGTACAACCTGTGCCCAACATAAGACTTCCAGGAGAGTTCCTGCCGGGTTGCTTCATCCTCTACCCATTCCTAACTCCCCCTGGGAGAGCATTTACATGGATTTCATCACAGACCTTCCTTCCAGTGCTGGGTATAATACTATCTAGGTTGTCATCGACAGGTTCTCTAAGATGGCTCACTTTGTCCGGTTATGTGGGCTACCTTCTGCTGTTCAATTATCTGTTACCTTCATTAAAGAGATTTTTAGGATCCATAGATGTCCTAAGGAGATCATCTCCGATCGTGGGTCCAGTTCACTTCTCGTTTTTGGAGAGCATTTTGTAAAAATCTAGGCATGGACTTAAAGTTTTCATCTGGGTATCACCCCCAGCTAACGGCCAAGCAGAGCGAATAAATCAGGACCTGGAGACATTCCTTCAGTGTTTTTCTTCAGAGAATCAGAACAACTGGTCTCAGCTCCTTCCTTGGGCCGAATTTTCTCATAACTATCATGTCTATAAGTCTACAGGATTTTCTCCCTCCTTTATTGTGTTTGGGACCCACCCCATTTTTCCAGACCCTTTTATTTCTTCGGGCTCCTCTGTTCCCGCTGCTGATTCTCTTCCTCAAAAGTTTTCGCTTATTTGGTCTCGGACTAAAGCAAATTTGCTTAAAGCCACTCAACATTACAAGACCTTTGCAGATCACCATCAGAGGCCTACGCTAATTCTTTCTGTGGGGGACCAGGTGTGGCTATCCACTAGAAACCTCAAACACAAAGTACCCTCTATGAAGCTGACACCCCATTTTATTGGACCCTACCCTATCTAACAGGTCATCAATCCTGTCTGTTGCAAGTTAGAATTACCAGCTTCTCTCAAGTGCCACAACACCTTTCATGTCTCTTTGTTACGACCATTGGTGCTCAACGAATTCTTCCAGCCTCCGCCTCTCCCTGTATCCATCCAGTCTTCCTTTGGTGAAGAGTAAGAGATTAGTCGGATTTTGGATTCTCACACACTGCATGGTCACCAACAATTCTTGTTTCACTGGAGGGGCTTCGGTCTGGAGGAGCGGTTCTGGGTGGACAAACAGGATTTACATGCCCCTGTCCTTTCGCTCTTTCGGGACGGTCACCTTTCACTTCCCCCACCGTGTCTGGTTGCCAGGCAACCAGACGCGATAATTTTGGCAGGACCGCCAGCTCCTCTGCTCATGCGCATCCCATTGCAAGGAAATGGGACGCTATCCGGATTCCCGGCGGTGGCCGATGACATCATGCCACCGCCATCTCATTGGCTACTACCACTATTTAAGGCTGACTCTGACACAATGCTGGTGCCAGAGAATTGGGTCATCTTGTTCCAGCTTTTCTGTGTACCATTTGGCTTTCCTGACCATTCCTTCTGCTCTCCAGTGTTTCCTTGTGACCCGGCTTGTCTGACCATCCTATTGGACTTTCCTTGTGTACTGTTCTCTTCATAGGAAGGTACCGACCCAGTTGGATTCTCTCTGTGTACCTCCACTGCCAGTATGCTACAGACCCTGCTTGTCTGACTACTCTCTCTTGTACCTCACTATACGGCTCAGTAAAGGAACGCATCCTGTGCATCTCCTGTGGCAAAACCCATACCTTCTTGCAGGGGTTCCTGGAGAAGAGCGGGTGTGCATTAGACCACGGACCTTCTACTTGAGCTGTACCAACGTTAGCAGGTACTTCTCGTATCAAGTTGTGACACTTGTGTCAGTTTGTAGAGTGTACTAAATAAATGATAACTAGAATATGATTGGTTCCTACAGGCAACATCTTCACTTTTTAAGTATACCCCCAGGACTTTTGTACAGGATCCTCCTATTTTTCTTTGTGACTAATCAGTGCTGCGGAATTAGTGGCGCTATATAAATAAATGGTGATGATGGTGATAATAATCATTACCCCTGCTCTGAATGTCTCTGACACTATGTACTCTCTATTATGTACGGATATGTTTCATGGCTGGTTTGGAATGTTTCTGACACTGTTGTCTCGAAATGTTGTTCTTATATTACCCCATGTCTCAAATTATTTTCTTTTGTACTGATGTACTTATGTCAAAACTTATTCAATAAAACATATATATAAAAAAAACGTATCACTATTGTGTATTTGAAATATTTTATTACATTGGTTTCCCATAAAAGTGTAAATGCTGCAAAATGCATCTCATTGAAAGTATAGGATAGGGCTCAATCTGTGTCACCTCAGTGGATGTGGAAAAATCAAGTCCTTTTACAGGAAGAAAAATGTCCTGCAAAAGGATTTTTTTTAATGTTGTAGCCTTTATGCGCCTAGCCTGCACTCAGCAAAAACAACCCTTAACTGTCCAGCTCCTCACATCAGAATCTTTAAAATACTGCACCTCTGCAGACCCCTCTGCCATCTTGATTCACAAATGCATGTGCTTCCCAATGAAAACGGATGCATTTTCACACAAAAGCAGGCACGTTACACCACAAAACAGCATTTGCACTATACTTTACAAGTGCATGATGTTGGTCAGAATTTCATAAAAAAATTATGTTTATACTGACCACCCCCCAACAGTTGCCTGCACCTAGTCCACCTCTTCAACTTGTCTCTCTCCACTGGTATGTTCTTCCCATCATCCTTTAAACATTCTCTTGTCTTACCTGACCTTAAAAAAACCTTCTCCTGAACCTGTGTTACTCTCAGCAGCCGCCCATTTTCTCTTCTCCCATTCACCTCTAAACTAAGTGGCTCTCTATTATCACCACACAAGCTTTCTCTCTTCTCATTCTCAACTTGATCCTCTCCAATTGAACTTCCATCCTACAATAAACTTCTGTCTGCTGTGTGAGGTTACATGTTCATGCTTATCCTCCTGGACATTTCTGCCACTCTCGACACTGTTGACCATCCTCTCCTACTGAACACCCTTCAATCCATTCATCTTCATGCTGCATCCTACCTCTCCAAATGCTGCTTCTCTTCTCCTACCTCCAGCTATTCATCCCCTCCTCAACCTCTACCCATTGGGGTCCCAAAATTACTCTGCCTTCTGCTCTATTCATTGAACACCTCCTCCTTTGGTGAACTAATAAACTCATTTGCTCTACAGTGCCACCTCTATGTTGATCACACTCAAATCTACCCCTCCTGTCCTGACCTCCTCTTATCACTCCTTTCTCATGTGCCCAGTTGTCTCTCTTCTATCCCCTCATGGATGTTCCAACATTAGCTAAAGCTCCTGTCTTAAACCCAGTTCATCATCTTTCCTCCCTCTAGATTCCAAAACTCACCGCATATCTTTCTTACAGCAGACAACACTACAGTCTTCTATGTTCACTCATAGCAGTGTTTACAGCAGGGGTGGGAGGGTGTGCTCTGTGTTATTACACACAAAAATTTCACTGCCACACAGTAGAACACCCAAGCACAATATGGTGGGATCACAAGATTAAGTGTGCAACCCTCCACGGAACAATGCAGGGTCTGGTTTGCCACCATGGGTAGGTGAACCAGGGAAATCCCCAATGGGTCAGTCCGACCTTGATTTAGTCTCTTTCTTCCAAGCCTATCCCTTCCAGCTTCAACAGATTGCTATTATATAATCTTTGTTCCCATCCATAAAACTACCAAAACTCTCATTCAGTCTCGCCTTCTCTCCTGCCTTCACAACTCAAACCTCCTCCTGTCTGACTTCCCGCTCACTCCTCTCTCTACACTTCAATCCACCCTCAGTACTACGGTGAGACTGATTTTACTCTTCTGAGTGCTCTGCTTTTGCCTCCGTGCTCCACCCATCTTTACATTGTTTCTCCTTTCCCTACAGAATCCAATTCAAAATACTCACTTACAAAACCCTAAGCCACTCCATTACCCTACATCTCTGACCTCATCTACTTTATGCCCTCTCCGCACCATTTCTACCTCCAAGACTTCCATACCGCTCGCCACCAATGGAAAACACTCCAATGCAAGGGCAGGACAGTGCATCGTTGAGCCCCAAAGCAAAATTTGGATAATAGGCCAGGTCATTTTGCATGCGCAACTAAGCCCTGGAACCACGTAAGTAGAGAAGAGACCTCAGCTCTGCTCTTTTGAGAGCAGTGTGGTTTTCCTGGGGGAGGGGGGAACTGGGGCTTGGTAGGTGGGCTCTCTGGCATGGTCAGGTTCCGTATTTCCTTCACTGCTTCCATACCCAATCAGACTTTTACCCAACTTCAAAGTTGTAATTGCTCATAATAAACCCATTTGTTCATTACAGCCTGTAAGTCTCCCATCTAAATCCACTGTCAGTCCAGACTGCTTCTGCCCACAGTCTCACTCCGTGTCATCCCCCCATCTTGTGCCTCCTCTTTAGATTGTAAGCTTTCAAAAACAGGGCCCTCCTGTTTTCTTTTCTGCTTTATCTGTGCCTGCCTTTTACATGTTCTGCATGACACTTGTTTGTTATTAACCTGATCTATTATGGCTTATGCATAGTTTTATAGTTTTATTTTCTGCATTTATGCCTCTTGCATGTCCTACATTTTGCCAGTTGGTCCTCTATGTCTTTGTAATATGATCTTCTTCACCATTTTATTGCAATGCAGAATTTTGTGGCACCATATATCCATGATAATAATAATAATATGTTCTCACTTATGACGTATTAAATAAGTGTAGCAGGAAATGGTATTATAAACTGAATTTTATAAAAGAGGATTGACATATTGCAATTCACAGTGACAGATCTATTCATGATTGTCGCATTCCTGCACTTTTTACTGTATGTTCCATAAATTGACAAAAAATACAGCTTTAACAGATAACATCCATTTGGTGGATGGACAATTATATTCTCCTCACAGAGCCTGTCTCTTTACAATTTCCCGTACTGTACATCACAGGATTGGATTTAACATGTTTTCTCATTGATAGCTATAAATCAGCACCTGTTTGGGATTATCAATTGTCTGATAACATCAGCAGCACAGTATTTCAATTTTGAATGCTCAGAGCAGTTATAGGAATGCCTGTGCCTACAATTCAGTACTCAAGGCAATACATTTTTAATTCTTAAGTAATACAAACTTCTTAATATGACACATGACATTTCTTCAGTGGATCACATATCTATACATAACAGGACTCTTGCTAATGCTAGACTTAAACCAATAGCAACTGAATTCACCATTAACATACTGCAAATAAATTATCGCAGCTATCAATAATCTTTCAGCCTAGGTTTCTCCACCATACAATACACACAATAGATTTCAGCCTGTGAATAACCTGTAATTGCCCACATACATTCATTGTGAACTTGCAAAAATACTTTAAAAAAGCTTAAAAAGCATGTGTTTTTATTTATTATTGAAGCTTATAATAGGACTCTATTTAGTTCAATTCGTGGAATCGTGTGTCATTGGATGGTAAATGCTGCTCGCTGCACTGAAGAATAGAAATAGTACAAAAATGCATCACATCTGGATTAATAATGCAACGATTTTAATAAGACCTTAAGCAAACAAAGAGAATCAAATATACCTCACTGGCCAAGTGGAACTATATGAAATTTATTTGGTGTATATTTCTTAATGTCATCATTTTATTATTAGATGCTACTCGCTGACCCATTAGATACATTGGAATTAATGGGAAACAGTTTTGAACTATTTCCAATATACCCAGCTGGTTGATAGGTCTCAATAATCTCCAACTTCTCAAGCAAAATATTTCTTACTTCTTAGAATTTTAATTGAATCACACTGAAGAATATTCTCCAAAGTGATGGAAAGCGTATAAAAGCAAAACTAATTGTTTTATATATTTCTGCATGGGAGAATATTAAATCTTATAGTTTGTAGACCTGTATAAAGAGCAATGCAACAATGCTGATAGCTTTTGCAATAGTATAGAAAGCAGGACACACTATACTTTCTCTAAAGTACCTTATCATTTTCAAATGTTTATTTTAAGCTATGTAATTTCACACCAAATAAAAGGATATTTTCAATATATTCTTATTGCTTGATGATATTCCCCTCTCTCCTTCACAATATAGAGAACATATATAGTGATATATATATAAGTTGGTTCTAGTAAATAGCTTGTCAATCTTTGATGACTTTTTTTATACAGAACATAAAGGCACACTAACTGGAAACAGTTACGCAAGTAGTTTTGTGAATTCCTTTCATTATTCCATCATGAACATATCTTAGAATGTCAAGTATAGTCACGCTTATCCGACTGGCATGCCAGTTACTATAAAGTACTACAATTTGTCAATACTTACAATATACACAAAAACTGCTTGCCAATAGGCTTCCTGCGCTTTCAATGCATGCCTCCTAACAGACTCTGAGAGAGGTGGAGAACACAAATATCCTTTATTTCCTTTTGTCATTACATGGCAAATAGCTTTTCATATGATATTTATGTATATTATTGTTGGTTATCCAATTTCATGTAAGGAATTTAGAGACCTTGTTACAGTAATTTCATCAATATCAGAAGATTACAGCAACCCAACTATATAGTTAATGCTGACATATTTAATGCACTGCTGATGTTTCTCATTAACTTCCTAAAAAGAGTGATTAGTGCACTGATTGTTTAAAAACTATGCAGAATGTTACAATAAATAAGTAATAAAGAAGAGCAAATTGATTTAGCAAAATTTAAATTTTTTTATGTTTCTTTGATTTAGAGGCAACTAAACACTTTACAAAGGTTGTATGAAAAAATACATTAGTCTTTAAATGTCACCTGTGAACAAAATTGTCCCTTAAAATGCCATTTTTGAACAGCAAATGGTATAAAATATATATACTGTATTTGTGAATGGAACCATGGGCAATTTGTTGTTTTGTAATTTTTATTTGTCCATACCTTACGCAAGAAAAGGTTAAGACTCTTGTGTGAATTGTGTGAAATGTAACAGTTTATTGGTTACAGGTAGGGACTGGTGGAAGTCATGGGTTGACTGACTCTTCTAGTTGATTGGGGTCAAAGATCATTCTGAAAAACACAAGCCCATTAATGATTTTACCAACAGCTGAAAGTCCAGATGAGAATGCCGATTCATGTGTACACGCTATACATGTTTTACAAGATTTACCTTCAAATCTGTGCTCTTCATCTTTCATAACTATTGGCTGAAAAGATTGTGGCTCTGTAAACTCTATAATGATCTGCTTACCATGAGTGCATACACACTTTAGAATTTGCCCGACATTGTTCCATCATTTATAGAGATTTTTAGTCGGTTTATAAAATCAAATCAAATTATTCAATGCACTTTGGAACGATAAAATATGATCATTGGAATGTACACATTAATACGATACCGAACTCAATGGTCATTTATCATGTGATTGGCATAATAATTTGGTGAAAAACTTGTAGGGCCTGATTCATTAAGGAACTTAGGCAAAAATGTTAGTAAGTTTTCTGGACAAAACCATGTTGCAATGCAAAGGATGTAAATTTGTTTATTATTTTACACATAAGTTAAATACTGTTTTTTCATGAATCAGGCTCATTTTCACAATAATACACACCACTGTTTACACTGCACTGTAAAGAAAATGGTACATCACATTGAGAGTTAGAGAAGGACATTTTAAAACTGGATTCAGGTACAACTATTATGCATTTTAATGTATGACTAGATTTATGATATATTAGCTTAAATAGTAACATTTTTCATAATTTCACAATAAAAAATGTGTATGCATGAATGAATGCAATACATTCAAAAACATTGGCATATATCTAAACATAGTGATTTTATTTACATCCTAATAACTTTTGAACAAAGGAAAGCACAGTTATAATAAAATAGTTATTTCTTTAGCAGAGGCAAATTGGGAACTTAAAGTGACCCTTGAAAAATATCTTGAAGTGGCCTCATGTGGATGGGACCAAATCAACTGTAGTTGGGGCCAACACCAAAGTAAGCGGGATTTAGAACTACTGGAATTTGGTTGTAGTAACATTTAGGAAAAACTTGATGTGATGACTTAAGACACAGTGGGCCAATTATAAACAATGCAAGGAAAAAGCTGCCAGTCCTGTGTCATAAAAATACATGAATCCTTTTGCATTATCTGCGACTGGTTTATGCCTTTGTGCTCAAACCTGTTTAGTTGTCTACTAACACATCCTTCCAAAATTCACTTAATAGAAACATATCTGGCTTTGTTTAACTATTACAAAACATAGAGCAGCATATGAGTACCTCACCGCACTGTTGCATCTTCCCTTGATGTCATGAGATACAAATTACCAGTTAAATCTCTCTCTTTAATATATAAAAATGCGTACTGTGTGATTCAAAACCTCCATTAAAATAATCCTTATAATAAATGGCTATCTAGTGCCTTCACAACAAAGGTGAAATGCTTCAAGCATCTGCAAGAAAAAGCTTCTTTTGTAAGAAATATGTATGAGCCCTAAATGTGCCCAGTGATTGGGCATGGTTTGAATTAATAATAGTGCAGGGAGCATTGGCAGACAATGGCATAAGTGAAAGGGAGAGCTATTCCAAGGGCTTGCTGACAATATAGTAAGTACAAAGGAGGCAGGATTAATGATATTGTTAGCGCAATGGGGGCTGGCCAAATGTTCAACAAAGTGATATGAGAATGGGACCAGTACAAGGTAGATGGCAGGCAAAGGAATCAATGCAAAAACCACTAAAGTATCACCAAAGCTGGAATAAGTCTCTGGGGGGTACGGGGCACTTAAAACAGGTGGGTTATCATTTTAGATACATTTCAGACAAATACACAGGCAAAACTGTGTGCACTACTGTTAGGTACACGCAGCTCTGCCTTCACGAGCAGTACAGTGTGAAACAGGACATAGTTCCCAAATGTCCTAGTTGTCGGACCAAATTCGGGACTGCCCGACCAGGTTCAGGACAGTTGGCAGACTGTTTTGCTCTCTCCTACCTGTTGTTTTGCTTTCACCACCTGTGGCTGCTGATTTCTTTGGCTCAGTTACTGCTTGTCTGGATCTTGTAATGTTGGAAGCCCTATTTGTAAAAAAAAAGTGGGAACATGAAATTTAGAAACCTCCAACCAGCCCCGGAATTAAATCAATAGCATCCACATTTAATAATTAGGCCTCCCTCCAGCCCCAACATTAAAATAATAGTACTCACATTTGATAAATAGATCTATTTCCCTCCAACCAGCCCTGACAATAAAGTAATGATATACACATTTAATAAATGTACCTATTTCCCTCCAACCAACCCCACCATTAAAGTAATAGTATTCCCGTTTAATAAATAAACCTCTTTCCCTCCTTCCAAACAAACCCAGCAATAAATTATTAGCATTTACATTTAATATAACCATCTCCCACAACCATCAATGGCATTAAATAATTAATATTCACATTTAATAAATAGTTCTCCTTCCCAAACTCAGACCCACATTCAATTAATAGCCCTAAACTATCCAAGCATTAAATTAATGGTCCTGTCACCTCATCTTAATTTAATAGAACACAATATTAAATTAAAAAGCCCCACCCAAAAATGAACTTGCCCCACCACCACACACATAAAATAGAACCCATTAAATTCTAAATCCCACAATCAAATTAATAGTCTACCATCCACCCATCTACTATTAAGACAACACCCCTCCCTTCCCTCATATCACAAACTATATTAAGAACCCCATTATAGCAAATTCCCTGCCTTCCTTCACACATATCAGTCGCCCCCCTGCCCTCCTTCACACATATCAGCCAACTCTCTGACCTCCTTCACACATATCAGCACCACCGCCGTCCTTCACACTTATCAGCCCCTTCAGCCAATCTTTACACATATCAGCTCCCTCTCTGCCCTCCTTCACACATATCAGCCAACTCTCTGACCTCCTTTACACATATCAGCCCCCTCCTTTGCCCTCCTTTACACATATAAGCCCTCGCCTCTGCCCTCCTTCAAACATATAAGCCCACTACTGCCCTCCTTCACACACATCTGCCTCCTCTCTATCCTCCTTTACACAATACCCCCTTTTGCTCTCCTTCACTCATATCAGCCCCCCCCCCTTCACACATGTAAGCACACCTCTGCCCTCCTTCACATATATCAGCACCCCTCTACCCTCCTTCACACATAGCAGCCCCCCCGCCCTCCTTCACATATTTCAGACCCCCCTGCCCTCCTTCACACATGTCAGCCCCCCATCTGCCCTCCTTCACACATTTCAGCTCTCGTCCTCTGCCTTCTTTCACACACATCAGCCTCGTCTCTTCCCCCTTCACACATATTACCACCGCTCTGTCCTCCTTCACACATATCAGCCCCCCTGTACCATCCTTCACACAAATCAGCAACCCCTCTGCCCTCCTTCACACTTTTTAGCCCCCCCAATCTGCCTTCTTTCACACACATCAGCCTCCTCTCTGCCCTCCTTTACGCATATTACCCCCCCTCTGCCCTCCTTCACTCATATCAGCCCCCCCTGCCCTCCTTCACACATGTAAGCACCCCCTCTGCCCTCCCTCACATATATTAGCACCCCTCTACCGTCCTTCACACATACCAGCACTCCCTCTGCCCTCCATTACACACATTTGCTCCCCTCTGCCCTACTTCACACATGTCAGCCCCACCTCTGCCCTCCTTCACACATTTTAGCCCCCATCCTCTGCCTTCTTTCACAGACATCAGTCTCGTCTCTGCCTCCCTTACACATATTACCCCCACTCTGTCCTCCTTCACACATTTCAGCTCCCCTCTCTGACCTCCTTCACATATATTAGCCCCCACCTTTGCCCTCCTTCACAGATATTGGCCCCCTCTTCTGCCCTGCTTCAAATATTTCAGCATCCTTCTGCCCTCCTTTACACATATCAGCTCCCATCTGCCCTCCTTCACTCATATAAGCCCCAATATCTTCCTTCACACATTTCAGCCGCCACCCACATTCTTTCACAAATAACAGCACCCCCTCTGCCATCCTTCACACATATCAGCCTCCCTTCTGCCTTCTTTCACACACAGCAGCCTCCTCTCTGCCCTCCTTCACACATATCAGCCCCCCCTTACCTTCTTTCACACATATCAGCTCTGCCATCCTTTCAGATGTATCAGCCTCCCCTCTGCCCTCCTTCACATATTTCAGCTCCCCCCTCTGACCTGCTTCAAACATATCAGCCTCCCTCTGCCTCCCTTTACACATATCAGCTCCCATCTGCCCTCCTTCACTCATATAAGCCCCACAATGCCCTCCTTCACAGATATAAGCCCCCCAATGTCCTCTTTCACAGATATAAACCCACTAGTAACTTCCTTCACACATATCAGCCTCCCTCTGCCCTCCTTCACACATATCAGCCCCTCCTGCCCCCTTCATATATATCAGCCCCCTCTCTGCCCTCCTTCACACATATCAGCCACCCCTCTGTCCTCCTTCACACATATCATCCTCCATCTGAACTCCTTCACACATTTCAGCCCTGCTCTGGCCTCCTTTACACATATCAGCTACCGTCCCCTGCCCTCCTTCATACATTTCAGACCACCCTATTGCCCTCCTTCACACACACACACACACATCCGTGCCCCTGACATCCATCACACATATTAGCCCCCCTTGCCCTCCTTCACACATATCAGCCCCCATCTGCCTTCTTTCACACACAGCAGCCTCCTCTCTGCCCTCCTTTACACATGTCAGCCCCCCCTTTGCCTCCCTTCACACATTTCAGTCCCCCATGCCTTCTTTCACACATATCAGCACCCCCTCTGCCATCGTTTCAGAGGTACACATATGAGATCACATCTGTCCTCTTTCATTCATATAAGCCCCGAAAATGCCCTCCTTTACAGATATAAGCCCACTAGTGGCTTCCTTCACACATATCAGCCCCCCCTCTGTCCTCCTTCACACATATCAGCCCCTCCTGCCCTCCTTCACACATATCAGCCCCCTCTCTGCCATCCTTTACACATATCTTGCCCTATCTTAACTCCTTTACACATATCAGCCCCCCCCCTTTGCCCTCCTTCACACATTTCAGTCCCCCATGCCTTCTTTCACACATATCAGCCCCCCTCTGCCCTCCTTCACACATATCTGCCCCCCCCCGCCCTCCTTCACACATTTCAGCCCCCTATTAAAGTAATTCTATCATTTTCAAATAAGCATTGCATAAGTGATTTGTGTTTCCAAAGCACAAAGTAATTTATTTTAGCAGATGCAGAATTTAACAATACAATACATGATTATAATACAGTACAGCCAATACCAAAAGATACATACATACCGCTGCGCTCGCTTGCGCTAGCTGCGCTCCTACTGGTACCAGCTTACAGTACTTCACTCCAGAATACTGTGGTCAGAGAATGACTGCCTTGGTACCAACTAGAGCTGTATTATATACACTTAGTTTTACAGTGAAAACAATGCAGATGGTATGGCTTGCTTCTATTGGTCCAGGTATCAGGAAGGTCCAGTGCGCTGCAGGTCATAGGCCAGTTCAAACCAAAATATCCAAAGGTGGGGGTCATCTCTCCAGGGGTTGTGCTCTGACTTTCCCGCCAAGACTCCAGTTTCAACTAGTCTATTTAGCATTTTACAGTTGGCATCACTCTGATCATTTATTCCCTAACATCAATAACTAGAGTATGCAATGTGCAATGACCCGGACAGCTGCTGATGAATAGGGGTTAAAATGATACTAAACATGACACATTTCCTATAACCTGAACCTCAAATAACACTAAAGAGTACATACAATCATAATTTATAAACTAATAATAAACTAAATAATATCTGCTCATAAATCACTGTGGAATGGAACCAATATAAATATGAAATATATAAATAACGAAATGTTAGAGTGCGTGTGTGTGCATGCGCATTTTACCGTGCGATCGCGCTATGCGACGTGTTACGTGGCATACTGATCGCAATCGCACGGCAAAACAATATTAACCAATATACTTTCGTTCATCCAATTATACGACTTTGACACCCCCCTCTGCCTTCATTTACACTCATCAGCCTCCTCTCTGCCCTCCTTCACACATATCAGCCACCCCGCTCTGCCCTCCTTCACACATATCAGCACCCCCTCTGCCCTCCTTCACACTTATCAGCACTCCCTCTGCCCTCCTTCACACATATCAGTCCCCCCCTGCCCTCCATCAAACATTTCAGCCCCCCTACCTCTTTCACACACATCAGCCTCCTCTCTGTCCTCCTTCACACGTATCAGCCCCCCCTGCCCTCCATCATACATTTCAATATTTCAATCCCCCTGTCTTCTTTCACACATATCAGCTCCCCCTCTGCCCTCCTTTACATATTTCAGCCCCCCCCCCCGCTCTGCCTTCTTTCACACATGTCATCCTCTTCTCTGCCCTCCTTCACACATATCAGTTCCTCCTCTGTTCTCTTTCACACATAACAGTCCTCCCTTGTCCTCCTTCACACATATCAGTCCCCTCTCTGCCCCCCTTTACACATATTAGCCCCCTCCCCTTCCCTCCTTCACACATATCAACCCTCTCCTCTGACCTCCTTCACACATATCAGCCCCCTCTTCTGCCCTCCTTCACACATATCAGCCCCCCTCTGCCCACTTTCACACTAACCTTGTGGGGACTCCTCTCTGTACACATAGGATGGCACCTGTCACATGGTGCACATCTCATGTGACCTCCAGCTGGATGGAGACTGCAGCAGGTCATACTAGGTGGAGGAACAGATCAATATTAGGCCACATTAGGGAAGGTGGCTGGTCCTGGAGGAGGGGCCAGCCACCTAGTACTACACTGACACCCCCACCAGCACCCGACCCGGGGGTAGCCCTTTCATCTTAAGTTGACCGGGCACTACACATAAATTTATTTTATTCCCCCTCAAAAAAATACATTAGGTGGACTCCTGAGGCCACCGGCCTACCTTCCCGGTAGGTTCTATGGCCATTCCACCACTGTCTATAAGGCAGTATTGTATTTGAGACATCCAGAGTTTCAGTACAGAAGACATGTTTACAATAAAGATTATTGATCTCTAGAAAAACACATTTTAGCTACGTTCTAGCTCTGTCCACTGCACAGTACCCTCAGTTAGCTGCAGTACAAGTTTGGTCAGATCCTCTAAAATAACATACAAAATAACACATTATTAATACCAACACATTATAAATATCTGTAGTCATGAATAAAATATTGGATGCCTGTAAAATACATTAATATTGTATTTTTATTTCATTGTATTTTTTGTGCATTTATTTATGTATTTATTTATAGGAATTGAAGTCTTTTAAAATGTTTACGTAATAATGACGGACAAACCCAGAATTTCTAGTTTGGGTTTTCCAAATGCTTGACTTGAGTCTCAAAGTGTTGCTTATGCATAAATCAACATGCACAAATGCATACATTTTTCATGTTTATTTCAGGTCTTACACTTTATAAGTCAACCAAAACGTTTTCCCCATGCTTTCTCTTTGATCATCTCTTTTTTTCTACCTAGTTCACTTTTCTAAGCCTAGCTGTTTTTATAAACCCCACTCTTGCTTTTCTCCCCTAGCTTACTTTTCTCCCATTTTCCTATCCTTTTTACCCTTTCAGCTTTGTCCCTTTTAGTTATGTATCTTCTCCCCTCAGAGCACCCTAACCCTTCTCCCAACACTCTTTCTTTCCCAGCACACTTTTCTCTGCTCAGTGCTTTTCTTTTTTTACATGCATCCCAATGTTTGTTTTCTCCCTAACCCAGCTCTCTATTCAGTTTATTAATTTAATAACCTAGCTGTTCTTATGTCCCCCTCCCCAACGCTCAATTTTCCATTTTGTTGGCAGCCCCTACCCCTCTCTACTCTATCCCATTCCTCCATAGTAATAAATCTCTTTCTGTCTGTTTTCCAGTCACTTAGCAGCAGGCCTTTCCTCCTCCTCAGCACCTCTTTGAACTACTTCCTAAACAGTCCACTGAACCATGCAGACCAATCAGATGAGATGCGTTGTGTTCTCTAATTGGAAGGCATAGTGGTGTGTGTGCACACCACGACATCCAATTAAAGAGAGACAGAGAACACACGAGATCTCCTCTGTTTGGTCCACATGGTGCAGTATGTTTCCAGTATGAGCTGCTGTCTGTGGCAAGCTGGCTGCACTAGAGTATACCTGCCATAAGCAGGCACTATACAGGGAGTATAAAAAGAAACAAAAACGAATGCCTGGCTATCTGCATTTCCAACCCAGCCAGCAGATCACATCATTAAATAGTAATATACATTGCAACGTCGATGTTTTAATATTCTCTGTAAACGATAACAATGAAGAGCATGTTCAAGTGGTATAAAATATGCCTTTTAGTAAATAAATCCTGTATCTTTAAGTCTTTCATATCTGTCCTTTTTCTTTTCTTTTTTTAATTTACCCTGTAGAAGTTTCTCTTTCATAATGATTCTTCCCTTTCAATTTCAGCACACCACAAAGCTGAGATACCACTGCTGGGAATTTAGAGGTTTAATTATAGTGAGATGTGGAACCTGTACAAAAATTGCTAGATAAAATTAAAATGGAAAGTCTCATTTGGAATGGGGATCATATGTGTAACCACAAATATACAGTAAAAGTAGTAGATTCTATTAACCCTTTTAACGAGCATGAAATTTGTTTTTGTGCTGCTCTTGTTACAGGAAGGTTTAGTTTAATGTGGGTTTGGGACCGAATTATTGCAGTCTTATTCCTAAAACAAGAGTGAGTATGGAATGTGCTGTAAACGTGAAGTGTTACATAGTTAAATAGTAAGGTTGAAGATACAGTTCCATCAAGTTCAACCTCTTATAAATTCTAATTGCCTTAATTCAGTGCAAGGCAAAACAAACCCTTAATGTAACAGTTGACAATTTAATTTAGAAGGGCAAGGGAATCTAGCTTCCAGCTCAGGTATCATTAGCATCAGGTTGCACACAGCTGCCTATCTGCAGTTAAAAGTTTGTTCTCTATATACTGTATGTTGACTGAAAAGCAATACTCATCCCAGCCTCACAGATCAGGGAGTAAGAATGCAAAAGAAGTCAAATGGAAAATGATTTATTTCAATTATATTTATACTGTTTGATATACTTATTTAGAGTTCAGAAGATTTTCAACCTACACTCCCTAGGGACAATATGCAATTATACTACTACACAAGAGAATAGGCTTCTGGGTAATGCCATTTACATGGTAGCCCTTGTAATAAATGCTCTACCCATTGGATTCTTCAGGCATTATACAAGCTTTGCTGACAAAAAACATCCATCTAGAGAGAGCCTGTTTGGCCTCTGTGCATAGTGAAGCACTATACAGCCTCACTAAACAATGAATAGAGTAAAGCTATGTGCCCACAGGTATTAATAATTTCATTTATGACAGCTGAATAGCATTCTATACTTTCTTCCATCCCTGCTCTGCCTTGCTGAGATGGCCATGTGTATTGCACCGGCATCAGAAAAAGGAATGGTTCATATACTTTTAATGAAATTTGTTAATCTCTCTGGCCCTGAGTCATTAAGGAGTGCAAGGCAAAAACGGAGAAAATTTGATCCTGGACAAACCATGTTACAATGCAAGGGATGCAAATTAGTTTTTTATTTTGCATGTAAGGAAAATACTGGCTGCTTTTAGATGTAGCACACAAATACTTGATAGCTTTTTTTTTACACTGAAATTAAAGTTCACCTAGGACATGCCCTATCCCAAATATAAATCTGTCCCCACATTTTAAATTTACCTCCCCTTCAATGCAACATGGTTTTGCCAAGTTGCAAAGTTACTATTCTTTTTTTGCTTTGCTCTCCTTAATGACTCAGGCCTAAGTGGAATATGTCCCTAGGGACCTAATGGAAAAAATCTATGCCAAAACGAGAATAGACATCTCTAAATAGCATTACCTAGGGTTAGAGCTGTAGCATGGAGTCATGGTGCCTGAAGCAAATGCATGCTACAGCAGTGCCACAATACTAGAGGGGGTGTGGACAGCATTTGAGAGCAAGTTAAAGTAAAAAAACAATAGTTACTTATGTGGAGAGTGATGTTTGGGCTCGACTCTTGTTACACTCTGTTCTCACTGTCCTAAATGTATGTGAAAAGAGAGCAAGATTGGAGAGGATGAGGAGGAGTGAAAGATGGAAAGTAGAAATGCAGAAGGGGTTGGGTGGGAAATTGAGGACTGTGAGAGGTAGAGGACAACAAGGGAGAGGGGGGGCAAAATAGGAAAAGAGAAAGAGAGGTTAAGAAAAAACAATTAGGAAGGATAAAGGATGAGGCTGTTTGTGAACTGAGTTTATTCTCTCCTACCTGTTATAACAGCTCTCACATCCTGTTGCTGTTGTCTTTCATAATCTGCTGATCTTTTCTTTTCTGGATATGGGTTTCATGAAGCCTGTTTGGAAATGTATAGGTACCTGAAAAGTCTTGGTAAGATCTGGGTATCAGACAATATTACTATCTCACTTACTAGGATAGCCTGCAGGCAGACTGGATAGTCATTTTAATTTTCCCTCATTATCCCTGTACGCTAGTTTGTATAATAACAGTGGCCTTTTCTGTGTGTTCAAGTATCTATGATAATATGTTAAGTTGTATAAAAAGAGTGAAGTTGCACCCACTCTACACAAACCCTATGTCATCACCCACTGAAAGAAAATACCAAAATACCTCCTGATACCCTTAAGAGCCATAGGCACCTTGATGCGTGATGTCATTGATCCTTGTCAATGACATCACTCAGCAACAGCCAGATGTTGACTTCCCTACTTCCCTCTATCACTGCTTGTAGACCTGCTTTGGCCTTGCTACCTACCTACACATTTTTTGGTGACAATGATAATATATTGGTCAGTTGGGCACTTCTTAGTAAGAGTTCCTGATATTTGACCTGCCCATGTCTTCCATTCCTGCAACAAGACCATTCATATTTAAAGCTTGAGAAAATATTGCAGCAATGATTAAAGAAGAACCCTAAATCTTAAGAATTTCAAATACATCACTTTAAATGTAGGTTGTCCACTTCACAGTAGATCTCCTAGTGTTGCATGTTTCCTTCCTTGATACTCATCAAGTTCCTTTTTAGTGTATGTTAAGACTCTACTGCAGCACACCTGTAAATGTGGCTCAGAGGGAGTTTTGGTTGTGGCAAGGGGGCAGTACTGTTAATGGAAAAAAAAAATCCTGCAAAAAAAAGAAAAGAAAATACTTACCTTGCGGTCACAGGGTCACGTCAGCTGGTACTCCGGCTCCCTTCCTTGTCTCCTCCACCCGCGCGAGAAGAACAATCAGCAGCACAGAATTGGAGAAAAGAAGAGAAGAGGACAGGAGAACAAGCCGATTAAAAGGTAAATTAAGGGGGATTTTTTCTATTATTTCAAGGTACGCTGACCAGTGAATAAAAGTCACCTGGTCCTGGAGCATCATGGACCTTATCTCCCTGCTACATACTTCTACTTGTAATACTAATGGGGCATTATATATTATTCTCTTTGGCCCATTATAAGTTGTTATCCCTTAGCTAACATAGTGGTGTAATTAGCAAAACAGGTCACAATTTGGGGTCACAGTGATGTATATGTCAGGTACCGCAGGCCTGGTCAGGGCACCCTGATATACAATGCATGACTTAAATGCACTTTATTGATATTGCATCGAAACAATACAAAAAGTGATTATAGTATAATAACTAGTGAGGATTTTTTGAACAGGGCTATTGAAAGGTAAGTATAGGGGGATTTGAAAAAAATATATATATATATATATATATATATATATATATATCACTTTTTTTCTCATATATATATATGTTAACTATGTTTTCTATGGTTTTTTGGGTGATCAGCTATCGTTATTGTTAGTGTATCTTATGTGCGGCCCAAACCAACTCGTCGTCTTCCAATGTGGCCCAGGGAAGCTAAAAGGTTGGACACCCCTGCTCTAGTGCACCCTTGTCTGTGCAAATCAAGGAGCATGGGTCTTCTAGCTAAAGCCACTTTAGTCACTGCCCTAAGTTTCTGCCAGTCTTTCCGTACCAAGCTCAGTTGCCTTCTTCATCATAAATGTACTCTCAGAATGAGCAGAGAAGAAAGATCACTTAGTTTGAACTATGATCTAGCAAAGTTAGGGAAGAATTTACTGCAGACAAAGGGTAGATTTGTCTCACCTTTGCAATAAAGAATGAAAGTGAGTAAAAAATTTAACACAGCGCTTATGATATGATTTATGTTGACTCAAGTTCCTTATAAAAGTGATCTGTTTTTCCTTTTCTTGTCAAGAGATAACATTGCTTACCTTTGCCTTCTAGACTAGATAACATCTTGATATGCACTTTGTCATTTTATGAATTGGTGTCCAAGAAGCTTTGGAAAATGAGATCAATTTGTCTGGTTTAAAACTGCTGACATCACATTAGAGGAAGTATATTGACAATGAAGTTTCTATCATTTTCTTCCTACTATGGAATTCTTTACAGTCAACCACATTTTTGTACTCAATATTTATGTAACTGTGAGAAATATTACTAGTTTTGCTTGTTTGTTTCTGTTTACTGAAATAAAACAGTGTCATGTAATATTAAAAAAGTGAAACTGGACTGAAAGTAGAAGCTGATTTTAATAAAGCATATTATATAAAAATTGTAGTATTACTATTACTACTATTACTACTACTACTACTACTACTACTAATAATAATAATAATAATAAGCAGAAGAAGAAGAAGAAGAAAAATAATAATCATAATTATAATGTTCATTATGCTATATTTTACATTATTTACATTAGTTAGTTATAATAAAATGTCACTGCACTGTGTATCCCCGAAATATTCTGCTTATTTTTATAGTCATGTACCCCCTTTAAAACTTGTCATCAAATATTTTCTGCACAAAACGCATATTTCTGCCAAATTCTCATTTCTACTTGATAATTCAAATGTCTGTAAAATGTTCTAATTAGCATTAACTACAGAATGCATGGTTGGAGCAAATTGTGCTTGGGGAAAGACCCATTAGCTGTAATTTATGAACCAGAACAAAAGAAGATGTGCAGCATATAATTTGTACACAATCACGGCTGTTTGACCTATTTTGGCACATGCCACCAGCCTGTGTTTTGGAAGTGCCTCAGCACAGATTATTTGCATAAACATTTGCAGAGTTGCACTCCGTCAAAGGATTTTTTATGCCAGCAACAGTGATATCATCACTTCAAAGTCTAGCATATAATACCTTTCAACCACTCGAAAGTTAAGTCCAATGGGTCCATTGATCACCTAAAATACCACTTGTTGGAGCCTCATGTATGTCATAAATCATGACAGTTAGGAGACATTGGGATGTCTAATTTTCTTGTGTCATATCTTTACATTTTCATCGTCCAATGGTATTTTTTTTGCACTTGTAAGTCTGCCTGGACTATGCCAAAAGTAACCCATTGAAAATAATGGTGGTGTCCAATCTCTGGCATAAGCCATGTAAAAAGCAAGACAATTTCTAGGGGTTTTAAGGCTTCATTAAACCGGGAATACTATCTAGATGCACAATCTCCTCCTTTTGAAAACTTCACCACAGAGCATGAAATCTTAAATTTGTAATTTGCATTCAGTCCTAGACACATTGTTTTGGTTAGCCAACATTCTACAGCCCGAAATGATCTTCTCCTCCCATCAGGAGAAGAAATGTCTGCCTTCCAGTCGGCCCAATCTTTGCACACCAAACCACTAAACCATGTGCATACCTCTACAAATGGGAGCAATACCACAATGGCGAGTGTCACAACCTACACAAATTAGTGTTTTCCATTCATTTATGACTTTTCTTTTAAAGCACTATTAGTATAATACCATAATACCATTGTATGTAAGGGTTTTCATATTGTTAACATTAGTGGCGATTTTTGCAATTATTGCATGTATTTTATGAAAAATATCAAACAAATAACATGGTAAAAAAATAACTCAAGCAATCTTTCTTAGGCAGCACACATATATGTTGTTGTAAGACAAAGAATTAAACAAATTACCAACAATCTTTCCAATTGAAGAAAGACCTATTTTAATAGACTTTTTATGCATGTTAACAGCTGTCAGTTTCCATATTGCCTGTTATATTGTTTTAACTATGATATAAGTAATGTTGTTGCTAGTCTTATATTTTATTCATGCAATTGATAAGGACATTCTCATCCTGATATTATTATTGTAATGTATTATAGTAAATCTATTTAAAGATTCAATAAAAATATAATGTTGAAAAAATCTGCACTTCACAAGGATGATAAATGACAGCAAATCCTGAAACATGTATTGTTATAAGCAAAATATTATTTATATGGAGTCATAACTCTACAGAGCACTTTACACAATAATTAGCGACAACACATAAATGCAAAGGGATAAATTATATATAGTTATACAATGAGTGCTATAAACTCACAGCAGGCTAAAGGTCTCTTGTCTGAATATCTTAAAATGTCTTAAAACATTCACATGTGATTAACAAATAACTTTTTGAAATTCTAAAAGTATAACAAGCTGTAACTCAGCACAAGTTGTACTAGATAAACATATCCATTATTTTGTGTTTTGTGCTATCTTTTTAAAATGTAGTACACTCGTATTTGGGAATATTTATTAAGAAATGTAAAAGTGATAATGTGATTTTTTTTTCCCCAGGGACCAGAAATGAATTAAAACAGCCCAGATCAACAAAAGCATATTTCACAGCCTGCAAACAAAAACTAAATGACTGATGGTTGCTAATTAGCAATACATCGACTAACAGTAAGTGCAGTTTTGAAGTCAGTAACAAAAGAACAGTGTCGCAAAACTATTGCATCCCACTAACAATACTAAAGTGAACATAACATGCACAATAAGAGTTGTAGCAAATACTCTGTTACCTTTTTTTACCGATAATTCATTTTTATGTGTTTGTATGTTCATGTGCAATCTTCTGTATACATATCGGCTATGATCATTGTATCATCTGCTTAAAGACAGTCTGAGCTGACAAGCAAAACAAGTCAGGTATATTTCATCGCATGGGGGGCTAGGTGTATGCAAATTTATGGAGACTTGGCATAAAAAGTTACCTCTAGAGGGATTATATCTAGCCAATGATTAGTGAAAGCATGTTATACCCCGTTCAACAAACAAATGTCAATAAAGGTGGACTTCTCCTTTATCTCACTGTTTCCAATAACTAAGATTTCTTCCATATCTGTGGTTTATTTTCACATTATATTTTATGCAATTTGGTGGGTGTGAATTCAGTTAAAAAAATATCTGTAAAAATATTTTTATAGTCTTACAATGCTACTCATGAAGTAAAGGAGGGCGTCTTTAATTTTTCATCTCATGCCACTGTAAAATAAATATTTAGACTTTATTTTCCCTCATCAGAATAATGGAAATCAATGGAACCTTTTTTTAGCATGCAAACTTTACTGTCTCATCATGCCTATTAAGCATTCTCTAATGTCAATGTGCATTTGGAGTTTAAAATGTATGTATTATGTATCGAGAGCTTACACTTAACTTCTGCTTTATCAGTTGTTATAAATGGGAATTCTTGATGCTTTGTTGACTACACTGTATGTTGTCAACCTAGAGATGACTACTGTGTGATCTGTGCCTTGCAATATGATGACACCATTGACAGGATGAGTCAGTTGGTGACGGTGCCTTCAGTTTATTCTTTATAGGTGTAATAGCATAAATACTCATGGTATAAGTATGATGTTGTCGCTCTCTTGATGTGTAAAGGAAAACCATTTGTATCTGTTTGCCTGACTGGTCCCATATTGAACTGTCTTGGACCAGGTCTGTTATACACCTGCATATTTCTTTCTTTAAAATGCTCCCCATAGGCTGTTGGACCAGGTCCCTGTCCCTCAGGCTAAAATTTGCCTGGTCTATACAGACACTTAGGAAAAACAATTATGAATGTATAGGACTGAGAAAAATTATAGATGACGATGACTGATAGCAATAATAATTGATGGCAGAGTGATAGACAGTTGCAACCCATCACTATGTCACTATGAGTATATGATCCTGCTAGTAGACAGAATTGCCCTTCTAACTTTTTTCCCCTGGTCATTGTTGGCCCTGTCCCTTATTACAGGAACAGCACTCAGCTTGTCCTTTTACCCTAATATGTACAATTCCTTGATGCTCAAAGGACACTTATGACCTGTGATTTCATGGGCAGAACAGTGAGGAGATGCACGTCGTCAGTGTACAGAAATGGCTTGCCAAGCTCGAGTGTACACAGGAACGCCCGATTCAGGCTTTGGGCACCTCTAAGGTACGTATTTTATAGTTTTATCACTTGCACCAGCTACAGGTCAAGAACATGTGTTTGCAATCAAGAGCAACTATAAAAATGAATTTTATGTACAGTAGACATCAGTAACATTATGATAAGTGTATTTTATGGGGGGGAAATAAAAAAAAATATTTTTTTCTAAAATACTTTTTCATTAATAGCTATATTATTAACAAGTGACAAAAAGTGAATACTTTACTTTTCTGTGTGTTCTTTTGGGACTTTCTGTTCCACGTATGTATTGTACGTATCTTGTAATGTATTGTGTCTGTCAGATCAGAGCGTATCTAGACCCATATTCAGCAAGATACATTTCTTCTGATCCACTCCTGTGTATCCCTGAATTACGTGCATTTTTTTAAAAAACGCACAATATATTCTTTTCACGTGCACGTTAATTAATTAGACCAGTAATGTTTCGCTATGGAAACTTGATTCTTGCCATAACATTTCATGCATCCCTAAGTAAAACAAGATTCGCAGTGAGAGGAATTCCCATTCTTACAAATAGGAAAACAAGTGTGTAGTTGTCAAGAAAGACCTTCTGAAGTGAGAAGTGATAGCAACCTTAAATGCTGACCAATGTGAAGCAGGATGCTGTGGGTGACATTTTACCTGATTGTGAAGGGGTTAAACATACTCAAAACTTTTTTTCCTCTTGGAACACATTACAAAGATAGAATTGCACAAAATTTTACAGAAAAAATTTAGAAATTATATTTTGTTAATAATTTTAAAAAGTATAGAGAACCCAAACCTCTAAAAATACATAAGCTGTTATAAGGATCCAAATACAACAGAAGGCTCAAATAGTGTAACATTATACATGATCTGAAATAAATTTTGCTTAACGACTGCTCTGCACATGCTCAGAAATGGACCATACGCTAATGACTGCAAGTGCATGCAATACATTTTCGAACGCAAAGGACACTTATTATTGCCTATGACTTGAAGGGCGGAACGGGGGAGGAAATGGGTGTTTGAACGTAGCAAAAGTACAACAGAGGCCTCCCCAAATAGATGAAGGCCTTTCAAGTTCAACCAAGTACGCTCCATTTCAGACGTAAGGTATGATCTGCTCCAAGGCAGGTGTAAGTGGCGGATGATCATGATGGCCAAACACAGCATTCACAACCAATGGGATGATTGTCAGTTCACCTGCACACCTGACACCACTCATCTTGGCAAACAATAAGATCATGGTAGGTGGATGCCATTGTGACATTTTGTTTCAAAATAAAAAGGAATATTTAAAAGAAAAAACAACTGAACGCTTGCTTAAACGTGGTTTTTGAAACTTTGTGCGTCTCATTAGCAACAAAAGTATTTTCTTTTGAAAGCATGCAATATGTTAGCATGTGAGAATGTTTCAAACTGTTTTGCCGACCCTTTTTTAAAATGTTGTACAATGTGAAACTTCAAAAATACACCTAATGAATTCACAATTTGCAGTGCAGTATATTGTTTAAAATGTTTAAACATAGTTCCACACATCAGGCAATATGTTTTAAAATGTTAGAACTGTTGTTTTTTCATGTTTCAAGAATGTAATTTCATGCTTTCAAGCACAACATTAAAAAGTTTACATATTTGGATGGACCATGCTTTGTTAGTTGTATGTATGTCTTGTCTATAATGTGTTATTTCAAAGGGGACCCCAAAATCCACAATAAATAAGGGAGTTTTTTCCAATATTGCCATCCATGGGTGGAAGAGGTCGAGGTTGCTGTCCAGGTGGAAAATTATGTTGATCCTAGTCCTCCAAATTCACAAGATTATTCTGCTGTCAAGGTGTATGTGATTTCATCTTACTTTACATGTGAGTACCTTTTGGTTTGACCTAAAATGTAATGCTTGCAATAAATGGACAAATGATTATTTCTATTTTTTTTACAAAATTGTGTATTGAGTGGAGCAAAAAGCAAAAATAGTGACACGCACAAACCCATGTGAAAATCAACAAAATAATTTTGATTTGTGCCCTTGCTTGCCCCGAGGCCCAGCATTCCCTGCTGTTAAATCTTAGCTGCCTCCAGTTCACCCAAACAGTGGATGCCATAGGGGATGAGAGGAGCAGCAGATATCACAGGGGGAGCATATGTCACAGGGGCAGGAGGTATAGCAGATATCACAGGGGCAGCAGGTGCAACAGATATCACAGGGGCAGGTGGTACAACAGATGTCACAGGGATAGGAGAAGAAGCAGATATCACAGGGGCAGAAGGTGTAGCAGATGTCACAGGGGCATAAGGTGAAGCAGATGTCAC
Organism: Mixophyes fleayi; assembly: GCF_038048845.1. Lineage (NCBI taxonomy): Eukaryota > Metazoa > Chordata > Amphibia > Anura > Limnodynastidae > Mixophyes > Mixophyes fleayi. The sequence goes on from NC_134406.1 coordinate 160,969,266, forward strand.
AGGTGCAGGAAGTGCAGCAAATATCACAGGGGCAGGAGGTGCAACAGATATCACAGGGGCAGGAGGTGCAAAAGATGTCACAGGGGCAGGAAGTGAAGCAGATGTCACAGGGGCAGGAGATGAAGCAGATATCACAGGGACAGGAGGTGCAGCAGATATCACAGTGGCAGAAGGTGTGGCTGATGTCACAGGGGCAGAAGATGATGCAGATTTCACAGGGGCAGGAGGTGCAGCAAACATCACAGGGGCAGGAGGTAAAGCAGATGTCACAGGGGCAGGAAGTGCAGCAAATATCACAGGGGCAGGAGATGCAGCAGATATCACAGGGGCAGGAGGTGCAACAGATGTCACAGGGGCAGGAGGTGAAGTAGATGTCACAGGGTCAGGAGGTGTAGCAGATGTCACAAGGTCAGGAGGTGTAGCAGATATCACAGGAGCCGGAGGTTCAACAGATGTCACAGGGGCAGGAGGTGTAGTAGATATCACAGGGGCAGGAGGTACAACAGATGTCACAGGGGCAGGAGGTGTAGTAGATATCACAGGGGCAGGAGGTACAACAGATGTCACAGGGGCAGGAGGTGTAGTGGATATCACAGGGGCAGAAGGTAAAGCAGATATCCCAGGTGCAGGAGGTGCAGCAATCCTCACAGGGGCAGCAGATGTCAAAGGGGCGGGAGGTGCTTCAAATATCATAGGAGCAACAAATGTCACCAGGGCAGGATGGGCAGCAGATGTCACAGGGGAGGAGGGTAAACATGTGGCAGATGGGAAAAGAGGAGCAATATGTGGCAGATGTGAAGGAGAGTAAACCTGTTGTAGATGGTAAGGATAGTAAACAGGTGATAATAGGGGTTGTATGGGAAAGAGAGTAAACAGGTGGCATATGGGAAGGTTTTCTCAAAATTAACCTCCTTGGCTGCCTTTTTGCTCTTATAGCCGGGATTAATGAGCGACTCTCCGGGTACTCTCTTCTTCACCTGCGAGACGGAAGCCCCATAACCCAATATAAGAAACAACATCATCGGTCAATCTCTCCCAGGTTGTATGGATCATGCTAAGTGTGCTTGAATTTGTTCCATTGTGTCTTCCAAAGTAGTATTGCTTTCATACATTTTGCAGATAAATTCTTAGTACATTGACCGATGGCCACTATAACCGGTTACTTCTTTCTGTTACTGCTGTTACTTTGCCCTGTCACCGATGTCATCACCTGTGGGCTCCTGTTCCACCTCACTTGGATCCTCTGCATCTACCGCTACTATAATGAAAGAAAATAATAACATCATAACCATGCTTTTGTCCTTCACATCCAAGTTTTTGCATCATATCAGTAGTTTTCATAACATACATTAATATTTTCATATGTGAAATGTATGTATTGTTTGGTGTCATGTGTGTATATGTGGGATCATGTAGTCAAAATATTGCACGAAATGATTTGACAATATGCATAACTGCAAACTTCATATCTTTGGCTTGCTGGCAACGTTACCTATGCATCCATTTATAACTTTGGTATTCTCCAAGGGATCATCACAGAAAATACAATAGGCTGCCCGTGCTGCAGTGTATGGTGCAAGCCCTTGGTGAGGTTGTTTTTGCAAAATTGACAAACTTATTTGTGAAAAGGCAAGTTGAGATTCATTTATACTGCTGGTACAAGTGTTCAGATTTATTCAGTCAAAACATTACCGTCGTTTGAATCGTTAATGCACATATTCTGATATGAAAATTAACTGGGGGAGTTATAGTGCAATTGGGAGGGTATAGATTCGGTCATCTATAAAAGCCATTGCAGTGCACTCAAGATGACTGCTGTCTAAGGATGCCCTGGGACCACTGCCTGTCTCCCTGGCATGTCACCGTTGGTCTCTCAGCATGTCCTTAAAATCTTGCCACCTGTGTAAAATGTTCAAAATGAAGAAAGTTGCTATGCATAATTACAAAAAAAAGTTTAGAATTTTGCATACATTCTTTTAGATATAAATGTAATATTTTATTAGGCCTAAAGATCACACAATAATCAGAGACTGCTACACAACCATAATGATTGTTTTACACTTTTTTGCAAATATTTAAATTACTATATTTATAAAAGCTTTTGGTTTTGGTACTCCCATGCATTGCACAACAGTTTTGTGTTTTACATTATTGAAGATGGTGGACATGTTAGTTATGTATTCAGAACACAATATAATAAAAAATCAAATAAAATAAAAAAGTGTGTGTTTGCTTACCATTTCTGACATCAGTGAAAAACCTCCAAATAGGAGCCACGACATTGGCCTACTCCATGATGTCCTCATGAGTAATATTCGATAAAAAAATTGAAACATTGGTAGGAGAGAGACAAAATTTAATAAAAGAAAACAAATGTGTCATATTAATGTTCCAACAGAATGCCGTCGCCAGCAGAAGGCCAGAGAGGAGGTCATGGAGGAGCCCAGGGGGGTCTTGGAGGAGGCCCAGGAGGAGTTCCTGCAAAAAAGCCCCTTTCCCCATCCCCAGAACAACTCCTTACCACACCCCCGGCAGAACTCTATTCCCAAAATCTGGGGGAGGACCTGGTGGCACCAGTGAGGGACCTCTAATTATATATGAGATGTCCCAAAAGGACCCCCTGGTGGAGGAGGCAGAAAGATCTAGCATACCAGCAGAAATGTCCAGCAATATTTGTTATCATCATCATCATCATCTATTTATATAGCGCCACTGATTCCGCAGCGCTGTACAGAGAACTCATTCACATCAGTCCCTGCCCCATTGGAGCTTACAGTCTAAATTCCCTAACACACACACAGACTAGGGTAAATTTTTGATACCAGCCAATTAACCTACTAGTATGTTTTTGGAGTGTGGGAGGAAACCGGAGCACCCGGAGGAAACCCATGCAAACACGGGGAGAACACACAAACTCCACACAGATAAGGCCATAGTCGAGATTTGAACTCACGACCTCATTGCTGTGAGACAGACGTGCTAACCACTTCGCCACCGTGCTGCCCTAATATATGCTAATTATAATCTAAAGATCTAACATCTAAAATGCAACATATATTGCTTGGTAAGGTCTAATGCCATGATGTGATATCCAGAAATGTGATATGTCATCGGTAAAGATCAATCAGCAAGTTTTAATACACCAGTAACAATGCCCAGCAAGACCTAATGCAATTGTTAATGTCCTATAAGATCATAGTGCAGGCTGATGTATTAAAGCATATAAAGGTTTAATGTGCAGTAGTTGTTGTTGAAGTTTATTAATTGGATGAAGGTGGCAATTAATTATATCTGTACACTGCAGTCAGTTGCAATGTGATTTAACATAATTATTATTATAACATTTAAATATGTTTAACATATTTTCTTTCTTTTAATATAAAGATATAAATTGGTGAATAGAATAATTAATGTTTCCAACATCTAAATTACATTCATTACATTTGGTATAGTTTTGTTAACAATTGCATGAGAACATTTCCAGTGCTATTAATGTAGTGTTCTCTCCTTGTGAAGGCTAGTTATAAACAATATCACTTTTCATACACCAAATAGCCAGTTCACAAGACTATAAGGAAACAAGTTTATACAGGTCTGGAGGTGGGAATTTGGAAGAACACCTGGCAATCTCAGGGAACAATGACCAGAGAAATCCACCAATGCCATGTCTAGTCTTGGGAGATCAAGACCCTTCGACCTATGAATGTGGACCTTAATACTGTATCTGTGTATCTATGTGATGTCTTTCTACAACTGTACTGTGTATAAATTGTTCACTTCTGGCTTTGGAAACCAGAGGGTTCTGATAGAAGCTTGTGTTAGTGCTAACAGCCCGTGTATGCATTCCAATCTTTGTCTTGTAATACTTTGCAAATGCTTTGGAACCACAGTGATCGCATCAGAGAATCTTTATTGCAAATGATACACACGAGCTTAACATTGTCATGAAACATGAGTGTTTAGGAGTAAAAAGTTGAATGAAGGTGATACAGGAATTGCACGCCTGTGTGTCCTTCTGTCAGTCAGGAGTAATAAGGTATTATGTAGATTCTGTAGTGCAAAAAGGTGCCTTTGCTTGTAAATCACATACAGAAGCAAATACAAATGCAATGATAAGTGAGTTACTATCGTATTTATCAAGGAACATATTGCATTTGTGCACTCGACTTTGAACTTTGAATATGTATGCACAAATTAGGTGCATTTCTAAAAAAAATAGCATTACATATGTTTTGCTTTTCTTAAAGAATCAGGATCACAATATCTATCTAAAAGTTCTACTCTTGCTTGACAAGCTCCCACTCACACACATATTGTAAATGATCAGGAACACTTTTCTTTTCTGAGGTTTTTGAAATACACATTAATGTAAAATTAAATTCTACTACAATATTACAGCAATAAAAAACAAAATGCCAAAGCGGAGACAACCATATATTTCCCTGGATGGAGCTAATAACATGTGTCTTTAAAATGATTGTGAATTTCAAAGCAAGAACTAATGTGGCATTAATCAATATGCTAGAAGCTGTATTTTTACCTGGTTCAAATGTACTGTAATCCATAGAAACCAATCCGCTTTTGCAGCAGAATTAAACATTTTAGTGCAATCAAAAATAATATAATAATAATAATAATAATAATAATAAATTTAAAAAAATAATATAATAATAATAACGATAAAAATAAATAAAATATTATTCAATTTTTATTATATTTACAGTTAAATAAATTACAATTATAATAATGTGCAACCATCAAAAATGTATTAGGTAAGCCACTATTAAAATGTTGATATCTCATTTTTTTCTCATAAATATGATATTACTGTGAGGTTTATTCATGTATTTATTAAATATGCCAGTGCTAGTAGGAAATGTAAATATTTGTATAAAGTTACTGCTTTCTGTAAGCGACATTTTTATGTGTCAAATACAGTAAGCATCCGTGACAAGATTTGTCAAGCAGGAAGAAAATTCTGCAGTCAGAATATTCTCTCAACCATAAAATAGTGTAAGCTGAAATTTGTATATAATGTAGATCAACATATAAAAAGCTAATGCTTTATCTATATTGCAGAAAATGAAGTACCCATTTAAAAGGAGCCTCTGGTCCTTGGGGTCCCTTGAGAGTAAGGTTTTCCCCCTTAATTTGTCCCAAACATGTTACATGTCACCACCGCAGAGGAGGGATGAGCAGGGCTAAAAGAACTCTAGCAAATAAGTGTCACAGCCCAAACATGTAATGTGTCACCCCTGCTGGAGCCAAGTTAGTGATCTATATCTGCAACCCAAGTATGGTGCTGGAAAAGAAAAAAAATGAGTTTACATTTTGCAACATAGGGATGGTCTGGTGCCCACCTTATTATGACTTTTATTTGCATCCTTTTGCCTTCACAACAGCCTTTTATTAACTAATAACAATATAAATAAAGCTACTACCTTATTGTGCATCTCCTATCTTTCTGATCTATTTATACACATGTGTATGTATATGTATGTATACTGCGATAGAGAACTAGCTCAGTTAGCAGCATTTTAGTTGTTGCCTTGTGTTTTGGTGCACAAAAATGGTCTCCAACCATTTTAAACATAAATGAACTTTAATGATCAGGAGTTTTTCAACACAATAATACTGCATTTAAAGCAAACAAAACATACACCAAGCCCCAATTCAGGACACTACTTCACTGATTGGCCCCTCTTTAACTAGTGGATAGCTAGGTCACTTACCACCCTTCTCTTAAGTGGCTAAACACAGTTCTTTGTAGTTTTGATACTCCCTCCTCCACCAAAATCAGTAGCCACTTTATTAGGTACACCTTTCTAGTACTAACTAGGACCCCCTACATGCTGAGTTCTTCATAGCATTGATTCGACAATGTGCTGGATACATTCTTTCGAGATTATGGTCCATGTTGACATGATACCATGATGCGGTTGCTGCAGATTTGTCAGTTGTAAATCCATGCTACAAATGTACTGTTTCACAGCATCCCAACGGTGCTCTTCTCGATCGAGATCTGGTGACCATGGAGGCCATTGGAGTACACTGAAATCATTGTCATGTTCTGTATATGGAACCAGTTTGAGGTGATGTGTGCTTTGTGTTATTTTGAGATATCCTGCTTGAAGTAGCCTTTAGAAGATGAGTAGACTGTGGCCATAAAGGGATTCAATTGGCCAACAACAATACTCAAGTAGGCTGTGGTATTGCAGTGATGCTCAATTGATGTTAAAAGGCCTAATGTGTGTGACAATAAACCATTCCCCACACCATTACACTACCACCAACAGCCTGCACAGTTGACACAAGGCAGGAGAAATATATGGATCTATGTTGTTTACTCTAAATTCTGATCCTATCATCTGCATGTCACAGCATAAATAGAGATTCATTAGACCAGACAACATTTTCCAAATCTTCAACTCTCCAGCCTGTGTCCACTGTGGTCTCAAGCTCGAAAACACACAGCAGAGTCCTATTCAAGCTTTGGGCATCTCAAAGGTACATGTTTTCCTGTCGTATCACTTGCACCAGCTACAGGGCAGGTGTAAGTCCTGAGTGATGACGGATGTGTATACATGCCAGAACATCTGTTGCAAACAGCAACAACTGTAAAAATGGATTTTGTGTACAGTAGACAATAAGAGCATGCTAATAAATGTATTTTATGGAGGGGTGGGGGGAAATGTACAAAACAAAACAAAACTTTTTTTAAAAAAAGTTTTATCATTAAAGACTATGGGCCTGATTCATTAAGGATCTTAACTTGAGAAACGTCTTATTTCAGTCTCCTGGACAAAACCATGTTACAATGCAAGGGGTGCAAATTAGTATTCTGTTTTGCACATAAGTTAAATACTGACTGTTTTTTCATATAGCATACAAATACTTGATAGCTTATTTGTACACTGAAATTTAAAGTTGATATTTGTGTGCTACATGAAAAAACAGGCAGTATTTAACTTCTGTGCAAAACAGAATACTAATTTGCACCCCTTGCATTGTAACATGGTTTTATCAAGGAGACTGAAATAAGAAGTTTCTCAAGTTAATATACTTAATGAATCAGGCCCTATAATATTAACAGGTGACATTGATTGAATTTTGTTTTCCTGTGCATTCTTTAGAGACTTTCTATTCCACAGACATATGAGATGTATTCTGCAGTATATTTTCTGTTAGAGCAGAATGCATCTAGACCCGTATTCAACAACAGACATATCTGACAGATCCGCTCCTTGTTCAATACGGATGTGCGTATGCCTGTTTTACTTGTGTTTTTTTTTTAAAAAAAAAACAATTTGAGTAGTTTTGGGTTCCCTAATGAATCAGACCCTGAGCATAGTCCAGTATGTCTTAATAATAGAACAAAAAGATGGAATTGAATGCACATTAAACAGATCAAAGAAAAGAACAGCCCCAGTTAGATAGTGGGATGGCAATTTAATAAAAAAAAGTGAGCAAAGTCCAGAATTTCTTAATAATAGTAAAAGATGGCATAGACTGTAAATAAAACAGATTAAAAGAACTGCCTCTGCTAAGTTTGGGATGTCAATGTAATAAAAAGATACAGATGGAAAAAACTCAGCACTTCTTAATAATAGTACAAGAAGATATCATTGGATGTAAATGCAACAGGCAAACAGAGCAGCTTCATATCGATAGCGGAATGACGAAAGACAGCTTAATAAAAGATACAAGTGGGCAAAGCTCAGCATTTGCTGGTACTGGGAGATGACAGTGGACACAGTGGAGATGGTCCACATCAGTAGATTGCCCAAGGTGCCAGTCCCATTCGCCCTATAAAGAGCCGGACAAACAAAATGACTGTACAGAAAAATAGCAGTACTTGATACTCCCACTCCCTCTAGGCAGCACTGAGACCACCCAGCTTTCAAGTTTGCAGAAGTTGCTTTTTTATGTGTGTTTGTATAATATAAATCATAGTCTCTTGGTGTACCATATCACATCTCTTGTTCTACATGGAAGGTTTAACTAAAAATGATTTCACGCTATTTTGCGTCACCTGCCCATTATGTTGATTTAGTAATTGTTTTATTACTGTTTGTTCCCAATTGTAAAGCGCTGCAGAATTTGCTGCCACTATATAAGTAAATGATGATGATAATGGTGATATACAGCTCAGCCCCAACATTAAAACCACTTGCCTAATATTGTGTAGGTCCACTCGTGCAGCCAAAACAGCTCTGACCCATCAAGACATGGACTCCACAAAACCTCTGAAGTTGTTCTGTGGTATCTGACACCAAGACAGCAGATCCTTTAAGTCCTGTCAGTTGTGAGGTGGGGTGTTCATGGCTCGGACTTGGTTTTTCCAGCACATCCCTCAGATGCTTGACCAGATTCTGGGGAATTTGGTGGCGAACACTTTGAACTCTTTGAAATGATCCTCAAACTATTCCAGAACAATTTTTGGAGTGTGGCAGGGTGCATTATCCTTCTGAAAAAGGATGTGCTGCAGTCAGGGAAGTCAGGGGTGTACTTGGTCTCCAACAATGTGTAACGATCCGGTCCCGCAGATAGTACCTGTCTCGTTACCTGCATTCCATTAATCTGGAAACTGCCATGTCCCAGCATCAGACATCATCATCATCATTATCATTTATTTATATAGCGCCAACATATTCCGTAGCGCTTTAGAATTGGGGACAAACATAATAAACTAATGAACAAACTGGGTAAAACAGACAAAGAGGTGAGAAGGCCCTGCTCGCAAGCTTACAATCTATGGGACAATGGGAGATTGACATATGAGGTTAAGTCTACATTTTGCATTTTGGCCCAGCCAGACTGCAAAGGTAAAAGTGACTCATAAGCTAAATGAACCCGTCACACAACAATGTTGGTCAGGGGGCAGCCGTCCCGCGTGAAACTGTGTAGCAGGCTAAAGGTAGCGAGGTTAAGAGGGTGGCCGAGGAATATTGTAAGCTTGTCTGAAGAGGTAGGTTTTCAGAGAACGCTTGAAAGTTTGTAGACCAGAGGAGAGTCTTACTGTGCGAGGGAGAGAATTCCACAGAGTGGGTGCAGCCTGAAAAAAGTCCTGTAACTGGGAATGGGAGGATGTAATGAGGGTGGATGAGAGACGCAGATCTTGTGTAGAACGGAGTTGCCGAGTTGGGAGATATTCTTCAGTTCATTCATTCAGCTATATTCAGATCTGAGCAGGTGCAAGCCTGTTGCACTTCAGGACCTCCTCCCTCTTTTTCATTGGCTAAGCACTTCTGAAGCACTATTTAAACCTCCTGGATTCACCTGTCTGATGCCTGTTCTTCAAGCTCACTTCCTGCAGCCTGTGGCTCTGGATCCTGTTCTCCTCGTGGTTTGCCTGTGTTCCAGTCTGCTCTCTGTTCGTGGCCTGTGCTGAACCATCGCTGTTCCAATACCTCTCTTACCATCTCCAGTGTACTTCATCATGACAACTCCGGTTCTCTCATCGCTACCACTCAGAGCTGTTATTACACCTGTGACTCCTCAGCTGTTACCACTGGTTACCTCCGCTAATCCAGCCTGCTCTCAGTCTCTGGCCGTGTTGATCTCTCCCTGCTCCAGTACCTCTATTACCATCTCCAGTGTACTTCATCGTGACAGCTTCAGTTCTCTCATCACTACCACTCAGAGGCGCTACTCTATCTCTGGCTCATCAGATGTTACTACGAGTTACCTCAACTACTCCAGTTTGCTCTCAGCCTGCGGCCGTATTGAACTATCGCTGTTCCAGTACCTCTATTACCATCTCCAGTGTACTCTATTTTGACAGCTCCAGTTCTCTCATCACTACCATTTAGAGCTGCTATTACATCTGTGACTCATCAGCTGTTACTACGAGTTACCTCCACCACTCCAGTCAGCCTTCAGCCTCTGACTGTGTTGAACTATTGCTGCTCCAGTACTTCCATTACCATCTCCAGAGTACTTCATAGTGACAGCCTCTGTTCTCTCGTTGTTATCCCGCAGAGCACCTATTCTCCTAGTGACTCATTGGCTGCTGACCTATACCACTTGGCTGTGGACTCCATCGTCTCTATCCACTTCACCTGGCTCCCCCACATCGTTCTGCTGTACACTCACTCACAGGACCACGACCTGCAGGTTTGGTGCAGCTAAGACCATACCTCCTTGCAGGGGTTCCTTGTAAAACCACCTGCCTGTTAGACTCCGCGCCCGTGGGTGGGCCTAGCCATGTTCAGCAGAGCCTAGGGATCAATTTCCTGTGAGCCAACCATGACATAATGTTTAGGTAGGTGGTACGTGTCAAAGTAATATCCACATGAATGCCAGGACCTAAGGTTTCCCAGCAGAACATTGCCCAGAGCATCACACTGCCTCTGTCAGTTTGCCTTCTTCCCATATTGCATCCTGGTGTCTTCACTTTCCCAGGTAAGTGATGCACATGCACGCAGCCATCCATATGATGTAAAAGAGAATGTGAATCATAAGACCAGGCCACCTTCTTCCATTGCTCCATGGTCCATTTATGCTGCTCACATGTGCATTGTAGGCGCTTTTAGCGGTGAACAGGTATCATCATGGACAGCCTGACCAGTCTGCTGCTACGCAGTCAAATATGCAGCAAGCGGCGATGCACTGTGTGTTCTGAAACCTTATTATCATAGCCAGCATTCATGTTTTCAGCAATTTGTGGTACAATAGCTCTTCTGTGGGATTGGACCAGATGGGCTAGCCTTTGCTCCCCACGCGCATCAATGAGCCTTTGGTGCTCATGACCCAGTCGCCAGTTCAGCACTTGCCCTACCTTGGACCGCTTTTGGTACGAACTGAATACTATGAACACCCCACAAGACCTCCTCAGATCCTTACGCTTGCTCATTTTTTCTACTTCCAAGAAATCTTCTTCAAGAACTAACTGTTCAGTTGCTGCTTAGAATGTCCCCTATTGGACAAGTACCATTGTAACCAGATAATCATTGGTATTAACTTCACTTGTCAGTGGTTTTAATGTTGTGGTTGATCGGTGTATATATTTATTTAATGGTGGTGCTCATATTTTGGTCATATCCCAAGGCCCATGGTAATCTTAATACACTACTAATTGGATGTACATTAAACAGATGGAAAGAGCTTCAGATAAATAGTAAGATAACAGTTTCATGAAAACAAATGAAACCCGTTTATTTTAATATAATAGTTGTTTTGTTTGAGCACTCTCACTATTTGTTATTCTCACTCCAACGTTTTTAACCCTTGCACAGCCATCTTTGACACATACTATTGATTTGATCAATTTGACACTTTTGAAATATAACCAACCAAAATCAACAAAAACTAGCAACAGCGGTTTGCTCTGCACTATTAAACACACACACAAACACATACATACACACACACACACACACACACACACACACACACACACACACACACACAATATTGTTTAATATAATGTGAGAATATTTTCAATTTTGTGATCTCTAATAACAAAATATTCAATAATAGCTCAACTGACATTAGTCTTTTTGACTTGAATCATTTTTTATTAATCTCTGTTTACTCTTCTGAATATATCAGGATAGTTTTTGCTTTACTAATGTTTTGCTGCTACATTAACTAAGCTTTAGATGATTCGTTTAATTATTAAACTTAAAACATTAGAGGCCGTTTGTCAATGCCACCAGAGTAACTAACAGTAACCATTAAGTATAATTATTTTCTTAGTAATCTTAGGTACTTATATGTCTGGCACTCATTTTCATTGTGCAGCAGCAGACAGTACGCCCCTTTATGTAACCTGCCTGGCAGAAAGAGGTACATATTTCTGATCTACAATTTCTCACATCAAGTTATTCCCTCTATATTAATATTTGCTAAACAAGTAATTATTAATAATATTATAGTGGGAGTTTTTTTTATTTGCATTTCATCCCTCAGCTGCAATGCTATCTGCGGCAAATATAGAACACTCCAGACTCTAGACCTTCTGCCACCCAGTTCCTAATACATAATAACAACCCGGGAGTGATATCAATGCACAATGCAGCGTCCAAAGCTTACGAGTTTCTGAGCCACTTTCAGACACTAAGGGAGCAACAAATTCAAGTTCCAACTTGGCTTGGTAAAAAGTGTTAGATTTGTCAGAATTCAAACCAATCATCTGTAAAAACAATATTTACATGTATTAACGTCTTTGCGGGCCTATGGGTTAAATATTTTGCAGAATACACTGTGTAGAAGAGCATCCAGGTGGGGAGGAGGATGTAGGAGAAGTCTTTCTAGGTTATCTCAAAAATTGTAATTTCACATTTGGTTTGATGCCCAAGTAGATTATGAGTTATTGAATAGAAGCAGCTTTTATGTGTTATTTTGGATGAGAACAGGAATTTCTCACCTCTCTTTTCCCTTTCACTTGAGGAGACCCCTGACTGGTACCACTAATAAGCCTTCTCCTAAAGACAGTGGGAAAGTTAAGGAAAAAATTGAGTTTTCTTACTCAAGTTTTCTGGACAAAATCATGTTGCAATGCAAGGGGTGCAAATTAGTTTATTATTTTGCACATAAGGAAAATACTGTCAGTTTTTCCATGTAGCACATAAATACTTGATAACTTATTTGTACACAAATTTAAAGTTGATCTAGGACATGCCCTACCTAAAATATAAATCTGCTATCACATTTTACATTTAACTCCCCCTCCAATGCAACATGGTTTTGCCTTACTTGCTTATATGTTACTTTCCAGTGCCCTGCTCCCTCTTCCCTCCTCCCTCCTTCTCCCAACTGTCAGGTGAGACATCATCATTACATCCCAACACTGCCAGTGAGGAGCCACGCAGAGAGGAGCCACTACCAGAAAAAAGAAGACCTTAGTAAGGTAAACAGAGAATGGGATGACAAAGGGGACATAGTGTGGTGATGATGAAGGGGACAGTGTGATGAAGGAGGGTGTTCATTAGGTTGAAGCAGGGGAGCAGTGTGGTGAAGGAGGGGAACATTGTGATGAAGGAGGGGAACAGTTTGATGAAGGGGGAACAGTGTGATGAAGAGGGAACAGTGGGATAAAGAGGGAACAAGTATGAAGATGGAGGGGAGCAATGATGAAGGATTGGGAGCAGCATAATTAAGAAGGGGGACTGTGTTATCAAGGAATGGAGCAGTTTGATGAAGAAGAGGAGCTGTGTGATAAAGGAGAGGAACAATGTGATAGATGGTTCATATACAAAATAAGGTGCTGAATGACATGTTAATATCTACTGTGGTCTGTGATCATAATACCACACTGTAGTGGTATTAAGTAGTAAAGTGCACTTATCACCTATATATGTAGGAGGCAGCCATTTTAAGGGCTTAGCTAATATTGCAGTCTATCTCTTCACGGCATGAAGTACCATCAAATTTTAGGGATTTCCCTTGTCTGTCCCAGCATATCTGCTCTTCTGTTGCCTGCGACAGCCTCTCTGCTCTTTCCTTACCTGTGGCAGCCTCTCTGCTCCTTCCTTGCCCGCACCAAACTCTCTGCTCTTCCCTTGCCTGTGCCATCATTATACTATGTTGGTATTTGATCCATTAGTAGCATTATATTTCTATTACAGTGCCGCCACTGTAATGTTTTTCTGGATCCGCCCCTGCGTACATAAAATACAATTTCCCTTGATGTCAGCCCACTACCTGATGCTCAAATCCAGGACTATTCAGACCCACATCAATCACACCTCTTTGGAGTGGGGAGGCCTAGGATTTTCAATACCCTACTATCAGAGCTCTGCATATAATGCAAAATGTGCAACCTTTTATATAACTCACTCCATGAAACACTATTGTAGGTAAATATTACCTGCTTGCCATATAAATGGGCTGCATTAATATATAGTTGGTCATGTATAAAAATCACAATGAGTGATAAATTGGAAACGGAACAATACACAGTAGGTGCTCTGGGGATTACAAGTAGTAAAGCATATGTTTTTCTACTAACATTATAATCAGTATTTACAAAGGTGCTGAGAAAGAACATCAGCAAAATAAAGTGCTGCAGTAATTAATTGAAAAGTGCTGTATTAATTAATTGATGGTAAAGGTGCGCAATTGGAAACAATTAGGAATTACTGGAAAAGACCATTTTATAGTAGGTTATCATCTTAGAAATTATGCAAAACAGAAAAACAAACAACCTTTTCATCTTTAGTCTAAATGAAATACCAGTTAGTCCCTAGCCCTATTTATTACTGGTGTCACCTGTCAGAATAAAAATAATCATAATTATTATAATAATATTTGTTTGTAACGGCTTAATAAGTACTTAAAGCTCTACAGATTTAACCTCACTTTAGTTTCCTGTAGCAACTCTTTCCAAGACAACTGTTCTAAAGACCTTCCCAGACATAAAGACATTACATAACCACAGCCTTTATATAGTCAGGGCAGGTGCAACAAATGACTCAGGTCTAAATTACAGTTACAGTTCCTCACATATACAAAGCCTACCTCTCCAATACAATAAAAACATCTCAAAGGGCTGGAGTAATAGTTATAAATCCTTGCCAAGAAGCCAAACATACAAAATACCAACATACTGTAGCATTTTATGTGGGCATGTGTTTTTTGCACTCCACCAAAACCATTAACTCACTATGCCTTCTATCAAAGGGCACAAGACACAAAATGGTCACCTCATTGGCCATATAATTGTACATTTACCCTTCTGAGAAGGGTATGTGACAGAGACCTTAAAATAGAATATATATAAGCAGGGCCGTAACTAGGGCTGTGCGACAGGGGCGACCTTCCAGGGTGCAACGCTGAAGGGGGGGCGCAATTTAGGAATATTTTAGGTTCATTTGGTTAAAATTGAGGGCTAGGGGGCGGCATTTGTCTTTCTCGCCCCAGCCGCTAGAATTCTAAGTTACGGCTCTGTATATAAGCAATAAAATTGTGTAAGAGAATGAGTAGGTCTGTCAAATCAGCTGATTGTTAGCAACTGGATGTGTTGCTGGGCAGAAAGTTTCTTACAAATAGTCATAAATTGATATTTAGTCAACCCAGATAAATTCATTGTGTAAAACCTAAAGCAGAGACACCATTGTGATTTGAATCTATTAATGCCACCCTTCGATTTCTTTGGTGTAAAACCTGCAGTAATAGAATTTAAAAAATCCTACAATTTATTTTAATCTACAAACATAGAAAATCTAAACTCTGTCATAACTCCAAATTATCCCGATTTAGGAAGGACAGTCCTAATTTGAGAGCTCTGTCTAGCCGAAAAGGTTTCTCCCATGGTGGGAGCACTATGCGCACCTGTAACTGGTTCATGCAGCTTTAATGGGGTGTTTTGAAGAAGCCTGCGACCCAAAACTGAATATCGCTGGGAAACGCCCCTGAGGTAATGTGGCCATGTCCCATGATGCATGACCATGCTCTCTACTTGTGCAAATGAACACTTTGGAATTCGGAACAATGTGGGTGCTCAAAGCACCTCACACCTACATTGTTCCAATTACAAAACTTTAAAAGTTGAGAGTTATATCTGGTAAAATAATAATTCAAAATACTAAGTTCTAGTTGCAAAAAATGGAACAGTCCTTAGAAAACCATACACCTGGAAGTCCCTTTAGTTCATGCTTCTATAATGATACCTGTACTAAAGTGGTTGCAATAGGAAATGATTGATCAGTGTTATGTGTCATCGGTGACTTTATGTAACATATCTGGTTATCATGTAACATGTTCAGACATTCTACATATTAGTTATAGGAGAAATGTAAGTAGAGTTTTTTTCACTTCATGTTTTTGCTTAGTATAAAAAGAGATAAATTGCTCTGCACAAATAGCTTTATTACTCTGCATGCTAATGGAAGCTGTCCACTGTTTACTTGGCTAAATAATAATCCTTAGGCTGGGTACACACTACAGAAAACTTCTCCCGATATATTATCTTTAATGACTTTACCAATGGCAGAAAATAAAAGTCCCAATCAGCATGTCAAATTATGTGTACACACTATACATCTTTTACACAATTTACCTTCAGATCTGTGCCCTTCATCTGTTCTAACCACTGAAAAGATTGTGACTCTGCACACTCCACAGAGATCTATGGACACTGCTGGTCGTGAGTGTATGCACTCTGCAGAATTGGAACAACATTTTTACATCGTTGAATGACATTTTTGGTCCAGTTTAAAAATCAAATGAAATGATACAATGTGTTTTGGAGCGATGATTGTTCATTGTTGCAGGTTACACACTAGTGTGATATTGTTTATTGTTTGATTGGTCAGATAATCGGATGAAACCAATTTTAATCTGTAAAGTTTCAACATAAAGTATCTAAAAGGGTTGAACCACTTTGGGTGACTTCCATTCTTTAATCTGTCTGAAAACATACAACATTTTACCTCTAGGTCCCTGAATGTTATCTGAACGAATGATAGACTTTTACATTTGACAGCTGACAGAGCGGAGAAGCTGTCAGCTGTCCATTTAAGGATCTCAGTCTGTTAGGAGAAGAGATTAATTTCCCCACCAGTCCTCTCCTCACTAGTACTCCAGCAACTCAATTCATATAAAAAAGAGATCTGGGATTGTCGAAAAAGTGGACAATCCCTTCAAGCTACTCATATCATCAATAACTTTGCCCATTTTAATGAGAATTCATTAAAGGAAAACCTAGCAGGATTGTTCCTAGCTGTTAATATAACCTACAGTCCCATAGACCTGTCATCAGATCCTGTGCAAAGACAGTTTATGAATTCAGAGCTGCCAGACAATCCAATTGGAACAGAATAATGCAGTGTCAGCTATTAACTGTTAGCTTCCCTGTTTACTGTGGTGAGTATATCCCCTAACACAGACAGCTGTGGGCAGGGGGTCATTTTTTGGGGGGCAGGTAAAAGTGTAAAATTGCATAAATGACAAAACATTGTAAATTTTAATGGGAAAAACACCCACATCTAGTTTTACTATTAAATTACTGTTATTTTTCTGCTACCTTTAAGTTCTTAAGTTCTATTAAGTGTTAGGAACGTTTACACATACAGTATATCTGTGAAAAAATGCATTTGTATTAGATACTCTTCCACCCATTTACTTATCCATTTTATTACACACCTCTGGGGTCTTTCCCCCTCAGTGGTTAATAAATGGCAAGATGCTACAATAATGGATTACCCAGGGTGCATAAATTATAATGTGTAGAAGTGTACATGGGGCTATAAGTTTTGGTTTGTGGAGCACTTTTGCTTGAATATACAATAGGATGTTAAGACCAAAAATACAAAAAGTTAGTTGTATAGTATTTTAATTAGAGATGGGCGGGCTCGGTTCCGAATCCATCCGAATTTCGCCTATCCGAGTACCGAACCTGCTCGGCTCGGTACTCTCCCGCCCATTCGGAATCGAAATCGAGGCAAAACGTCATTGTGTCGTATTCGTATTTCTGAGCTCGGTTCTCGCGAGATTTGAAAAGCATAAATACCAGCCTCCACAGCAATCCTTTGCCATTTGACAGAGGGAGAGAGCAGGGTTAGGTCAGAGGCTATATTAGCGCAGGGACAGAGCAATAATTGTACACCTTAATCTTTCTATTATTCTTTCATTTCGAATCTATTCAATTTGTATTATTAAATCAAATTCTATTTGCAATTGTTAGAGCAGCAAGACAGGAGGATAGAGGAGGCTTATTTTTCAATTTGTTTGCACTTCAAGTGCTTTGGGGTCTCCCATATTCCCCAGTGTTTTAGACTAATTTTTCTGGCTGTCAAAAATTATATTTGTCAGCAGTATTTCTAAAATTTGTTTGCACTACAAGTGCTTTGGGGTCTCCCATAATCCCCAGTGTTTTAGACTAATTTTTCTGGCTGTCAAAAGTGATATTTGTCAGCAGTATTTCTAAAATTTGTTTGCACTACAAGTGCTTTGGGGTCTCCCATAATCCCCAGTGTTTTAGACTAATTTTTCTGGCTGTCAAAAGTGATATTTGTCAGCAGTTTTTCAAAAATTTGTTTGCACTACAAGCAGGGGGAGTACAGGGGGTACTGTTGTGAGGGGCGATCGCGCGGGGTGGTGGGGCTGCCGCGAATCGGGGAAGGGGCTGGTGTCACATCTAGGTGACCGGCCTCCTCCCTCCCTCCTCTATGTGTGGCCTGCTCTGTCA
This sequence comes from Mixophyes fleayi, assembly GCF_038048845.1. Lineage (NCBI taxonomy): Eukaryota > Metazoa > Chordata > Amphibia > Anura > Limnodynastidae > Mixophyes > Mixophyes fleayi. Next base: position 160,987,399 of record NC_134406.1, read on the forward strand.
CATGGGACGTGCACCACATGACAGGTGCCTTCCCATGTGTGAAGGTGATGAAGACAGCACAGTGCGCGGCGGATGGAAAAAGGTAAGCTGGGGGGGTTATTAATATAATATGTGTGTGCGAGAGGCCAATGTATGTTTATTATGTGTATGAGGGGCCAATGTATGTATATTATGTGTGTGAGGGGCCAATGTATGTCTATTATGTGTGTGAGGGGCCACTGTGTGTCTATTGTGTGTGTGTGAGGGGCCAATGTATGTATATTATGTGTGTGAGGGGCCAATGTATGTATATTATGTGTGTGTGAGGGACCAATGTATGTATATTATGTGTGTGAGGGGCCACTGTGTGTATATTTTGTGTGTGAGGGGCCACTGTGTGTATATTATGTGTGTGTGAGGGGCCACTGTGTGTATATTGTGTGTGTGAGGGGACAATTTATGTATATTATGTGTGTGAGGGGCCAATGTATGTCTATTATGTGTGTGAGGGGCCACTGTGTGTCTATTGTGTGTGTGTGAGGGGCCAATGTATGTATATTATGTGTGTGAGGGGCCAATGTATGTATATTATGTGTGTGTGAGGGGCCAATGTATGTATATTATGTGTGTGTGAGGGACCAATGTATGTATATTATGTGTGTGAGGGGCCACTGTGTGTATATTTTGTGTGTGAGGGGCCACTGTGTGTATATTATGTGTGTGTGAGGGGCCACTGTGTGTATATTGTGTGTGTGAGGGGACAATTTATGTATATTATGTGTGTGTGTGTGTGTGTGAGGGGGCCAATGTATGTATATTATGTGTGTGAGGGGCCACTGTGTGTATATTATGAGTGTGAGGGGCCACTGTGTGTATATTATGTGTGTGAGGGCCCAATGTATGTATATTATGTGTGTGTGAGGGGCCAATGTATGTATATTATGTGTGTGTCAGGGGACAATGTATGGATATTATGTGTGTGTGAGGGGCCAATGTATGTATATTATGTGTGTGTGAGGGGCCACTGTGTGTATATTATGTGTGTGAGGGGCCAATGTACATATAGAATGTGTGTGTGAGGGGCCAATGTATGTATATTATGTGTGTGAGGGGCCAATGTATGTATATTATGTGTGTGAGGGGCCACTGTCTGTATATTATGTGTGTGAGGGTTCACTGTGTGTATATTATATGTGTGAGGGGCCAAAGTATGTATATTATGTGTGTGTGAGGGGCCAATGTATGTATATTATGTGTGTGTGAGGGGCCAATGTATGTATATTATGTGTGTGTGAGGGGCCAATGTGTGTATATTATGTGTGTGTGTGTGTGTGTGTGTGTGTGTGTGTGTGTGTGTGTGAAGGGCCACTGTGTGTATATTATGTGTGTGTGTGTGTGTGTGTGTGTGTGTGTGAGGGGCACTGTGTGTATATTATGTCTGTGAGGGGCCAATGTATGTATATTATGTGTGTGTGTGAGGGGCCAGTGTATGTATATTATATGTGTGAGGGGCCACTGTCTGTATATTATGTGTGTGAGGGGCCACTGTCTAGTCACAAAAATAATATGAATTGAGGGTACTGTGTGTGGCGTGAAATAAATTGAGGCACAACTATGTGGCATAATGTGAATTGGGGGCAATACTGTGCAGCATAATATGAACTGGGGACACTACTGTGTGGCATAACATGAATTGGGGCACTACTATGTGGTGGGATATCAACTGGGGGTATTATGTGTGGCTTGATATCATTTGGGGCCACTACTGTGTGGCATGAAATAAATTGGAGGCACTACTGTGTGGCATAATGGGAACTGGCGGTACTATATGTGCATAATATTAACTGGGGGTATTATATGTGGCATAATATGAACTGGGGGTACTATGTGTAGCATAATATGAACTGGGGGTACTATGTGTGGCTTAATATGGGGTCAATGTAATATACCCCATACTATACATCGGGAAGGGCCTTTTTCATTTGTACTGGGCCCCACAATTTCTTATGGCAGAGGATAAGAGGATAATGTTTGCTCTGATTCAGAAATGACACCAATCCCTGTGGAGAGTCCATCCACCAGTGGTATGTGTAATCAAGAGCATTCTGTTAGTGTACCCATAAAGAAGGGTCCTTTCAGCAGTTCTGATGATGTGTGCCTGAACAGCCCGAGTGTAGCTGGTGATACACAAATTGAGGATGCCACTTTGGAATTAGAAGAGGATGAGGGCGAGATTTTTGTAGGCGACGAGGACGCTAATGATGATGTTGAGGATTATGATGCAGACAGATACCAAATTGCCTTTCTCAATTTCTATTTATATTCTAGATTATATAACGGCTGAATAGTTTTCTATTTTACTCATAGTGGACAGGGGATCTGATGCAGACAAATACCAAACTGCCTTTGTCCATTTATTTTTATATTCTAATTCTACAGTCTATGCAGGCTGCTTTTTTTCTATTCAACTACAAGTGGAGGGCAGAGGGGGGGGGTCATAGACAGCCACCAAACTACCTTGGTCCAATATTTGTTTATATTGTTCAGTCTATGCAGGCTGCTTTTTTTCTATTCAACTACAAGTGGAGGGCGGGGGGGGTCATAGACAGCCACCAAACTACCTTGGTCCATTTATTTTTTATATTGTTCAGTCTATGCAGGCTCCTTTTTTTCTATTCAACTACAAGTGGAGGGCGGGGGGGGGTCATAGACAGTCACCAAACTACCTTGGTCCATTTATTTTTTATATTGTTCAGTCTATGCAGGCTGCTTTTTTTCTATTCAACTACAAGTGGAGGGCAGTGGGGGGGGGGGGTCATAGACAGCCACCAAACTACCTTGGTCCATTTATTTTTTATATTGTTCTGTCTATGCAGGCTGCTTTTTTTTCTATTCAACTACAAGTGGAGGGCGGTGGGGGGGTCATAGACAGTCACCAAACTACCTTGGTCCATTTATTTTTTATATTGTTCAGTCTATGCAGGCTGCTTTTTTTCTATTCAACTACAAGTGGAGGGCGGGGGGGTCATCGACAGCCCCCAAACTACATTGGTCAATTTATTTTTTATATTGTACAGTCTATGCAGGCTGCTTTTTTTCTATTCAACTGCAAGTGGAGGGGGGGGCTATAGAGACAGAAACCAAACTGCCTTTGTCCATTTCTTTAGATATTTAACTCTGTAGTGTAGGGTAGTGTAATATACACGCAAAGACGATGGCTGCATTGCCAATAGGCTAAGATGGAGAGGTAGACAATCAGGTTTGTGTGAAGAATTAAGGACGGCCTAACAGGGATTAAACTGTTTTCTTCCTAATTTATTAGCTTTAGAATTACCTTACTTATCCAAGAAACAGGTGGAGCGCTAAATTAGGTTATTTTATGCCCAAAAACATTGATTTTTAAACAAAATTGCAAAACAAAACCAAAACCAAAACCAAAACACGTAAGGGCGGTTTGGCAAAACCAAAATCAAAACCAAAACACGACGCTAATCCAGATCCAAAACCAAAACGCGGGGGTCAGTGAGCATCTCTAATTTTAATGTACATAGCAGGAGACGTGTATAACATCAATTTTATATACTGATGTGTTTCACACACATATATTGTGTTTTTGTTTATGTTATGTATGATAATCTGGTCACTTGTATAGGGTACATAAATATGGTTTCCCCAGGCAGGTATTTTAGCAACATGGTCTGTAAAAATACTACTTGGCGCATATGTTATTAAGGGCAGAAACTTAACAGAAAGAAAATGGCGTTTTTTTCCAGAAAGGGGGGCAACATCCTACATGTACAGTACCATATAAAGAGCCCATATACACTTCTGTTGCCATTGTTTGAATCAATCTATTTCAAATTAAAACTAATATAAGGCATACTCACTTCATGATGAAATGTGTGTAAATTACCATGGTTGCACTTTATTATTATTCATTTGACCTCTATTATTTACAAAAAAAAAAATTGGATCACTGTATGTAACTTGCAAAATAAGCTTATTCATCATATAGCTCAACATATTTGAAGCCAGTTTTGGACTGGGGCATGAAGGGTCTACCAGTGGACCGCAATGGCAGGGGCCCACCAGAGGGGGTGTGGTCTGCCACCATAGAGGTGACACCAGACACTAGAGAAGGAGTGCTCAGCCCATGAAGGACATAGCTAGCGACATAGTCTAGTACAGTGCTTCCCAAACTGTGCGCCTAGGCTCCCTGGGGTGCCTTGGAGATCTCACAGGGGTGCCTCAGCCAGGGCCAGTGGTAAGCAAGGCGGGAGACTACTTGGTAATTATTTTGGCTTAGGGGTGCCTTGAAAAAATTTTGGAGACCCTAAGGGTGCCTTGAACTGAAAAAGTTTGGAATCCACTGGTCTAGTATATAAAGAATGCAGTGTATATATAAAGAATGCATAGTCTAGGACCCCAAGTCATAGTCTAGATTGAGACAAAATATTGCCCCACTAGAATCAGAACAGTTGGCAGACAGTCCTGCTCTCTCCTACCTGTTCTTGCAGCGTTCACTGCCTGCTGCTTCTGATGTCTTAAGCTCAGTTGCTGTCTGGATCCTGGAATGTTGGGGTCCTGTTTGGAAAAAGGGATAGGTACATTAAATGTGAAAAGCCTAGCAGTGAGCGCACACTCTAGCCCTGTTCCCCAACCAGTGTTAATGTGAAATCAGTAGCTCCCACATTTAATAACTAGGCCTCACTCCCTGTAAACAGTCCTGACATTAAATAGTATTCACATTTACTAAATAAACATTTTCCCCAAGGCATTAAATTAGTAGTATGTACATTTAATAAATCTACATACACTCTCCCCCAGCAGCCCAGACATTAAATAATTAGCATTGGCATTAGCATTTAATAAATAAACCTATTTAAACCTATTACCCTTCATAAAAAGCCCCAATGGTAAATAATTAGTATTCACACTGAATAAAAAGCCACCCTTCTCCCCAGACTCCGCCGCACATTAAATTATTAGACCCCAAATCACCCCAGCATTAAATTATACCATAGGCACCACCATCATCCCACCAATGAGTTAATATCTCCTGCACACTATTAAATAAGGAACCCACGCCCCCCACCTAAATTACATTGAAACCCCCCGACACTTACCTGCTTCCATTCCAATACTGCAGAGTCTTCTGTCTCCTTCTCTTGGTGCCTGCACAAGTGGGATGGTTCACATCATGTGATACATGCCCCATGTGTAATGAGGTCAGCAGAGGAGGAATGGAAGGGAGGAACAGATCATTATGATCCTTTGCCACAAGCAACAGGATGACAATAGATGGTTTAAGTTTTAACTTGCGCAATGATGGGCTTTATAGATATTATGTAGCTCTTTATTGGTCATCTTTTCTCCATTATTTGTTCTCGCCAAAACAACCTCCCTCGCCTTTTTCTTAATACCATCCCCAATCCCTGGTTGAAGCCTGTTCACCTGTTCTCTTGATCTAATTATAGAACATACAAAATATAAAGTAAAACTAAAAAAAAATACATCTCTACTTCTCAGTGTGATACATCCGGTTCATAACACACAACTAAATACAAATAACAAAGATCACAAATCAATCTAGTGAAATTTAACATTGATGGAAGGATAGATTCTATTAAATTTATCTGTGTCCACCACCGCTGATAGAATTCCAAGTACACATGTGCTTTTGCAAGAAGGGTACCAAGAGGAAATTTGGGCCCCAGTACAGCAATTCTTGGGGCACCCTTCATATTTGACCATAACAGAGACTCATGAGCACCACGTCAAAGAACGTGTGGCCAAACAATTGAGAGCGTGTCTGTACCTCCTTGGGTGTGTGCCTAGAGTGTTAAAAGCACTGGGCTACCCCCTAAAAAATGCATTGCTGCGTACACCATTAGCAGAAGTGTACATTGCCTGCTCACAAAAGTGTGACATATCTACCGGCAGGCAGAACAGAAGTCCTGATTTTCAGGGCAGAGGGACAGTGCCCTAAAAGCACTACATATGTACTGGAAGGTATGTAGAAGTTATAATGAAACAAACAAATCTGAAAAAATATTTTTTAAAGAAAGGCAAAAATGAAGACAAACACAATACGTATATACATGCAGAAGGGTACCTTGTCTCAGAATAGTTACAATTAGCCTGTCCAGACATATAATATTGTTACCCTTAGTGAGATTCATTCAATGCCACCCCCCACCTTGGCTCCATGGGAATTACCTTTGCTGCAGATCAGAGGTCGGCTAAAATCTAGTCTAGCCCTGGTGTGCCAGTTGTGCATATAATAGAGATGTTCACTGACTCCCGTGTTTTGGTTTTTATTTTAGTTTTGGATCTGGATTAAGTTTGTGTTTAGTTTTGGTTTGGCTTTGGCAAAACCGCCCTTGCATGTCTTGGTTTTGGTTTTGGATCTGTATCTTTTTTTAAAAAAAATAGCTAAAAAAATGCTAAAATCACATAATTTTGCTATTTTTTTGTTCTTACATTATTATTAACCTAAATAACACTGATTTCCAGTCATTTCCAGTCAATTTTGATGACCTCACAGGTCACAATATTATTTTCATCCACTTTCGGACAAAGACTGCAGCGACCTGGCTGGATGCTAAGCGACAGAGCAACGACACAAACACACGGCAGTCCATAGCACATCTAGGAAACATTGCCACACATCAGTGGCAGAAAAGAAAAGTGGTGCAAGATGGAATTGTCCTTGGGCCCTCCCTCCCATCCTTATCTAAGATATTGAAAGGACATGAACATTTTAACAAAGTAAGCACTCCAGCAACAAGGAGTGCCACTTTTGTAGGTGAAGTGCTTGGTTTGTTTCGACCCCCACAAAACAAGTTACCAATAGCTTAGCTACCTTAAGCCCAACAATGCTGTCAATGAACTCTACATTATTAAACCATGTCTGCTCGTGCTGCATCTTTAATGTCCTTCTCCTCTCTGGGTACCTCCCTCTCATCCCTGAAGAACTGCCAAACTTATATAGACACAGGAATGGATATTACAACTGGAGTGGCATTAAATCTTCTTCAGAAAAACTGTGACAAAGAACATGTGGGCAGCATGGAATCCGTCATCTTGGAATACGCTGCATTGAACAGAGATTTAAACAACTATAAAACACACAGATATGTAAACTGTCCCATACACAGACAAGCACAGACACACACAAACACACAGGATCAAACACGCAAACATGTAAGCTCTCACATACACACACATACATAAACACACACATACATAAACACACAGGATCAAACACACAGATATGTAAGTTGTCACATACACACACATACATAAACACACACATACATAAACACACAGGATCAAACACACAGATATGTAAGCTGTCACATACACACACATACATAAACACACAGGATCAAACACACAAACATGTAAGCTGTCACATACACACACATACATGCACACACATACATAAACACACACATACATAAACACACAGGATCAAACACACAGATATGTAAGCTGTCACATACACACACATACAAAAACACATTCATACATAAACACACACATACATAAACACACAGGATCAAGCACACAGACATGTAAGCTGTTATATACACTGACAAACACAGACTCACACACACATTCTTACCTTCTTCTGCTGCTGCCTCCTGCATAACACTCATGCTGGCTGTGGGGTTGGAAGGGGCGGGGCCAAACTGCCGGCAGAGAGCTGGTCACACAGCAGGGGACTGACTGGGAGATGATTACAAGCAATAGTGGCTAGTCCTGGGAGAGGGACCAGCCACTGTAAGCATACGACACCCCAGGTAGGACAGGGGTTTCTGGAGACTAGGAACCCCCCCTGGGTGCACCCCTGTAGCAGGAAGTGTTGTTTAGCTGAACAGAACGGCGTGTGATGGACACAGTGACAGGCTGCATACATGTTAGGATAGATAAGCCGTGAAAAGGCTGCACACAGTGACAGGCTGCTATCTCTCTCTCTGGACAGACAGTGATTGGAACGACAAAAATCAAACAGTACGACCAACCAGATGAAGCGATGATCGTCAGTTTGGGACGACTTTGGATCATCGGGTAAGTATACACACTCACAGATATCTGGCCAATCAGTCATATATCATTTGATTAGCCCGATAATCTGCTGAAAACAGTGTAGTGTGTACCCAGCTTTAGAGACCTGAGATTGGGTGTGTCACCAGCCCCTGCAGAAGAAGATTTGGAAGATGAAGACGAGGAGATCTCTGTCACTCAGAGCGCTCCTATAACACAGCTGGAGATGGTGAACCCAGTGAAAAACAAAGTATGTGGTCACATGTACAAGAGAAAAGCAATTGAAAGGATGATTGAAAACAAACTTCAGCATTTATAGCAAATATAGGTAACATTGGCACACAGCAGTAGCTGAAAGGAAAAGTAGTGTAAGATGGAATTGTCCTTGGGACCCTCCCACGCACTCTTATAATGGATTTTAGAAAGGACATGCACACTCTAACAAGCCAAGCACTTCAGTGATAAGGAGTGCCAGTTTTGTGGCTGAAGTACTTGGTTTGTTTAGATCCCCCACAAAACAAGATAACAATGGGCTTAGGGCAGCTAAGGTAACAGTGCTGTCAATGAACTCTATAGTAACATTATGTTGTCATCATCTTCAGCCTCATCCTCACCCTCATCCTCACCCTCATCAGTGTATAGATCATCCTAACACAATATTAATTCAACCACGCAGGAAACAACCATTACAGAAGTCTCTGTAACATAAATATCAAAAACAAAATTTTTAAAAAAAGCTTGTACCTTTTTAAAGAAAAAACACATCTTTAATAAAGGTTAAACTTTACTGTAGAAAACATAAAATTGCCAACATGTCATTTTACCCAAATATTAACCAAATGTCAAAATGTTCTGCTGAATCATCTGCATCATCCTTCTGTCTCTTGGAAAAACTCTTTCTAGCAGCAGTACCCTGAGAAACTGAAGGAGGGAATGCTGTCGTGTCAGGTACCACTTCAGCTGTCAACTTGCTCACCAGGAGCTCATTGCATCTCTTGTGATCTGGGACAGTGGGAAATAAAAAGGAGACATATGTCCTAAACCTAGGATCAAGCATGGCCGCCAAAATGTAGTGATAAGATTTCCAGAAGTTGATAACTCTTCGATCCTAGCGATTAAAGTACTTCATCTACAAGTCCGCCATACTTAGCGTAATTTATTTGTTTAATCTCCACCTTAAATTTTCTAGCTGCTTTTACAAAAGTCTAATTGAAGGAATCACTTTGTTCAAGCTAACAGTGTCTGAACTTAGTTCAAAGGTGACTACTTCGAATTGTTTCAGCACCTTGCACAACATGGAAAGAATTCTCCACAGTGCTGAAGTAAAATACATTACCCCTCCTTTCCCAATGTCATGGCTTGTGGAATAAGCGTGGATGGCTTCTCACTGTTCCTCCATCCTTAGAAGCATATAAAGTGTGGAATTTCACCTTTCATCTTGATACCACCTCTTTTTCAGTTGATGGCAGGGCAAAATAAATTGCTCTTGCAGCTGCTGCAATTTCCTACATCCTGTTGCAGAAAGCCGAAAATGTCCCAACATTTTTCAGGCCATAGACAACATCTCCTGCATGTCGCTGCCATTTTTCAAAAAGCTCTGTACCACCATGTAGATTGTGTGAACAAAACATGGAATGTAATGAATTTCACCCAGCTGTAATGCACTCACAATATTGGTGGCGTTATCATAAATGACATACCCTCAGGAGAGTCCAAACAGGATAAGCAATGTTGCAATGACATCCTTTAGAATTCAAACAGGTTGTCATCTGTATGCCTCTTAGTGAAGCCGCTAATACACAGAGTAGCCTGCCTCAGAATAATCTGGCATGGGTACATGCTGCTGCTGTTCCTGCGGCTGAAGGCAATTCACCAACCCAGTGGGCTGTCACAGTCAAATAATGTTTAGTTTGCCCAGTTCCACTTGTCCACATATCTGTGGGTAGAATGGCATTTCGTATCCCAATAAATACATTTTATGGAACCTTCTGGTGGAGGTGAGGAATTGTTTTCTAGTAAAATGGTGTTGTGATGAAATTTGGTAATGGGGACACAGGACCTCAATTAACTGTCTAAAACCAGCTGCATTAATTGTGGATATTGGATGCAGATCTAAAACTAGCATAGTAGTCATGGCGTCTGTGCTTTGCAACTGAGTGACAGCTTTCATACTTGCTTCCTCTTGCAAAGGATTGTTTAACAGCCAATTGTTGTAAACTACTAGTAGTCTTCTTCTTGGTCTACTTCTGGGATGAAGATCCACCCCCAACAGCAGCAGCAACGGGACTAGCGCTCAAGAATTCTTCAGAGTAATCTTGGATAGGGGAGCAGTCATCTCGCCATTGCAACTTGGATGCAGGACTAACTCCGATTACTAGTGAGGATATTGATGAGGAAGGTGTTGTCGTTGTGGCTTTACAAATGCTAAAAATGGCTAGACAACTGTTGTCAGGATTGGGTAAAAATAATTGCAAACATAAGAGGTGGATTTTTTGGTCTTATGCCCAGGCATGACAATGCCCTTCTTCTTATCACTGGCAAGAACTGCTTCCACTGGTCCAGGAATTACACAAACAACATCATCCTCATCATCCTCATCAAAATCCTCCGTCGTCAGCAACACAAATATCCCTCTCATCATGTTGCAAATTCCAAGTGGTATCCTACATTTGTGTATCACCGGTTACACTAAGAGGCATACCGCTGACAAACTGTTTGAAAAACTAAGGGATGTCATTGCAACATGGCTTATCCAGCTTGGATTCTCCTGAGGATATGTAATTTGTGATAACGCCCCCAATATTGTGAGATCATTGCAGCGGGGAGAATTCCAACAAATTCCATCTTTTGCTCACACAATCAACTTGGTGGTACCATGCTTTTTAAAAAATGACAGTGACATGCAGGAGATGCCCTCTATTTCCAGAAATAATTTGGATCGTTTTCGGCATTCTGCATTAGCATGTAGGAGATTGCAGCTGCTGCAAGAAGAATCAAATTTGAGGGAGGAATGTACTTTAGTCCAGCGCAGTGGAGAATACTTTCCGTGTTGTGCAAGGTGCTAAAACCACTCTAAGTAGTCATCTGTGAAGTGAATTCAGACACTGTTAGCTTGAGTCAAGCGATTCTCTTAATTAGACTTTTGGAAAAGCAGCTAGAGAAATTGAAGGAGGAGATGAAACTTAGCAATTCCACTAACTATGTAGGACTTGTAGATCAAGTACTTTATTCGCTTCACCAGGATCCGAAAGTTATTAACACCTTGAAATCAGATCACTACATTCTGGCAACTGTGCATCATCCTAAGTTTAAGAGCTATGTCTTGTCTTTCTTTCCCGCTGACCCAGATCTCAAGAGATGCAATGAGCTCCTGGTCAGCAAGCTGACAGCTCAAGTGGTACATGACACGACGACTAATCCTCCCTCAGTTTCTATGGCAACTACTGCTAGGAAAAAACTTAGCTCTCCCAAGACACCCAGTGGTGATGCAGATGAGTCAGCACAACATTTTGACATTTGGTCTGGTGTAAAAGAACTGCCCAAAAATCGTGATAACTCTGTCGTAAAATGAACTGCAAAATCCATGGGGAAGGTAATTTCCAGCAATTACATCAAAGTACAGAGACTTCTGTAATGGTGGTTTCCAGCGGGGATGAATTAGTATTGTGTGAGGATGATGTACACACTGATGAGGGTGAGGCTGATGACAGTGTAGATTGCAGGTGTTGGGATCTAGATGAGACAAGGGAGCTAGCTGATGCGGTTTTGCTTGTTAATATTTTGGGTAGAATAGCATGTCGGCAATTTTATTTTTTTCTACAGTAAATTTTCACCTTTATTAGAGAGGTGTTTTTTCTTTAAAAAGGTACAGGCTTTTTTTTAAAAAGTTTTGTTTCCATGACTTAAAATCACTATGCACTTGAACATAGGCTTTAGCACATGACCTAGAGGGATTAGTATCATCATGACTGAGACTGGAGAGTAACAAGACCAATGTTACTGAAGACTGGAGAGTGACAAGAAAACTGCTACCCCTGTTTCTGTGTGACCAACAGCACTGACACTGGAGAGTGTCAAGAACAATGTTATTGAAGACTGGAGAGTGACAAGAACAATGTGACTGGAGACTGGAGAGTGACAAGGACACTGCCACCCCTGCAGTTTCTGTATGAGCTATGGCACAGTACAATGTGACTGCAGATTTTGAAGAACACTGACAGCCCTATTATTTTAATTTCTGTTTCAGCACTTAACACTGCCACCTCTCCTATTTCTGGGTGAGATCTGGCACAGTACAATGTGATTGCAGATTTTGCAGAATAATCACAGCCCCATTCATTATTTTTTTTGGCAATGACAATTAGCAATGGAGCAATACCACCTAGACTAAAAACCACAATAATAAGAGAAGTTGGCGCTTATGGATTTAACATATAGAACACCCACATAAGTCCTAAAATAAATAAAGTCACTATTTTTTGATGACAGTATTCAAATGGAGTATGAGATTCCTCTTCTTTAATTATCTTCGTTGTGGATATTCCTCCAATCTACATATATAAAAAATATAAAATTGACATAATATAGCCTGTTTATACCAAACAAAATATTCACACGAAAAGACCTTTTAATGACCCGTGTCTTCTATTATACAACAACACCACGTGATGAAAAAGATCCTCATTTAACCCCTCATGGGTATGCACTTACTAGAGGATAATAGAAAATTAGCTATGTAAATCTGGCATATGTAATGGTCTTTCTTCGTTTCTGATCTTTATCCCATAGAGCAAACTTCCACTCCGTCATAATAATAAAGAAGAGAAGATTCCATAGTGTAAAATCCTCACAACATTTATTGATAAAACACCGCTCATAGACAACTTCATGAACGATAAACAGACACCGCTACATAAGGAGAGGGTGCACCTAGACTGTAGACTGGCAACAACACTGGGACCTCTCCTGTTTCTGTGTGAGCTATAATAACACATTTCAATGTGACTGCAGATTTTGAAGAACACTGACAGCCAAATTTTTTCTATTTCAGCAATGACAATTAGCAATGGAGCAATGCCACCTAGACTGTAGACTGGCAACAACACTGGGGACTCTCCTGTTTCTTTCTGTGTGAGCTATAATAACACAGTACAATGTGACTGCAGATACTGAAGATCACTAACAGCCCTAATTTTTCTATTTCAGCAATGACAATTAGCAATGGAGCAATGGACCTCTCCTGTGTCTGTGCGAGCTATAACTCAGCAGAATGTCACTGGAGACTTTTAAGAAAAATGCCACCACTCCTCTTTCTGTTTTAGATATGACGCTGCCCAACTGCACTAGAGACTGCTAAGAACTGTGCTACCCCTTCTGTGTCTCTCTGTGAAATGGGCGCTGGATCGCCGTGGAGTGCGGTACTTATAGAATCCAAAACGCGCAAGATCCGATGATGCAACAATGACGTTTTGCCTCGTTTTCACTTCCAAGGGCGTGTGAAAGTACTGAGCCAGCTCAACTGGGTACTCGGATCGGTGAAGTTTGGGTGGGCTTGGTTCTCAGAGAACCGAGCCCGAGCATCTCTAGCATACACCATTTAAATACTTCTTATTTTATCATGCTAATAATATAATATTAATAGTAATGCGACCAACAAATAAATGTTCATATTATGCCACAGCAGTGTCCCCGATTCCTATTATGCCACTGTGGTGCCTCTGCCAAGTTATATTATGCCACAGTAGGGTCCCTAATTCATATTATGCCACATTAATGTTAACAATTCATATTATGCCAAAGTAGTGCCCCCTCAGTTTATATATTATGCCACAGTAGTGTCCCCAATTCATATTAGGCCACAGATTAATGTTCCCAATTCACATTATTCCACAGATTAAAGTTCCCAATGCATATTATGCCATAGTAGTGTCTCCAATTCATATTATGCCACAGTAGTGCCCCCAATTCATATTATGCCACATTAGTGTCGTCAATTCATATTATGCCACAGTAGTGCCCCCCCCTCCATTCATATTATGCCACATTAATGTTCCCAATTCATATTATGCTACAGTAGTGCCCCACAATTCATATTATGCCACAGAAGTGCCACCCAATTGATATTATGCTACAGTAGTGCCCCCAATTCATACAATGCCACAGTAGTGGCCCCAATTCATATTATGCCACAGTTTGGCCTCCAATTCATATTATGCCACAGCAGTGTCGCCAATTCATATTATCCCACAGAATTATGTTCCTGATTCATATTATGCCACAGTAGTGTCTGATATATAATCGGTTGTTCATACTTTTGTACACTATACATATGCTAACTTTCTCTTCATGGCATTACATTGCTTGGGTATGCATGCATGCATGTGCCCAGAATTTGATATAGGCATGCTTCATTTTTGTTGGCTGCCAAGATGTGAACTTAATTTTTACATCTGAAGTTTTATACATTTATTATATACATATTTAGCTTCATTTAGATATATTTGATTTACTTAATATTATTATTATTATTATTATTATTATTATTATTATTATTTAGTATTTTAAGTGTTTCAGCACTGGCATTACACAGTGGATGTGATTAAACATGGCATATTAATTCATTGCATTAATGTGAATTGCATCTTGAAAATAGAACAATGTTTATACCAAATTCTGATCTTTAAAAGAGCATAATTTAAGTGAGGATTTGTAAGCTAGTGATATAATGTACATGGTGATCCCATTTTACCTCAGGCTAGACGTTTTATTCTTCAGTAAAATAGGATTACAAGATGTTTGCCAAGAGCATCAATGTAGGTAACTTTACTAGTGTTCCTGCCTGAGGCAGTTTATTTGCAAGGTCATCACTATAAATTAAAGGAACACTAATTTGTAATTAAATACAAATCACACTTCAAATTGAGTGTGAATACCAACTAATGCAAAGGCTACAGACTGAAACTATGTATAAACCATCTTACTGTCTTATGTTTTACTATATCATAAAATCATTTTAACTTTTCAACTTTCAACATAAACACATCATTTACATTACATTTTTCTCATTTTGGAGTCTATTTATCATTAGGAGAAACCTTTAGATGCAGCAAAAGATTTAATGGATTAAAGATTTTCTCCTACTTATTATAAGCCCTAGTGATAGCCTCTGCCAGGAGCCTCCAGCAAACCTTCCATGTGAAGCATGGGGAAGACTATTTAAAAAGGACAGCAGTAGTACTGTCTTCTAACGTTGGGGCAAAATAAGAAAAAATGCTGTATTTTTTAAATAACCTTATTTATTTTTATTTTCTTCTATTTTTTATAAAACTTTTTTTTAACTTTATTCTTTTTTTTTTCTTTTACAGAATTTGGTTTGTAGTAAGACTCCCCTTACTGGTGCCACCCTGTATTGCCAGGAAGATGAGCATTGGTCACAGGGCCTGATTATCCAATAGGCTGACTAGGCTGCAGTCTAGAGAGCAAGGCTTTACGGGGGGGGGGGGCACAAAATTGTTTGGGTGTAAAAAATTGTGAAAGGAGAAGGTATAAATTTAAATTCATTTTAAGAGATATGATTGAATAACTAAAAAACATTAAGAAATGTAGCAATAAAACAATACTCCAAGGACCAGGAGTAAGACAGGACCAAGTTGAGTCATCTGTGTTCCTAGAGGAGACAGATAATCTCTGAAATACATTTCCTAATTGTAATACTCAGGGTATTTTCTATATATACTAGGTGTTCTCTGGTGCACAGTGAAACATGTTATCCTTTTCTTAAAGATAATGCCCTCCAATATATCACCTAATGGACCACGGTGCTATCCGCCCTGTCAAGGTCTTTCTTCAAGTAAACTAGCCAAGTATTCTCAAGACGTGTAAAGGATATTATGGCGTACTAATTTTATTCTTTGCAAGCAGTCCTGTGCAGGTTTATTACACTACACACATGGTGGAACAAACCTGTTTTAACTACGATGTGACGGGGGAACATCCCTCAACTTTCTATTGCACAACAGTTTGTATCTGGTGATCTATCTGCATCTGTGTGGGACAGGACTTTTCTATTGTTTTCTAAGTGAATATTTTGGCATTGATACACATATATATAGGGCATGCATTCCACCGCTGCCACCAAGCTGTCTGGAATGCACTCCCAGCGTCCGTGACTGGTTGTTTACTGTTTAGGGTTACACAAGATTCCAGTGCTCAATCTTTTTCGTACCTATCACACAGGTTATAGATTTGCGGAATTGCCCTCAAACAGCGAACAGCGCTCACACACCCGCACACACTCAGTTTTGCCACTACCGGTTGAATAATGGCAATGAGATCCCAATATACTGCCCCAGTATATGAAATGAGTGAAAAAGTAAATGAAATGAGTTAATAAGATTGCTGTGACCCATAAAAAAAAACCCAGGTGGAGCTGAGTTTCAATAACATGCAGGTGGGGAGTGAAAAAGCTGGATTTTAGATTAAGAGCAAATTCGCTTTAACCTTTAGCGTGACATGGAAGGCGAGGGAGCGCTATTAGCCTGTTTAACTAGGGCAGCCTGAACCCTTAATCAGGCCTTGATTGGTCAGCTGTCCCAGTGACAGTTTGATAAATTGCCCGATAGAAGATTTTCTATTGTTGTAATAAGCAGCAATAGAAAATCTTCTTAACAGGCCTTCTTGATAAATAGACCCCTAAAGAACTAGCAGTGAAAATAATTTAAAATGACACTATCCCAAATTGACAGGTAGTGCAAATTTAGTACAGGCTGGAAAATAAAAGACACATCTAGAGGTACCAAGTTCTATGTATAATACTTGTTTTTTTTTATAGAATTACATTTGACACAACATTCTTCCTGCAACAGTTTCAGAGGAGTGAAAAACACAAAGTACCAGCTAAAACTTCAATATGCTTTTGCATAAAGCTTCAATGTGACACTTGCCAACGAATGTTATCTTATCCTCCAAAAAAAGCTAATGGCCCTTTATTGTACAGAGAGTAACCAGTATGTCTATTATCAATTGCAAATAGGTATAAAATGTTAATTCACCCATGGACAGACATGAATATCTCTTAGCAGTGTCGGACTGGGGCATGAAGGGCCCACCGGGGGACTGCAACGCTAGGGGCCCACCAGTGGGGGTGTGGCCGGCCATCATAGAGGCGGGACCAGACACTAGAGGGGGAGTGGTCAGCTCATAAAGGACAGCTAGTACCATAGTGTAGTATATAAAGAATGCAGTGTGTATATAGAGTACACATTCTTGACCTGCCCCTTAGATTGGGTAGAACAGTCACCAAAAATTGGGATTGTTCCAGTAAATCAGGCTTGGCTAACCTGTGGCACTCCAGGTGTTGTGAAACTACAAGCCCCAGCATGATTTGCCAATATATAGCAGCTTATTGCTGGAAGGGTATGCTGGAACTTGTAGTTTCACAACACTTGGAGTGCCACAGGTTAGCTAAGCTTGCACTAGACTCAGAACATTTGACAGACTGTCCTACCTGTTGTTGTCACTTTTACCACCTGTGGCTGCTGGTTTCTTTAGTTGCGGCTTGTCTGTATCCTGGAATGTTGAGGGTCCTATTTGGAAAAAATAATGGATACATTTAGAAAACACCAACCATCCCCGCTATTAAATCAACAGCACCCACATTTAATAAATAGGCCTCTCTCCAGCCCCAACATTAAAGTAATAGTACTCACATTTGATAAATAGATCTATTTCCCTCCAACCGACCCCAACATTAAATTCATACTATTCCCATTTAATAAATAAACCTATTACCCTCCCTCCAAACAGCCCCAGCAAGAAATTAATAGCATTTACATTTAATACATCCATTTCCCACATTAAATATTAATATTCACATTTAATAGATAGCCCTCCTCCCCACAATCAGCCCTACATTCAATTCTAGACACAAACCACCCCAGCATTAAATTAAAAGTCCCATCACCCCCTCCCTATAGTGTTCTCTGTACAGCCCCCCTCCCCATAGTTTAGCAAAGGCAGCCCCCCCCTCACTATAGTTTAGTATAGATAGGCAGCCCCCCTATGCCACATAGTGGTGCCCCCAAAACAATATTATGCCACACAGTAGTGCCCCAAACAATGTTACTCCACACAGTAGTGCCCCCAAACAATGTTATGCCACACAGTAGTACCCGAAATTCACATATGCCACGTAATACTGTCCCCAATTCATATTATGCCCACAATAGTGTCCCCAATTCAAATTATACCCTCAATAGTGCCCCCCAATTCACATATGCCATGGAATAGTGCTCTCTCAATCCGCGCACACATATACATATATATATATATATATATATATATATATATATATATTCTCTGCAGTAAGCCTCTGCTTACCCAGTAGCTAGAGAACAGATGGAGGATATATATATATATATATATATATATATATATATATATATATGATAATTCTGTGTCAAGTGAAAGTCCTGGAATTTGGAGGAAATTGAAAGACATATCCAATAATATTAAATAAAAATAAGAAAATCTACTTACCCATGTTTTGATTGATGCAGCCTCTGCTCCTTAGTCCTTCAGCGGTGGCGGGAGCATAAGACAGTCAGCTGACAGGAGGGGGAGGAGGGGGCAGGTCACATGATCGCAGCTGCGATCGCATTTGAAAGATGACTGCAGCCAGTCATCTGTAGCAGCAGGGACGCCGATCACCAGGTGAGCTGACCCCTCCCCCCCTCCCCCCTTTGATCCAGAACGTGGCTGCCGGCTGGATGACAGCATACGTATGTTCAGCAGCCATTCATTAATGCCTGGTTTAAGTTAAATATTCTACGAGTATTCCCTTTATTATTCTGCTCACGCTCAGACAGTTTGTGTGTAACACACTTACTGAAAAGAAGTCTGATGTGCGTAGGGGGACCTGTTCCCTGTGGTCAAACCTTATCTGGAAATATCTGACAAGAATCCCTGGACCTGGTCTCCCAGCAGGCACACGCTCCTCTGTCTAACACGCTGGCAGGATCTGGGCACACGTACTGCGTGTAACACAGGTGATATCAGGATGGTGATTGGGGAACTCTCCACACCAGGCCGGCAGTGAGAATGATTACAAAGGTTTATAACAAGCAGACGATATGAACTCTGTACACACAGCAGCAGGGACGCCGGGGAGGGCAGCAGGGATACCGAACATGTGAGCTGAATGGGCTCCGCCCACTTTTAGAAGGGGGTGTGGCCGTAAGGCAGAGGGGCCTACCGGTGATTTTTCCGGTAGTCCTGTGGGCCAGTCCGACACTGTCTCTTAGATATTAGCCAAAAAAAACTGACTGACTTTATGAAAGATCCATACTGAATCCATACATAAATGTTACAAATCCATAAAATAAAAATCCATATTGCAAAAAAAGGAACAATACTATAATATTAAAATTCAGTAATGAAGAGGTGAAATTTTAGAATCTGCTCAATCTTTCACGGAGCCATGGAAGTGTTTCAACCATTGAGAAGTAAGAATTGCCAAAACTTTTATTTGACAGTGTATCATAGATACCTGGATCAGTATATTGGATACAGACATAGAAGGAATACTGTTGCAGGAAAAAGCTTAATCACTATATGGTTAAACAAAAAAAACCTCAATACTTCATTTTGGAATTTCTAAAATGTGCTATAACTACTGCTTTAGCATAATGTATTTTTCATAAGGGGTCACTGATTTGTAGAGTATGAGTTTTTTATTACATTAGCTAACACAAGTTCATTAGTAAAATTCACAATTTCACTTTTTCTGTGATATTTTCATCTCACTGAGATATGTATCAATGTACTCAATACGATTATCTAATTTGAATACTTTACCTTTATTAGCCATTGAGATATTGTTGTAATTGTCTGCAAGCTGCCTGAAGATTTGTACATACACTTGGCAAGCCATCCACTGCAAAACTGAACTTTCTTTCCCTCAAATTAGCACTTTTAAATAGGTTCTAAGTCTATTTCACAACATTTTATGCATTGGTGTAAAGGTGTCAGGCTTCATTACTCTGGTGAGCAAACTATGCAGGAATAGGGAAAAAAACTAGGCACTGGAGATGTATGGAAATTCTCCTATGAATATGAAATAGGTGATTTTTCCCATTTTACAGCTGATGAATATTTCATGATTTAAAAAAAAAAAAAAGTAGCTAATAGTTGCCCAAAAATTGCTCAGGGACATTTTGTTTCTCCATATGTGTATTGGAGACTTCAGGAACAGCTGTTCTAAAGCATCGAACAGCCTGTGATGTACATTTTAGTGAGATTTCTTTATTGTTGCAATCATTGTTTAAATATTCTATTATATTTTATTAACGGGTAACCAAATACATATTATAATTGTTTGAGCATTAACAAAGCCATTGTTTTAAAAGTCAGACTTATGCTTTCTAACAGTGCAGATATATTCAGGTTCTATCAAAACGATATATATTCCAATGACATAGTCTGTAACCACGGAATGAGTTAAGATTTCTGTATCTGGAGATACGGCATTGGTATGTGTAAAACCAAGCACCCATAGCTAGTAAGCAAATATATCTCTCTTTTTTCACTGCTACATGAAGACATAGAAGAATATAAATCAATTGCTCTGAAATGTCTAAAGTGTCTTAGTGCAGTTCAATTTTATTTTATATTATTATGTAAGGTTTTGATATTCTAGTGGTTTGCTTGGGAATATTGTAGCTCTTTAAAAAAAAAAAGCTTTCTTGTATACAAACATCTTTACAGACACTTTCTAATATTTAAGTAGTATTGCTATCATTTCAAATTATCAAGCCATATACTGTATATGTTAAGCTATTTGTGATAATGTACCTACTACTGAAATGATAAGATTATAATGCACCAATTATGCTAATGTATGAACTACTTCAATTCATAATTGTGTGAGTTCTGATGTTACTGCTTATAATTGGTGATTTCTGATGCCATTACTTCAGTGTTCATTAGGATACCTTATGTATTATTAGAAATAGCAGACCCCATAGTCTGAATTAATATGGATATTAGAAACCAACTCAGTTTATGTGACCTGTAAAAGAAGAACACAGCTTGCATCCTCATCCCTTTATTTGGTCATGAAACGCTTTAGTAACTTCTAAAGTACTTATAGTTTACGGTGGGGAATATATTATCCCATTTATTAAGTTTTTTTGAAATTTAATTATTAATTAAATTGTATACATTAATTATTGTATACAGTATGCAATTGATATTGAAAAAGGGCAAAAAAAATTAAATTTCAATACGTGAATCAATATATTTTACAGATTTGCATCTGTAAAATAGTGAAATAGGAATAGGTGCCATCTTGTGCAGTAACTGAATCCAATCCAACACTTAATAACTAAAGTGCATAAGTGACAGTGTACCATGTGAAATAACAGAGTCATCCACACTTCTCCTTGATTGCAGTCGTTCCTTAGAATAGGGTAATAGTACCAAACAGAACAACAACCATAGTGTAGTACATTAGTTTGCCTTTAATAAACATCAGCAAAACAGTAATTCACATACATTCCCAAATCTAGGGGGCATATTCAATTAGGTTTTCGGTCCGTGGTAACGCGCAGTATTGCCGGTAATACGTTACCGCAATAACGCAGATTTTTCTATGCAACCCTATGGGGTGCGCACGAACATCCACGTTATTCCGGTAACGTGGATTGACTTTGCGGCCCGTTCCGGCAAGTTCCCGCAAACCGGATACCTATTTGAATATGCCCCTAGGAGTCTGTGAGTAGTCTGTGAGTGACAGCCATACTTATCACCCCTGCAGAGAGCTTTTGAATGAGAGATAAAGATTTGTAGGAGACAACTAAGAAAATAAGATATATGCTTAAAAAGTACATATAAATTTACACACATTTTAATTGAGACATTAGATCTTAAGATTGTAGAAACTAACAAGTTCTGCAATATATGTGTTTTTAAATATTTATAGAAATAGAGGCCGCCATTTTCAGACATTATCTTCTGATTTCTGGGAATATATTTACTAAACTGCAGGTTTGAAAAAGTGGAGATGTTGCCTATAGCAACCAATAAGATTCTAGCTGTCATTTTGTAGAATGTACTAAATAAATGATACCTAAAATCGGATTGGTTGCTATAGGCAACATCTCCAATTTTTCGAACCCATAGTTTAGTAAATGTACTCCCTGGACTCTAAATAACACTGGATTACATAGAAGCCCTGGAAATCCACATTGGATTTTAACACCCTGAGTACTCCGTTACAATAGTTAAACTGTTTCTATACATCTGTGAATGCATGTGCGAATGTTTATTATGTTTATTAAAGGTGACCTAATTTCACTTTTTTTCAGATTGTTAACCATACTTGCCTACTTTCAGTAGCCCACTTCCGGGAGAGAGGCGTGACTAGGGGATGGAAGGGGGCGGGCGCCTTGAATCGTGTCATTTTGGCCCCGCCCACACGAGTAAAATGATGTTTTGTCACGGGGGCGGGGCCAAAAGGATTATCGGTGAATAGCGTCATTTTGCCAGAGGAATTGCAGGATGTGGGAGAAATGCCAGCTCTCCCGGGAGTCCGGGAGATGGACCCCGAATTTCGGGAGTCTCCCGGACTTTCCAGGAGAGTTGGCAAGTATGTTGTTAATCCCTGGTTCGCAACAGGAACATCAGAAGACAGCTACCACCCTACTATATTAAAATAGTGTGTTCTATTCACATTTAAAACACATATGGATTTATGTACACAGGTTTTTAGATTTAGCACCACTATCACTTCTTTTTGAGTAAATTTACATTTGTGTATAATATTTTTTCCAGTATCTTTATTGCCTAACATTTTTCTTTTTTATATTGTGGCTGCAAACATCTCTGCTGTATATGTCACATTGACACAAGCTAAATAAATAACACATAAGAATTTTAAATGAAATCTTGGTGTTATGTTTGTTACTAAGGTAGTATTATGTTGCTAAGTATTATGGAATGTGATTCCTCACCATCACTTTGCTTGCAGCCTGTGTATCAGTGTGCTTTAAAG
Organism: Mixophyes fleayi; assembly: GCF_038048845.1. Taxonomy (NCBI): domain Eukaryota; kingdom Metazoa; phylum Chordata; class Amphibia; order Anura; family Limnodynastidae; genus Mixophyes; species Mixophyes fleayi. The sequence goes on from NC_134406.1 coordinate 161,010,479, forward strand.
CACTTGTGGTATTAGGTTACTATGGTAGCACAGCACATGCCCCCAGGCAGCAAGGTAATCCTTCTAGGTTTCTGTTTGTAAAACTGTCAGGCGGACTTTTAATTGCTTCATCTAACTAGGTGCTCTTATTAACAGGTTAGTGAACAACTACATAAACATTTTATAAACATATAGGTGAATAATAGGAAGTGTTGTGGGTGTAAGAAATGAAGAACAATATTTACAAATAAACACCTTTCTGTGTTGATAATTATACAGAGATGAAAAGTGTACAACAAAGTAAAACTTTTGCTACCAGTGAGAAACATATGAAGAAAAGATCTTACAATGTGCCTGACAGAGCCTGATTTAGACCTCATGGGGCCCTAGGCAAGATACTGGTTTGGGGCCCCCTCCCTGAAAAAATCCATAGCACTATAGATTTTAGCATAACATATACCCCTATTCAGGGGCTGGCTGGCAGACTTTAGCCCAGGGGGGCAAGCACTTAGCACTGGTCCATAAGTAGCAGCCCATTTTTAAAGGTTGGTCTCCCCGCCGGCCCTGGGAGGGCCCTTTGGGGACCGCTGGGCCCTAGGCAATTGCCTAGGTTGCCTAGTGGTAAATCCGGCCCTGCCTGATATGCAAAATATACAGTGCATCCAAATGAAGCATTATGGTGCAATAAACATTTTGCTTTGCTATGCAAAATCAGATTATTACACAATAAAGGTGCTAAGATGCAGGTTATAACTTATATGCTTCACTTCTATAGAAAAAGAATTTTGCACTGATATCAAACTATTTAAAGGGACAATAATGCAAAAAAATATAATGATATATATTCAATTTTGTGCGCTCTGTGAAAATTCTTATGACAACAGTTCTTTCTATAAATATGAAGACTGCCACTGAAGATCATTATACTACATCATCATCATCATTTATTTATATAGCGCCTCTAATTCCGCAGCGCTGTACAGAGAACTCACTCACATCAGTCCCTGCCCCCAGTCTACTACATTAGATTGTGCACACTTGAAAGAGTGTATAATATTTATAGTAACTGAACTAAAATGACATAAATGAGATATTTTATAACTTAGGTTGGATGATTTGTTTAAAAACTTCAAGTACACTTTATAGCAGTATATAGTTTAATTGATTTCAACAATTCAATCTTTAAAATACATAATACCATCTGGATATCTTTCACTAGGCTGCAGTATAAATAAATATTTCATTAACTGCTACAACTGGTATTTCTTGGGAACATACAAAAATGTCCTTATAGTGATCTGAGCAGACCTGCTTTAAAGGACTCTCCCAGCCAGTGATATTTTGCAATAGAAATTTGGGTGGTACATTATGTCTTGGTGTTAGAGGCATGTAACTGGTTAGTCAAGAAGTTGGCCAATTAGGTGCCTTTATATTTATCAACAATCAATCCTACCACAGTTCCACAGCCATTATTAGGATTGGTTGGAGACCCCTTTAAAATCTAAGTATAAATTGTTTATATTAAAAGTAACTTAGCATATAACAGGACTATAATTTCAGCAATAGATGGTCAAATCATAGGAAAGAGGTAAAAACAGTGCAGTTATATTTATATTTATATTTATATTTTCTAATAATCTAAGCAAACATTGCCCATCAACGTTAATCCACCCCAACCAAGAAAAGTGTATTGCGCTAAGATACTGTTTAGTCTGGCTGTATGCACCAGATCTACCAAGTGTACCGGAATGAAAATCTTGCAGCATGTTAGAAGATGCTTAGAATTCTGGTGTCTTTGGCTAAAGACCCCCCATCAGTTGGATTTGTGTGTTTCCTTAGGCTAGGTACACACTGGAGCTTTTTTGTGCAATCATCAGGCCAATCACCAAACGTATGACTGTTCGGTCAGAAGTCGGGTTAGTGTGTATAATGACACGATGGTCGAAAGTCGTCCCATAGTGCCGATTGTATGCTCATTTGGTTGGTCGTACTGTTTAATATTCTCCTCCCAATCACCTAACGATCATGTAGTGTGTCTAAATGTCCAATCGATCCAGGAGCAACTGTTGATAGTTCTTCGGACTCCCACTTCTTTGGGGGGGCATGTGTATGTAAATTTATAATGTCTATACATGTCCCACATGATGCAGTGTCCACATGTCACTCAATTGGAAATTAGTTGCTTCTAGCGGAAAGAGAAGTTGCATGTTGTTTTTCACCAAAATCCATGTTAGTAAAAAAAATTGTTCATGTGCGGTTGCGAACGAACGTACACTGTACACAAGTATATGTTAACAAATGAATAAAGAAAACGTGTTCCATTCTCTTTCTATGAGGTTTTGGGTGGTAACTACTGAACATGCGCTGCGCTTAATTTAAATTTCTTGGGGACATTATTACATGGACCTCATATGTCGTTTTAGTGTTTACGAAATTCGAATCTTTGCTCACGACAATATGGCTGTGCAAAGTCGCTGCCCGGATGGTCGGTCTTTTGTTAATCATCTAAAACGTGATTAGAGTGTATGCATTAATCGTCTGAGCCATCGGACCTTCGGTCAAAGGTAAAGTTGTTGTAGATAACACGTCAATCGGAAAATTCTTCAGTGTGTACCTGGCCTTACTTGGTTTAGAACACAGATATAATCAAAACCACACTACAAATAAGCACTAAACCTGAACTACAATTAACATAACATAAAAGGGTAAACAATAACATTCACAAATATATGACAGAACTCGAGATGTTGAACATTGTATTTATACTTGCTGAGCAGCTGACTGCTGGTTTCTGTTATCAGCAACACTGTCTGTGTCCATCAGTGAAACTAAGCTGCCCACTCATAAAGCAATTTCAATAGCAAAATAAGCGGATCCCTTTGGAGTTTAATAAAATGTTGAACAAGGAATTGGGGGAGCATTTATTTTTATTAAATTACTTTTTCTATGATGTTTGCAATTTTTTAGTACTTTATTTTGTGGAAACCTACAGGACCCAGTATGCTCTTGTAAAATGAGAAGCTGGTTCTTGTAGTTCTACAAACGGCAGCATACCCATGCAGTTTATGTCTGCCAGGGTTTGGTGGGAAGAGTAGTGACACATAGGAAAATTATATATTTTTCACTCAAAACATGTTTACTGCAACACTCAGGGCCACCTTCAGAAATTATGTGGCCCAGTACGGGCCCCCCTCATGATGAGCGCCCCCCCCCCCCCCCCCCGCAACACATACTTACCTGGGGGCCCACTGTCTTGCAGTCCGCTCTCCGCTACTCTGTCTCCAGCCTGGAGACAGCCAGGCACCAGGATGCGATCGTAGGGGTGGAGGAATCATTCCCCCTGCGATCATGTGATCTGTCACAGGCAGGGGGAATGATATCAGGTATAAGCACTAGTGTTTAGTAGATCACCTTTTGGAGGGAGGGCACTATTTATTTGATTCTTCTTTTTACAGTACAAATGTCCGTGCTGATGATGATCACAATTCTTTGCACCTTTCTACAGATGTGCCCACCTCCTATGCTTGCCGGCCCTTTCCCTCCCCCATTCTGCCTAGCTAAGTGTAAAGAGTTGTAAACTTAAGTCAAATTGTCACATGGAAGTATGCATCTTAGGTGTGCGTACAGTACAGAAATGCATATTTTGTGCACCAAAAAGGACTTGCATTAAATTGTAAATTTTTATATTTACAGCTTTGCACTGAAGCCATGTTTTATTAACTATAAAAAGAGACACTGCACATGCTCAGAAACTAACCATACAACAGAGAATAGCAACATCTAATTAATCTTAAAGCTCAAAGGACCCTTATTACGGCCTATGATTTCATGGGCGGAATTGGGAGGGGAATGGGCGTATGTATGTAGTCAATGTACAGTAAGGGTGAGCCAAGTTCGAGCGCACACAACAGCGTCCAATTCAAGCTTTGGGCATCTATAAGGCATTCGTGCCAACTTTTAAGACTTCTCCCTCCCCCGGGCGAGAAATCATGTGATATAGGGTAGAAGGAGAGCGTGGTGTCACGTCACCATAGCCCCGCCCTCACTATAAAAAGCACAGCATTGATTGGAGGGTGCTTAATGACACGATTAAGCCCCGACCCCTCCATTCAATGCAGTGAATTTCGGCAAATGAAGGAGTACGTGAGGACTCCACGAAATTCAGGAGACTCCCGGGAATTCCGGGAGAGTAGCCAAGGATGCTCTAAGGTATGCATTTTTTCAGTCGGATCACTTGCACCAGCTACAGGTCTGGTGTAAGTTCTGATTAATAGTGATGACAGTTGTGTATGCATGCTAGAAGATGTGTGTGCAATCAGAAGCAGTCTTAAATATATATTTTATGAACAGTAGACATTAATAACATCCTAATAAATGTATTTTATGGGGGGGAGGGATTATAGAAAAATGCTTTGCTTTTTTTTACAATATATTTTGACATTAATGACATTATTATATTATTAACAGGTGATATTAATTGAATCTTTTTCCTGTGCGTTCTTTTGGATCGTTATATACATATGTATTGAATACATCCTGCAGTTTATTGTTTGTTACAGCAGAGCACACCTAGACCTGTATTCAACAGACGTACCTTTACATCTGCTCCTTGTTGCTTATGGACGCATGTATTCCTGATTTATTTGCTCTTTTTTTTTTTCAAAAAAAACATACAACACGTTTGTTTCGCGTGCTTTAATGAATCAGACCCTCTGGGCCTGAGCCATTAAGGAAAGTAAGGCTAAAAAAGGAGTGAATGTTCTCTGGGACAAACCATGTTATGATGCAAGGGGTGCAAATTAGTTTATTATTTTGCACATATAATACTGGCTGTTTTTTCATCTAGCACACAAATACTTAATAGCTTTATTTGTTCACTGAAATTTAAAGTTGATCTAGGGCATGCCCTACCCCAACTATAAATCTGTCCCCACATTTTACATTTACTTCCCCCTCCAATGCAACATGATTTTGCCCAGATACAGAGTTACTCCTTTTTTATGCTATACTCTCCTTAATGACTCAGGCCCTCTGTGTGCAGTGAGAAATGTGAAAATATAAAATTTGGGAGATAGCTAGACTAACCCATTTAATAAATGGCATCCAAATAGTAAAAGGGGGAATACTGAATTTGGCAGAAACCCATGTACTGACAGAAAACATCCAATGGAAAACAGTGTTTTCCTCACATACAAAAGATCAAATAGCTATGAAGACATTGCATGCAGTTTCAAATGTGGCCAAGAAGGCAAGGCAGCCTAAACTGTAAGCTTAAATCTATATGTGTCCTTCATAGAATACTTTTCATTTAGACATTTGTGGTGGTTTGTTTTGGATGGTCTGCTCCTGTGAGCTGATGATAATTTAAGGGCCTGATGTGACAAAGTATTATCAATGAATAACATTGGAAAATAGTTACACTGACAGGGCCAAGCAGAATTATGATATACATCACTTTAAATGCCACTGATGTAAATGTAATTCTATTCCCCCATTATTTATGATACTATTTATGATATCATAACACAGAATGTAATATTCAGTTGAAATGAAATACAAATGCAAAACTGAACTTACTGTGAAAATAATATTTTCTCTTTGGGGTTGATTCACAAAGGGAATAAGGTTTCCGCCAACTTGGTACATATGTGTTTGCATCAACAGTCAATCAGATTAGAAAAATAAGTAAACAAATAAGCTATTTCAATGGTTCTCTAACATAGTAATCAGCACCTTATTTCCAGCCTAGAATATGTATATAATTTTAGTTTAATTTATTATTGTTAGCTAATGTTGCACTATCACCTTGTAAAAGGTGGAGTGCAGAGGAAGTGCCCCAGGTACTATTACATGCTCTGTCAACTTTATAATGCAGGTCTGGCAAATTTATTTTGGTAAGCATCTTTAAATGAGGGCGGGAGTATGTGTGCAGGAGGACCAATGAGAAGCCTCTCTGCTGCTTCTGCATGGTTTTTCCATTCACAACCACCCCCCACCTGTTATTGTTTGGGATTGCAAGAGAAGTAGAGGATCCCTGAGAAAAACGCCCAAAAGGGAGCTAGGGCGTAGGCTGGGTGTCGTTGGAGACCCTTGCACTAGCACATTTTATACAGTTTACTAGGTGGTAGCGCAGCTTTAAGTTATATCAAAGATAATGGGGGAAAATTTTAAAAAAATGTTGTCTCCTAATATTGTGCACATTAAATATAACACATTAAATTAAGTAGTTAAAACAAATTAGAAGCTTTTTATAAGTGTCAACGGCTTTTATTAACAATTACTTTAAGTTTCTGCAAAGAGTCAATATTTGCAGTGTTGACCCTTCTTGTTGAAGACCTCTGCAATTTGCCCTGGCATGCTGTCAATCAACTTCTGGACCACATACTGACTGATAGCCGCCCATTCTTGCCTAGTCAATGCATAGAGTTTGTCAGAAGTTGTGGATTTTTGCTTGTCTACCCGCCTCTTGAGGATTGACCACAAGTTCTCAATGGGATTAAGGTCTGGGGAGTTTCCTAGCCATGGACCCAAAATTTCCATGTTTTGATCTCCGAACCACTTAGTTATAACTTTTGCTTTATGGCAAGGTGTTCCATCATGCTGGAAAAGGCATTGTTCGTCACCAAACTGTTCTTGGATGATTGAAATTGCTCTTGGAGGATGTTTTGGATGTTTTGGTACCATTCTTTATTCATGCTGTGTTCTTAGGCAAAATTGTAAGTGAGCCCACTCCCTTGGCTGAGAAGCAACCCCACACATGAATGGTTTCAGGATGCTTTATTGTTGGCAGGACTGATGGAAGCACTCACCTTTCCTTCTTTGGACTAGCGTTTTTCAAGATGCCCCATACAATCTGAAAGGGGATTCATCAGAGAAAATGACTTTACCCCAGTCCTCAACAGTCCAATCCATTTACCTTTTGCAGAATATCAGTCTGTCCCTGTTTTTTCTGGAGAGAAGTGACTTCTTTGCTGGCCTTCTTGACACCAGGCCATCCTCCAAAAGTCTTCTCCTCACTGTGCAGATGCACCTACACCAGTTTCCTGCCATTCCTGAGCAAGCTCTGCATTTGTGGTGTCCCGATCCCGCAGCTGAATCAATTTTAGGAGATGGTCCTGGTGCTTGCTGGATTTTCTTGGGCACCCTGAAGCCTTCTTCACAACTATTGAACCTCTCTCCTTGAAGTTCTTGATGATCCGATAAATGGTTGATTTTGGTGCAATCTTACTAGCAGCAATATCCTTACCTGTGAAGCCCTTTTTGTGCAAATTAATGATGACTGCACGTGTTTCTTTGCAGGTAACCATTGGTAACAGAGGAAGAACAATGATTTCAAGCTCCACCCTCCTTTTAAAGCTTCCAGTCTGTTATTCTAAATCAGCATGACAGAGTGATCTCCAGCCATGTCCTCGTCAACACTCTCACCTGTGTTAACGAGAGAATCACTGATCTAATGTCAGCTGGTCCTTTTGTGGCAGGGCTGAAATGCAGTGGAAATGTTGTTTTGGGGATAAAGTTCATCATTGTCATGGCAAAGAGGGGCTTTGAAATTAATTGCTATTCATCTGATCACTCTTCATGATATTCTGAAGTATATGCAAATTGGCATCATAAAAGCTGAGGCAGCAGACTTTGTGAATAATAATATTTGTGTCAGTCTCAAAACATTTGGCCATGACTGTATTATAAAAGTAGGGACTTCTGAGTAAATTGATACCACATATGTTCAGGTTTTGCAACATTTACCCCAGCCTTCCAAACCCCCAAAACACAATAGAACTTACATGTGAAATATTCAAAACAAAAAGATTCAGAAGGAAAATAACCTTAAATTAAATTAGATTGGTTGCTGTGGGCAACACCTTCACTTCTCATTTCTAAAAGGTTTGATAATTCTACCCACAAATATAATAGCAAAGAAGAGTTTAGTGGGAAAATAAAGCACCTCAATTCTAACCGGTGAATAGTACAGTAACCTTATAACATGCCAGAGCATTGATATTAGTGTTGCACATAAAATGTCACATGCACTGTTTATAGTATAGTATATAATATAGTAACATAATAGAGCATCATGAGACAGAGAAATAGTTTAAGTAAAAAAAAGGTCTGGACATGTATCACAGGACAATATCTAGAGGTAGGAAACACCAGCAGATTGTATGGTATTGAAGAGCACAGCATGTAATAACAGAACAGCAGATGGCATCACAAAGCAAGACAGATTGCCAGAACAGGGCAACAGAAGGAAAACTTAGCTCACTTCACTAGACATCATCCACCTATTTACCTGTACTGGGCTTCATGTTTCCCTGAAGGCTTTTCCGCACTGCTGTAAGCAATGTGTATCAGCAGCTACATTAAGCATTGCATTGTTCTAGCGACCCACAAACCTTCTTATACTGCACTTACACTGATGATCCTGGAGTTTTTCTCTAATATTTTAGAGGAACCATAGTATCATTTTTGATTTACAGTTATAATATTGTCTAAAACTAGTTGAAATTGAGATGCCAGAATAGGTGGGAGAAACTGGTTCACAAACCTTGCAGAGTAGAAAAGAGATAAAAAGAAAAGGTCACTGTAGCAACAAAAGGCACGGTTTTAAACAGGAAAGGCATGTAACTTGAAACAGAGCTACATAACTGAGAACCTGCCAACATTCACAACCTAAGTCTACACATTTGTAACGTTTATTTTATCTGTGCTCACCTCTAAACTTTAAAAATTTCTGGAAACACAAATCAAGAAAGCTTATCAATTTGCTAGGTATTCTGTCCTTATTTTGTTTACTTAAGTAGCTAAATACACTGCTCTTCACTGTCCTTCATCTAACTAACACCTCTCATCCCCTATTCAACATCCTTTACCATAATGTGCTATTTAAAGCACTATATATCTGTATTTACATTCAGCCTTGATAACCTTCAACTAATGTGAGAATACCTTTTTGGATCACTGTGTAGAACAAGACCTTGGGGCCTTTTATACATAACTCTGCATCGACTTGGAATGCATAAGCTTTGTAACTAATCAGCCAGATGATTTGTTTACTTGTAGCACAGTACTGTGAAATAGGACACTTTATGTAATTTTGTATTATGCTCATCAGACATAGAATGCAAAATAATGGTGAGCAACTATATAATTATTCAAGGACATCATATGTGGCCCTAAGGGGTTCCAAACATTATGTTGGCAGTGATAAATCTCATAATCCAAATTTATGCTCCCACAACTTATTCTGCTAATTGACATTTTAGCATTAAAATGATAGCCCAGGCAGAAAATTACCTGTTCTGGAAAACCTCATGAGGACTATATGTGGCCCATGCACTGTCCACCAAAGTCACTGATGGAAAAATTATTCTTATTTCAATAACAATATTTCGAATAACACAAACAAAGAATGTTGGTTATCAAATGGAATGTTAATGTCACTTATCTAATTAGCACTTATTTTGCCTATACAATTTTATGTTGGATGCTGTACGATAATCTAAAATGACCTAATCGTCTGGCATGTAGATGATAGCTAGAAATGGCTGCACTTTAGATTAGTATTGTGTCTACCTCCCACATAATCTTCATCTAGCAAATATAACATTTATAGATTGTGCAGTATTTGTGCTATGGTTTTGATCAAAAATCCTCATGTGTTTTGGTTTTGGAACTGGATTTCATTATGTAAAATTGGTAAAATCATGTAAATTTGATCTGTTTTTGTTCCTACTTTAGTATTTATATCATTAAAATTCCTTTACAATCATTTACAGTCTATTTTCTAATGACCACCCCACAAATGTCAATATTTTCACTAATATTGGCCAAAGGCTGCAGTGAGCTGGATTGCTAATAATAGTGACAGAGCAGCTGCACAAATACATGGCAGTTTAATAAAATATACACTCCTTATGAAACATAGGGAGTGTGTTTGCGTTCCCTATCACTGGCAATTTAATCTCCCCCATATTGTTGCTTTATGAATAAATTAGTTTGGTGTTGTGTAATTTTCTCTCATCATTATTGAATTTATGTTTAAGGGTTTTTGAGCATCTCTTAATTTGTATTGTGTATTTGTCTTTGTATCGGGTTGCAGAGCCCCTAGAGGCAGCCATTTTTCTTATACAGTTATAATTGTGTTTCATAATCTGACCATTTCCAAACATATAGATATCTGTGATTATTTGTATCACACATATTTTGCTTGTTATATAATTATATACTGCATGATCTGTACTGTGTACTGTGTTCACGGAGATGGAGATGCCTGGACGCCGGCAGGTGAGCTTAACCCAATATAGCTATATTGTGCACAAAATGTTCCTTTATGTTTATGCCGACACAGTGATTTTTAAATTTTGTTTGTTTCTGAGCATTGGACAACATTTTATTGCACAAATCAAATCATTGTCAGAAAATGTGTATGTGTATGTGGACTTTAATAAGCTTTCCTGATTTGTCTCTTCAGAACACTTAGGGGGAGATTCAATTAGCACGGTGTTCCTCAGAACATCTCGACCATGCCTTTTTAGCATTACTACGGTATATTAACCGTTAATTTTTCCTTGTACCTCTATGGGGCGTGAGGAAAAATCAACTGAGATTTCCTGTATAAATACAGCTAATTTGAATCTCCCCCTTAAAATCAACATGTGTGTATTACACTTTAAGGGGCATATTCAATTGTTTGAATTCCCCGCGGCGTTTTTACGGCAATAGTAAGCTGGATTTCAGCTAGCGGCTCCCTGAGCCGCGAGCTGCAATCCAGAGAGAAAACGACCGTAATAACGGTATTTATGCGCATTATTACTGTAATGACAGCAATAGTGCGCGTGCCGTGAGAATTTTGGCTATAATGCCAACAATTGAATATGCCCATAAGGGGCAGATCACGGTTACATTGAGCTGCGTGCATAAAGTGCCAATACGGCACTGAAACATTGCAGATTTTCTTTCCAACCCTATGGTGTGCAAAGGAAAATGTTGCGGTAACAGGAAGTGTGCAGCCAAACGTAACCACAATCTGCTGTCTTAATTGAATACACCCCTAAAGTTGTGTACACGTGATGCTGCTTCAGAATCTGTGCTTTTGTATGGCTGAGCTGCTTTCTGCTATTTATTGGACACAGCTAGATGTCATGTGAGACAGGGTTAATTGAACGTTATGGAGAAGTACACACAAAATGCAAGACAGCAGCAATAAATTACAAAGGAGCATTTTCTTGTTGTTAGCATCTGATTCTGCTACTGGGCACATCTCAACCTTAGCATTTCACGGATGCTGCAGCAGTGCCATGTATATACAACATCAATGTTGTATAAGTATTTCGCCTTGTAGCTCTGTTTCTTTGCTGAGACTTACATGCACACCAATTTGAGGGTGCAGTTTGCAATTTACCCCTCACTTAAAAGGTAAAAATACAAAGTTGATAAAATAGAAACACATTTTCAAACATTAAAACATCAAAATTGTATTATAAAGTTACTGTACTTTAAAACTATCTAAAATATGTACCATTTTCTTTCAGGAAAAGATTTCATTGTCGAATGAGTTTCTTAAAGTTATGTCATAAAGAAATGAAACAGTTTGGGTATTTTTTTTTTAAATCCTTTCTTATTATTTCATTGGTATAACATAGAACGTACAAGCTGAAATGTGTTTTATTTCTATTTTTTTATTTTTTTTGGGGGTGAGGAGGTGGGTGTTTTTTGGTAGCTTCCTTACTTATTTTGAATTTTAACCCTTATACATTTTGTACATACTTGCCTATTCTCCTGGAAATTCCGGGGGACTCCCGAATTTCGCAGAGTCCACGGAAGAGTAGGTGACCTCCCGCATCCTGACAGCATTCACTATAAAATGCCAAAATTCACAGCATTGAATATCAGGAGCGGGGCTTAATGATGTCATTAAACCCACCCCTGCTATTCAATGTCATGAATTTTGGCATTTTATAAGAGGGGGTGGGGCTATGACTTTGCCATGCCCCCTCCTACCCCCTGTCACATAACCTGTCCTCCGGGGCTTTCCCAGGGTACACATTTCAAAACTTAGCAAGTATGACTTTGTATGACATGACAGTATAAATATGGCTTGGATCATGTGTTTATAACATTTGACCTTTCCAAACTGCAGGCCCATGCTTTACCAATTAGAGTATCATAGCTTCACCTGACATATACTGCTGTTGCAAATATGTATATTTTTAAATAGAACTTTCCTGGTAACACAATGCAGAGGTACTCCAATGTAGATATATATGAGCTGTTTCTTTTAATAAAAGATATCAACTCCTTATTTATGTGATCATTTCACAAACGGTATTGAAATTTTTTCCTGAAAGAAAATGTTACGCATTTTATATAACTCATGTATCAACTGATACAGGTTTGGTGTGTTACAATGACCCACAGCATACTTGACAGCTAATTTCTAAAAGTAAAACTATAAATGACAGTATTGTTCTATTTTCAGATATGATAATTTAGTAGTTACCAAGTAGAGCATTTGTCCTTGATCTTTGAGTTATACATTGTTTGATTTATAAAAATAGGTTACCCATATGGAATTCTGGGTAAAACCACAGCAGAGAACTGTTTCTTAAAGCTTTTTTTTATCAGACAAGAAAAAAAAATCAAAATACCAGTACTAATTTATCTTTAAAATGTCTGTGTTTAATTGTATGTAGAACACAGATAGAGCATGCAGCAATTGAGAGATAACAATAATTTAGTTGAAAATAAATTGGTTATGCTGAAGCATTTGTAATAAGCATGATAGCCAATTAGAGAAATACCTGGAATAGCTCTCTAATTTACCAGCCTAGCCCACATCAGAGGCTTCAAAATCAATTTGAAGCAACCATACAATGCTGCTGAAAAAATAAGCAAGATCAGAACATCTACTAATGAGTCTCAAAAATAGATGTCACTGCACAAAAATATTCATTGTCTAGAAAAAAAAATAAACACTGTTCCTGCAGTCCAAAGGGTCATTTTAATTTGCATTTGATTGGACAAAAGTCTCCTATGTTCCCTCTCTCTTGTCATATTTCTTCCCCTTTTCCATCGTTATTGATCTCAATCCATTTTATCAAATTTACTCAGTGTTAAAAATATAAGCTTTGAATGTGAACCTTTTGTGCTGAAGCAGACTGTATCCAATTCAGTTATGATTTAATTTCACTGTTCCAGTTTTCAGTGCTCAGTTTTTCAGACGTCTGATTTTCAGGAACGTTTGATATATGATTTTGTTATGCTTGTGTTACAGAGCTTTGCATCACAAACCAGGTGGAATCTAAACAATACTATTTAGACATGTTTGAATTAGAAGATAGAAAAAATACAGTAAGTAGCCTACTTTGTGCCTGTTTATCTATATTTTGGGAAGGAAAAATAAAACATTATTTTAAAGTTTATATGCGCATGTAGTTTGTACATTGTTCAACTAAGGGGCCAATTTATTGTGGCAATAAAAAGTCCCTTATCACTGCAAGCTGATAAGATGAAGGTATGATCCAAGATGTAACTCCACATAGGCAGATAAAACGATTCCCACAGACTGTGTGTGCAGTAAACCCTTGACACGTTTCTCTGCTGGGGCTAGCGGTTTCTTCAGAAGGATGTTCGTTACTATGTCAGGACCGGCTATTTAAACATCCATTGTAGTATCCAAATATTCACTTATCTCACCTGTTCATGAGGAAACAAATCGGGCTGTTTGTCTAATTCCAAGCACAGTTATGGATACAAGTTAGACCAAATGTAGCAAAGAAAAGCGAACATATAAATACTGTTTTCTGTAACACTAAAAAAATATACATAATGATGGTGTGATGTTAAATACTTTTGTGTCAAAAAAGACAAAAGTATTATAGGAGTGGTAAGCCAATAAAGGTATCTCTCCTATAATACTTTGGTCTTTTTTGACACAAAAGTGTCTAACATCACATAGATTTTTCTGGCTAACACGGCACTGCAATAATAATAATAAACAAAACATTTTTTTTTGCTACACATTTTCATAATAATGGTAAAATGACGATAAAGATAAAATGATCTGACATATTACTTGCAAAGTGTTGTTAACCAAACTTATCAGGCAACTTGAACATGTAGTGAATATAGACTAAGAACAGCTTGACACTTACATTGTATCTGGGGTTTTTTCAACTAATAATTACACAATTGAACAATTGCATAAAACTTGGCAGCGATTATCTGAGGTTCTGGGAGCTAGAGGCCACATCAAATTAACACTTGGTGAGCCGCTACCACATGGATTGGCAGACATCATGATCTTAATTTTTATTGTTTTCCACCAATGATTTCAAATGAGACAATTGTATAAACCTTAAGCAGAGTTATCTAGAGTTCCAAGAGTTAGAGGCCACATTAGGTTAAAATTTGCAGAGCAACTCGTACACAGATCAGTACACATCAGAAAAGTGTTGATACCATTGAATACTGTCACGCCTTTATTCTGCCAATATCCAGGGCCATAAGGACCTGGAGCTGAAAAGTCTGAAGGGCTAATTGAGACAAGCGGCGTCCAACCGGAGTGGGTGTGGCCATGTAGTACATAGCTAGCGCCAACCTCCAACCACCAACACCACCCATCTTCCGTAACATGAAGTGCACAGCATTCACTGGTTAAGCTTTTAAGGAAATTTAAGAGTGAAAAATAATTCCCAACTGCCCCTCATGTTGGGTGGGACAATACATAATTTACAGTGAAAAAAAGCAAGCAAGCAAAATATAATATGAGGGTCTCTTTTCACCTTAACAGTTTGTGTAATGCCTCCTAAATTTACAATAAAACACTTGCAAACTTACTTTTACCAGATACCAATCAAACTTTCACAGAAAATCCTTTTGAATCAAATTATATTAGAAAATCAAGTGCAAACAAGGTATTTCAAATATCATAAACAACGCACAGAAATCAATGCTGAGAAGTGCTTAATAGGTGGATAATCAATGTCAAAAATCACTATAAATCATAGCAAAATACATATACAAAAGTCAAACTAGCAATAATTTTGATAGAAATATTTAATAACTCAGTATTAAACAAATTAATACAAAAATACTAAGACCATTCACTGGGACATATACTATATGAATCACAATTTGACTAGTATGACTTATTAAACGGAGATAAAAACAGAAATAAACTTAGAATGGCTAAAAATTAGGCTGCAAAATAGCAAAGTATACACACTCATATTTCAACAGAGTGATATTTGTTATATCCATTCAATAGCTATTTCGTAGTTGATAGCAGTTTCAGTATGTATGAATATCACATCTGGCAGTGGAGAAGTTTGTGACAAACTTAAATCTTATAGTGTCCTTATAAGAGAGCAAATGGCCAGACTGTAACAACATGTGGGAGTTGTTAATATAGACGTCTTAACAGCGGTATAAATGCCAATCTGTCCGGATGCTTCAGACAACCGTCAGGTAGATAGTGATTCCAAACAGATTCTTGGGTCAAAAGTTGTCTCTCCAATTACAACATAGATGGTATATCACAATCAGTGTTAGTGGTAAAAAATACTGCACTGAAATCGTTCATCCAAATATTTGAGTAATCGCCGGGCAATGAAAATAGCAGTCAGCCTGCATTCTGTGCCCAGATCACTTCTCAAAACGGCAGCACAAATACTGAAGATGGAACAGGATCAGCAGTAATAAATGAGAAGCTGCACTTGCACTTGTCCTCTGTTTGGTCAAAGGAAATGAAAGATATAAAAAGCAAATCCAAAACAGTGTGGTCCTATGAATGACTAACGATGTTTTGTCTGTAAGGTTTAGACTTTTTCAAAGACATAAATATAATCATAAATAATAATCAATAATTGTATTATCATAAATAGTAAGTATGGAGTTTCTTATCTAGAAAATGTTTATCTTGAAAACTATAAAAAACAGAAATGACAACTTAAATAATTGCTGGTGTTAGGTGATAATGTGATACACACAAACTTGATCACTAGACGCCTATAGAATCTATTCCATTTAATGAAGAAGGAAAGCAAATGGGTAATTATAAATGTAGTTTAATAGATCCTACACTTGGTTCTGCAAATATAATAAAATCTCTTATGGAGATGTAGCGCCTGCGGGGAACAGGACAGACGCAACACAAAAGAACTTACCTTGTAAACGATGGTCACCTTCAGTCCGCCTCCGATATCCCAGCTGCGACCCGATCCCAGCAGATCCGCAGCCGCAACCCTTGTCACCTCCAACCACGTCCCTCTAAGAAAGAGACAGAGATTACGGCCGTGCCTGCCAGGTAAGGGCTGTCCGAGAATACGGCAATGAACAAGGACACTCTCAGTCCAAGCCCCCTTGCCGCCTCCTCACTTTGCTCTTGCCAAGGCACGGGGGGCTACAGGCACTTGAGACCAGGACTAGTCCCGCCTCAAGAACCTCGCACACCACCCGGTGAGGGCCTAACCAAAAGGGGGAATCGAGCGTGATACTCACCGAGACACTCCCACTTCCGATCCGGTTCTCCTGCACCTCCCCGACACCTGCGGATGACAAGAAACACACAGCCTCCCTCTGCACTCTCAGTGAGACTAAGATGGGCACCCACAAAACTAAACTGACTACAACAGCGACCCGACCCTAACAAAGCTCTAATGGTCGGCAACGCAACTAAGTCAAACAACTATGACTAACTAGGTGTGGTGCACTAACGGAACTGCTCACTAACCACTACGGGGAACACCAGCCGGTGTTCACGGACTAAACCGGAGGGCGGTTCCTAACCCCCTCACCCAGGCCGTACCAAGAAGCTGCCTTCTTGCTATGGGGTCACCTACGGATCCTAAGGACCGGCTGCACCAGGCCCGACTGAGGCTCACTGGAACAGCACACTAACCTGCGTACAGACTGCCGCCCGGAACAGCCGATCGAAACTGAACCGCCCGACTGCCTGCACCCAGATATCGAACATGTATCCCACTCCGGAACCGCCAGGGGACCTGCACGGAACTGAGGACTGGGACACTCAACCAGAACCACGGGACGCCCCTGGAACTGCGTTGAGCTGTTCTGCACTGCCACTGACTCACTCAGTCACCCCCTCTGGAAACCAGTGTGACCCTAGGGACCTAAGGGACGGGAAAACTATGTGTGTTCTTCCCTGACTATGTGTAAGCTGGTAACTAGACTTGTCCCCACAGCACGGGTTAGTACAGGAAAACACAGGGAACAAGAGCCTACCTTTAATGGGGGCCTGACGTCTTGCCCCTGGACACAATTATGTAGCACACCCAAAGTTACAGTAATACAGACAATACTCGCCGCACAGACAGAATACAGTAATACAGTACTTTGTACGCTACTCACCAGAGCACACCGATGCTAGCCAACCAGCCGGTTGCTACAGCACCACCGGAGCCTCCGCTCTACTGTACCTCCTAACTCCGTGTGCTCACCTCACACAGGACCGCGCCTATACTCACAAGGCTCTAATGCCTCTACCACACCACCAGGGCCGTCTGCCCTTCACACCTTGTGACTCATGCACAGCAGCCTACAGAGCCTTGTACTCTGACTATGGGCCTCAGCCCGCTCTCTAACTCAGGGCTCTGAGCCCACTAACTAGGGCCTTGTGCCCTACAACCTAGGGGCACTAGCCCCTGCCTATATAGGCCTTGTGGCCTCCCTAGCTATCTGCTAAGGGCCTTGTGCCCTTCTCAGACTATGGGCTTTCAGCCCCCTAACCAGGCCCTGTGGCCTTCCTATGGCCTCTAGGCCACTACCTACCTAAGGGCCTTGTGCCCTTATACCTGGGGCCCTCACGCCCCCTACCTAGCTAACTAACAGGGCCTTGTGCCCTTTATCAATATGGCCTACTGGCCCACTACTTTATAGGGGCCTAGTGCCCAGTTCCCTGCGCCTTGTGCCCCTAATACATGTCCCACGGGCCTAGTGCCCAACCTAACATTGAGGCTACTTACCTGCTCCGCGCAGGATACTCAACTTGCCACGTCGTCTTCTGCCTTCTTTCTCCGGGTCTTCCAGACCCTCCAGCCGGCGGCGCCTCTTCTCCTCTTCGGCGCTGGGTCCGCTGCTGCTTCTGAGGCGGGGGCACTCTCAGCCCTTACAAGGGCTCCCCGCCGTTGATCTCTGCTCCAGCGGCTTCTTTTCTTCTTGCACTCCGGACATCCCACGACGTCCTTCTCTCTCCGCCGCTGACTCTCTTCTGGCAAAATGGCACCGCCCGGCGACTTATATAGTCGCCGGCGCGACGTCATCAGCCGGCGCGAGTGCCTATTGGCTCGCGTCGGCGCCAATATTTGAAACGGCCGGGCGCGAGCCGCGATTGGCTCGCGTATCCGTCCGCTGATTGGCCAGCTGAGGGAGTTGAGCCCTGATTGGCTCATCCTTCCTCCGCTGCCAGTACCTGAAAAGAAAAACAAATACTTACCGCCGTGGGAGCGCTGGACAGGTAAGTCACTTCTTTCTTCTTTCTTACTCCTGGGCACCATCAGGGAACTCTTCAGCTCCTCCAGGGGCGCGGCAGCATCGGGCATCTTCGCCCGCTTCTCGGACACCGGGGACATCCTTACAGAGAAATCCCCGTGCATTCTAAATGATAGATTCTGTACCTGTACATCTTGATGTAGAAACTCCTCCATTAGTTCATGCTACTAAATTCATGCAGCATACCCTTATCCTCACTGATCCCATCATCACTGCAATAGTTGCTGGTTCTATGTACTTCTTGTGATGGAAACACTCTCAAAATAGTCAAAAGCTCAAATACAACAACAAAAATTGTTACATTTGGCATCTTCAAATATTTCTTCCTCACTATATATTGCCACATATTATATAAATGTCACTATTTTGTATCATTACAAAATGACCCTTGATGAAAAAAATCATGTGTTCAGAATCCTATCTTTATGCGGCCCCCTCAAAAAAAGAAGTAAATATAGTGTTTTGTGTCTGGGACACTGTAAGACAACGTAACTTGGCTAAGGTCACAAAGAAACACTGATATGTGAACCATGTTTTTGGGCAACTCTTCATCATCATTTTGTTATCAGAGTTTTAAGCAATTGTACCATTAATTAGGGATTAAAAAATAGAGATGTGTGAGCAGGGCCGCCGAGAGGGGAAGGGACTGGGTACTAATTACCCGTGCATGTCAGGGGGCCCGGCCCGGGCCGTAGCACCGACAAATTTTTTTTTTCTTTTTTCAAAACTAATTTTTTCTTTCTTTTTTTTTCTTTTTTTTTTTTTTTCGGCTCGGTCATTGGTGGGGGGGAGCAGGGTAGTAAAAAAACAAACAAACCATACTCACGTGATTGCGGCGCCGGCGTCCCTCCTCACTGCTGCTCTGTGCTCCATTACTCCAGACTGACTGAATGCCGGGTGTGACATCATCATGTCACGCCCAGCATTCAGTCAGTCTGGAGCAATGGAGCACAGAGCAGCAGAGAAGACAGGGAGGAAGAGAGAAGTAAAGGTAAGTGAAGGGAGGAAAACGGAGAGGGTTAAAAAACAAGGGGGGGGGCAATAGCAGCATGACACAGGGGGGTTAAAAAAGGGACAATAGCAGCATGACACAGGGGGGTTAAAAAAAGAGGGACAATAGCAGCATGACACAGAGGGGTTAAAAAAGAGGGACAATAACAGCATGACACAGAGGGGTAAAAAAAAAGAGAGACAATAGCAGCATGACACAGAGGGGTTAAAAAAGGGACAATAACAGCATGACACAGAGGGGTTAAAAAAGAGGGACAAGCAGCATGACACAGAGGGGTTAAAGAAAGGAGGGACAAGACAAGCAGCATGACACAGAGGGGTTAAAGAAAGGAGGGACAAGACAAGCAGCATGACACAGAGGGGTTAAATAAAGAGGGACAAGCAGCATGGCACAGAGGGGTTAAAGAAAAGAGAGACAAGACAAGCAGCATGGCATAGGGGGTTAAATAAAGGAGGGACAAGCAGCATGACACAGGGGGTTAAAGAAAGGAGGGACAATAGCAGCATGGCACAGGGTGTTCATGAAAAGAGGGACAAGCAGCATGGCACAGAGGGGTTAAAAAATGAGGGACAAGCAGCATGGAATAGGGGGTTAAATAAAGGGGCAAAGGCAGCATGGAGGGCGCAGTGTGATCATAAGGGGGCATAGCGTGGTGATGATAAAGGGGCACAGTAATGTGTGTGTGATGGCACGCAGCTTTTGGCAATGTAGTGTGTGTGAGGTAGATGGTGGCTAATTAATGGCTGCTATTTTGTTTGTGGGGTAATGGGAATACTATTTTAATGTTGGGCTGGAGGAAGGCCTAATTATTAATCATGGATGTTATTGATTTAACGGTGGGGCTGGCTGTAATTTTCTAAATGTAGCCATTTTTTTTTCCAAATAGGTCCTCCAACACTCCAGGATCCAGACAAGCCGCAACTAAAGAAACCAGCAGCCACATGTGGTAAAAGTGAGAAGAACAGGTAGGACAGAGCAGCATAGTGTGTGAAATGTTGTGATTCTAGTAGGGACAATGCCAATATTTGGTGAGTGTTTGGTGAGCCCAGTGGGCGCAGGCCAAGACTGAACTCTTTCTGTACACACTGCATTCTTCCTATACTACACAAGGGTGCTAGATGTCCTGAAAGTCAGGAGTGCTTGTACAAATGTCACGCTCCGCGGAATTCAGGACCTAGTGATTTTATTGTGCTAGCCACGCCCCAACGGCGAATTGCCAAGCCCCCAAGTGTGAGACCATACCGCTGAATTTTTTTTTGCTTGCTCAACTATAAGGGGGGCCCCATGAATTTGTTGTACCGGGGCCCTGAATTCCTCTTGGCAGCCCTGTGTGTGAGGGCAATAGAGTAATGCTTCCCAACTTGTTATATGATTAGTATGTCTAGTCTGGGGGAGACGTATGTGTGGGGAGACGTTTGTTTTCTCACAAAGTGTTTAGAAAATACAGTTAAACAAGACAATTGAACAAAACATTGAACTACAATTGAAGATATCTAGAAATAGTCTACATCTGTTGCATCTTTACTCTGCTACTTATTATTGCACAGGATATTACAACTACGTAATTCTTTCAATTTCCGCATTCTTTGATATTTTCCTTCTAAATACCAATGTTTGCCAAATTATTTTTCTTGCTTTCCTTTCATGGTATTATCTTTAGAACTATATCCTCCTTCAAACTTCCAGACACACACACACCTCTGTCCACATTGCCCCTTCATTACTCCACTCACCTCTAGTTAACACTCATGAACTGTTGTCTTAAATTCAATAGTTATAACAGCCTCACCATGTTTCCAGAAACTAAAAGGACACACATCTTACAATCATCTTTCCTACCTTTCTTCCTCCCTGCTTCTATTAGCTGATGATATAACAACCAATCTAGGTCCCCCACACTTCTCCCACAAACATAGATCTGAACGCTACCAAAATCCAGCAAACCTCAAACACATCTCCTGTCTCCCGTCTCTTCCAAAGTCCATTAAATGTGCCCTTTGGAATGCACACTCTGTTTGTAACAAACTTACCTCCATACACAACCTCTTCCTCTCAAACAACCTCAACCTTCTGCCAATAACTGAAACCTGGCTCACACAATCAGACACTGCCTCACCTGCAGTCCTTTCATATGATGGCCTCCATTTCACCCACACCCCCAGACCTGGAGGCAGACAAGAAGGGGGGGTTGGACTACTTCTCTCCTCACAGTGCACATTCACAGTTCTACCAAATGTCCCATCACTCGCGTTAACATATTTTGAAGTACACATTGTTAGGACATTAAAAAAAATCCAGACTTACCTCTATCATGACAAGACAACTATCCGACTGTCTTCCCAAGGATCCTGATCACAAGTAATAACGACACTGCGTTTTTACGTCATTGAAAATGACGACCGCCATATTAGGAGTTTTTAAAGCGTAAATGTAAGCATTTGTTTGTAGATGAGATGTGGTGTTGTTTGTGATGTATTAGGGAGCTTTTTGAATTTTATTGATGCCTAATGGTGAATGCGTTTGTTACAAACAAAATAAATGGATAAAACCATTCCGGTAGGTTGAGCACAAGAGTACGTAACGTATGCCTGGCGTAAACTTGTGCCAACCTGCCCTCATCATGCGATAGTTGCAGCTTTGCATATTGCTGCAGCTGCAGTTTTTTAAGTGAATTCAATTTGCGCTTGCAATTGGGGGATGCAAATGCGGCCAACCCTGCCAAGTCCCAATGTTTGTAAGTTTTGCAAGTCTACAACCTTTGCAGTTAAATCAACTCTGTGGTTACCTAAAGAAATTGGGTCACTATCCTTTGTGTGAACTTACTTATAGCCAATTTATGTGGGAGCGGAAAAGCAGCCAGGAGCAGTTTGATCTAAGCACTGTTTTTAATTGGAGTACATGGGGATGTTAGAAATTTTCTCTCCTTCCTTATGTGTAACTCCAAATTCGTACCTAGAGCCTATGTAAATATTTTTAGTTCGCCACTTGTTACACCTACAAGCTTTTATGAGGGCAACAAATTCTGTTACGTATACAGATGTTAAATTGGGTAAATTTGCTGCTTCTTTGATTACTGTGTCAGTGATAATAGCATATCCAGCCCTTAAGCAACCTTCTTCATCCCTGAAGCAACTGCCATCAGTGTACAGGGTCAGCATTATCGAGAACGATGTCTGATAGCTAAACTCTATGTTTAAAAACTAAATCAATGACTACTTAACAGTTGTGGTTTATACCTTCATCAGGGTAGTTGAGTTTAGATAGCTATGTTATAAATTAACAAGTGTTCTCATACTTTGGGACTTGCTGCGCTGTCATGTGTCATGTTTTTGCATTAAGTAAAAGAGCAGCTCAGCATGAAGTGCATAAATGTACAAGTGTGATCTCAGTACAATATCAGCAGTTTTGTCAATGAGCGCAGATTTCTCAACAAGCACAGCAGCTGCAGCTACAGATTTAAGGCAACCAGGTTTTCATGACAAACCAGGTACATGGTTTATCAGAATTTGGCAATCCTAGGACAGGAGCAGCAGCAAGATTGTGTTGTATATTCTTAACTGTATTCTTTCCTTGCTCCATGAATGACCCAAATAATTTATGATTTCCCTGCAGAGTTGTAATTTGCCCTTTGAAACTTTGTGACCTTTTGCTGCTTGTAGGAAAAGTAAATGGATTGTGTCTTGCTGACATTGCTGAAGTATATCTGAAACAATCAAAATATCAGCTAGGTTATGAATAAGACTGGAATTCCTTGGATGTGTGATCTGATCAACATCTCTCTTAAGGAGCTGGTTGAAGATATTGGACTATCATTACAGCCCCATGGCAGTCTTGTCCAGGTGTATTGCATACCTTTGTAGATGAAGGCAAATAAGTATTGCAAGTCTGAGTGTATTGGTATAGAGAAACATGTTGAATATAACTGAACAACTGTAAAGTACTTAGCTGATGGAGGTATAGGGGTCAAAATGGTAGCAGAGTTGGGGACAATGGGGAAGTGGGGTCAATAATCTTATTCACAGTTTCTTCACTGGAAAAATGGGAGTGTTTACCAGACTGGATGTTGGAACTACAATTTCCAGATCGATAAGGCCTTTAATTAACCTTCTTTTGAAACTTTCAGTAATGGATATTGCTGTCATTTTATAAGGCTTTTAGTGGGGTCCATTACTGGAACTGCAGTGAGCAAAGAAGGTGGCAATGTGTTAAAAAGGTCATGGTCCTGCAATTGAGCTGAGTACATGAATTACTAACATTGTTCAACATTGTTTCCACATTCCCCAACTGACATTCTGGTATATATAGGAATACTCCAGGTTGCAAATTTTGTTACATTTTAGTTTGCATAATAAATCTCTTCCCATTAGAGGCAGAACTAGCAAGCTGGGGGCCCTAGTACAGGATCATGGGGAGGAGGGAACCGGGGCCCAAAGATTGCTAACTCCTCGTGCAGTGGGCCCCACTATCTCCATGGGCATTGGTGCACCACACCTATTGCACCAATGGCAGTTCCACCACTGCTTATCATTAAGTTCATTGGAGCTAAGGGAAAAAGGAGAAAGCTGTGTTCTTTAGTTAGCAGGCCAATATTATTATATATTGAGGGGCGCAGATTCACTGTGTGGTATGAGTGTTCACTATACCAGTAGCATTCACAATTTTAATACTGGTAGGAACATTTGCCATATCTGATGTCTAATTAATAATTGTGTAGCTCCTATATCACTTAAGCAAGGAATCTGCTTTTGGTTCACAGTAGAAAGGAAAGTAAGGCACTGGTTTATATAATACCCCGGCCTTTCTGCTTTTCATCCCAAAATGTAGCACCTTTTCTTTTAACATGCCCTTCTTTATTACAGTAGAAGCAAATTCAGAGTCAGGAGCTGCTTGGGGAACCAGTGATTGGAACCAGTCCATCACTGCTGGGCCATGTTCCTAACAAAAATTAATTTCCCTTCCCCTAATCTGCTGATATTCCTGTTTGTTTGTACTGAAAGCAAATACCTTCATTAATTTACTGCTTTCAATATCTGGCTGTAGTATCTATCCTTTTTAACAATAATGTAGCTATCATCAACTTAGCAGTCATTATACTTTTATCAGTTATATAAAACAAGATTGTTTATCTTTGTACAGAAAAAGGCCATACAGTATAGCATATTTAAATTGAAAACGTGGACTTGGCAAAACCATGTTGATTTTTAGGGAAGGCAAATTTAAAATGTGCAGACAGATTTAGAGTTGAGAGGGGGCATGCCCTAGGTCAACTCTAAATTGCAGTGTAAAAGTAAAGCTATTCTTGATTTATGTGCTACATGCAAAAGCAAACAGTTTTTTTCCTGCATGCAAAAAAATAAATGTATCTCCACCTCTTGCATTACAACATGGTTTGTCCAGGAGCACATTTGCACCTATTTTTGGTTTGCCCCTAACACTAAATGAGGCCAGTAGATCTTTCTAACACACATATTTTTTCACTTCTTTTCACCTTTTTTCATTCAAGTTTAGCACAATATTAAATAATCACTTGTGCTATTTATTGCATACAAAAACAAAATTTATCTTCTATCTGCCCCTCTTTATAATTTTTTAAAATGTTTAACTGTTAATCATTGTGACTGCTTTAGTTGCTTTAACTGATATTCTGTCACTCACTTATTGTAAATAACAACCCATTTCTGCAAATATTGTATTTTTCTAAACTAACTTACTTTTCTAATGCTCTAACTTGCTATTTAAAATGAAACGTCTCTAGTAAATAATAAGGGCTATCACTGGTGTAATGGTGCTATTTATCAAGAAATCTGCGTTTGTCATCACCATGTCTATGTCTTTCCTCCTGGGAGTTCCCTTCAATAATTTGGGATCCCGGACAGGTACACATTGCCCTTTTCCTATCACTATATAACCAGCCTATAAAAAGTGATTTTCACCTGTATGCACAGCCATACACAAACCACAGTCAGAAATGATAAGAACAGAGGGAGGGTGATAGTAGTTTTATAACTCTGATTTGAACAGGTACACACATCCTTGTAGCTCTCAACTTCTGTCATGAAACAAAGCAAGGGAGTGAATCACTGATGGTCAACAACTCTTGCACCTACTGAATTTCTCAAACCATACAGCAAACTCAAAACATCTCAGCCACAAGTATATCTCAATACAATGCAAGATGAGGATGATGAGAAATAGGAGTATAATGACAACTATTACCCCAATAAACAGTATACAACATAACAACATTATCTAAACATTCATCTTTTTCCTTGGAACTCAAAACAATGTTCTGATTTGGTGATTAGATACAATAAGGGAAGTAGACTACCTACATCCATGGTAGGACTGGCCCGCCAGGGTGCCGGGTTATTCCCCGATGGCTGATGGCTCTACCCTTTTTGTTGGTGGGGTAGAGCAGGGCACTTAAAAAAATCAAATAAAAAAATACTCACATGAGCGCTGCGTCTGCGCCACTCCTTCCTCCTACCTGCTTCGTTCGCACTGAGTGACGTCACCACGTTAGGGAGGAGAAGCGCAGAGAGGAGCCAGAAAGCAAGGAGACAGAAGACAAGAAGTGAAGGAGAGAGGTAAAGAGAAGAAAGAATTCATTAGAAAAGTAAGTAAAGGAATGGGGGGCAGCATGGCACAGTGTAATTGGAAGGGGCCAGGAAAAGGGGGAGGGCAGCATGGCATAGTGTAGTGGAAGGGGCAAGGAGAGGGGCCGCTGAGAGGGAGGTGGGTACTAATTACCCATGCCAGAGGGCCAAGTCCAGGCCCTCACTACGTTGTTTTTTTATGTGGTTTTTTTTAGCCTCCATTATTATTCTTTTGTGTTTTTTTTGTTGCGGGGGAGGGGGGTGTGTGGCTCCGCCCCGTTTGTTGGTGGGGAGCAGTTTAGTTAAACAAAAAACATATACTCGTGATTGCGACACCGGCGTCACTCGTCCCTGCTCTGTTCACACTGAATGTTGTGCGTGGCGTCATCAAGTCACGCCTGACATTCAGTGAGGAGCGGCGCAGAGAGGACCCAGCAAGAACACAATCAGCAAGA
The DNA here is from genome assembly GCF_038048845.1 of Mixophyes fleayi. Classification (NCBI taxonomy): domain Eukaryota; kingdom Metazoa; phylum Chordata; class Amphibia; order Anura; family Limnodynastidae; genus Mixophyes; species Mixophyes fleayi. Next base: position 161,037,031 of record NC_134406.1, read on the forward strand.
AGACAAAAGAAAAAAAAAGAGTTGAAATAAGCCAATACAGAATTAAGTAAAGTAACAGAGGCAAGGGGAGGCAAGCAGAAAAGCACAGTGTGAGGAAAAAGAGGAGAAGGCACAGTGTGATGAAAAAGGGGGGGGGAAGGCACAGTGTGATGAAAAAGGGAGAGGGGAGAAGGCACAGTGTGAAGAAAAAGGGGGCGGAGGCACAGTGTGATAAAAAAAAGGGGAGGGGGGAGAAATGCACAGTGTGATAAAAAGGGGGGTAGAAAGGCACAGTGTGATGAAAAAGGGGGAGGGGAGAAAGGCACAGTGTGAAGAAGAAGGGGGGGGTATAGTGTGAATCAGAGCAGCCGGCCAGTACACTCTCCCTGCCTGTCTCTGCCGAATGGACCTGCACATAGTGTGCAGCCGCCGGCAGCAAGCCCTTGTAATCGCCCCTGCAATCGCTCCCCCCTAGATCCAGTAAAAACGTTAGCTAATACCGCTGCCACTGTACCGCTGCCCCCCCCTGGATCCCCCGCTTCCACTGTATAGGACGCACCCAGTTTATAAACCCCAAAAAAAGGGTCTGTCTTTTACATGGGGAAATACGGTAGGTATAGTTATGAAATGTAAATACTATTAATTTATTGCTGGTGCTTTTTGCAGGGAGGGAAATAGGTTAATTTATTAAATGGGAATACTATTAGTTTAATGTTGGGGCTGGAGGAAGGCCTAATTATTACTCGTGGGTGCTATTGATTTAATGCCGGGGCTGGTTGGAATTTTCTAAATGTACCTATTTTTTTTCCAAATAGAGCCCCCAACATTCCAGGATCCAGACAAGCCGCAAATAAAGAAACCAGCAGCCAAAGGTGGTGAACGTGACAAGAACAGGTAGCAGAGAGCAGGACAGTCTGTGAAATGTTGTGATTCTAGTGGGACAATCCCAATTTTTGGTGACTGTTCTGCCAAATGTAAGGGGCACTCCAAGATTTTTATATACACACTGCATTCTTTATATACTACACAATGGTGCTAGATGTCTTGAGAGTCAGGAGTGCACAACAATGCAGTTTTTATTTCTGTAGGAGGGTAGCCTACAGTTTTTCACCTGCTAGCCACACCCCAATGATGCATAGTCACGCCTCCAATCGTATGACAACACATATAGCTACTTTGCAGCGGCGGCTCAAATTTCTTTCCCCATAATCAACTATAATGGGGGCCCCATGAAGTTGTTGTACCGAGGCACTGAGATCCTCTAGGCAGCCCTGGCCAGGAGAAGGGGGGGCTGCATGGCGCAGTGTAATTGGAAGGGGCCAAGAGAATTGGGGGGGAGCAGCATGGCACAGTGTGATTGAAGAGGGCCGGGAGAAGGGGTGGAAGCATGGCACAGTGTGATTGATGTTGGCCAGGAGAAAGGGGGTAGCATGGCACAGTGCGATTGAAGGGGGCAGTATGGCACAGTGTGATGAAGAGGGTCTGGAGTAGGAGGGGAAAATCAGCATGGCACAGTGTGATTGAAGGGCAGCAGGAGAAGTGGAAAAGCAGCATGGCAGAGTGTGATGAAGGGGGGCCAGGAGAAGGGGAAAAGCAGCATGGCACAATGTGATGAAGGGAGGCCAGGAGAAGGGGGAAAAGCAGCTTGGCACAATGTGATGAAGGGGGGAAAGCAGCATGACACAGTGTGATGAAGGGGGTAAAGCAGCATGGCACAGTGTGATTGAAGGGGGCCAGGAGAAGGGGGGCAGCATGGCACTGTGTGAGTGAAGGGGCCAGGAGAAGGGGGGAGCAGCATGGCACAGTGTGATTGAAGGGGGCCAGGAGAAGGGGGGGCAGCATGGCACAGTGCGATTGAAGGGGGCAGTATGGCACAGTGTGATGAAGGGGGTCTGGAGTAGGAGGGGAAAATCAGCATGGCACACTGTGATTGAAGGGCAGCAGGAGAAGTGGGAAAGCAGCATGGCAGAGTGTGATGAAGGGGGGCCAGGAGTAGGGGAAAAGCAGCATGGCACAATGTGATGAAGGGAGGCCAGGAGAAAGGGGAAAAGCAGCTTGGCACAATGTGATGAAGGGGGGAAAGCAGCATGACACAGTGTGATGAAGGGGGTAAAGCAGCATGGCACAGTGTGATTGAAGGGGGCCAGGAGAAGGGGGGGCAGCATGGCACAGTGTGATTGAAAGGTCCAGGAGAAGGGGGGAGGAGGTAGCATTGCACAGTGTTACTGGAAGTGGGCCAGGAGAAGGGGGGAGCAGCATGGCACAGTGTGATTGAAGAGGGCCAGGAGAAGGAGGGGCAGCATGGCACAGTGTGATTGATGTTGGCCAGGAGAAGGGGGGTAGCATGGCACAGTGCGATTGAAGGGGGCAGTATAGCACAGTGTGATGAAGGGGGATCTGGAGTAGGAGAGGGAAAATCAGCATGGCACAGTGTGATTGAAGGGCAGCAGGAGAAGTGGGTAAGCAGCATGGTACAGTGTGATGAAGGGGGGCCAGGAGAAGGGGAAAAGCAGCATGGCACAATGTGATGGAGGGGGGAAAGCAGCATGACACAGTGTGATGAAGGGGGTAAAGCAGCATGACACAGTGTGATTGAAGGGGGCCAGGAGAAGGGGGGGCAACATGGCACAGTGTGATTGAAAGGTCCAGGAGAAGGGGGGGAGGGAGACAGCATTGCACAGTGTTACTGGAAGGGGCCTGGAGAAGGGGGAACAGTATGACACAGTGTAATTGGAAGGGGCCAAGAGAATGGGGTGGGGGAGCAGCATGGTACAGTGTGATTGAAGAGGGCCAGGAGAAGGGGGGCAGCAACATGGCACAGTGTGATTACAGGGGGCAGGAGAAGGGGGGAAGCAGCATGGCACAGTGTGATTGACGGGGCCAGGAGAAAGGAGGGGAAAAGCAGCATGGCACAGTGTGATGAAGGGGGGCCAGGAGAAGGGCGGGGGAAAGCAGCATGGCACAATGTGATTGAAGTGGGCCAGGAGAAGGGCGGGGGAAAGCAGCATGGCACAATGTGATGAAGGAGGACCAGGTGAAGGGGGGAATAGCAGCATGACTCCCAGAAGAGCTGGAAGTAGGACTCAGGAACCATTGCTGCTGACCAGGTTAGTACAGCAGCAGCTGCGCTCAGCCTCTCGCTGTAATAGAAAGGAGAGAGGGGGGAGAGCCACTTCCAGTCAATAAAGATTGATACTCCATTGATTTAATTCAGTTTATATTACTTGTTTACTGTTTGCAAGAATAAATGATTCTTGCATGTTAAATTGTACATGAAAGCATATAAAATAATTTAATTTAATTAATGGCCTATTTGCATAAGGAACGCACAGCTAAGTATATAATTATAAATTGTGTATATTGATACTATACATTAAAGGGAAGTATATGCCTAATCTCTTAGAATGTGTGAAAAACAGGGATGGTCCATCAAAAAAATAAAATAAGGTTACCTCTGTATTATATAAACATCATGTCACTGTAAAATAATGGCTTGCCAAGGGACAGTTTTAATTCCAGGAATGATGTTATTAATGCTATTTATTTAGAGACTTGGCATGATTCTATTGAAGGACCTTGTTGAGAAATTTCTTAGTATCCTATGAGAATACAAGCATTGTACACTCTATACCAGGGGTCGGCAATCCCCGGCACGCAGTGCTCTGTAGTTTGGCACGTCGGGCCGGCTGTCACTGTAAGACATCACCGAAAATTAACTGTACAGCAATTCCTCTCAGGCCTTGTTAAGGAACAGATGATTCGTGAGTCGCACACACAGCTGCCTAATGAGGCATTATATTAATTGGGGGCACTTATGTATGGCATAATATTAATTTTCGGTGATTATGTGAGGCATAATGTGAATAGGGGGCACTTATGTGTGGCATAAAATGAATGGGAGGCATTTCTGTGGCGTAATATGACCTGGGGGCATTAATGTGATGTGATATGAACTGGGGGCATTACTTTGGCGTAATATGAACTGGGGGCATTTCTGTGGCATAATATGAACTGAAGACATTACTGTGGCTTAATATGAACTGGGGGCATTGCTGTGGCGTAATATGAACTGGGGCATTAATGTGACATAATATGAAATGGGGGCATTACTGTGGCGTAATAAGAACTGTGGGCGCTTAACTGTGGCGTAATATGAATTGTTGGCACCACTGTGTGGCATAATTTGAATGTTTATTTTTGGTCTCATTACTGTTAATATTATCTTGATATTGGCATAAAATAAGAATATATATAAATATATATATATATATACATACATACATACATACATACATACATGCGCGCGTGCACACCTGGGCCTGAGTTTGACTAGATTTTAGTCGAAGCGCTGATAGAAAAAGGTTTCCAGGCCCTACACTACACAATTAACTCTTATGTAGTCACCTCACCAGAGTTCTCTCTTTCACAGTCTGCTTTGACTTGTATTCAGAAACCTTGTGCACTTGGTTCTCTCCTCAAAAGTCTGGCATAAAGAAGCACTACCAGTAAACAACACTATATACTGTTAATGGGGGTTAGGGCGGTTCTGACACAATAAAAAAGCTAGTGCACAAAAAATAATAAAAAAGCCCTACTAGAAAACATTATATACATTTCATCTCTAGTTCTTTTACATGACACATGTGAACCTTATTTTCAATATCCACTTTTTCCTTATAGACCACAATATGTTGCTATATGTTGTAATCCATTGGGCTGACCACACCCCATTTAATGGCTGACCACACCCCCTTACAGTTGGTCACACCCTATTGTATTGGGCCCCTACCACTGCATTCCCCTGATGGTCCTTTCATGTCCCAGTGAGATACTGCCTACATCTCATCAAGAGCAACCAACACAGTAAGAAATAGTGTGGCCTGTTCTGAGTGTGCATGATCTGCAGTAAAGTCTTTAATTTATTTCCAGCGATCCTTAGAGAAAACTGGAGCTTCCATTAAACTTTGCGCATCAGATCTAGTCAATAGCAGTTCACATGTAAGACAATGTAAAGTGAGGCATTTAGCCAGAACAAAGGAAAAAGCATGCATGTAAGTGACAGTATCTCCCTTAGCCTCTTTGTTTTCCTCTTCCATTTGTTTCTTCTAGCTCCTCTAGGTCTTTTAGGCCAATCTCTATGTCCTGCCCCGGTAGAAATCGTAGAGTCCATGCCTGCTTTGTAGACACTTCTACCCATCCAACCATCATTCCCCCACTCATACCTCGATCTTCTTCCCGGCCTGGACAGGTGCTCACCTTAGGCGTTCTTCCAGCAGCGGTCGCTAGTAGGTTACAGTGTGGGCGCCTGTCACATGTCACTAGTAATTCATTCAACGTCGGAAATCGCAGTTTACAGCAGTCAGGCAGAGACCTGGGCAGCATTGCGAGCACCTCAGGGACTGTCATTACAGCTGTCAGTTCCTACCCCCCCTCCCCCTTTGGAGGTAGCTAATTCATCCTTTGGCGCTTCCATTTTCAGAGGTTGCTGGGAGCAGCAACCAGCCTCCTCTGTGTTGGCCTTAGACCCAGCAGCCCACAGTACCAATACTATTTCATCCCCATACAGGGTTTTAGGCCTCATTATTTGGGACGACACCCCACCTATTCCTCCTGCAAACAGTCTCTTGTCCACACTCAACCCCACTGATTCTCCCTCTCACTTTTTCCCCTCAGTAACTTAACAGTCAGCAGCTCCACGCGGCGGGACCCAGTGGTTGTGTACCCCCCCCCCTCACCACACCAGCCCCAGTGCAGTTTCCCCCTCCCTCTACAGAACTGTTCCATTTGCTTTTCTCCCAGGACAGCACAAGTCAGGTACAGTTTCCCTCCAGGGACCCACCCAACAATTTCAGGCCTTTACAGGATGTGCAGGCCCTAACTCAGCTTTGCCTGTGATTATATTTCCTCCCACAGTACATGCTTGCCAGGTTGATTACTCCTCTACTGTCTCCTCAGATGATGCGTCCAGAAAAAATGTTATAGCCCTTTAATCTGGAGCCTCCCCTACCCGCCCTTAGGGCTCAGTCCCAGTCCTCATCCCAACACTTCTTGCCCTTACCCATCCCCCCATATCCGATATGCTCATTCCTACCCAGTGCCCATCTACCCCTTTCAGTGGTCAGAGATTACAGGGAGTGAAGGCAATGGCCCCTCAGGTAGCAGCAGCACTATAGTCGGTTGCAGCCCCCCCTCCAGGTTTTGTAACTGAACTGCAGACTAGCACAGTAGCGTCAGCAACAGTGTCGCAAACTCCTCCCTTGTTGTTTGTGGCACCTGGACTGCTAATAACGTTACCTTGCCTTCAGCACCACAAACACCCTTGCCCACTCCAGTGTCTACGATGCCGCAGATGGAGGGGACCCTTTAACAGATGTCAGCTACGTAAACAGAAACTGGTGAGAAAGCAGCTGCTTCATTCAAAATTGCTATGGATGCGCATGCAACATCTGAAGTTGCTGGTGAGTTGGGTTTGGTTAACGTTTCAACCACACGTAGTCAACCAATGTCCTCCACCAGTGACCTTTCTTCCTCCTCCCCGGGTCAGGGCCCATAAGCATATCAAGATTTTGAACACTCCTTTTAGTATTAATAAAACTCACAAATCTCAGCACCAAGCCTTACTAAAAACATTAGCGTCGGTGGGTCCCATGATCCGTTGTGATAACATGGCCCTTTTGTCTGGTATTAGAGCTAGCATTAGGGATAGGATTAATAAGGGTTTCTTTGCAGACATGTTCGAACTTATGGTGGCAGATAAGGAGTTAAACGTGACTTGCTCTAAAGGTGGCATAGGGGAGGAAGCATATAAACACTTACCCAATTGACTCACAGGGTACTGCATTTTTCCGGCCTGCTATCTGGAAGCCAGACCCGAAGCAATTTTAGATGTATGAAAATATCTACACCTTATAAATGAGATGCACATCTGCGATCGACCAGGGAACTGGCGAGTATATGATGAAGAGTTTAGGAAAAAAACAGAGATTTGGATGAAGCTTAACAGCACAAATCTCAGCTTAGGTTGAAGGGGTAGCACAAATAGGTTTCCCAAGAACAGATGCTTTGCATTTAACAATTAGTTCTGCGGGAAGGAAGAATCCTGTAGATTTCAACATACATGCTCCAATTGCCATGGACCACACCCAGCCAAAGAATGTTCAAGGAGTGCCCATGGCCTCGGCAAGTGCCGCGGCGGCGACTGAGGCACTGCTTAAAGCCCACTCACCCATTAACCAGTGCTGGAAAAATGGCTCAGTCTTTATCCTCAAATGCCTTAGGCTTCATTTCTCCGCAAAGGTTTTCGATCAGGTTTTCAGATTCCCATCAGCTCAGCGGTTTCTGCCAAAGCCACTAAGAATCTCTAGTCTGCCTATTCTTTTCCGATTATTCTGGCTGAGAAAATTCATGGAGAGGTCAGCTTGGAACGCATGATAGGACATTTCACATCACCCCACATTCCAGACATGGTCATTTTCCCAGTGGGCATAGTCCTTAAGAAAACATCAGGCAAAATTTGTCTGATCCAGCATTTATCACACCCAATAGGTGGCTCGGTTAATGATGCTATAGATCAGGACATCAGTGCGGTAGTTTACCAATTATTTGAGGACGCTTTGTTCCTTATCAGAAGCTTTGGTAAAGGTTCCCTTATGGCCAAATTAGACATAAAATCGGCTTTCTGCTACTTTCCCTACATCCGGATTCATTCAAGTTCACGTACTTTAAAATCAAAGATGATTATTATATTGATCACTGTCTCCCCATGGGGTGCTCACAATCTTGCACCTTCTTTGAGTCCTTCAGCTCTTTCTTACACTGGGTTATTCAAGCAGGGACGGGTCACCACGGGATAGCACACTCGATGATTTTTTATTCGCGGTCCCGGTCAATTGCAAGACATGCGCGGATACCTTGTTCTCTGCCCAAGCTCTCTTCACCTTGATGAGGGTACCTATAGCTCTTGACAAGATTGAAGGGCCCGTAACTTATCTATCCATCCTGGGGATCTAAATTAATACGGTTGAAGAGTGTTGTTGGCTACCAAGGAAGAAAATTGTCAAATTAGAGAACCTCATATCCGATACTCTGTCTTCCCCCTCTAGCACTTTACTACAATTGGCCACAGCGGGCAAGAATAGACTGCATTCTTTAGTCCAAATAAATAGGGAATCGGGGAAGATTTATAAGTCTGATTGATTTTTCTACAAAAGTTTATCGGTATTAGAATTTGGGATCCCCCACGTGTATCAACTAGGAGAATGGTGCTCTTCCACTTGGCCGCAAGAGTAGAGGGTCAATGGCCTTGTTCAGACCTTACTTCTGTTAGAACTTTTCCCATTATATTCGCAATGGAATTATGGTCCCCCCGTCTTCGCGGTCACAACGTTTCTTTGTGGTGTGACAATTTGGGTGTGGTACAGGCAATTAGCTTCATTGCCTGGAGTACGACATACATTTTCACGCCAGACATGTTCCAGATGTAGACAACGGAATAGCGGATGCACTTTCCTGTTTCGACTGGAAACTCTTTAGAACCTTAGCTCCACATGCCAGGGTTAACAGAATAATATGTCCATCTTATGTTTGCAGATGGTAAAACTGTCTTAATGGCTCTGGCAGTTACTTCCCTGGCCCCATCCACTATGAAGTCTTATCGTATGGCATGGCAGCGTTGGGTAAAGTTTCAGTCATCTCGAACTACAATTTTCCTGATCGTCCTTACGGTAGGATAGAATTTATGTGGGAATGTTATCAGGAAGGGGTTAGTAAAGCAGCCATGGGATCAATGTTGGCAGGAATATCTTTCATGTACAAGTTACAATGCCTTTCAGACCCCACTAAATCTTTCCTTATTTCTAAAGTTTTAAAAGGTTTGGCTAGGTTGCGCCCCAATGCACCAGATAACAGGAGGCCGATAGACCAAACCTTACTGGTCCGTATCATTTCATCTTTGATCCAGGTTGCTACGGATCCATTTGAAATTCCGCTATTTAGCACGCCCTTCTTGTTGGCTTACCACAGAGCTCTCAGAGTGAGTGAATTAGTCGGTCGATCCAGAGAGGATATAGGTTCAGTACTTTTAGCCAAAATATTTTAATTAACCCCAGCCTCATTCAATGTAAGATAGCACACTCTAAAACGGACCAGTCAGGCAAGGGTTATTGGTTGTCTCTGTCCCCTCAGGTTGATAGTGTCATTTGCCCCATTAAATTTTGTAAGGTATTAGCGGAATTACGGCCAGCTCACATCGACTTGTGGCTGATACACTTAGATGGGTCACTGCTAGCAAAATTCCAGTTTCATGCAATCCTTAACGCTTGCTGGTTTCATTGGGTTTAGACCCTCCATGTATGGTACGCAATCATTCCGCATAGGGGCAGCTCCGGCTGCAGCAGCTGGAGGCGCCACGGTTTTAGAAATTCAAGCACTTGGCAGATGGAAGTCATTCTGTTATAAGAGATATGTCAGACCTGATCTGTAAATGTTTATTTCCTCTCTCCTCTGAATCTCTGCATCATTTGCTTTCTTTTCTCCTCCTCTACGGTGGACCCAGGGCTCTGCTGCTTGGCGTTTTTAGCGGGGGCGTGAAGGGATTTGTTCGTGTTTCTCCCACGAATCAAGGGTTGATTAGTGGTGTGCCTCAGGGGTTTTATGGTTTTTATTACCTTCACCTGAGTTGCCGTCCTTGTTTCTTCATTTGTTTTTCTTTATTGCTTGTCTCGATGTTCGTCTTTTGATGTGTATTCTGCAGGAGGGACTTTCTACTGAGATACAGGTGTTAGTCTACCCCACAGCCATCCCCCTCAGCATTACACCAGGTTTCTAGTTATCGTGTAGTGCATTTAGTTTATGTGGTCCCACATAGCTTAGAGGGGGTGCATATGGCTATTTTGGGTACAGTCAGTCCACATAGATATTTAATTTTTCCCCGCTTTATATTTACCCCATTTTCATACTTTCTATCCTAAATATACACAGCAAGAGGACTCAGATTTGGGTATTGTGGCACTCCTATGTATTTTGGGTGAGCCAACACTAATTAGCCCATGACTGGTCTTGTTTCCCTTCCCCCGTGCAAGTTAGATGGGTAGGGAAGAGGGGTTTTAATGGGCCTCTTTCTTTTCAATGGTATACCAGATATATTGGTTATTCACTTGGGAGGCAACAATGTAGGAACTGGCAAATCTCTGGACATCATTATTCAGATACGTGCAGACTTGTCTGCAGTTATACAAAGATGACCAACTATTAAGTTATGTTGGTCCTGCATAATTCCCCATCTGTCATGGAGGTCGCAGATACCCATTACCACCATATCGTCCTTAGTTAAAAAGATTAACCAGAGCATCTAGCAAAACTTTTAGATCATTAGGGGGTTCGGCAATAGCTCACCCCCTAAAAAGAGTGCAGTCCCCTTGCTTGTTTTGACCAGATGGTGTGCAGTTATCGGAAGAGGGTACAAGGTTTTTCATTGATCAGATTTTCTGGAAACTAAGAGCGGTCTTTAGGTCCATTCGTGGCGGGCTGCTCATTCCTTAAGGGATGGCGGCATTTGGGTAGGAGAGCTTTGCATTCAGTGGTTAGCATATGGTGCTGGGTTCATCTAGTCACAGGTCACTACCCCCCCTCGATGTCATCAAATTGTTGGCCCACCTGTGAGAAGGACCCCATGGCCTGTATGGTATGGTCTGGCCACTAGCTACTTCAGAGGGGGTGTAGTTAATCCACTTGGACAGATTGTAGCACTGGCCATTAGATAAGGTTTATCCTGGGTTGGTGGTATTATGGTCTGACCTTTCCACCTTTATTGGTTGTGCATACCTAGCTGACTGCTCTTCTCTTGTCCGCCACTTATTTCGCTTTATTTTAATAGATGTGTTACCTCTTCCAAAACGTTAATCGGTGTTCGTGTCTTTATTTGGTTTATATAAGTTATTAATGTAAGTTGGAATGGTTGAGACTGAAGGGGAGCATACTTGCTATGCATTTTATTTATTACACCTGGATTATAGAACAATTCATTTGTATCCAATAAAAAATAATCATACCTACATGATGATATAAAGAAATGACTCGCAAGGAAGCTATAGAAATAATCAATGTGCATAGTGAAAGTTCTAGGAAGTCATGTATAAACAAACAAAGTAATGTAATCTGATGGAAGAAAACCCCTTTAAACTATGTGTATGCCAGTGATAAAGCTCTGTATCGTATTTCTTGAAAATCTATTTTGCATTTCATACTCTCCGGCATCCCTTATAAAGGGTTAACCTCCTTATTCTGCTGTATATAGTCAGGAAAAAAAATGCTCCTGGAGGTTATATAAGGTGACTCCTCCATCCACCTGGTGTCTTTTTCCTGTCAGTCAGTCGAATAGAGTACAGGACGAAGAAGAACATGATGTTTCCCTTCCTCTTTCTCTAGGCAATACTTCAAAGAAGAACATAGTTATCAACCTAGAAAACAATATACTAAACAATATGGTATCATCTCTTCTAAGAAGCCCTTTCAGGCCATTCTGCCTAAACAAGATAGATTAGGGAAGAAATATCTCAATGAGGGTGGCAGAATTTCAAAGGCTACAAAATCAAATTGCATTGGATACCCAGAGGAAACACATTTGTAAAAACACCATCTCAATCCTCCCCACTGGAGTAGCAGACAGTACAAGACAACCTACAAAAATCAAAATCCTTCTCACCTGTTTCTGTAGCACAGAGAGGCACCAGCTTCTAGTCAAACTTTTCCTTTAGAAAAATAATCAGACGTTTTCTGAAATATTTTCAGTTTATGAAGACTCAGGGCCTGATTCATTAAGGAAAGTATAGCAAAAAAATGAGTAACTTTTCACCTTGGCAAAACCATGTTGCATTGGAGGGGGGAGATAAATTAAAATTTTTATGGATTTATAATTGGGGCAGGGCATGTCATAGATCAACTTCAAATGTCAGTGTAAAAATAAAGATCGGCGACTAGGAGCTTTTAGTTTTAGACTCTTTAGTAATTTTTAATATATGCAAATAAACATGTGTTTTGTGTCTCTGGGATTGTGTAGTGTGGTGTGGGTAGGTTGTATAAAGCTCTGTGTGTATAGTTATATTTGTGGATAGGAATTGTGTATGGTGGTTAATGTGTTGCCAGTTGACTCGGTGTGGATGTGTGAAAGTATGGTTATGTTTCCAGAAATAAGGAATAATGCTCTTATAAGAGCAGTTGTGGATTCTTTTGACTTCTCCTTATTTGTGGTGGGCAAGGAGGGCTGGGTGACCTCTTCGTCGGTGGTTAGCAGTGAAGTAGCTAATCGCCGAGCGACTTCCTGTAGCAGCACTTGGAACGCACGTATGCATTCCAAATGCCGAACTTACGGGTTCTTAGTGGAACACACAGGCACCGGTGCGTTCCACTGCTGGGTTGGCATCGGTTCTTTTTCTTCCTTTCGGTTTGAAGTTATTTTCTGGTGGATATGGGGGTCCGGGCTTCTGTGGTGGTGTGAAAGTGTTTGTGATGGATCTGTTATGTGAGTTATCCAACTGGTTTTGTCCATGGACTTTGTCAGGGATATGTCGGGGGTACAGGTGTGCTGGTCTTTTGTAGTCTGCATAATGCTGTGTCTACCGATCGTATCGAGGTAATGGGGTGGAATTTGGGAGTGGGGCGTGTATTGGATGTTGCAGGTTTATTTTGATGGACGTGCTGGGGGGTATTTTTAATGTGATATGCAGAATTTTGTGGGCTGAAGCGAGAATGATCCCTATGGCCTTCCTCCTTTGTTGGTGGGAAGTTTCTGTTCTTCTTTCCACATATGTACGTAGTGAGTGCTCTCCACCGAGGAACATAGGTCTGCGCCGTCTCCCTGTCATCACACCACGCTCCTTTCTGTGTGCTTTTAGCCATTAGAGATGTGGCGCGGACCCATGCCCTCCGGGAGTAGAGCACTCTCTACGGACATATCTTAAAACAAATTTTCTAGATGTTTGTGAAAGTGCAGTATATACATTTAGGAATAAAGTGTGCATATGTACTTCATTAAGTTTGGAATTTTTTCCCTTTGCAATCACCATTCTCATCACAATATGTGGTAAGAGGAACAGAAGCTTCTCAACAACAAAGGAGGAAGGTCTTCACCTTGGACTTAATGATCTACATGCTTAATGAATACATCTAGACGTAAGTGCATTACTTACTGTGAATAACAGATTATAATTACGTACTTCACGATCTATGTGTTTTTCTTATTTTTTTCATGACTATATCTTTTGGAATATTTGGGATCTGGACAGAGACAAGTATTTTGAGAATCAGCACTGCAGGACAAACCCCAAAGATAATTCTTCTACTGAACTGTAAGACACGTATTATCAGCAACAGTGTTGAAGTGTAATGCTCATATGTGCATATACGCATTACAGTACTGTATCCAATTATTACTGTAGTAGCACGGTTTACCTCATCAGCTACACCACAGACACTAGCAATTAGATTTTTTCTGTAATTTAACTCTCTATCTACCATGTATCAAGTCAGTGATATATCATGGTTGCAGAGCAGCAAATGAACACAGAGGGGGTTTTCTGCCCTTAATCATGCAGTCTGTCCTGTCATCCTTGTTGGTGATAGTTGTAGCCATGTTCTGTGTAACTCAACCTGCATCTTGTCTGTTTACTTACTGGAAATGGACCTTTGCCTAGATACTGACCACTGTTTATATTGATTGATGTCTTGATTTTGATATCTGTCTAGATACCGAACACTGCTATACTGCCAATTCCTGATATTTTACTCTACCTCTTTATTGTCTCCTAGCTGGATTCTGCCCCCTGATTCCTATACATCACTTAAACTTGAGTGTAGAGAGGCTGGGCGCCTATTGTTGCATTTGTTATATTGAGTATGCAGGTGAGTTCTGACTATTTTCCCGTTCGTTGTAGTGTCTCTTTGTCTCCAACATATATATCTTGCATCAATGTCAGAGCTGGTATGAGCCCCTACTACCACATGATATGTCCTGAGGCAACTGCGAACCAGTGTGCATATCACTCTCTATGAGAAAGAAGGTTGCCATATGTGATGCCACAACTGGGGGTAAATGTATTAACCAGTGATTTTTGCAATTCGCCGATATTGGCAAAAAATCTTTCAAGGCAAAGTTTTGCCTTGAAAGACAATGTCATTTTAAATTTGCCCTGCAAAATTGCCAAATATCAGCGACTTGCAGGAACCGCTGGTTAATACATTTACCCCCTAGAGGGTTCTAGGGGAATCATTCCAGTTTTCTGACATTACAATGCGGGACCTTTAACTAGAGCTGCTAGCCCAATGGAATTACAATTCGGATTCTCTGGATCAAACTTACAAATGACAGCAGGGAGTCTCTCATCTGGTGACAGGATCAAAAATTAAAATATCAAGATTTCTTATGACAGACTCCAGCTCCATAGGATAGGGAGCTCATCTACAAACAGAGATGGAACAAGGCACATGGCTGCAGAGGAAAACACACCTGTACCAACATTCTGAAAATGAGCACATGCATACAAGCAATTCAAATCCATCAATGCGTCCTGTAGCACAGACATCGCAACATCCTCTGTTGCAACAAAATATAGTTGCCTTTATAAATTGACAAGGAAGGCACCAGAAGCAATGTAACAACACTTATGTCATGGGCAGAGAACAATTTGAGATCCTTTCTGCACTTGTAACATGCAAAAACAATATGGTTTACTATTAATAATAGTAATAATGGATCCCCTGCGCAGATGACAAATCCATCCAGGAGAATGATCTATGCAAAAGGATATTTTTTATTTATTGATCCAGAAATTTGTTCTGCCTCAAATGGGTCTGATGGCAACAACTTAGTATACCAAGGTAGTTCAATTTTACTCCTGTCCAAGTGACATCAGAACAGAGGGAGTAGATGCATATGCATATGAGTTTTCTCTATTTCCTCTTATTACTCAAACTATAAGAAAAATCAAAAAAGAATTAGTGGTGGTCATAGGAATCCTTAAATTTTGGCCTTGTCAACTGGGGTTTGCAGTGGCTTGGAGAATGCTTCGAAAACAGCCTTGTCCTCTGCCATATTGATCAGATCCTCCGAATCAAGATCTGGTTCTTTATCCAAATCCGGACTCTCTCTGTTTGATGGCATGGTTCGATATTGAGACACCAAGGTGTCTTTAAAACAGTATTTGACAAACTTCTTCAAGCAAAAATATTATTCTTCCGCTGTCTATTACGGAAACTGGTAAAATTCAGTTTGTGATGTAAATCTAAGATGGATGATCAAACCTCTACCACAGTTCCAATTGTTTTGGATTTTTTCAAAGATGGGTTTGACAAGGGTTAGTTCTCTCTACCCTCAAAGTTCAAGCGTCCCATATATATCTTAATACTAAATAAGCCACATCTTGTTTTTTCAGTTTGTTCAAGTAGTAAAAAGGGTACATACTTGTATTAAACCTTTTGTTGCACCTTGGGAACTTAATATGGTTTGGTAATATGGTAGGATCCTTTTGAAACTTTAAAGATATTTTCCTCAAATGGTTCACACTTAAAAGTACTGCCCTTTGTATCAATCAAATCTGCTTGTAGAGCTGGGGAACTACATGCCTTGTGGTGTAATGAAACTTTTCTAAAGAGTTATACTGACAAAGTGGTATTACAAGCTATTCCTGCTTTTTATGTAATGTAGTTTCTACTTGTCATATTAAACAAGAGATCAAACTGTCATCTATCTGTCCCTAACTAACTAATGAAAAGAAAGAACAATTATATACTCTAAATTTTGTTTCTTTCCAGGAACAATGAATTCATAAAAATGGTACAGCTATTTGACATGAAACAGAAGATAAAAATGGTCCTGCTCAAATGAGCTTACAATCTAAGAGGTGTGGGGAACAATTGGTACATAAGTAAGCATAATAACAGTTGTAGTGGGTGGATGGGAAAGTGTGTGTGGTTACAGTTAAGGTAGAAGCATTATCAATCATAAATTCTGTTTCATGTCATTGTATGTTATTTATTTGTATCATGATCCCCTCAATGTATAGAGCATTGTAATATGTTGGTGCTTTATAAATAAAGGATCAGTGGTCAAAGTGGGAATTTAGAAGTGCTGGTATGTAAAATGTAAATGAAAGGCAGGGGGGCACCTAGGCTTTGTGGATTTCCATTGTGTAAATTAAATTTAGATGTATCTTTACAGTATATATTATAACGTAAATATATTAAATAATGCAAGGCTACCAACCCTGTGTCCCCCACCAATCCTTTCTTTCTTCACCTCTCCCTTATGTCTTCCACATGACCATTCAACCCTCCCTTATCAGTTCACTCTGTCCATGTGCCCCTATTGTCATCCAAGGTAACTCCCTCTATCTCTCCCCACCTCCACTCCTCTGTGCCTCACCACCTACTTCTCTAACCCTCTCACTTACTCCCTGCTTTTCTCACTATGTGCCATACCCCCTGCTCCCATCTATTTATACCTGTCCCTGCTTCTATATTTCCTTCTCACTACTGAATTCAGGAATATATCATAAATGTTTTAGATTAACCCATGTTTTTTATATAAGTAGCCAGTGTGGGGAAGTGAGATATATGTAGGTGTGGGGGTGAGGGGGGTGTTGTTTTCTTTTTCTTTTAAGCCAAATGACATAAGGTTAAATATAGGACATAATACTAAATATATAGGGTTCTGACACCAGTTGAGACAAAGACAAGGCCACATAAAAAGAAATATAGCTATTTGCTTTTATTATCACCTTACCTGATCTTACAGTTTTCAATACCTGCAATTTCTGGTGTCTTATGCTCATGTGCTGCCTATCTGGATCCTGGAATGTTGGAGCTCCCTGCAACCAGCCCTTTTAAATTAAATAAAATTAATAGCATTCAAACTTAATATATATACTTAATTCCCTCCAGCCAGCTCTGACATTAATTTAATAACATACACATTTAATAAAAAGCCCTATTCCCCCCCCAACCAATCCTAAATTTAAATAGTATTCCCATTTAATAAATAAATCTATTGCCCTCTTTTTAAACATCCCCAGTAATAAATTAATATCATTTACATATAATAACTATTTCCTTCTATAATATCCCTGACATTAATAAATTCATAATCACATTTTTTAAATAGCCCTCCTTCTCTCCAAACTTAGCCCCCACCCATAGTCCAACATTAAATTAATAGGCCACTTCTCATCCTCATTGCATTAAGACTCCTCTGCCTCTCTCGTAGGCTGCACTCATGGAACAGCAGATGTCATGTGGTGAGCGTCCCATGACTTATCAGTCACAGACACGCAAAGGGAGGGCAGGGGGATAGACCCAGATACACAAATACACACAGGGAAAGAAAGGGAGGGAGGGGAATTGATAATACATCTGCAGCTGCAAGTGTTATGCACACATGGGTAGCAAAAGCATGTGTGCAGCTTAAATGAAGTGGGGAGAAGTGCCCGTATGTCCTAGTGGCACATACCACCCTACTTTGAGCACTGTGAAGGATAAAAATAATAATTTAGAACAAACTATATTAAATATAGTCAATATTTGTTGACATGTGTTTACCTCAACCAACAGGTGTGCAGTTTAAATATTGGTCTCTGTCTTGCTTGTTTGACCCTGTCATATATGATGCTGAATTGTTTCTGCATGCCATACGATTTGTTATGTTAATTGAATCCATGCATTTATTGTGCTCTGTTTTCATGTATGTCAATTTTAATGTCACTATGTCAGAAGCTACGGAATCTGTTGCATCATACAAATAAATGACGGTGATGATGATGAAAGCAGTAATTGGCACTGGCATTATTGTGCAGTTGTCGGTGGTGTGGTATGGTTGGAATGAGGAAAGACAGTGGAACACAGAGACATGAAAGATAAACAAAGTCCTTGTACAAACTTTAAGGCGGTCAGTCACTGGCAACCATGAATGTCCTTCATGATTTATCTTAACTAAACCTTTTTCCTCTTCTGATTCTAGAGAAGGCTTTCTCTTTTGTGCTTCCTGGGAACTCTTGTGGTTAAATGCCATTTCGAAGTATCTGTGTGCCAGGACATTTGCTCCCTAAGTTCACAGCAGCTGTGGCAGCAGCTACTACGATCAAGGAGATCACCAAAGGATGAACACAGATGCCTTCAGCAATAACAGTTGAATTCACAGTGTCAAGCAGCTGAACTGAGCTGGTATTCCAGTAGATCTTCAAAACGGCCCTGTCTTTGGTGTCATGGCATTCCTTAGCACCCCCTTCTAAGTTCCCACTGCCTTCACAAACTGTTTTATATTTGTGAGAAAATGACTATGTGAGAGTTAGGGAACAAAGTTGAAGTAAAGTGCAGCCATCTCTAACTGCCATCTGCATGCAATAAAAATAAAATAAAAAGTAATAAATTCAGTTAAATCAGTTATCTAGATGCATTTTTGCATGAGCCAGAAAACCATAAGAAAATCCAGAGGAAAGATAATCACTTGAAAAATGAATATAGTTATAACATAAAATAATATGTTAGGGCCATTGTCAAGCTATAGAGCTGAAACACAAAGACTCCACCTTTATGCAATAAATCTGGCTTCACTACCAAAATTTGTAAACTAACACTTTTTCAAAGGGTCTCTGATATAGCCTTCTGTAGGCTGGATTGCGTAATACATGTTATGTAGCTTGCCTTTGCGGTTAGACATTAACACATTTCTAGGCTCACACTATTGTTAACTAAGAACCATTAAGACAGATGTGTGTATGTGTTTATGTGTAAGAGGTGGGGGTGCTTAAACATCTCTGAAATTATTTGTAATCAAATTTGAGGTTTGAGTAATTCAGAAATGTATAAGATATGTTGTCCATAATATAAAACTGTTAAAGTGCATTAGTGTTAGAGCAGATTTTCAAAATACATATAATCTCTCAACTATAATAAGCTTATGGTAATGTTAAGAGTAAGATTACATTAATGAGCAGCCTGAATAAGTCATGTTATGTTCTGTCAGCTTCTATGTATCTGTCAATTCGGCTACATGCCTAATTAATTTTACAGCAGTACTGATTAATAATAAGGGAGTTTATCACATTTATATTTCATTTTTTTTGTAGGAAACAAAAGACAAAATAAAGCTTTAGTCTTAAATTAATGTACATCACAAATATCTTATTTTGAAAGTTTTGTATTTTGGGAAGATAGGAGACATTTACAATGATTGTAAACAGGAGCAGCGCAAACATTACTTATTACTTATTATTACTTCCTGCTTTTCTTCGTCATATATTTATTTTTTTGGTTGCGCCTGCTTTTAGCAACTTTACTTTTATTATTACTATTATTATTATTAGCATTTATTTATAGGGAACCTCAAAGTTCTTCAACACTGTACAAACAAGGTAGACATAGTTTACATAATCAAAAAGTTAACAAAAGAAGTCTAACATAAATTAATTCGTATTACAAAGGGCAATTCCATGGCAATTACAAGGGTAGCCGAAGGTGACAAGGGAGGGTAGCAAGCAAATGGGGGGGAATGAGGAGAGTGAGGCAACAGTAGGAATGAGAGTCCTGCTCTTCAGAGCTTACAATGTTAAAGGGAGGGGACATGCACATGGTTAACACAATAAGAGGATGTTGATTTCAGTATGAGAAAATCATGGCTGAAAATGGTCTGCTTGAAGCCTTCAATTTGGAATACTGGATATAGCAAGTGTAACATGGCATCGCTGGGCCCTATAGCAAAATCTAAGGAAAGAAGAGCAAAGTACGGCCTGAGAAGGGTGACTTGACATTGCCAAGCCCAATCACCTCTGGGCCATATAACGGCTGCACTCACTGACGTAGCATTAGTTCTGCCACTGGCAGAATAGAAGGAAAATGTTTTGGTTTGGTAATGCACAAATGCAAAAGCAAGATTTTATTTTGCTGGATGACACATTATAATGTGCTAGAAGGGCTAGAGATTATTATTATGAAGACTTTCCTGATTTAACAGGAATTTAACAGGAATGTGCAGAATATCTTATCCACATGAAACTTATTTTCAAACTAACTAAGAAGTTATGGTAATCAAACCTTAGACACTACATTTTTTTTAATCTGATAATAAATATATTTGTATATAAACATTGTTTAAGCATTATTCACAAATAAACATATATATAAATCATAAAATAATTCATAAACAATATAGTAAAGAGGAAGTATGAGGTCATTTGGGTTAGGGTCATAAGAGGTGAGGAGTAAAAGTAGTTAATTGAAGCAAAGCGGAGAGGGGAAGAAAGGGGGCAGTTAGCAGAGGATAGTAGAGGAATGGAAACCGGAAAGTGTATGAATGTGTTAGGAATGGGGCTTATTCTATAGGTCTGTTGCAAAATAGGAAGTCCAGGCATTCCAGGTGGAGGAGAACTGGAGGGTACGGTTATGAATTATACTGGTGATATGTTCCATTTTATGTGTTTGCCAGACTATCGGAAAGAGCGTTTGAATAGTGGGTGTGTCTGTTTTCTTCCAATTAAGGGCTATTAAGCATCTCAACGCTATAAGAATGTGTCCAATAAACTTTTGTGTGAGTTTCGGAGTATCAGGGACTGTTTGTGGGAGAAGGTGATAGGAATAGGCAATTGTCAGGGAGACAGACATGAGTAATTTTTTCAATCAGATGAAGTACCTATTTCCAAAAATGTACTATTTTGGGGCAAGTCCACCATTTTATTGTGATGCATCTTGCTAAATTTAAGTGCAAATTACAGAGGACGTGGATAAATAAAGATATATATCCAATACCCCCTTAATCTCATGAGGTATGCAACAAACTCATAATCGAAGGTCAAGTGAGCAGTATTTTATTAGAAAAAGCTCAAAGTAATTAACTGGATAATTCAGAAAATTTATACTGAAATATATTACGAAAATGCAACGATGTGTACTCTGCGCTATATCATCTGCACACTAAGAAAAGTTCTCTCTCCTCTTCAATTTAACTTCAATTTAACTTTTGCCAAATAAATCAAAGGTGGCAAATTTTGCGTAATATGTTTTATTGGATTGACTGAGCATGCTGATGTCTCCTAATAAAATTATTTAGAAATAGTATTAAAAGTAAAAGTATGCCCTGCAAAAGAGAAAACATAAAGAATTCTTGTAAACTAAAGCGTATAGGAAAGCTAGCATCAGGTGGCACATAGCTGAATATATAAATATGCATGTTGCTCAGTGACCTTTTCAAAGGTTTCATTATAACACTGCAAAACCAGAGTAAAATTGCAACAGAAAAGCTGTTTTAGATTTAGGAATGTCCTATTGGTTTTAATTAGAATTTTTACAAATTTAATGGAGTTGCTGATCCCTAGGTTTTGCAATCCACAGACTTTAATAAATGAGCCTAACTGTGTAAATTGAATAGCAAGCTACTAGTCTTGACACAATCATTAAGAGACATCAGTCATAGATCACTTTATGGTGCATGAATGAGCTGTGGTTGTCCTAGGGATTAGTGCTTACTGTCCATAATGTTTAACCCCCATTTTTTCTGTTTTGCAAAGTGCTATATAAACTGTCCATCTGCTTTCAATATTCTAAATTGCTGCATAAGCAAAATAAACTATTTTGACATAAAAACAGCAAAAAAAAAAAAAAATAATTTTCTGTACCAACCTGTTATGATGTCAGTGATGTTTGCTTTACATTGGGTAATACCTAAGTTACATACTGAGATGCTTTGTGGGGTGCAATTAGACTGTGTATATTGTATATATTGTTATACATCGAACAATATGATTCTCAAGAAGGCAGCATAAATGTAAAACAACAAGGTTTTGAATAACTTAATTAAAGTACAATATAAGTGGATTGTTTTCTCCTTTAAAAATACATAAAATGTTTTATGCAGCTTATTGGCTGTGACCATAACTGATGAAGATATATTTGCTAGTAAATAACATATGTTATGGCTGCCCAATGCAGATCTATCATTTCATGCCCATTTTGAAATTCTGACAACCATGGCTATTATATTACCCAGGTATCTAGATAAAGCTGGCAAGATTTTACAGTCAAGTAAACACATCTTACTTGCAAATATCAGATTCTATGTTTTATTTTTTAGCAAATAAAACCCCATAAATCTTCAGATATTTGAAAAGCCACAAGTAATAATGGGTTCTAATAAATGTATTAAAATACCTAGCTTTTAAAATGTAAAGTTTTTTTTGAGCTAAAGAAATATAGCAATCAAAATTCAAGAGAAAAAAAAAAATGTGCAATTAAACATAATTGAACTTTCCAAAGTTATTTTTAATTAAAAATACTTCATTTGGATTAAACCCATTGTTTTCATATTACTATGTTAAATTCCTTTCTATATAGCCTAAATGTGTCAATCGTGCTACTGCTTCCTGTGAATAGGTTTAGTTGGTGACTTTTTTAATTAAATTAAATATATTGTGATACATTGATATCAAATTTTACCGAACATAGCAAAAACTGAATAGCAATGTTTTTTCCATTAACATAATTCTTAATAGGGATGTTCTATGTTGATTTCTTCAGAACTTGGTGTAATTCACTGATATGCATATGAATAAAGAGTGAGAAAGTGTTTTGTGTTTTTAAAATAAATTAGTTATACTGCATATTATACAAGTCATGGCAGAACATTTTCAATACAAGTATTATGCAGGGAGGAAACGTCAAACCGAATATCTATTACAAAACATCATCATGTGTTTCAAAGTTGACATTATTGGCGATATAGTTTTCATCTTTGCTTTTGTTCGAATGTAGACATTTTTTCATGCCTTTGTTCTTGTGTAGGCAACCTATGTTCCTCTTGAGTCTCCCTGTACATCATGAGAAATGATAAAGAGAAAGAATAAAGCAGTCTCTCCTCTGCATTATGTACCTCTACTTGAATCTTGTGAAGGGAGTGCAAAAGGGGAGATGTTTTTACAATATTTATAAAAATCCTCTTGTCTCATCAGATGACTATGTATTATAGGACAGCATCAAGGGAGTAGGAGAGACTTGAGAAGCTAGAAATCACTGCAAGTAGTGTTCTTCATAAATACACTAAAGCACACAATTTGCTAAAATGCATATTGTAAAAATAAATTGAAAGGTAGAAAAGTTACATCTGAACTAACAGTATAACCCTTAGCATTAGGGCTGTGAAGAGATGTGGAACTGTATGCTGGAACAAACAACAGCAGAGAATCCATTGCCTTTTAGCATCTATACATGCTGGTGCTAATAGAAATGAAATTTCATCTTTCCTGGATGATTAATTGTGTTATGAACAAATAGTATTTTTTTTCAGGAAATATTACTGACCTCTTATTATTCATAATTCTCAGTTAATATAAAAAAATGATCTTTGAAAGAGTGTTATGTGAATTTTTAGCTGTGTCACATGGTCAATGACAATGCCTCCTGGTTACAAATAATGGGAATGAGGTGCTATTGTATATCCTAATGCTTTGATAAAGTTTGTCCCATACAGGTCAAATGACTGCTTGCTGAAATTACTTTAACTTAATGACCTGATGTTTGAAAATATTATATCTGTGATTTGCAAGAAATTCCAATTTGAGCCATGTTAATTTGTCATTCCCTGCTAAAGACCAAATGTTAAAATTCACTATATTTTGAGAGTTGGAGTGATGCTGCATAAATATTCATCTTTGAATTAAGTTAATTACATTCCTGTATAATTTGAAGCCATTTTGGTATAATATGCACATGGGTGGGTTATATAAATGGTGCAAGTACGCACTTGCACATTGTTGTTCTGAGCCAGACAAGAAACCAGCGCTAGACTAATATTGAAAATTAAATGGATCCATATATGTCACGGCTAAAGAAAGGGGACCTTGCTATATGTCGTCTACAGAAAAATCAACACACATACAAATACAGCGCTGACAGAATGAGTACACTTCGATTGAGTAAAAAGAATATCCTATTTTTCTGATGATACACTATGAAAGAAAATGTCACAAAACAGAGTGGTTCTTAAAAACAATATATACTTTAATATAGTAATACAAAAACACAAAAAAAACTACACAAGCAAAAATTTATGTATGAAAACCACTCTAAGAAATATCATTGGTACCTAATAAAACTCCCAAAAAGAGTATACCGCAACATATGGCTATAAAATAATCCCATTGTACCTTATTCCGATAGGAATATTATAAAAAACATGTTAGGGAATAAAGATATATAGATAGATGTGTCTTTCTATTGTCAACCCAACCAAACTAGCAATAGCAGAGGTAGCCAACAGCAAAGAATACAGTGGCTGCGGCCCTCAACTAACCATTCATCTAATTTGCTCCTAGCCCTCATGGCAAATGCTTGATTATCAGTCTGGGCAAACCCAGATAAACATTTGGAGTGAATGCATTTGGAATAAATGCAATGTAAAACATCACAGCAGAGAAGCAAATTGCCTAAAAGAAAGTACAACAGAACATGTTATTACAGGTCAATATGGATTCACATAGTTTTTATTTATTTATTAATAACATTTATACTTACTCTTTCTGATTTGCAGCCAGGTTGACCTCACTGATGTACAACCGGGTCTCACAGTGGTTGGGGGGTGGACCTCACAGCCACAGTGAGACCTGGGGCTAGATTTACTAACAGGCGTGTTTGTAAACCCGCCGACTTTCGGTGGGTTTGGCGGCGGTTTATTGCTCTAAAATGTGTTTGATGTGAGTGCAATGTTTTTTTTTATTTAAATTATTTTGTACATTGGAACCTTTAAAAAGAGGATAGTGTGTGCTCCTCATGTGGTAAATATGAACTTCCCTGGAAAGTGACAGTCAGAGGTCAATGTGTAAGTGATTTGAGTGCATAGTTTTTTTAAACAACAGTATACTCTTGCAACAGAAAAACAAGTAGGGCGCCCCAATGTGTAATATCAAAAATATGGTGTTGGGAAGATGTAGTAACTGCATACCGTAAAGATGTATTCAAGAAGTAAAAGATCATATGGAGGTTTCCTCTTCAGAGGTAATCCCTCTCAGTCTCCATCAGATAGTATTCTATTAGTATTCTATTGCTCCTGAGGAAGTCGTTGAGCGGTGACATCTACCAGCGCTATTGTGGTTACCTCATGTGAGTTACTACTGTGCTATTCAATTTTAATAAATTGACTATATTTTTACATTGCATTCTTTTTTGTTCAATCTTGTTCATTACCGCCACTGGATGAGGTTGTGACAGAGGAATTGCCTGATCTTATATATATGGTCTAAGAAAGCTCATGGTCTTGTGACTATCTGGTACGCAGTTTTTATTTACCTAGGGATGCATGTTGCACCTGTGTGCTACATTACTCACCTTTGGGTTTACTACCTGTTTTAGCACTCTGTCTCCTGGTGGAGGACTATCTCTGGTTTTTGGTGCAGTTTTATATATAACAATACTGCACTATGTTACTTTCTGTTCTGTTTTTTCTACATTGTCGCTATGTCTGATGGAGACTGAGAGGGATTACCTCTGAAGAGAAAACCTCCATATGATCTTTTACTTCTTGAATACATCTTTACGGTACGCAGTTACTACATCTTCCCAACACCATATTTTTGATATTACACATTGGGGCGCCCTACTTGTTTTTCTGTTGCAGCATTTTCGTTATCTGGACTAACCATCTGGCCACAAGTATCCTGAGGCTGCCGCTCTCAACTGAGCTAAGTGTTGTTTTTCGGGACTGATCCCTCAATACTGGACTTTATATATTATCTATACCAGTTGTCTATCCAAACTGTATTTACGTTGTGGTAATTAGCGCCATCATATATATCTTTTTTTATTTGTTATCAGTATACTCTTGTTTAATTAGTAGAAAAGAAACACTGACACCATAGAAATTTAACTGCATTTATTGCATTACAACACAATAAATAATAAAGTATAATACTTACACAAACTGAACAAAACATTAGGTGATAATAATGTTTTAGCGCTAGCGACGCCTTTTTGCTGGCATATCGCTATGTTTTGGCCCACTCTCTCCTCTCCCTCGCCCACCCCTGGTGCGAGCACCTCTCCTTGGAGGAGTACTCTGTGCCGATCTGCTTGGCGTACTAGCTGTACTGGTGGTGGCGGATGAAAAAGGTGCCGGCAAGCGGGCAATGAGTTCCTGCTGTAGTTGGCCTGCCAGCCAGGTCACGTTCGCATTCCCCTCGCAAACGGAGGAATGTAATGCCTCCACAGCCCCAGTTATTTGGGCCATCTGCACATTGGTTTGTTCCCATGCATTAGCCAGACGGTTGATTGCAGCAGGTATCTGGCTATTTGTGCGGTGTAACCGCCTCAAATGGCCCGCAATTTGGGACATGTGGCGAGTTTGGCTCTCCATGAACATTGTTTGCTGCTGCTGGAATGCGCCAATAGACAGCGCCATTTCTCTGGCTGGGTCCATACTTTGAGGTGCAGGTTGGTGGTGTGCTGGGGCTTCAGCAGGGCCAAGTGCAACATCCTGGAGGCCAGACACAGGGGCATCCACTGTTTCCAGGGTGATTATGGTTTGGTCATCTGGCTCAGGGGACATTTGCAGGGACTCCGCCTGAGGTGCCTGGTATGAAGAGGGCCCTGTGTATGAAAAATGACGGTAAGTATATAGGATATAATATGTTTGTATATTGCATTCTGAACACTGGATAGGAAAGAATAATCTTTAGCAACTACAGATTCTTTCACAATGTTTGCATTCCTGATTTCTTGCCCTATGCTACCTGCTTAAGGATGCACTTATTATCCTTTTAATACCCATTATCATTTGGACTATGTATGATTGAGGGGACTAAATAAGCAAAGTATTTTTAGCCTACAAATATGAAAATTTAGTCATCCAAATGCTGCTAAACCGTGCTTTGGGGTAAACTAATACTATTTTAGTACTCCCTCTGTGTAGTACATGCTGGGGTATTTTGACTAAACTGCGTGCTTTAAAAAGTGGACATGTTGCCTATAGCAACCAATCAGATTTTAGCTGTCATTTTGTGGAATGCAATAAATAAAGTAAAGGTATATTCTGATTGGTTGCTATAGGCAACATCTCAGTTTAGTAAATGTAGCCCTAAGTTCAAATTGCAAACCATAAAAAAACAAAAAAACAAATTACATTGACAGCAGCATTTGCACAGAAAATCAATTAACTCCATTATTTCTCTCCTAAACATAAATCACGCAACTGCTTGCTCGTCTGTGCCCGAATCTCTCGATGAAGGTGGAGGTGTAGGTCTCGGACTGGGACTGAACTGCGGTCCTGGCGATTCTGGATGTAATAGAAAAAGCATACAATGTATTTGCAGCAAAAAACATTTTAAAAATATACAGGTTTTTTTAAAAATGTGTTTGCGAAAAAAAAACAGGTTTTTTTTTTAAAAAAAAGTCCTTTACAAACTAATAGAGTAAAAAATACACTTTTAAAATCTAAAAAAACTTTTAAACAAAAAAAAATAAAAAAATTATAAAGAAAAAAGCAATTACACAAAGTAAAAAGCATTTAAAATTCTTGTTAGGGTAAAAAAAACAAATAACTCACCAACTACTTGGCCAAAAGAGGGCGAATCGGTGTTCTGCACATTTATGCCCTCTACAATCTCAGCCAGCATTATCTGGCGCAGCTCCTCCTTGTAACTGGTGTACTCTACACGAAGTGGGGGGCCACCACCCGTGCGCCTTGTAGACTTCCTTTCCTGGGCCATTTTTTCCTTCAGCCTCCTCTTAATGTCCGAGAAGCGTTTGCGGCAGTGCACCACTGTCCGCTTCAGTGGGCCCACCGCGTTCACGGCATCACAGACACGCCCCCACAATTAGTGACGCCGCCTTAGAGGAGTCCGGGCTGCCGGGTTGCCTAGGATGACCTCATAGCAGGGAATGATATTGTGCACCAGCACACAATTCTCATCATGTGAGAAACGCACATTCCTCCCTGTCTTTGTCTTCCTGCCCTGTCCTGTCACCTCAAACTCTCCCTCTCCCTCCTCTGACCCCTCAACCTCCATCTCCCTCTCCTCAGCCTGTTCTCCCCCTCTATCTCTGGACATTTTCACACATAAAAACACAAAACACTGAAGGACTGACAAACACAAAGGACAAACTAGACTAACTACAGACACACTCTCAACACAGGCACACACAAGTAACACAGACAAAGGACAAGTCAAATACAAAAAATACAAGACAGAAAATAAATGAGAAAATAAATGTACAAAACAGAAAAATACCACAGGACTACTCACACTTCAATCAGATATCGCTCCACCAATCCACCAAACTCCAACTCTCACCAACTCTCACAAAGCACTATCCTCCAAACTCCTCTCACAAAACTCCTCTAAACCCTATCAGAGAGAAAAGTGTCAGGCCAGTGGTTTATAAAGGGCTTGTGATGTCAAATCTCCTGACTTTGAAAATAGCCAATAGTAACAGGCCAGGAGACAGGTGAAATTTTCAAAAAAAACGCATTTACACGAAAGCGCCATCATTTAAAGCAAAGGCGCCATGTTCTATTCAAAGCCGCCGGCGGCTTTGAGCATTACATCCCGCCGTTACATCGCCGGCGGCTTCAAGCCGCCATGCATCACGCCTGTTAGTAAATCTAGCCCCTGGGGTCAAATGTATGAAGATTCGATTTCTGCAGTTTGCCTTTATAAGCCATCGCCGCTTTAAATTTCCCCTGCAAAGTCGCACAAAGAGATTTAATGGCAAAAGATAGCAGGATTTACAGCAAGTCATGATAACAAATAAAAGGTATAACAATAAACAGGAAAGTATAAACCAAATACATTACATTGCACAAGAGATTTAACACTGGCCCAGGGACTTTCTTATATTCGAGATGTTCACTGACCCTCATGTTTTGGTTTTGGATCTGGATTAACTTCGTGTTTTGATTTTGGTAAAACCGCCCTTGCGCGTTTTGGTGCTGGATCCCTTTTTTTTTCTAAAATCCTTTTTTTTTTTTCTCGCTAAAAGCACATAATTTGGCTCTTTTTTTGTTTCTACATTATTATTAACCTCAATAACAATAATTTTCAGTCATTTCCAGTCAGTTTTTGTCAAGTGACAAGAACACTGCTACCCCTCCTGTTTCTGTATGAGCAATGGCACGGAGCAATGGCACTGGAGACTGAAGAGTGACAAGAACACTGCTACTCCTGTATCTGTGTGAGCAATGGCACTGAGCAATGTCACTGAAGAATGAAGAGTGACAAGAACACTGCTACCCCTGTTTCTGTATGAGCAATGGCACTGGATCTCCTGGGGAGGGAGGTACTTATGTAATACAAGACCCGCAAGATCCGACGATGAAACGCTTAATATGTGGCCTTGATTCAGATCCGAGGATACGCAAAAGTACCGAGCCGGCTCGCGAGTCTGGTCAGATTCCCTAAATTCGGCTGGGTTCGGCTTTCAAAAAACAGAGCTCGAGCATCTCTCGCTTACATGCAGTTTGATTTAACATAAACAGTGATGATGTCATGAATATACACAGATAACACTAAGAGGTCTTCATTGGTCCAGGGTTAAAGATGTTCCAGTAGACTGCTGGTCATAGGTCAGTTTTTTTAATCTCTTCACAAAGGAGGGGGCAACTTACTTCAATTGTTGCCTACGTGTCTTCCCACCAATTAACCAGTTTAAACTGACCCATAAACAAAGTGTTTTAGAGTATTAATTTCATACTATTCATAACTTGCGATCAAAATATGTGATCGCTTCTCTATTGATACCGGATTTCAGCTAGTAAATTATAGATTAATATGAGACCAAACTCCACACATTTCTGTGGACCTGAATCATAATTACCTTTACTGTAGTATTATCTATGTATAATTAATCTCTAATACATTTTACTAATAAATAACTGTGTATTGGAACCTTAATAAATGTGTACTATTTACAAGTGTAAGTGCGAATGTAACATGTGTGTCATTAATCAGTGCAATTGCGTCATTACACGTGGGGTACTAATCGCAATTGCACGATAAAACTAAATGAATCAATTTAGCTTACTTCATCCAATTATTTGACTTCCACAAGCCACCCTTTGAGAATATACCCAACACTCTCACCCTATGAAGATTTTTGTTGCAGGATCTCAGTAATACACTTCATTCTCTGTAATGTATGTCCCCTTTAATACAATCACACTGTCTGTAGATATCAGTCAGGTTACCATAAAAGAAAGTCATAATTCTAGAAACCATTTTCTTTTTCTACGGAGCATATACCTTTGCAGCTCGGATATAACATTTTGTATGCCCTTCACCCACTTATGTAATACATTATCTGGAAGGATACAAGGTACAATTAAATATCTTACAGCAGTACATAATATTCAAGTAAAGTTCCTCATCCCTAGCATGTCCATCTGTCTGAGACATGTCTTAGCTTATATGACATTTAAACAATACAATTTCACAAATAACACCATCTTACGTTTGTTAACATAATCTTATTTATGATCTTCAGCCTTTTTAGTTAACTGCACTCTAATAATATTGAGGGGTTTTTCATCAACACTTGGGGGGCGGGCTATTGTCTGTTCATTCTGTCCAATACTCAAGTTTATATGTGAAACAGTGATCGGTCTGCCGAATATTGGGAAACTTTAAACTAAGGTGTATTACCTACTGGCCTCCCATCCCATAATTCGAGTACCTCAGAAATATTTAGTGGAAAGAAAACTAGTCCTACATAATTTGGTCTCTGAGGTACATGAGGGCACACCCAGCATTCAGTTTGGTCTAAAACCTTACCCACCAAAGAATGATAATCATTCTCTTGTATGCCCGTTCAAGTCCAAATTATTACTGGACTGGCATCAATGGATGCACCGCTCTTCAACTATGGGGTCACAGTACTTACAGACACAATATTCTTCAGACATAGTAACATAGTAACATAGTAACATAGTTGATGAGGTTGAAAAAAGACACCAGTCCATCAAGTTCAACCTATTTTGGATCTCCTGCGATCCTGCACTTATATTTGAAATTAATCCAGAGTAAGCAACCGCCAATCTGTTTCAATTGTGAAAATCCCCCCAGACTCAATATTGCAGTCCTATTTTTACTCTATATTCACTACTATCCTTCATTTTAATTAACGGTCAAATCCCTGCATACACCTTTACGCTAAAAATTTGTCTAACCCTTTCTTAAACATATCTATTGAATCTGCCATCACAACCTTCCCTGGCAATTAATTCCATATCTTGACTGCCCTTACTGTAAAGAACCCCTTCCTTTGCTGGTTGTGAAATTTCCTCTCCTCTAACCTTAGGGGATGACCACGTGTCCTGTGTATGGTCCTTGGGGTAAAAAGTTCCCATGAAAGCTCTCTGTATTGACCCCTAATGTATTTGTACATAGTAATCATATCTCCCCTTAGACGCCTCTTTTCTAAAGTAAACATGCCTAAACTGGCTAACCTTTCCTTATAACTTAATGACTCCATACACTTTATCAATTTTGTCGCCCTACTCTGAACCCTTTCTAGTTCCAAATTATCTTTTTTATAGAGTGGTGCCCAAAACGGTACTGCATATTCAAGATGAGGTTTTACCAATGATTTATACAGTGGCAAAATTACACTGTCTTCCCTTGCATCTATGCCTTGTCACGGTTACAAACAGGAGTACGAATATGGTGAAAACACTCTGTTTATTTGCAGAAAAGTATAAATAGCAGGTAATCGAGAGCAGTAGTAAATACCAAGTGCAAGCTGATGCAGGAAATAATATGAATGTTCAGAAACCAGCAGGTAAACAGCTAATGCAGGGAAGGAGGTATGAACAGGTTCCAAGCAGGCATGAACCAGAGGAGCAAGGCAGGAGGAAGAATCCACAGGTTGCAACAAGGATATGACATCACAGGATGGGACAACAATAACTAGCAATGTGTGCTGGGAGTGACAGGTATATAAAGAGAAAACCACACCCTGGTGCATGGGATAATTGGTGAACATGAAGGTTAACCCCTAATGCACACAATAAGGCACAATAGCAGCACCTCTGGTGAATGGAGGTACTGCCAATACAAATACAATAATAAGGACAAAAAGGCAGGAGCTGTCATGCAAAGCAGCATGTAATGCATAAGCTGTAGGCAGATCGTGACAGTACCCCCTTCCTTAAGGGCGGATTCCAGACGCCCAATTAACAAAAATGTCTGAATTCATCGGAATCATAGTCCAGAATTGGGGGCCTGGCAGAAAAGTCCTCGTCCATGGGTGGACGGGCAAAGGAGACTATGCCAGCTGCCAGTTCAAGCTCCGTAGACCTTGCTCTCTTCTTTCGCTTTTTCTTCTTGCGAGAATTCCCTGGAACAGCAGTTTGAACCAATTGGGTGGAGCACAAAGGAATCTCTAGGCCAGGTGAGATGGGTCGAACTTCTGACAATACGGAGGCCCCGTAAGATGGCATAGCGGGAGGTGTTGGTGAAAATTTGTTGATCACTGCCTCGACAAATAGTGGTAAGTCAGATAGGGTGGGGTGATTTGTCTTAATCAAAGGGTTCGCCCATTCCATAGCCTCTCCTCTAAAGTTTGTTAACAAAAACAAAACTTGCCTCTTTGGGTCACTGACAAGGCTAGGTACTGAGGGGAAATAAGAAGCACAAAACCTCAGTAGAGCACTAAATTGAGAAAGGTGCCCCTCAAAGGTAGGTGGCAGCTCAGACTTGGCACCCTCGGCAACGGATGGTTTGGACTAGGCAGCAGGCTTGACAGGAGACCCGGACTGGGCGGCAGGCTTGGCAGCAGGCTTGACAGCAGGCCCGGACTGGGCGGCTGGCATGGCAGCAGGCCCGGACTGGGCGGAAGGCTTGGCAGCAGGCCCAGACTGGGCGGAAGGCTTGGCAGCAGGCCCGGACTGGGCGGCAGACTTGGGAGCAGGCCCGGACTGGGCGGCAGACTTGGGAGCAGGCCCGGACTGGGCAGAAGGCTGGGCAGCGGCCCCGGACTGGGCAGAAGGCTTGCCAGCAGGCCCGGACTGGGCGGCAGGCTTGGCAGGGACAGCAATTTGAGAAGCCTGAGGGCAGACAGCACTTTGAGAAGCCTGAGGGCAGACAGCACTTTGAGAAGCCTGAGGGCAGACAGCACTTTGAGAAGCCTGAGGGCAGACAGCACTTTGAGAAGCCAGAGGGCAGACAGCACTTTGAGAAGCCTGAGGGCAGACAGCACCAAGTGGTAACTCGGGCTGAACCGCATGGACTGGCAACTCGGGCTGAACCGCATGGACTGGCAACTCGGGCTGAACCGCATGGACTGGCAACTCGGGCTGGACCGCATGGACTGGCAACTCGGGCTGGACCGCATGGACAGGCAACTCGGGCTGGACCGCATGGACTGGCAACTCGGGCTGGACGGCATGGACTGGCAACTCGGGCTGGACCGCATGGACTGGCAATTCGGGCTGGACCGCATGGACTGGCAACTCTAAAGTGGCCTGGAGGGACAGGACCCCCTCTGGAGCGGACTGTAAGGGCAGCGCCCCCTCTGGAGCGGACTGTAAGGGCAGCGCCCCCTCTGGAGCGGACTGTAAGGCCAGCGCCCCCTCTGGAGAAGACTGTAAGGGCAGCGCCCCCTCTGGAGAAGACTGTAACGGCAGCGCCCCCTCTGGAGAAGTTTTTATGGGCAGCGCCCTCTCTGGAGAAGTCTTTAAGGCCAGTGCCCTCTCTGGAGAAGTCTTTATGGGCAGCGCCCTCTCTGGTGAAGTCTTTAAGGGCAGCGCCCCTTCTGGAGGAGTCTTTAAGGGCAGTGCCCTCTCTGGAGGAGTCTTTAAGGGCAGCGCCCCCTCTGGAAGAGTCTTTAAGGGCAGCGCCCCCTCTGGAGCAGACTGGAAGGGCAGCGCCCCCTCTGGAGCAGACTGGAAGGGCAGCGCCCCCTCTGGAGCAGACTGGAAGGCCAGCGCCCCCTCTGGAGAAGACTGTAAGGGCAGCGCCCCCTCTGGAGAAGACTGTAATGGCAGCGCCCCCTCTGGAGAAGTCTTTATGGGCAGCGCCCTCTCTGGAGAAGTCTTTAAGGGCAGTGCCCTCTCTGGAGGAGTCTTTAAGGGCAGCGCCCCCTCTGGAAGAGTCTTTAAGGGCAGCGCCCCCTCTGGAGCAGACTGGAAGGGCAGCGCCCCCTCTGGAGCAGACTGGAAGGGCAGCGCCCCCTCTGGAGCAGACTGGAAGGGCAGCGCCCCCTCTGGAGAAGACTGTAAGGGCAGCGCCCCCTCTGGAGAAGACTGTAATGGCAGCGCCCCCTCTGGAGAAGTCTTTAAGGGCAGCGCCCTCTCTGGAGAAGTCTTTAAGGGCAGCGCCCCCTCTGGAGGAGTCTTTAAGGGCAGCGTTCCTTCTGGAAGAGTCATTAAGGGCAGTGTCCCTTCTGGAAGAGTCTTTAAGGGCAGTGCCCCCTCTGAAGCAGACTTTAAGGGCAGCGCCCCCTCTGGAGCAGCTGAAGCTCAGGAACAGAGACATCGGCTGAAGACTCGGAACTGGAGACAGAGGCTGAAGACTCGGAACCGGAGACAGAGGCAGGAAACTCGGGACCAGACACAGTGGCAGGAGACCCGGGACCGGACACAGTGGCAGGAGACTCGGGACCGGACACAGTGGCAGGAGACTCGGGACCGGACACAGTGGCAGGAGACTCGGGACCGGACACAGTGGCAGGAGACTCAGGACCGGACACAGTGGCAGCAGGCTCCAAGCTGGAGGCAGATGATGTGACCTCAGAGCTGGAGGCAGATGATGTGACCTCAGAGCTGGAGGCAGATGCTGACACCTCGGCACAGGAGACAGAGGCTGGCACCTCAGCACAAGAGACAGAGGCTGGCACCTCGGCACAGGAGACAGAGGCTGGCACCTCGGCACAGGAGACAGAGGCTGGCACCTCGGCACAGGAGACAAAGGCTGGCACCTCGGCACAGGAGACAGAGGCTGGCGCCTCAGGACAGGCAGCTGGAGCTGGCAGATTGGGTCTCTTCCCAGAGAACAGAAATGGTGGAGTATAAACAATTTTGGAATGCGGAGAGGAAATAACAGGAGATGGTTCAGTAAGCTAACGTGGTCTACGGACAGGACAATCCTGCAAGAAATGAGCATTGCTGGCACAGTAGAGACACAACTTGTATGTTATCCTGCGCCGCCGTTCCTCTTCCGTCAGATGGGGGCGTGGACCACCTGTGTACTGGGAATTTGTTACCCCATAGTTCATAGAAAACAGCAAATTTGTAGAAGTACTTTTAAGAGGTGCTGTTTGCACAGGTTCATCAGCAGAGAAGGTGGATTGAGACAGCTCAGCAGCTTCTGAATTAAGAGAGGCAGAATCTGACAGTCTCCTGAGTGGGTCCACAAGTAAAGAGGTAAATCTAGCAAGCTGAGAACGTAGCAATATAATGTCCATCTGTAAAGTTTGTAGCAGTGGCAATTCCATGATTGGTGAAACAGACATGTTGCAAAAAACAAATGAAAACTTGATTGCAGAAAAAAGGTCCCAGAATAAAACAAAACTTTCACCTGACTCCAAAGCTGTTTTGTAGGCTGATTATACTGTCACGGTTACAAACAGGAGTACAGCTAGGAGTCACGAATATGGTGAAAACACTCTGTTTATTTGCAGAAAAGTATAAATAGCAGTTAATCGAGAGCAGTAGTAAATTCCAGGTGCAAGCTGATGCAGGAAATAATAGAAATGTTCAGAAACCAGCAGGTAAACAGCTAATGCAGGGAAGAAGGAGGTATGAACAGGTTCCAAGCAGGCATGAACCAGAGGAGCAAGGCAGGAGGAAGAATCCACAGGTTGCAACAAGGATATGACATCACAGGATGGGACAACGATAACCAGCAATGTGTGCTGGGAGTGACAGGTATATAAAGGGAAAACCACACCCAGGTGCATGGGATAATTGGTGAACATGAAGGTTAACTCCTAATGCACACAATAAGGCACAATAGCAGCACCTCTGGTGAATGGAGGTACTGCCAATACAAATACAATAATAAGGACAAAAAGGCAGGAGCTGCCATGCAAAGCAGCATGTAATTCATAAGCTGTAGGCAGATCGTGACATGCCTCTTTTTATGCATGCCAATACTTTGTTTGCCCTTGCAGCTGCTGCTTGACATTGAGCACTATTGCTAAGTCTACTGTCTACGAGCACTCCCTAATCCTTTTCCATTATAGATTCTCCTAAATTAATTCCATTTAATAGCCCCTCACACGGTCATCGAGCTCCAAGGTTAGCAGAACTTTTATTTACCCCTGAATTGAATAGTGTAATTGGCTGGACTGATTGTGCTAACAACCTCTCCTTCATCCCCACATCCTCAGTATCACTACCTGAACCAGTCTCCATCACCTGATCACCATTGAAAGAATTGAATGTCCTAGAAAAAGAATAAGGATGAAAGAAACACTGGAAAGGAAAAAATAGTAAAATCACTGCTTCATGATGGGATAACAGTCTTTGCAAAGTCCTTTGGCTCAGGTGTTATTAACTGCGATTTTAGGTCCAGCACAGATTCACGAGCGTTTTGAACCTTCTCTGGGTTGTTGACTTCTCTGCAGTGGGTGGAAGGGGTCCAAGTGTCTCTGTCTGCTACTCCCAGGGATGTGATGCTGGTCATCAATATTTG
Organism: Mixophyes fleayi; assembly: GCF_038048845.1. Taxonomy (NCBI): domain Eukaryota; kingdom Metazoa; phylum Chordata; class Amphibia; order Anura; family Limnodynastidae; genus Mixophyes; species Mixophyes fleayi. The sequence continues at coordinate 161,073,660 of NC_134406.1, forward strand.
GTACCTGCCTGTCAAACAACTTGAGCGTAGGAAATTACAGTCCATAACATACTCTCCCAGTCCAACATCATTACAGTTAGTGTAACATATCAGGAGACAGTGTTTCGAACATCCTTTGTTGCTGTCTCACTATTTGCTTTTCGTTACAAGATTTTGAACAGTCTCTCCATTAATGAACTCAGAATATCTACAGTCTCTCCATTTTGAACTTATCTCGGGAATCTACCATCAAGTGAGGTTACTTGTCAAAGTATTTCAAAAGGTGACAGGTTAAAAGTTGGTTTAGGAGTGTTTCTGACAGTGGGGAGGACTGGTGGAAAAAGCTTTCGCCATTCCAATCTAGTTTCATCTATCACGCTATTCAATTTGTTCTAGATAGTACCGTTTACTTTATTTTCCCTTTGGCTTGTGGATGAGAATGTAACTTACTATCACTGCCTATATGTTGTACTCATTATCTAAATGTTATTACCAGTAAAATGAATACCCCTATCACTTTCTATAACTCTAGGGATACCATATCTACTAACAAATATCCTAACACAACAATATTAGAAACATTTGAATGAACCTTTTACCCAGATATAGATTACATCTATACACCAGTATATACTTGAGAATGCTGCAAGGTGGCAATTGGATGAAATTGTTTTGTTTTACCTGGAAAAAGTCAATCTGTAGGAGGGGTATGGGATGGCTCTATTGGTATTGTTTTTCCAACATTTTTCCGCACTCAAGTAAGACAAGACATTGCCTTCCTACTAGCTTGAGAAGAAAAGTCTGGTGCACACCAGTATTATCTTACCAGCTTGCACATACCTTCTTTACCCAGATGAGTCAGACCATGTGCTGCCTCAGCTAGACCTGGAAGATATACTCTGGGAGCCACATGCCTACTGTGCTCATCTCGCCAGAGTCCAGAGGACTCCTGTCCACATCCATTCACCTTCCAGACCGCCTTTCCTGCAGGGTACACAAAGTTTGCATTTTAATTAATTCTTGTGTGTTTATCATTTTTAAAAAAAAACATTGTTTTGTCAGTTGTCATATTTAAACCTGCTGCCCACTTGGCAACTTCGTCTGCCCTGTTATTAAACACTAATATGGAGTCTTTTTTATCACTGTCAAAAAGTCCTTCATGTAATGTGAATTTGCTACTCATGTCCTGCTATTGTCCTACACGTTCCTCTGTCGCCTCAACATCACCCACTATCCTAGAAACGTACTTAAAACCAATGTATATTAACTGATTTACTTCCTGCCAACTCACATGCAATTTTCAATCCCACAGGTTCAGCTACTTCTCCTCTTCTCTTATCACCCTTTGTGCATCTAGAGGAACACTTTGTACACCTTGCTCAACAAACATATGTAATTTAGGAATTAGGTGGGCAGATACCGCATGCAATGTATAAAAACTTGAATCACGTCCCAGTACTATGTTAAGGACCCCAGCACCTTCAGTAAGCATAAACATACAACCTTTAGCTACCTTTGTAGTCAGTGTAGTGTGTGTGTTCCCTTAACTCTGTCCATTGTCAAAAATGTCTTAGCCCCTTGGGTGACACAATATCTTAAGTATCGCACCTAAGTCTGGCGTAGCTGTACTCCATCATTTTGCAACCTTGTGTCCTGTTACCAAGGAATGAATGAACAAGTATTTAGTTTCAAACACTGATGATATAAACAAATCAGGACACAGCAATACTGTTTTCATAATGCACCCCTTATTTGTTTGGAAACATTGAAAACAGTCACGCCAGGCTTGTGTCCAGTTCTTGAGGTTGCCTATAAACCTTTGGGACAGTGTATGAGTATTTTGTACCTCCTTATAAGAAAAGACTGAGGTATTGACAGTTAGAAATGTAAAGAACAGGAAATAAGACAGCAATGAATAATAACAATGAAATGATTTGTAGAAAACAGGAACGCAGAAAAGAAGATTTACAGCAAGATGACAGCTGGATTGGGCACTACAGGGAACTGGCTCTCAACTATTTTATTAATCCCCTTAAATTCTAACTAATCTATGACCCCTCCTCCATTCTCTTTAAACCAGACAGGGAGTTACATTACCCATCCAATCCAATGTCATCCATCGCTAGTTCACAAGGCTCCTGGTATCTCTGATAGCAATATATCAACAATCTGTGATGTACTTGTGGCTATAACAGTGAAATGCAGAATTAATCCTTGTGATGCATACACTGTATCTCCCATTTGTGTCTTCCAGAAATACAAAAAACACTATCAAAAACAGAGTAAATTACACACTTCATTTTAAATAATAAATCACAGCGTATAAATTATCATGAACCACCGCAACTAGAAGAAAGTGTTAGAATGACCCAATGTTAACTTCCGTCTTTAAGGGAAAATTTAGCTTTTCTCCTGCAATCCCCATAGTTAATAAATATATTTCTCTCTGGCTGTCCTTGTCTAAAGAAGAGAAAGAAATAAAGAAAAAAGAAAAAGAAATCAGACTATCCATTCATTGGTAGCAAATGTTTCTTATGTAAATCTATCCCTAGCAACTGTTATCTCTAGTCTTTTGTATTGTTCTAACGCTATAGCTTCATTGCAACCAGGGTCAACTAGCTAAAACCATTGTTTCTACACAATAGATCTCTCTCATCTACTAATAGTACATACATGTGGAATCTTATTTCTCCTTTAAGGTATCTGAAAATAAGCCACTACAAGGATTATAACAAACTTTGTTCATACATGGCGCACTACTTTTTAACCTCGCTGCACTTTAGTTATCCACGCAAGGTGGGGAATGTCACTTTTGTTATTATGATTTTACATATTGAGCTTGCCAATGAATGGAATAGAAACAGAATGGCTTTGAAACAGAACACAAACACACACACAGAAACAAAACACAAAAGGTGCATGTAAGGTACTCATCTTCCTCTGAATAGCTACACACTTAATATTCTTTATAAGTTACATTTGTTATTTTTATAAGTTTTTATTTATTGATTTATACTCTCCCCCCTGTCCACATGGCGGCAGGGGCGCACTTGCGCCCGCTTCACTTCACTTTGCAACACTTCTTTCCGCTACGCATGCGCTATCCTGCCACATGTTCCTTTCCTGTTGCCACAGTTTTATACAGTGTGCTTAATTCTCAGTTTTCACAAACATTTTTATCTCTAACCGTACTCAATACCTCTGGATCCAAACTACCAGTTATGGGAAAGGGTTTCACACATTCATCTGTCATCTTGACCCATTAATCACAGTATGCCATTGCATACTTACCTTTATAGTACGCCATTGTATACTTACCTTACACTTCCCTACTCACAATCACAAACACTATCGGGCCTTCTTTGACCTGTATGTCGGTCACATCAGCCATCTCACACATTTGTTTAGTGCACGCGTGGAAATGGAATCCTCAACGTTCCGCAGCACAAAACTCACGCTAAAGATTTGTGATGGCCATGGATGAATTCCGTAAGCTGCGTCCACTCACCTTTTCTCAGCTGGATACAACTTAACAATTAATGCAATGATAAGTGTACACAGTGAGGACCCCAACAGTCACTTAACTGTAAAAACAGAAATATCAACACTTCACACCATAAAACAATATCCCGCCCCTCCAGCTGAGTTCCTGCTGAGTACTTTGGGAAAATTGAATATTGAAGAATATCAGCCTTTCCAGTGACTTTCCTCCCACTATCCACAATTTCACAACCATGCGCGTATGCCACACGTACGATCCGATCGCATAGCCTGTAGGTTCTAATTATCCGCAAGCTTATGCAATTCTAATTGGGATTATGACGAAAACCATGATGTCAATTTTTATACCCTGTCTTCTCAGCAGAACGTCACAGAGGTCAATTTTTATACCCTGTTTTCTCAACAGAACCTCTCCAAGGTCAATTTTTATACCGGTTGTTTAACAGAACCTTTGTCTTAACCTGTATTTTCAGTCACACAATTCACATACACCTTTGTTTTCGGTATAGAAAAATACTTTCCCAAATTGGTTATAATAATTTCTCAAAGGTTTTAACAATTCATTTCAATACAAAATACAACAGGACTATCTATTGATACAATGGTTTAAACATGTGGCAATACAGAGAAACATATGCATACACTATGCAAACAAACCACGTTTAAATCGCAAAATGACATGAAAAAAAAAGTTTTTCTTTCTTTGTCCCTAAGTCCCCACTAGCCCCTTTAAGATTACACAAAGCGCATATTCGTTTTGGCAACATTGGATGATATAAAGGCATAGAACTATTTGCGTTATTGTAATGTTCATTTTGTCACTACTTTGTGATAGTTTATTACACTATCAACTTCGACACTACCAATAAACATTGTCCAATGTGATTATTGTGGTTCCAACGCATAAAGAGATTTAATAGCAAAAGATGGACGATTTACAGCAATCCATGATAACGTAAAAAAGATATAACAGAAAATTATAAACCTAATACATTGGTTCATATACACCTTGTAGTGTGCAAAACTAGCCCAGGACTTGCTTATATGCAGTTTGATTTAACATAGACAGTGATGAAGTCACGAATATACATAGATAACATTAAGAGAGGTCTTCATTGGTCCACGGTTAACGATGTTCCAGTAGACTGCTGGTCATAGGTCAGTTCATTTAATCTGTTCACAAAGGAGGAGACAACTTACTCCAACTGTTGAATACATGTTTTACCACTGAATAACCAGTTTAAACTTGACCCACATACAAAGTGCTTTTGAGTTTTAATCTCATACCTTTCATAACTTGCGATCGCTATATAAGATTGCTTCCCTATTGACATCAGATTTCAGCTAGTAAAATAAAGATTCATATGAGACCAAACTCCACACATTTCTTTGGAACTGAATCATAATTACCTTTACTGTAGTATTATAATACATTTTACTAATAAATAAATGTGGATTGAAACCTTAATAAATGTGTACTATGTATAAGCTTAAGTGTGAATGTAAATGTGTGCGTTATTAATCCGTGCGATTGCATCATTACACGTGCCGTACTAATCGCAATTGCAGGGTAAAACAATATTAATCAATTTAGCTTACCTCATCCAATTATTTGACTTCCACACAGGACAGATGCAAGGAAACCTGTTATGTGAGGACATAAATACTACAGTAGTACTACAGAAGTAGTTTTTCTTTCCTGGCAACCCAGGTTCCCCCTGTACCTGTTCTGCTTCCTGTAGGCTGCAAAAAAGTAATTGTCGCTATTTTGCATAAGTGTTTTTCGCACACAGTATTGCACCACTATAGCCTACCACCTCCATTCTATATCAATGGTAGTTGGATAGATAGATAGATAGACAGACAGACAGACAGACAGACAGACAGACAGACAGACAGACAGAGAGATAGAATGATAGATAGATAGATAGATAGATAGATAGATAGATAGATAGATAGATAGATAGATAGATAGATAGATAGATTCCAGCAGGAAAACTCACTATGTCACAAATCACAGGTAATCTCAAGCTGGTTCCACCAACATGACAATGAGTTCAGTGTACCCCAATGGCCTCTACAGTCACAAGAGCTCAGTGCAATAGAAACATTTTGGGATGTGGTTAATCAGGAGATTTACAGCATGAATGTGTAGATGACAAATGTCTACATTTTATTATTATTATTATTATTAATATTTATTTATAAGGCGCCACAAGGCATCTGCAGCGCCGTACAGAGACAAACAAAATTACAATACAATGGGAGACAGCACAGTACAGTAAACACAGCAAATCAGTAAGCTCAATGCACAGCTAGAGAGGGCGGGGAAGGGGGAGGGAGGATCCGCAAACGATGGGGCCCAAGAAAGAGGGCGCGGAAGAAAGGGAGACCCCCAGGGGGGAGGAGGGAGCGATAGTGGACGTGGGGTGGAGGACCCTCGAGGAGGAGGGCTAAGTAGCTGGAGAGCAGAGTTAGAAGTGGTGGAAACAGGAGGAGAGATGGCCCTGCTCAGAGGAGCGTACAATCTAAGGGGAGGGGTGGACAGACAGAGAGACGCAGGGGAGAGAGGGAGAGTAGGTGGACAGAGGCAGAAGATAAGGTAGGAAGTTAAGTGGGAGACAGAAAGGCTTTAAGAAAAAGGTGGGTTTTTAGGGCCCGTTTGAAGCTGGACAGATTAGGGGAAGTTCTGATGGAGGGAGGGAGCTTGTTCCAGTGGAGGGGGGCAGCGCGGGCGAAGTTTTGGATACGCGCGTGGGAGGAGGTTATAAGGGGGGAAGAGAGGCGACGGTCAGAGGCAGAACGGAGAGGGCGGGATGGAGCATGAATAGAGAGGAGGGTGGAGATGTAGGGCACAGTGGAGTTGGCGAGGGCCTTGTAGGTGAGTGTGAGGAGCTTAAAGAGGATTCTGAAGGGGAATGGGAGCCAGTGAAGGGCTAGGTAGAGGGGGGAGACAAAAGAGGAGCGGCGAGAGAGGAAAATAAGCCTAGCTGCAGCGTTAAGGACGGATCGAAGGGGATCGAGATGAGAGTGGGGGAGGCCAGTGAGGAGGAGGTTGCAGTAGTCCAGGCGGGAGATGATCAGAGAGTGGATAAGGCATTTGGTGGCATCTTGGGAGAGGAAGGGCCGGATGCGAGCAATGTTGCGCAGCTGGAAGCGGCAGGATTTAGCAAGAGAGAGGATGTGGGGGCCAAAGGAGAGAGAGGAGTCGAGGATGACACCAAGGCAGCGAAGTTGGGGGACAGGGGAGATAGAGGTGTTGTCGACAGTGATGGAGAGGTCAGAAGGGGATGGGGTATGAGAGGGAGGAAAAACTATGAGCTCAGTTTTGGCAAGGTTAAGTTTGAGGAATCGAGAGGACATCCAGGAGGAGATGGCAGAGAGGCAGGCGGACACCCTAGAGAGGAGGGAGGGAGAGAGATCAGGAGAGGAGAGGTATAGTTGAGTGTCGTCAGCGTAAAGGTGGTAGCTGAAGCCGAAGGAGCTGATGAGTTCACCCAGGGAGGAGGTGTATAGAGAGGAGAGTAAGGGTCCCAGAACAGAGCCCTGAGGGACCCCGACTGGAAGGGTGGATGGGGGGGAGAGAGACCCAGAGGTGGTGACAGAGAAGGAATGGTGAGTAAGGTAAGAGGTGAACCAGGACAGGACTGGGCCGGAGAGGCCGAAAGACTGGAGGGTGTGAAGGAGGAGGGGGTGGTCAACGGTGTCAAAGGCTGCAGAGAGGTCAAGGAGGATGAGAAGGGAGAAGTGGCCCCTGGCTTTTGCAGAGAGGAGGTCATTGGTGACTTTAGCCAGGGCAGTTTCAGTGGAGTGGAGGGGGCGAAAACCAGACTGGAGAGGATCAAGGAGGGAGTATTCAGAAAGGTAGGAGGTGAGACGGCTGCAGACGAGCCTCTCGAGAATTTTGGAGGCAAAAGGGAGAAGAGATATGGGGCGATAGTTCGAGAGAGAAGTGGGGTCGAGATTAGGTTTCTTAAGAATGGGGGATACGAGAGCATGTTTGAAGGAGGAGGGGAAGATGCCAGTGGAGAGGGAGAGATTAAAGAGGTGAGCGAGGTGGGAGCAGGTGGTGGGGGAAAGGGAGCGAAGAAGGTGGGAGGGGATGGGATCCAGGGGGCAGGTAGTGGGGGGGGAGGATAAAATGAGAGAGTGGACTTCCTCGCCGGTGGTGGGACGGAAGGAGTGGAGGGGAAGGTGGTTGGGGGGGAGGACAGAAGAGTGGGAGGGGTGGAAGAGAGAGTGGAGGAGGAGATTTCAAGTCGGATGGCCTCGATTTTAGAGGAGAAGAAGGAGGCGAAATCAGAGGCAGTCAGGGAGGAGGGGGTGGGGGGAGGGGAGGGGGCCAAGAGAGTGCTGAAGGTGGCAAAAAGGCGGCGGGGGTTAAAGGACTGGGAAGAGATGAGGGATTTAAAGAAAGATTGTTTAGCAAGTGAGAGGGCAGAGCTGTAGGATGAAAGGATGAATTTAAAGTGGAGGAAGTCAGCCAGGGAGCGGGATTTTCTCCAGTGAAGTTCGGCGGAACGGGAGCATTTTTGGAGGAAGCGGGTAAATTTGGAGTGCCAGGGTTGGGGTTTGGAGCAGCGGGGGTGGACGGAGTGGGCAGGGGCGACCGCGTCCAGAGCGGAGGTGAGGGTGTGATTGTAGAGGGAGACCGCCTGGTTGGGGCAGGCCTGGGAGGAAAGGGGAGAAAGGAGGATATCGAGAGAGGAGGACAGAGAGGCAGGGTCAAGAGCATCGAGGTTGCGTATGGACAGAGTAGGTTTGGGCAGGGGGAGGGGAGCAGGAGAAGAGGAGAGAGAGAAGGAGAGAAGATGGTGGTCGGATAGAGGAAAAGGAGAGATGGAGAAGTCGGAGAGATTACATAGGTAGGAGAAGACAAGATCAAGGGAGTGACCAAGGCAGTGGGTAGAGGAGGAGGTCCATTGGGTGAGACCAAGGGAGGAAGAGAGGGTGAGCAGTTTGCTGGAAGCAGGGTAGGTGGGGTTGTCGATGGGGATATTAAAGTCACCGAGAATGATCGAAGGGAGATCGGAGGAGAGGTAGTGAGGAAGCCAGCTAGCAAAGTTGTCAAGGAAGAGGGAGGTGGGGCCAGGGGGGCGGTAGATGACAGTGACGCGGAGATGGATGGGGTAGAAGAGGCGGATGGAGTGAGCTTCAAAAGAGGAGAAGGAGAGGGAGGGTTCAGGGGGAATGACACGAAAAGTACAGGTGGAGGAGAGGAGGAGGCCAACTCCACCGCCAGGGCGGGCACCAGGCCTGGCGGAGTGGGTGAAGGAGAGGCCACCATAGGAGAGGGCAGCGGGGGAAGTAGTACATGAATCAGAATTCCTAAGGAATATTTCCAGCAACATACATACATACCTACATACATATATATATATATACACACACACATAAATGTATTTTATTTTTTCTTGAGATACTTTTGCCAATACTGCACATGTGTATCATTACAATTATGCCTAAAGGAGAGGGAAAGGGTGGGCAAGCATTGGTCGAGTAAGGACCTGTTCTTGTTAACATGACTCAAGTAGACTTGTACATAGAAGCAGATACGCCTTCCAGTAGGGATATCTGTTTGGGTCCTGGAGGACTGGTGTAATGATACACCAGCCTCTTCTGATTAGCTGATTGCGTCTTGACCCCCTCAGATGGCAGTAGTTACTTCTTTAGCGTTGCAGCTATATTTTATGTAGCCATGGTCTTCTTCTTGCATTTCTTAATTGACATTTTCATTATATTACAATGCCATTTCTATAGGGGAAAACAACAGAAGTTATTTAATTTAATGTAATTTAATTGAAAAATGAAAATGAGACTGTCAAAACACTATTCTCTCTTGTGTATATGACATCTCATTACATAATTATATTGTGCACAAATAGGCTAATGTTACTAGCATTTACTACTAACACTGTCAATCCTATGTGCTTTCTCTGCACTATATCTTGATGTGTCTTACTGAATATATGCATGTAAATGTGCATTGTCTTACATGAGCCTCAGTATGAACACAAAGAATAATATTTTTTGTAATACAGAAATTTATATTTTGGGCAAACCACTGACATATTAGTTTTCTGTAACTTGTTGATTGCAGCAGTTTGTTTTTCCTTATCATAAGGAATTTCTATTATGATCATGTTAACAAAATAGATGATGAATTTTAAAGTGCTTAAGTAAAGCAAAGATAAGCACCTACTGTTAATATACAGTACAAAAAATGTTCAACAGTGGGAATCATTATTGAAACCATGGCCTGTGGCGATGGAATTTGGTAGTTTGATCAATAACTAACAACCAGTATCCACAGTGATCATAAGCTTATGCTTTTTATAAGCACAAAAATTCTTGGGAGACTAAAGCTAGCATGTTAATTACTTTTGCAAAGATTAATAGAACTACATAAATGAAAGGTAGGTTCACAAGTAGGCTTTACGAAAAGACAGGAAAATTAGACTGTTGGTTTCACTGAGATAATTTAAGGGGTTCTCCACAAAAAATATAAAAAATGTCTACACGAAGTATGCTGTAGTTTTCTCTAATGCCTAAATGTCAGCAGGTTCTCTGCACTCAAAAAGCAATGACCATTTTACAATTAATATTAATTATTAACAGAACAGGCTATATTTTAAAATTTAGGTAATTTTAGGCATTGCTTTAAATCCCAATATATTTAAACAAACAGATTACACACCTATATCATTTAAGTTGTTACTCAGTGGATTTAAAAAAATATCTCAATATCTGTCATTTTTTCAAGTTGTCTTGTTTGTTCACATTTGGCTGTTTGGCCTCTCAAAAACCACATCACCACATTCAATCAAAATCAATTAACATAGTAGAGTATATTTGACAAGATTGGGATAGCCCCATGAGCTAAAAAATATACAGATGTGAATATCTACTCCTAAAGGGTGCAATACCGAATGCTAATATATGTATATATAAGCTAGTTAAAAGGTACAGTGAATTAAATAAAATGTGGTCTTAACATTCTGAAGCAAAATTACAATAAAACATCACAGTTATGCTATTTGCAGGAAAAGATTATTAATATTTACTGCCTTACATTTGTCTACTTGCAGAATATACAACTACACCTTTTGCTATAGCTGGATGGCACAATTCAACATTCACACAATAGGGAAAAAGGTCCAGCAGGAAAAGATTAGCAGTCCAACCGGAACTAACCCGCCAGACTAAGGTATAGTGCACAAATCACCGGCAAAATAGGCACCGAATATGACTGCCCCCAACGCATCTGCACATAGCTGACCCTCTCTACTGGACACTGGTGGGCTCGGGAAATAAGCGCAACCTGTAGAAAACCCAGAGAAAATGTCCCAGACCGCCACTTCCGAAAACTTCTGAAAAGTAATACAGCTGTGAGGAATGGAGAAACCCCTGGTTGCCTGATCGACCCTATTGTCAAATCCTACCAGGGAAATAGAACTGTCCTGAAACAGATTGTAATAAAAGGAGAAAACCACTGCACCAAAGAAGTTTAGGTCTGAAATTGACCAGTAGACACACTAATATGGCAATCACTATAGATATTGTACATGTACCTGAGTGCTGCCTATGTAGTATGTCATGAATAACTGTCAAAAGCTGTCACTGCAGGCACTTCCTGGGTCTGAATACTTAGCACTGCATAAAAGGGGTCAGTTGTATCCACTGTGACCCAAACAATAAGGGATTATAAAATGTAACTTTTAGTATGTACCAATAAAATAATTCAAAGAAAAAGTGGGCAAAATATAACATCATAACAGGTAGAGCATATTAGGGGATAGTCAAACAGTCACACAAACATGTACCTTACATTTACATTTTTGGAAGTCTCCTGTGTAAGTACCAACTGTTTGTTAATAACAAATATATTTAAACATTTCTACGGCACAATATTACATTGTGCTACCGGGGAGTTGTCGACGTGGGGGGGATCAAAGGCAATGGTGGTCAGTAACAGGCAGCCAATCATGAGACTGCCTGTTGCTGAATGACCTCAGACAGTAAGTGCTCACTTCACTTCTTGTCTGAGCAGCGAGGAGTGATTGCTGGAGAAGAAGAGCACCTAAAGGTAAGTGAGGGGGCTTCATGTATAACACTATAGGGAGGGGTGCTGCATATATATTACACTAAAGGGAGTGGGGCTTTGCATATATATATAACACTATAGGGAGGGGGGCTGCATATATATAACTCTATAAGGAGGGGGCTGCATAGAGAAAACTACAGAGAGGGGAAGGCTACAGAGAAAACTATAGGAACGAGGAGGCTGCCCAGAGAAAACTATAGGGAGGGGGGCTGCATATAGAAAGCTATAGGGAGGGGGGCTGCACAGAGAAAACTAATGTGGGGGGGCTGCATATACAAAACTATAGGTAGGGGGCTGCACATATACAACTATAGGGAGGGGGGCTGCACATAAAAAACTAATACCCCCCCTCTCTAACTATAGGGCCTAATGCCCAAATAAAGCAAATGGGCCTACTGCCCAAAGTAACCCTACCTATGCCCTAACTGTGCCAGGGCCTTGTGTCCACTAACTGTGCCAACAGGCCTTGTGCCCGACCTAACTACAGGGAATATACTCCCCTGCTCTGCGCAGGATTCTCAACTTGGCCCCAACGTCTTCGGGTCTTCCAGGCTCTCCATTCGGCGGCGCCTCTTCTCTTCAGTGCGGCACCCCCCACTACCTGCTTGGCGGTGCTAGCTATTTATTATAAGGATTACTTTTAATGCATTTCTTGAAACACACAGTACACATTTTTATATATTAAAAGAGAGAGATTTGACTGTTAGTTTGCAGCTCATGATGTCAGAGAAAGTTGCAAAAGTGTGGTGAGGTGCTCATATGCTGCTCTGGCAGACTGATCAAATATGATTGTGCCAACACGTTTCGTAACAGTTAAACTTATTAAACAACGTAAGATATTTTTCTTTGAAAGAAATATTGGAATAGTTTGTTAGTAGGCAACTAAACAAGTTTAAGCACAGAAGAATAAACCAGTCACAGATCATGCAAAATGATTCATGTACTTTTATAATACGCGACTGGCAGCCTTTTCCCTGCATTGCTTTAGAAATGACCCACTGTGTCTTAAGTCATCACAACTAGGTTTTCCTAAATGTTACGACAACCAAATTCCAGTAGTTCTAAATTCCGCCTACTTTTGTGTTGGCCCCACCTACAGTTGATTTGGTCCTGCCCACATGAGGCCACATCAAGAATTTTTTCCAGGGCCACTTAAACTTCCCATTCCGCCCCTGCCTGCAGCCAATAGACTCATTGGCATCCTGACAACATACCGTGGATGCTGTTAGAGGAGAGTGAACCAAAGAAAGACAAAACACTGAAAAGCAGTAAATAAGGCATGTACCGGGCTGAAGCAAAACATAAGGTGCATTGCATATCAAGTTGGTTTTGTGGTCATATATTTCTAAACATGGGAATCTGCTAAGTATCCAGAAAATCCTATGTCTGGACAGGATTCAACCAACTACACACTGCTACTTCTAAAAAACAGCTCCCCTGTGAATCCCAAAGCATTACAGACAGTGGCATGGGATATATATCCAGAAACAGCCAAGGATACATGGCTGTACCACACCCCCCCCCCCCTTATGCCCCCCAGCACATGTCCTGGGCCTCGCCATGGGGCGGTGGGGATGGGCTAGGGAGGGATGACAGGGATACACTATACCCTCCAGACCTGTTCATTGGCCGAACCACAGGCCTATATACTAGAATAATCAGTGCTGGGGGAGCAGGTGGAGGGCTACTCTATGCCATCCAAACCCACATTGTAGGCCACTTTTCAAGTATGTGATGTCAAGCTGGCATGTCTAGCAACAAACAGGGCAGGGGGAGCAAGAGACAACTATATGATCCCAGCCCAATCATTGGCCTCAGGGATTCATTTGATTTCATGCTGACATCTCCAGACATAAAAAAGAGCTGGGGAGCAGGGAGCTACTCTATGCCCCCCAGCTCCCAATCATTGTCCTTACTACAGCCCGACTGGAACTTCCCTACTGCCAGCAACGGAAGTAACCCAGCCTAAACCGGGAGTGATCTGGTCAAAACCGGATGTCGGGCCAAGGAGACTGCCACAAAAAACAGCAGTGGTGGAGGCAGGTAAGTGAAATGAGGAGGAGGGAGGGAACCCAATAACAGGGACAGAGATAATGTAGGCTTCACTAGGGCTTTCCTTGGGGTCACCTGGGGCCCTAGGGATGGGTGGGTTACGTATTCCTGATGACTACATTTCCTACATAAATTTAAATGACTCAAAAATTCCAATGCTAACAATCTACACAGGTTGTAAATACAAACTTATCAGAAAAAAGACAGCTAACATATACGACAGGTGTGCTAAACTGTGCGACAGCCCAAAATGATGGCAGTGAGGATTTTCGTCACTTAACATAGTGACAGAGAGATTGCCGGTTTTAAAACAGCAATGTTATGACCCGTTGACAAACCATAATGCTAACCCTAACTATATTCCTAACCCGAACTATACCCTAACCTTAATTCTAGCCCTAACCCTAAACCTAAGCTTTTTTTTAGATTATCTATCCGGTGGGTCCTGGCATTGCCATTATGTTAGCTGTTTTTTTTCTGGTAAGTCTGTCTTTACAATTTGTGTAGATTGTAAGCATTGAGTCATTTAAATTTATGTAGGAAATTAAGTCATCGGGAAAATGACTACCACCGCTAGGGATAACGGAACCCAATAAGAGGGGGAATAAGCATATAAGGGGTGTTTGCGCGTCAACCAACAATAAAGTGAAAAAAGGGGGGATTGGGGCAACCAATGATTAAGTGAAAAGAAGACATGTAAGGGGGTTCGCTAATGGAGTGGAAGCAAATGAAGTAGAGGAAATCAAAGAAGAAGGGTAATAATGCAAATAAAGACAAAAGAGAGACAACTAAAAGGGAAGGAAAGTGGGAAGAAGAAACAAAAAACAAGTGGAGAAAAAAACAACAGCAAATAAAGACTCAAGAACACAGGCAGGTGGAAGAACAGAGGCCACTTATCCTTCTAACTTTTCCTGGATCCCAGAAGCAGAACCTTATCAGCCAAGGTGTTTTATAGCTAGCCTTAAGCCCTCCCATAGTAACAATAACAGTGGGCAAACCCAACTCCCCTGCCTGCTCCTTAACCCTTTAGAGAGGTACAAACTAGTTATGAACACACACCTCAGCTTTTAATTTCCCTCAGGCTTAATCCATCCCTCAGTTATAATTTTTCTAAGCACTATATATAGGGTATATGTTTGTTTAATCTCATACAACAGCAAATTTTCATAACATAACATAGGTAGGTTGTAACGGGATGGATGGTTGGAACCCCAGACGTAGTGTAAGGAAGGATTTCACAGGCCGTGTAGTATGGTAGAAAGGCAAAGTTCCCCTCAGTAGTGTCGGAATGAAACAAGGAACACAGGACTAAAACGGCATAAACTCAAGGGTTTATTCTCTTGACTTGCGGGTAAGGTTTTACCACCCAACAGGGAAGTAGCAGTATTGTAGGAAAGTAATACTACGAGAGCATATTGGGGCACTAACACCTGATCTGTAGCTGGTGCAAGTGATATGACTGAAAGACACGTACCTTGGAAATGCCCAAAGCTTGATTTGGATGTTGCTGTGTGAGCTCGACCTTGGCAATTCCTTACTGTACATTGACTACATGCATACGTCCCTTCCCCACCCATTCTGCCCATGAAATTGTAGGCTGTCAGAAGTGTCCTTTGCGTTTGAAAATTAATTGAATGTTCTTGCATTCCCTGGTGTATAGTAGATTTCTGGGCATGCATAGTGAGATTTAATGCAAAATACAGTACATACTGGCACTTCCATAAGTAGACTAAACCACTAAAAATATATGTGGGATTTCTAGAAACATTTGAGTATATTTCATAGGTGAACCTGTATTCTTTTCTGTTGATAAATTCTGTTTCTATGTGTTAAATTCTATGTTTCTATGTGTATAATCTCAAATGTATTAAGAATGAATACATTTTTATAATCATGGAATTTTACAGCCATTTTCCTCTTTAGTCCACATCTGCAAATATGGCACTATATATTTTATGTGTGTGCTCCATTAATAACAGTAGGTGACAGATTGGTTTACTTCCTTACAATCATGTGTCATATAAAGATTTTAGAATTTACTTGACTGTATTTTTTTTTCCTTAATTTAGCCATTGTACATAACACTTGCAAGTAAATGGTGCTCAATATTCTGAATTCCTTTTCAAGATAAAATATTGGTTAGTTTGCCAGCCACCCCGGATATTTTTTAAGATAATTATCTGTCCGTACTATTGTTATTGATCAAAAATTGCTGAGCCATATAATACAAACTTTTACAGAAAAATAGGCTGCACACAAAGCTGTTGATATCATAATCCTTCACACATTTTGTCACTGAAATGCTTTTACTAGAATGGAGTGGAAAGCTATTTATTTAAGTACACCTCTATTGTAACAGGAGTTCGAGCAGGACAAGAATGTAAGAAGAATGTTTGTCAGTGGTTATTCATGCAGAAGATAGAACATTACATCACCACCACATCATAAAATTATTGAGCTATTTGTGAAGTCACGTATCGGTCTAGACTATGGTTCTCACACTCTCAAACATTCATTCAGAGGACAAAAATATGGCTACCTCTTGTGTTCACTATACTAAAAAAAGAATAATGAAAATTTTAGCCTTCTTCATTCACAATGAAAAGGGCAGTTATGAAAGTACACAGAACACCTCAAAATTAGCATTAAATCTATCTATCTATCTATCTATCTATCTATCTATCTATCTATCTGCCTATCTATCTTTTCCTATTATTTGAATTATTTGCAAGTTGTTACCATAATTTACAAACTTTACATGCTTTTATTAAACTGTGAGTTAATTGTACAGTCAGTAGTAAATTGACACCCAACATATCATCTTGTAGAATTGCGTTGTTTACAGGTTACAATACCCATTGCACTACTATAAGATAATGTCCTCCAACACGTAATACTGTTGGCCTGTAGAACCCATACTGTCTGCTTAGGGATTCTTACCACACGTTGCGAAGCTCATTAATAAGATTCAATTTCACGCTACTCTGTGATGTCATTTATTTATTCACTGTATTGATGGATGTCCTGAAATATGTGAAATATGTAAAAAGTGTTTTAAGTGCATGCACTCATCGCCAGGGAGAGAATGAAAACAAACCAGTTATTTGTCATAATGCAATCATATCAGTTGTATTTTACTGTACAGTATGTTACCAACTCAGGAAGTGGGTAGAACCAATTAAAGCCATTCAAGAAAGCCGTAATGGCTCTGTACTTTGGATCATTATCGTGGAAAGACAACAACAAGATACCCATGAACGTAAGGGGCAAGGGACCTTATAAACCATTTGTCCAAAATGCTTACAGACGTCAAACACACCAAAATTAAAAATGTTTTCATTAAAAATAATCTGAAATTCTCTTTCCACAGCGGAGACTCTTCTCAAGGAAATGACCATAGAGTGGTCTCCTGTGTGTTTTCTGACATGTACTCTATGGCGCTGAGCAACGTTATGTAAGGAAACATCCTGCTGTCTCCACAAAGTTCAAAGCTTTTACACTTGGGATTTACATGGACAGACATTCTATCTAGACATATTGTCCTGTAGTGGCACCTAATTTATTGTTAATCCAAGTTAATGCAGTTAGAAACATTTACAAATCACCCAATGCAGTAAGAAGATAATTTTTTTTGACTACAGAAATAAAACTCACCAGATCAGTTCTTAATAATTTAACATCACTGAAATTCCTTATCTTCCATATCAGTCACATTTGTTATGCTATAGAGAATATTAAAAGATATTGGTGAACTGCTTGTGAGTCATTATAGCATAGTTCATTTTAAGATTACCCAATTACAGTATGCAGGCTCCACTAGAAATCACTGTAGTCCTGCACTATATAATCAAGCATGCACACCAGGAAACCCCCTATTGATTGACACACCAGCACTATCAAAAGTACAGTACAGTAATTACTACAGAGTGGTGTAAATTATAATCGCATAATCCCTAAAGTTACCACTTTACCCAACTAACTGACATACTATAAATATGTAGCATACAAAGTTGACCCTTTTTTTGCTGGTTGATGTCTATGGGCTGAGCCCCAGTGTCTTTATGGTGCAAACATACAGGGCATGAAATGTGGCATTTTGTGGATGGCGGATTATATTTTGAAGTGCACAGTAATTACAATATTACAGTAAGTTTTACACCTGGGGGTAAATGTATCAAGCTCCGATTTTTCAGACATGAAAAATTGCAGCAAAACGCTGGTGATAACTAAAGATGGGTGGGTCCGGTTCCCCGAGAACCGAACCCACCCGAACTTTGGGTATCCGAGTACCGAGCTAAGTAGCTCGGTACTCTTCCGCCCACTCCGAATCCAAATCGAGGCCGAACGTCATCGTGACGTCGTTGGATCTCGGGGCTCGGTTCTCGCGATACTTCAAGATTATAAATACACGCCTCCACAGCAATCCATCGCCATTTGACAGAGGGAGAGAGCAGGGTGTAGTCACAGGCTGATTAGAGCAGGGACAGAGAATCCAATATTCTTTTTCCAATTGTTGTAACAAAAATCGCTAGAGAAGAGAGGAGGATAGAAGTTTTTTTTCTTTTCAATATTTGGCACTCCCCAGTGCTTTTGGGGTGTCCCCCATAATTCTGCATAAATATTTCTGACTGTCAAAATTACTATCTGTCAGCAGTATCTACCAACTAATTTTTAGCACTCTTCAGTGCTTTTGGGGTGTCCCCCCTAATTGTGCATAAATATTTCTGGCTGTCAAAATTACTAGGATCTGGCTGCTGATGTCTTTAGATCAGTTGCTGCTTGTTTTAATCCTGAAATGTTGGAGTCCCTATTTGGATACATGAGATTTAGAAAGCTCCAACTAGCCCCAGTGTTAAATCAATAGCACCCACGTTTTATAATTAGGCCTCATGCCAATCCCAACATTAAACTAATAATATTCACATTTGCTAAATAGATCTACTGCCCTCCAACCAGCCCTTCATCATCATCAACATCGTCATCAACATTTATTTATATAGCTCCAGCAAATACTGTAGCGCTTTACAATTTGAACAAACATTAATAAGACAATACTGGGTAATACATACAGACAGAGAGGTAAGAGAACCCTGCTAGCAAGCTTACAATCTATAGGACAATATAGCCCTAACATTAAATTAATAGGAAACACATTTAATAAATAGACATATTTCCCTCCAATCAGCCCCAACTTTAAATTACTAGCATTCTCGTTTAACATTTTAAAAAAAACTATTTCCCTCCCTCCAAACAGCCCCTGCAATAAATTAAATAGCATTTACATTTAATAAATATACCCATTTTCCACAACCATCCCGGCATTAAATAATTCATATTCCCATTTAATAAATAGACCTCCTCCCAAAACTCAGCCCCATATTCAATTAATAGCCTCAAACCACCCCAGCATTAAAGGTCCCATCCCCTCACTATTAAATTAAATAGCCATACCAATAAATTAAATTGCCCCACCATCACCTCACAAAATAAAATTGCACCCAATAAAATAGTTGTTTACATTAAAAATAATTATAATTAGCACCACCTGCACTCCAACAATAAATAGCCTACCTCCCACACTATATTTACTTACTGTCCCTCCTCAAACACACGCACTATATTTACATACTGACCCCCCCAAATGCACACACTATATTTAAATACTGACCCCCTTAAAACGCACACACTATATTTACATACTGCGCTCCCACATACATACTATATTTACATACTGCACCCCCACACACACACTATATTTACATACTGTGCCCCCACACACACACTATATTTACATACTGCACACCGACAAACACACTATATTTCATACTTGCCTACTTTTGCCAACTTGATTCACCACAAATCACGTCATTTTAGCCCCGTAATTACGAGATGCGGGAGACTTGCCAGCTCTCCTGGGAGTCTGTCAGACCGACCCGAATTTCGGGAGTCTCCCGGACATTCCGGGAGAGTTGGTAAGTATGCTATATTTACATACTGCTTCCCCACACACACACACACACACACACACTATATTTACATACTGCGCCCACATACACACACTATATTTACATACTGCCCCCCCACACACACACTATATTTACATACTGCCCCCACATACACACAATATTTACATACTGCCCCCACATACACACACTATATTTACATACTGCTCACACACACACTGTATTTACATACTGCGCCCCCACACACAAACACACACTATATTTACACACTGCACCCCCCCACACATACACTATATTTACATACTGCACCCATACACACACACACACACACAAACAAAATTTACATACTGCCCACACACACTATATTTACATACTGAGCCCACACATACACTATATTTACATACTGCCCACAAAGACTATATTTACATAACATAATACAACGCACTATATTAATCCCCCCTCCCCACGTACCTTGTTACATCCGCGCACGCTGCTTTTGTCTCTTCGCTTTACACATGGGACGGCACCAGTCACGGGTGCGCGTCCCATGTGATATTGTCTCAATTACAGATAAGCTGCAGGGAGGGAGAGAGGATCTGCGACCAGTAATGTAAGGAAGCTGGTCTCATGGTAAAACAGCTTAGAAATACAGGTCCAATATGTGCTACAGAACAGTCCATGGGTTCCTGTAGTTTAGGACACTCTGCCTTAAAGTGGCCTGGCTCACCACATTCAAAACACTTCAGATTAGACAGCTTTGCACCTGCCCCTCTGTCCATAGCAGTTTTGCCATTGGGCCCTGTGGCAAGGATTGTCAAAACTGGCTTTTGGCGTGGCAGCGGCTTTGGCACAAATGCAGGTTCTTTAGTCATTTGCTGTAGCGCACAAAACCTTTCTACCATGGTGGCAAGCTCTTCATAAGTTTGTGGGTCTGATTGCAGAACCCACCTTTGCAAATCGCGGTTCAGCCCCCGGATGCAGTGATCTATCGCCAGAACTTCAATAAGCCGAGAAGGTGAATTCTCCTCAGTCTGCAGCCACTTCTTTAAAATTTTAGAAAGCTCAGCCACTTGCGCTCTGACCGTTTTTTCTTTATCATAGCGCCATTGGTGATAGCGCTTGGCTCTGCCTGGCCCGGAAACTCCAATGCGAGCCAATATCTCAGACTTTAGACACGAATAATCAGAGGCCCGTTCCTCATCTAGATCCATTTAAGCTCGCTGAGCTTCACCAGTCAGATATGGCGCCAGTCTCTCAGCCCAATCTTTAGGAGGCCATTTTGCCCTTTTTGCAAGTCTCTCGAAAGACACCAGATATGCCTTTACGTCATCAGCTGGTGACATTTTCTGGAGAACAGGGCCATGTGGTTCATTTCTGTCATGCCTCACCTGGCTTAACTCTTCTCTTAAGAGCCTTGTGTTTTCCACCTGTGCCTCGGCGACTTGTAGCATCTGAGCTTGCTGCTGTTGCTGCGCAGCGGCCACATTCACGAGGGTTCTCAGTACTTCCTCCATGTTGATGTCTGCACGGGTTGGGTAGCGGAAACTTGCTTCCCGGAGCATCCCACTCCTGACACCACTTGTGGCAAGAGCCCGCTACTGCAGAAGCACACGCATACAACTTCTTCCTTTTTATGGTTCTTTATTGTCAGGATGGTAATAATTGTTTGACACCATATCCTTGCACAGCAATTATGGAGACCCTCAACGCTTACTATACATAGTCCAGCTCTCTGTCCAGATCAGCCAGCTAGCCCAGCGTTGATCTCCCTGAACAATGAAACAAGCAGGGTTTTATACCTGACACTCTTCCCACAGGCCTAGCTTGATGGACAGG
Source organism: Mixophyes fleayi (assembly GCF_038048845.1). Taxonomy (NCBI): domain Eukaryota; kingdom Metazoa; phylum Chordata; class Amphibia; order Anura; family Limnodynastidae; genus Mixophyes; species Mixophyes fleayi. Next base: position 161,095,095 of record NC_134406.1, read on the forward strand.
TGACACACCCACCTTCTCTTTAAAAGGAAACGCCCATCCCTGGCTCTGTTTAGACTATCAGACCCACCCTGTCTGTTTGCTGAGAGGAAGCAGCTTTTAAATCATGTAAGTAAACCATCTTTTACTACACATATGTTCTTACCTGGTTTAATCTCCACCTAGGTACATAACTGTGCCAATGTTTTACTCTACTTCCCTGCTTTCTCTGCATATTGCTAGCTAAATGCCTCCTTTTGTTACAATATATATACACAGAGAGAGAGAGAGAGAGAAAGAGAGATAGAGATAGATAGATATAGACATTTATATTTATATATATATATATATATATATATATATATATATATATATACATACAAGTTAACCCGTGCATGATACTCATGCTTTCTAGTCAAATCAAGCTACTTAAGGTGTTAAAAAGTTTCTTGTCATGCATTTGGCCCATAGCCCAGGCCTCCTCAGGGGAAGAGCGTTACTTCCTGACGTAAGCGCCCTTTTTTAACGTGGTTTTGTCCACATGTCACCACCTCATCATTCTTCTCCATCACCTCATCCTTCATTTTCATCGCCACATCTATCCAGATGTCTATACAGACACAGGGATCTCTCTCAGCGGTCCTGAGTATCACACTCCTCTCACTCTGTCACCCCCGGCAACCACCAACCACTCCCCACTGTCACCCCCGGCAACCACCAACCACTCCCAACTGTCACTTCTCCTTCAAGAAATATATATATATATTTTTTTAAAATCTTTATAAACACTTTTAACAATTAACAAATTAAATGAACAAATTAAAAACATCTTAGTATACCAAATTTCAGCCCTTTCTGAATTTTTTTTTCAACACACACTAAGAATTTAGTAGGTAAGTGTATAACTCCGCCCAGCAGGTGGCGCTGCAGCTTGGTTTTATTTTTTCCACACACACACACACAGACAGACTAACACACGCCACTAAGCATTTATATTATAGATATAGGGCCAGGATTAAAAGTGGAAATAAATATATATCGCATGCATATTGTATTTGAGCAATACTTTTAATTTAAAATATGTTACACCCAGTATTAGTTCCCCTTTCATAATGGAATTGGTGAAATTTTTAACAATTTATGCATAAATGATTTTTGCAGGACTCAAATTTGCGTTTGACTCTAATGTCACTGAATGCAGTGTAAAGGCATACATGCAGCCGTTTCACAAATGTAGACATCTTTCTTAAACCTTCAAGCCATCATTCACTTACTCTATTGAATTTCCCAATGCAATATAGCACCATTTTCACAAAAGAAAGCAATACAGAAGGATCCCCGATGAGTTGGAAAACTCATCTAGTCTGCAGAGATATAAATATAAATATATATATATATATATATATATATATATATATATATATATATATATATATGTGTTGTAAAAACTTTGTCAAAACGCATGAACTTTGAAACAACATTGTAACAGTGACCTCATGGCCTTTTTACTATTAATCACACTTTTGCCCCGTTAATTATCTTCTGTTATTGCAGTGATGATAGATGCATTAAAGGGGCAATTTACCGTTAAAGTCATGTCGAGACAGCGCACCCAGAGTCTTCACTGTGCATGGGTCACGCATGCACATGGGTTATTTACAATAATTAATGCACAGCAGAGCAGGAAGGCTGCCGGAGAAGGATCTGAAGATCTCTCCCCATAGGATTGAATGGATAACGTCAACTTCAGATAGTGTTAGCCATTGAGGTCAAGCAATTTGCCCATGCTGCAGTCCCCATTTTTATTATGGAGACTGATGGATTTGCAGCAATTTGCCTCATGCAGGAGATTTCTTCAATAACTTCTGTGTTAGGCTTTCGTTAGATAGCACTTTACTTAAAAATGCATAAACCATAGAACCGTTTAAGGCTTGATAAATAGGCCCCTAAATGCTGGTATTCTGAACTAGTGTGGCCTTGTTTACTTATGCAATTTGTGCACTTGAGAGTATATAGCTTTTTATGGACCTACACTCACACATCAGGCCTATTCATTAAGACACGTAAACCGTGATTTAGTGTGTATAATCTGTACAATTATTCTGAGCATGCCCAGAACCAACCATACGCCACAGGATGCTTACTACAGCCTATGATTTCAAAGGAGGGATGGGGCGCGAATGGAGCGTATGCTCATAGTCAATAACGTACGGTAAGCGCGTGCAAAGTTCAAACGTCCAATTCAAGCTCTGGGCATCTCTAAGGTATTTGTTTTTCAGCCATTTATTGCTCCAGCTACAAGTCTAGTCTAAGGGCTAGATTTACTAAGCTGCGGGTTTGAAAAAGTGGGGATGTTGCCTATAGCAACCAATCAGATTCTAGCTGTCATTTTGTAGAAAGTACTAAATAAATGAAAGCTAGATGCAGTTTGTTGTTTCTAAACTATAATGTTCAGTGGGATTTCTACTTATGATGTTGTTGGATAAGAAATAGATTTTTTTTTGTCTTATCAAACCTTATTGCAATTCCCAGATTAAAGCACAGGTATAATATGGCTATCAGTCCCATTATGCTTTGCGTCTCATGATTTCTTGTTATGCTAAATATGGGTTGAAAGAGTTTTACCACTGACCATCTAGATGTGCTAGTTTTCTAAGTTGCCAGACTATCCTCTGCCCCCTAGCGAATGTGGGCTAAGTTATTAATACTGGTTAGACAATTTCACTATTTCAAAAATACAACCACAGGTAAACAAAATATAGGCAAGCATCTTGTAACAATAACAAAAGTATAAGCAAAGTTTCCAATTCTTGTCAAATTTGAGATATGTGGCATTGTTATTATTCTCTGTTATCATTTTGGGCATCAAAACTCTCCCAGCACAGTTCTTCAACAGGCTTATGCCAGGAAGTCTAGTGTGCATAGGAAAAACAATTATCCTGATACTTTTTCATATATGTTCCTGAGTGTTATCCATCCTGTCAGGGTACCATGGGAATAGGAACAGTTATGCTCCCTTATACTTAAAGCTGCAGTACCACCTAGTAAAAAGTGATAATATGGGGGCCCCTATTCACTTTATGCAGCCATTTTTTACAAGCCACCTGTGTTCTCTTTATAGCACCGGCCGAAATCTGGTGGTTGCATGAGAGGTAGGATTAATTATAAGATGCAATCGAAAGAATGCTTGTGATTGGTCCTCCGGCTCACACATCACCTATGTTGCTATTTAAACGTGGTAAACTTGAATGATTAGCTGGTTCTATTTTACAGAAGCAGCACAGCCCCAGAAAAGATGGCAGAATATCGAGGAGTTTCTGCACTAACACATTTTACTAGGTGGTTGTACAACTTTAAGCTTCTAGAGGCACATGCAATATTCACTTTCAAAGATCCTTTCCACAGGGTAACTTTACTCCCTTGCGATCATAAAACTTTATTAATATTTGCAGTTAGGGACCATCTGTTTCAATTAAATTTTAGTGCAATCATTAGTCTAATTGATGATGCTGTGGCAAGTTGCCTTTTCCCCATAGAGACTTCTCAAAATATCAGTATTATCTCTCACCATGTCTGTACATGTGCATTGGAGTAAAAAGGGATTCTGTAAAGACAAAAATAACAGCAGAGACTTAGCTAGGGCATTGTGATAGCATCGCCGATGACTCTTCTGAGGCAGCTAAACAGTGCAAAGGCATGAAATTGGGGTTTTCTGGATGTCATATTATGCTGTCAGCAGTCTTTACATTTTCAGTCACCAAGGAGGAGCAATATTAAAATGATGGTCCCAAAATACCTTCCAGGCAATGTCACCAGGAGGGAAATAAAAACAAAGCACTGCATACAGCCAGCATATTATATTCACCAATGCCTATTACAAAGCCTATCAGCAATAAGGTATAAAGTATTCTTAACTATACAATTTTTAAATATGCTGTGGAAATATGCATATAGAGTCATTGTCCTAATGTTGACTATTATTCAATTATCTTTATGTATTTAAACACACATTAATTATCTGCAGATTGATTTTAGTTAATTATGTCGGTCATCTTTTATATTATATGCTATGTGTTGAACATTCATTTTGTCAGGAAAATCCCTTATAGAGTACCTACCTGGAACAAAACATGTCAGTTCTCTTTTGAGCTGGCAACTAAAGATATCCTTTAACCTGTGTCTATATAATGGTATGTAATATTTACCTTCTGTTTCAGGTCATCGTATGTCATTTATTTATATTGTGATCCCCTCAAAGTACAGAGGTGTGTAATATGTTGACACTATACAAATAAAGGAAAATAATAAAAATGTGTGCTTGTGATTTAAATGAGAGTGTATCTATTTTTCATTCATTACATCCAGTTGAATTATATGGGGCAGGGGGCTACCTAAAATATTCTTAATAGCCTGCAGAGCCGAGTATCCCCTGGCTCACATGCTGCCAACCATTAGGCTTTTAAACACACCTCTTCTTCTAGACCTACAGAGCCAGCTGGTTGAATAGCGTAAAATAGACTGAGCCAGAATTAGACTATAACCTGCCCTGTTACCCAAAATCTGGAGCCATTTCATGCTGTGAGCTCACAGCGCAGGGAGACTGAATTCTTCCATTCTTTTTCAGTAGTGCTGAATAGGACCATTGAAAATGATTGGACAAATTAATTTCTTCTTTGACTCATGCAACTATTGTTTTTAGGGTAAGATCCCCTGCTATTTATCAGATACGGTGATCCAAGTTATAATTAGGAAGGGCAACTGCTAAGCGATATTCTTATGGAGCTACAATAGACCTGCACATGGAGTGATTCTAAATCAATTTAACAGAGTTAAAACCATTAGTTCAACTTTTTATTTTTGTAAATGACTACAGAAAACATCCCTATATTCTACAATAACCATGTGGGATAGGAGAGGCAAGTGATATACCTTCCTTTAAATATCTGTTGTGTTGCTTCAGGAGAATGCAGAGGTACTACAGTTTACATGTAGAATGGATTGAAAGAGCATAACAAATCTTTCCCCATTGTATTAATTACCATATGGAGGCTGGGACAAAGGCGTAAAAAAAATGAACAGGATAGTTTTTGGTAGCGGTCTATTATCCCTCAGTTACCCTCAGGGGCAAATGCAGGATTTGTAGAGGTGGGATTCCACACCATGCCGCCAGTGGGCGTGACCAGCATGCATCAGGGCGTGGCTATAATTTTAGACAGCGCTTAGCTGCTCTCCAACTCTTCCTATCCCCATAATATACATGGGCAATGCTGCGTGCACTACTGTTAGGTGCACTCAGCACTCCCTTTTGCAAGCAGAGCTGTGTGAAGCGGGAGCAGGGTCCAGCCACCTCAATTATACAGTGCCCCAGGCTTGGAGGGGGGTTTTCCAGGGACTAGTAAACCCCCCCCCTCAATTTGCCTATGACCCTCACTTAAATTTCAATATCAATGAGCTGAATGAACACAAAAGAGCTTAACTGATAGCGAAATCTATGATTTGTCCAGCTCCTTTCTTAGATTTATGGTCATAAAATGGTATTCAGAGACTAAGATAAGCAATTTTAACTTCTATTTATTCACTGCATTGAACACTATGGACTATGTGCTCTACTCAGCAGATTTGCCCAGATACATGTGATTCTTTCTCCTATGGGGACATATTATAACGTATCTCAGTTGCATAATGCTATATTAATCTTATCAGACGCCACTGGACTGCATGCTGTTTCACTACCACACATATACTGAGAGAGCCTCTGTATACAGCAAGAGTGATGTTTTATTGGATAGGACAAATCTGAAATCTCACAATTTTATTATTGGCTGTATTGATGACCTAAATTAGCAAACCAGTGGTGGAGCCGCTTAGTCCTCAATTTAACTTCAGATACCGCTATCATGCTACTATTGGTCCATGTTTTTTGAAACATCAATGTCTTTTGGAATATTTTTCAGTTACCTTATGATTAACAGTTTTTCATCTACTGCTTATGCAGAAGTTTGATGTCTTATCTGTCTGCTATAATTTATGACAGTTTTAATGTATATTTTGATATGCTTATCATTAAATAAAAAAAATTCTACTGGCTGAGAGTGCTACTTTTTCAGTTTTGAGAATGCAGTCTGCTCTAGGGAATTTGTGCTAATTTTTGTATAGTTTACAAGACTAGTTACAAAATGAGAAAAAAATCATCAAAAATATTTTTGTATGAAAGTTGCCCGTGGGCACAGAAGTGACGTAACCTTACTAATGGACCTCTGCTGTGCAGCACTAAACTCCCATTGTTTTGGCTGGTAATTACGGCCTTACTCTGTGCAAACCCAATGCTGGGGAGAATGATAGGTCACTGTAGTTAACCAATCTAACAGATCACACTTCTACAGAATATGTTTTATGCAATCCTTTTAAAGAAAAATAGCATACACATTCAGCTTAAATAAACAATGCAGATGTTTTGTATTTTTTGCAATATCTGGAATCTCTGGTTGCTGAAAAAGCACTTTTGCAATGACCTCTAAAAATGATGTGAAAATGTCAACATCTGCAATGGCCTTCTTTGATTCTAGAGTTTGCTTATCTCTCCTAAGTATAGATAATGCATATCTTGATTTTGAAGTCAGAACATATTCATTCATATACTGAATTCTGAACAAATAAACTCCAGATGAAGGTCAATGCTACCTGGGATTGCATAGAACAAGCCGAGTCCAAGTTGTCAAAAAGTAGATAAATTTTATAAACAAATATTATGACTTGTGACCGTTCCATTGTAGAAGATAGAATTTTAGCTGCTTAGACGTTCATAGGGAATCTTTTCTTCTGCTCTGACCTTACTGTCTACAGTCTTCTGGCCCTGGTTACACGTATTATTATTGTTATTAATATTCTTTCAAAATTATTATTTTCAAATTATCTCTCTTTCTTACCATCCTGTTCTTTGGCGGTGTAATCTGAAAATAGTGCATGTTATTTTGTATATACAGCCCCAGTTAAATATATTCAAACAAACCTACTAGGAGGATTTTGATTTAATTTTGCCATAGAACATTTCTCTGTGCTGTCTAAACAATGTAACATATCTTATTCTTATGTTACTGTTAAAAACTCATCAGAACAAAAACTCAAGTTTAAATGTACACTGTGTGATGCTAGTAAAGCCTTTGTACACAACTAAAAATGTAGAAATTGATTAAATGTGGTATACAGCACTCTCCTGCCATTCTCACCTTCTGTTTCTATGGGAGCTGAAACATTTTTGCAATTTTGCTATTCGGTGTGTATTTAATAATAGTGATGTTGATGATAATAATAATAATAATAATAATAATAATAATAATAATAATAATAATAATAATAATAATAAGTTTGAGCTCATTATTGTTATGGAATATGTTTTAAACAGATTAACATATTTTATAAAAGACACAAAACATGTGAATTCATGAGATGAAAAAAAAAATGATCTACTAGGGGAAATATTAACTGGAAGTTATGTGATTGTGCCTTGACCTCCTTTCTTCCTCCTCTCACTGACAGTATGTCCGATTTGGATGATTGGTTCAGACTTCAAACACAAAAAGTCCTTCTTTGACAAGGGATCCTTAACAAAGCCCTCCTCTTTGGGTACCCTCCCACTGAATTCACTTGCAAATCAGTGTGTATGTGTTAGAGCCTGCTTCCCTCAGTCCTTAACCTTTGCATGCTGAGTTCTGCGGCTTTAGTAACAGCAGAGGCAGCAGAGTCTCAGTGCTTCAGGGAGGGCTTTCTCTGTCCCCCCCCACCCCCCATTATTAATCAGCTAGAAAGCCCTATGATTTCGTCTCCTTGCTTGTCAGAGTTAAAAGTGATGCTGTGGAACGGAGCCCCAGTTAGACTGAAGTAGATCTAGCAGAGGAGGAGGAGGAGGTGCTATTGTGGGGAAATAAAGCAGTGACAGCAGCAGAGAAGCGCTGACCAGCGTGCCACTGAATGAGACTCACCCTGCTGCCACCTCATATCGCCGGTAAGGAGATGAAGCTTTCTTCTTTTTGTTGTTCTTAAAAGACAGGTCTTATCGGTACAGTCTCGTATTGATCTGAATAGAGCTTCTATTCCAACACGTTATGTAGAAAGTTAACAGCAGCGCAGGTTATTGAAGGTCACCTCACTCAATGATGTTGCACACTGAGGGATGTATATGTACTGCATGCTCAGACGTTGTGTAGCGCAGGGAGATCTTATCCTGCTGTCTTCCAGGCATGAACCCTGCTTGGCTGCACGCTCTTATTTCCCGGCACAGGTGAAATACATGATACCTAAAGACCATTCTCCTGGAAATGAACCATGAACCTAGCCTCAGGCAGTGTATTGTTGTACACACTCTTTATAATCTACAGCAGTCACAGTCAATTGGGTTAGACATATGTATATTGTTATTGCTACACCGTCTGGACCTATTATCTGACACGCCATACAAACTATAGCTGGATTTTATGCCATGTGGGACACATGCTGTACTAGTAAAGGGTGGGTGGTTTGGAGATATTCTCATTACATATAAATGAATACTGTGTACTGTACTGTTCTATATATATATATATATATATATATATATATATATATATATATATATATACAGCTGGGGCTGTTCATGGTATATGTGCCAGTGGATATATTTGCTGAGTCATTAGTTGAAACATGAAGGAGCTGCTTGGTATCACTTTTATGTATCTGGTCTCTAAATTTGTGTCTACTGTATAGTAATTCAGCCTCCTACAAACTGTGATATGTGTCATAAGGAGCAAAGTTTAAATTCAATTTCTAGCAATGATTATTTGTATTAAAATTGTAAGAGCCGATGTTTTCAGGAGTTATGCAATTACTAGATTTTTAGTTCCAGGCATTCTTTGCCGTGGAAATTCATATATATATACTAGTATGACCTCCTTGGAAAGAATAATAGTGTTTTGCTGCTTGAGAAAAAAGGGAAGCAGTCACATAATAGACTGACAGCCACAAAGAAAGAGCAATTATACTTGAATTTGGCATGAGGCATTGCTAACATCTACTAGAATGTATAATACAATAAAGGATCCAACTACAACAGGTATTGCTGCACCGTCTATAGTTCCGAACATAACAGGCTGGCTTCCACAGTCCACATTAAAGTCTTAACTAGAGGAATATACTTTCACTGCTGGCTGAATTCGTAAAGCACTCAGCTTTCTGTAAAAGACTCAGCACTAATACTAGATAATGACATTAATTTGATTTGCACACCTCACTGCACATACTTCCACAGCGAGGGGGAAGAGAAATCATATCTGTGCCAGTTGGGTTACTCTCTGAATGCTTTGGTTTCTTTATTTATTCATGTGAAAAGTGGGATACAATTAAAAAAAAAAATGAAAGAACATTTTATGGCTTCCTACACTCCGTTTTAGGCCTCGATATTGTTCAAAAGATGTTGTCATATCTGTAAATTTTGACAATGTTGAAAAGCCCCATCATTTTACTTCTTATTTCCAGCTTTATTGAGTGATACAATGTGTATTTTTTTTCACAGAAAATAAATCAAAGCATTTGGGGCACTACAAACAATAACTATCGATTCAAGTGAAATAAGATCCATACTTTGTAGGGCGATACTATTACAAGCAGCACTGGGAATCAGTGTGTCCTTTTTCTTCTGTTTTCTGCAATTGTCCATTGCAGTCATTTAAGAAATGGGCACGCTTCCATTTCTCCAGGGAATTCACTGTCCCTTTGGGTTCTCCAGGAAAACCAATTTGGAGCCATCAACTCAGTCAAATACAAACATGGCTAAGAACAAATTGACATGTGCAGTATTTTTATTTTTCATCACTTTGTGCCAGAAGTCAGCATTCATACAAAAAAAAAAACTGCCTAAAGATATTTTTATATTATGCTGGCATTTTATAGCATATCTGTATATATCTTTATGTTTTAGCACAGCAAATTATACCAAAGGAAAAAGACAAGGTAATCAGGATTAGTTTGCAATAAAAGTAATAATTAAGAACTTAGTTGAACTTCATTTTTCACTGAAAATGACTGTAGTTTCTCCCATATTGGTCCTAGGGGATTTAACTAATGTTCCAGTCTGATTTCTCTTTGAAGCAAATGCCTATTCCCTTGGGAAATGCGATTCTCCTCTCTCTGCTCTGAGTCTGTTCCCATCAAAGGAGACCCTTTCATTTATTTGACTGTCTTGGATGTGGGTTACTTTTAATTATGCCAGGACATGAGGGTTTCAGCAACATCTATTCAAAGAATGTGTTTACTGTGCACTTGCACATTTTTCTTAACATATTCTAAAGTTATTTTTTTTTTATCTGTCAAACATTTAAGATCTTATATTAAGCTTATTGTTTGCATAACTGGATTTGAGTGCATGTCATCTTTGTGCTGACAGTGAGATACAGAAGCAGCTTTCAGTGTATTCACACTGGTGTTTGCATGCAGTATATGCTATATACTGTGAAGTTAGAAAGCCTATTTGCCACTTGCGCTATTAAGAGAGCATCACATGCCAAAGTAGGGCACTTTTTTTCCCCCTATTTTTCATTTTTGCAGTTCAAAAGGAGCCTTATCAGAACATGGGCTTCCATATTGGCAGGCATCCAAATTAGTAAAATAGAGAGCTTTCAGAAATTAAACAGCTAGAGCTTGAAATGCTATTAGTTTGCCATTTACACTTTCCTGTTTCCTTGCACTATTTAAGGGAAAACATGTGGCCCTATTAGAATTAGGCAGAAAGTTCTGCATGGTGAATCAATATTCTTGCTGATTAAATGCAGGATTTGCCTTGCTATTGAACGGCAACTGTAGCATCTGAAATGTGTTCCAGCGCAGATAAAAAAAAATGGGGGGGGGGGTGTTGGCTCGTTCGCTACTTGCTTAGTCATGACACTGTATTTGATTGGGTTTACAATACCTTGATTTTTTTCTACATTCTTTACAAATGGAAATGGGCAAAATATGGGCATATGAATTCTGTCCATTTTTTCCATAAAGCACAATATTATACATGAACATCTCTTCTGTATACTGCAAATTAATACTGATTCTAATTGTACAGGCATGGCAAAAAATAAATAAAACAGCTGACGTACTGTGTACACCTCCTTTATACTTGTTATCCATAGTCTTAATGTCTCCAGACAGTAGAGCCATTTATTTATTAAAGATAATGGCTCTGTATTTTTTCTTCTTCTGTCTTTTGCAGACCTGTTTCAGTCTGTGTTCTCAGGGTTTCCGAGGGAAGGGAAAGGACGAAAAGCCATTGTAATGTATTTATTGCTCTTGTGGCACAGGGGGCAAAGCCAAGTAGTGTGCTTTCTTCTGCCCTGTCACCTGACCTTTCTGATGGCCAGTCATAAGTAGCTTTGATCTATTTACCTTTTAGAAGGATAGAATCTTGTCATGTGATCTAGTTGTCTGTGAAAAAGTCCTGCGCTGACATTGAGATGAGTTATGTGTGCTCCAATCAATGGTACAGCAAATATATTTAAAGATAACAGCTGCTAACAAGATAGATGCTTTTTTTAAAAAAAAAAATGTAGTTGTTAAAATGGTAACTATGTTACTAATTTATTTCACAGGTAGTTTGCTTTTCATATGGGATAAGAAATAGTGTTTTATCACATGATCTGTTTGTATGTACTTTATTTCTGCTCAAGTATGCTAATTTTGTTATCTGGGTGTAAGGTTTGCAGCTGGTTGGCAGCTAGTAAGCAGGATGCTTCCCCAGCAGATTTTTTTTCATTATATAGTGGATTAGATGCTTTGGCTTTGAAAAGGGTCAAATTATTCTTGCTTCTGTGTGATATTTTATAAGAAATGTTCATATGTGTCAAGGTGAAACTAGAGGTGAGTGTGAAATAGACCCCATCACTGCAAATGGTTTGGTTTAAATTCAGTCTTCCTACGTAATGGCTGCAGAGACTGATTAATCATGATGATTGTGGTGGTTCAGTTCCCCAGTAGCTGTATAAAATACAGGTCTGTAAAAGGAAGAGTTTTTCAGCATCATCTGGAACCTAGCTGATGAAAAGTAGTAATTTCAGGCTATGTTGTAGCACTATCTGCCATACATTGTACAATTGTTGCATCTGTATCTCTGTGAGAATGTTCATTGCTTTACACCTAATTTGATGCAAAGTGGTTAGCCAAACATTACAGAACTGATTTATATTCTAGCGATAGCATAGGTCAATCTAAAGTAAACCTTTACATTTTTCCAGATATTGTAGCTCTATTCCATGTTCTCAAACAAAACGTAAATGAAATGTCTGTGCATGACATTCAGATAGCTTATTTGGATTTAGCCCTTGCTACAATATGAACTGTTATACAAATTAACATAGTCTTCATTAGAAAATAATTTGTGCGGTCTGTTAATAACCTATGCTAAACAAATAGCAAGACATTAAATATTGACTGGCCTAATGGCAGTCAACAGTAGGGGATGGGGGTTCCAAACCACTAGCATGATATTTATGGAGTATGGAATAAATAAGATCTTTACTCTTTGGCCATAACCTGTAGTGTATCACTCAGGTTCCCATAAGACACCAGCATAATTATTCCCTGGAGAAATGGAGGTGGCAAGAAACTTTGAATTATTGCCTTAGAGAGGTATAGAGTGAGGCAACGCTCGATTGGATTTCTACATCTGGAGGACAAAAAAAAAAAGTTCATGGACCTCATCTAGACTCGGACGCAAAGTCTGTTTTAGGCGCAAGTGTCCAAGATGCAGGCGGATTTGGTGCTTTCTGCACATGCATGATAGTGTTTTTTTGTTGGATGCACCTAAAACGGACTTTGCGTCCAACTCTAAATGAGGTACCATGTGTAATGACATCCACTCCAATTGTTCTAATGCAGTGGTTTTTCATGTTATTTTGTACTTATGTAAATATAATATATTTGTGGACCAGTCAGAAAATGTTAATGGTCCACAAATATTTTGTAAATACATAATTTCAGACCTATTAAATAAATGATCTGATCGGGAGGGATAAGGATAAGTTTGGCCAGTGGAGCAAAGGGCCTGTAAAATAGTTATGAGGGCCCTACATGGCAAATAGGTCCACCAAATGTACAACTTTCCTGATAAACTAATAAGTAATCCTTTATGTGTTTCATTATGGATCGTGACAAGTGTGTTATAATTTATCAGCAGGGTCTTTTTAAAGATAATCATTAGTAAATAGATTGTTCTACATTATACTTAATCCTGAATAAAATTCTATAATTGTTAGGATTGTGTGTTCTGCAGCAGTTGTATTAAATGTAAGGAGGTAATAGACTGTCAGACAGAAAACACCCACACTAACTAATCCTTAATAGACCTATGGAGATCACACCCACTTGCTGCAAGTTACGTGATAACTGAAAGCCAACTTACAATATTAAGCACCCTTTGATTTTTTTTATATCAGTCAAGGATCCGGTGTCAGACTTGCCCATTTTAAAATGTTTTATCTTTAATAATGGAAAGCATTACAAAATGTGTTGTAAAATCCCATTATTTTGAGACTATTATCTATAAAATTAGGGAGATATTTGCCTGGAAATTGATAACTAGGTGTTATAATAATTTCCTATATTCCTGTGATCGCATGATAAACATTTTGGGCCTCATTAAGGAGACCAAAGCAAATAAAAATGGGATAAGCTTGCTTCTGTTCAAACTGTGTTACAATGCAAGGGGTGCAAATTAGTTTGTTATTTTGTACATAAGTTAAATAATGGCTATTTTTTCATGTAGCACACAAATACTTGATAGCTTTATTTTTACACTGAAATTTAAAGTTGATCTAGGACATGTCCCACCCCTACTATAAACCTGTCCCCACATTCTAAATTTACCTCCCCATCCAATGCAACATGGTTTTACCCAGGTGCAAAGTTACTCCTTTTTTAAGTTTTGCTCTCCTTAATAACTAAATCCCTTTGAATCGAAATATTATTGATTCATACAATATCAGTAAAACATATTATTATTATTTAGATACTTAAATATAGTGTATTTTAGAATTAGGGTGAAAGTAGAATTTTTCTTCTTACGGGAATTGATCATATGACTCTATGAAATTGTATTAGACACAATCTTATAGTTCCTCTCTTGTACTACACTCATTTTCTTTCATTCTGGTAAATTGCAGATATTATCATCACCATCATCAACAACATTTATTTATATAGCACCAGCAAATTCCGTAGCGTTTTACAATTGGGAACAAACAGTAATAAAACAATACTGGGCAATACATACAGAGGATCCTGCCCGCAAGCTTACAATCTATGGGACAATGGGAGTTTAATACACGGGGGTAAGTCTACCCTTACTATTTTATAAAGCTCTTTAGAAAACTCTGTTCCTGTGAATAATCTTATACAGGAACACCCAATCTAACCTTTTACTTGCATCACAGGACATAATAAATATCACTATTATATTGGTTCTCGCTGAGTGATCATTTGCTAAAGTTTGTACTAAAATGCACTTAGCTGTGAATTTGACAGGGCTGTCAGTTATGTGCCTGTATTCCAAAGTCACCATCACAACTAATAATTTAATTGTAACACACCATGGCATTGATAATTTCGACACTGGAACTGTCGGCACTTAAGCTGCCGACATGAAGATGTCAGTAGGCTAAATGCCAACAATTCCATTGTGATGACAGGTTACCAGTGTCGACTGTGTGATTGACGACATTCACAATGTCGTCAATCACAATGCTGACATTAAAAGAGCAATGCCGGCGGCTATACCCCGGACCCGAAGGCATTGCTTTTTTAATGTCGGCATTGTCATTGGCAACATTGTGAATGTTGCCAATTACACTATCGACATTGCCAACCTGAAAGCACAAGGGAAATGTCAGCATACGAGTCGGCAGATTAAGTGCCAACATTTCCAGTGTCGGAATTAGGTACCCTACACGTTCCACAGGAGTTTGCTCTACAGTGACTCAATCCTACAGTGATTGCACCTCCTTCCTGAGTTGTGTAACATCTTATTTTTTGTTTTTCATAGAACCCTATAGGTTTACAACTACAATATTCAACTACAATAAATGACAATCCTGACAGCTTTCTGGTGAAAGGTGGAGTATATAGCTGTAGTTATTACAACAGCATGGAGAAACAAATCATGAACATGAATAAATTTAACATTTTACATTACATTAAAATTAAATTTCAAATGAACCTAATATGCCGTTTTCTTCACATTAAAAAAACGACTTATAATGATATATTCTGAACTTCACATACTTATCAGAACTGAAAATATTTAAGGCAAGGTTTTATCCATGGAGGAAGCATACTTGCATTTTTGCCCAATATGTTAGTAAATCCATAGCAGAGTATAGTAATGGGCCTTTCTCTGTCTAATTTGACTGCTGACAAAGGAGGACATTAGCTTGTATTGAGAACAATTAAAAGCTAGAAATCAATTTCAATGTTAGGAAACATTACATATACTGTAGATTGGTGAGTATTCAATAGGGCTGTAGAATTGCACAGCACTATCACTCACGTAGCCGCAGCCTCATAAGTCATTTGCCTCATAAGACCTATGATGCGTAGATTCCAGGAATGGATGTGCTGCCATCAATAAAAATTAAATCAATCAATGGCTTTCAATCTATCAGCTATTACACATTAGCACGGTGTTGGGAAACAGGTGGCTCTAGGGCCACATGTAACCCTCAGTGCCGTATCCTGCAGTCCACAGCTCCTTCCTGATTTATTGTTTAGATTTGCTATATAAATAAATGGTGACGATGATTGTTAGATTTGTTTGCTATAGCTTATAACACTTGTTTAAAATGCCTTCTGATATGTTACTACAGATAGATAGGTGTCTCTTTCTTTGATTACAAAACTATTATTTGTATTACTGAGAATAAGGGCAATGTGTGGCCCTTTTGACGGTTAGAGGGCCACCCATACAGCCTTTGAATGACTGCATTAGATGGTTTAACCTTTGGAGATGAATTGATATCACATAGAGATGTGTCGGTGAATGTCAATAAAAAATGTCAGTAAATATTTATTTATGGCAAAACAAACAGTGCTGTCAAAACACAGTTAGACATCGCTGCACTAAAGGTTACATTATTTTTATTATAATTTCAAGATAAGATGACTATGGAGTTTGAGTGAATCAAAAATGTATCAAAAAATAATTTCCAAATATATATTTGGATGTAAATCGCTGATACAGACCAGGCTGAGCGAAAAAATGTAAAGTATTCCATAAATAAATACATTCCATTATAAAATTCCATTTTATAATTTGTAAAGATGTCAGAGTGTTGCCAAACACTTTAAACATACACTGGGGATATACACTTTATGCAGAATTAAAACAGCCATCATAAACTATAAAGGCATGTTTACATTAAGTGTGTAAGGGTGTGTGAAAGCCGTTCTTTTCTGATAAGAAAGCTATGGCAATATTTACATACTGCAAGACCACCTAAGGTTATGTTTATACAAATCTCCTAGCAAAGAATTAATATTATACACAGTATGTTATGTTTAAACAGAGATAAGTTTAATGCTTTTTATACAGCATGTTCAGCCTGTTCATTCTTTTTTTACTGCTTGTGGGCTTTAGTCGAGCTCTGATTATGATTCAAATATTTCTGTGTAAAGAAACAAACAAGGTAAAGTAATGAATAACAAAAGTAGCTTGGAGTACTCCTTGACATCACCTACGCAACCAGTTCTTGGGCAAGTGGTGAAGTACTGATCTCATAGCTATGGTGGATAGACACTGATCAACCACAACAGTAAAGCCGCTGCCAAGTGAAATGAATAATGTCTATAATCTTGTTACAATTGCATCTGTTAAGGGATGGGATATATCAGACAGCAAGTGAAAGTCAGTTCTTGAAATTGATGTTTTGGAAGCAAGTGAAATGGGCAAGCCTAAGGACTTTGACAAGGGCCAAATTGTGATAGCCAGATGACTGGGTCAAAACGGAAGGTCTTGTGGGGTGTTCCTGGTATGCTGTGGTTAGTACCTACCATGAGGGGTCCAAGGAAAGACAACCGGTGGACCAGCGACAGGGTCATGGTCACCCAAAGCTCAGTGATACTCGTGGGGAGCGAAGGCTAGCCTGCCTGGTCCAATACCACAGAAGAGCTAGTGTAGCACAAACTGCTGAAAAGTTAATGCTGGCTATGGTGGAAAGGTGTCAGAACATCGCAGCATGCTGTGTATGGGGCTGCATAGCCGTATACAGATTAGAGTGTCCATGCTGACCCCTGTCCACCGCTGAAATTGCATGCAGTGTGCATGGGAACTCTGGGCAATGTTCTGGTGGGAAACCTTGGGTCCTGGCATTAATGTGGATATTACTTTGACACGTACCACCTAATGAAACATTGTTGCAGACCAAGTACACTCCTTCATGGCACTGGTATTCCCTGATGGCAGTGGCCTCTTTGGGCAGGATAATGCGTTCTGCCACACTGCAAAAATTGTTCAGTAATGGTTTGAGGAACATGACAAAGAGTTCAAGATGTTGACTTGGCCTCCAAATTCCCCAGATCTCAATCCGATCGACCATCTGTGGGACATCCTGGAAAAACAAGTCTGAGCCATGGAAGCTCCACCTCGCAATTGAAACGATCTGCTGCTAACGTCATGGAGCCAGATACCACCTTCAGAGGTCTTGTGGAGTGCCTCGATGGGTCCGAAATGTTTTGATGACACAAGGGGGCATATTTAATTGTTGCGGGTTGCGCGGCGTTAAAACTACTACCGTAATAGTAGTTAGCTGGATTTCAGCTTGCGGCTCAGGGAGCTACGAACTGAAATCCAGCGAGAAAATTACCCTAATAACGGTTTTTACGTGCAGTATTACCGTACTAACGGTAATAGTGTGCGCGGCTCGAGACTTTTGGCGTTTCCGACGACAATTGAATATGCTCCTAGGGGTCTGGGGATTGCCATCATTTGTGGAATGATAGCCTATAAAATATTAGGCAGGTGGTTTTAATGTTTTGGCTGATTGGTATATAGACCTGGAGAATTAAGTAGTGCTAGGTTGTACGGAAAGACACTTTTGTTATGAAGACATAAATCTGTAAATTTACATGTAAATATCCTGGGCATAGTATGTGCATAGTAACAAAACTATCCCCTGGTTGCTATGCAAATGGAAACTTATTAGCAAAGATTACTGTTAGCTTTCTAATATCATTGTCATTATTTGCCAGACATCTGTAAATGTTTTGTCATTAAAAGTAGGTTTTTTTCTTAATCTGTTAAAAAAAGATATAGTGATCAGTAAAACTATTGCATACAACTGACTATTCTTCACTCCCCTAAATTGTTCATTATTGTTTCTTGTTTATATATTTGTTTATTATTATAATTCTATAAATAAGGTGTCAGTGAAAATTGGTACATTTAATAATATATATTTAAAAAATTAACAGTATGAAATATTTGAAATGTTTGCTACTGCCTTGGTTTGGACAATGCATAGATAGGCTACTTAAAGAATAAAATATTGCTGTGACTTTTCACTGTGACAATTCTCTGGGAGGGTTTTATCCGCACCCTGTTGAACAAGGGCAGGTGAACTTGAGCGATTGTCAAGATGGGGAAAGTCAAACACTTTGGGGCTAAATTATAATTAAAATGTAAAGAACTAAATGAAGTGATATAAAAGCCACAATGTATTTACAATGTACATTTTAGAAATGTTATAATGTATAGGCTATAGAATGCACAGGAGTTACAATATTTGTATCCACAGCTTCCTGCTCATCTAGTAGTTTGTAAATATGAGTGATATTTTGACTGTATTTTGATCCAAACCAAGATAGCATAAATATAGCTGGTTAATACTTTGACTTTGTCAAGCTTCAAAACATTTCCTGACATCCTTAACATAAAAACATTTTTTTTTTATCTCAGATTTGAAGTCTGCCTAAAGTGAGCACTTTCTAACCTGGTACAGTGTAGATAGCTTTAACAAGCAGCAGGTGTTTTATGAATCAAACTCTCTAATATTAGTTAATGTTGAAAGTGGGCTATATTTAGATAATTGCCTACCTGGATTTTTTTTTTTCGTTAGTATCATAACACCATAATTGCCTTACTATATATAGTTGGTTATTTTCATTCCTCACTTAAAAATGTAACTATTATGAATATAAGCTAGATGTCATTATACATTATTAACTTTAGGTATTCTGAAGTTCAGTGAAGAATGTTAAGGTCAAGTCATGTTGGCCCGTGTACTGAAATTAAAAAGTATGGACATAGATCACTAGAAACTTAACATATTTGAAATATTGCCAACTGTGTTTTACCACATTGTACTGCCAAAGTTACAATTCGGCAACCCATGAACCGAAATTCAATATTGGGTTATTTTCTTTAGGTAGCTGATTGGTCCATTAATTACATTTATTTAAAACATGTATTGTAAAAGACTTGAGATTTCCCATGATACATTACGGACATTAGGGCAAGACACAATTAGGCATAATATATATTTATTAAGTATCAGAAGAGAAATTAGTAGCCGTTAAGGATACTGTTTAACTTGTATCCTGAATTATTCTGTTTGGGGCAGACAGTGGCCTAGTGGTTAACACTTCTGCCTCACAGCACTGGGGTCATGAGTTCGATTCCCGACCATGGCCTAATCTGTGAGGAGTTTGTATGTTCTCCCTGTGTTTGAGTGGATTTCCTCCGGGTGCTCTGGTTTCCTCCCACACTCCAAAAACATACTGTTAGGTTAATTGGCTGCTATCAAATTTGACCCTAGTCTCTCCCTCTCTGTCTGTCTGTCTGTCTGTCTCCCTCTCTGTCTGTGTGTCTATATTAGAAAATTTAGACTGTAAGCTCCAATGGGGCAGGGACTGATGTGAATGAGTTCTCTGTACAGCGCTGCGGAATTAGTGGCGCTATATAAATAAATGATGATGATGATGATTCTGTCTGCCTGTTTGTACTTGTAATCACCTATGGATGGTTGCTGTTATATGTAAACATAGTCAGGCATTCCCTGTGAATTTCTTATCAAGACTAATAAAATGACATGCATGGATTGGTTGTACTGGTTTTAATAACAATAGTATTGATAACATAAACATTGTAGTAAGTTTTTCTATCAGTATAGGCGGGAGGGCCTGCCATTCAAACACTACTCAATTGGTAAATGCAAGATGTGACGTTTTAAAACATGTTTGCTTTAAATCCTCAGTCTCCCTCTGTGCACAGTTTTAGCCTTGACAAAGCTGTACAGCAAATATGCGTTGGCGTTTCTGGCTGAGTGTTCTAATATCTGGAAGAATGACTGAGTTATTAGAATGATTGTAATAAGGCAGGATAAATTAATTATGTGAAGAAATCAATAGTGGGGCTTATCTATGCTGGTCTATTAGTTTTATTAAAGTCATAACTGGTCCAGGGAACTGGGACGAGCGACCACTAATATTAAACAACTATACACTTCTAATATAAGACTCAGGTAGATATATATTTATTGAGAGATAAGAGTGGAGAATGTTCAGGAGGGACACACATCACTGCAACATAGTATCATAAAATGCACATTATATGTAAACAGGAACATTCTTGAGAAGGAAGGAATACTTGGCATTATAAGAAGGAAGTTTATGTCTACAGAGAAGTTTCTAAACTTTTTCAATTGAATGATAGATGAGAATGATTGAAAAAATAAAAAAGATACATATTTTAAGTATTTATTATAAAGCTTATTGAATAATCTATTATTTAAAGGAGGCAGATGAAGCAAGATAATATCTTCACATGAAATAATGTGGCTTGCGGAAGCAGACAGCATGTTACGTTTGCTATGACTAATGCAGAGAGTTTTTTTATTTACTATCGGACCCTGTAACTTGAAGGTTGCTACATAATAAAGATTAGAAAGAACAAAAAATAATACATAAACCAAGTTATTTATAGTTTTACTCACTACTGGGGTTGTACAAGTTTTGGACAATTGAATCATGGAGTCCTGTATTAAAGGATGGGGAGAGGAATATCTCCATACCCTGTGTTGTAATAACCGGCTACATGGCACTAGTTGGCCTCCTATTCAGACCTGGAAATGCAGGATCCCACCCAGGGCCGGATTAAGGGAATGGAGGCCCCCGGGCTAAGGGGACCTCCATTCCCCCGTGAGGCCCCCAATGTGAGCCGCCCCCCATGAAGCCCCCCCCCCAGGCGCTTACCTGTCACTGCAGTCCTCCTTCCGCGGCGTGCTGTATGCTCCTTACTGAGGAGATCTCGCGAGTCTCCTCAGTAAGCAGATCACTGAGCGCCAGGGATGGATGACTGCAGTGAAAGTGCTCAGCATCATTGATCGATAATGCTGCTGAGGACTTTGAAGGGCCCCCTGGATGCCCGAGGCCCTTGGGCTGAAGCCCAGTTAGACCTCTGGTTAATTCGGCCCTTATCCCACCCAATACAGTTGAAAAGACCCCAGTTCAAACTTACATATGGCAGGACAACAGCTCAGAGAAGAGTTGAGGAGGGCCCAGTGAAGACACTGGGTCAGGCAGGAGGCCTGAGAAGAGTCCAAAAGACACTGAGAGTGTTTATTAAGCAAACTAGCTGCACTGATGTTAGTAAGAGTTCAAGAAGTGAGGTAATGGCTAGGCCTTTAATATTTTCACATGTTTGACTGCTAACAATTAGAAGCATGTTTATCTTTATGTTTAAATTTTGCTTGTTGGAGAACATATTTTGCACCAAACTCTACATCACTGACCGAAAAACTTCTAATGGAACTAATTCCCTATCACACCAGATAAATACATATATTATCCTTGCTATATACATTTGTCTTCGTATGTTTGGAGGGTTATGAACAACTCAGCAATATCATGGACTGTGGTTAAAGTATCGTTCTATGGAACAACATGTATAGAAGTAAGAATAAGATAAATATTAATAGCTTCATTTTGTAAGGAATACATGTAATTATTAATAATCCTGCAAAGGAATTGAAATTATCAGTCTAACACTTGGTGCGATTATTTTAATTACTCTATTTTTTACATTGCTTCATTTGTTTAAATAATTGCTGTTTTTTATAATCTGATTTTGTGGGAATAGATATTCTAAAATGTACATAATAAACTTTATGTTTAATTAAAGTGATCATTTGGGCAGCACAACATAATAACTACTATCCCTTCTTCATGAATTTGTAAACTACAGAACCAACAGAACCCTTCACTGTTGGAAGGAAGCACTCAGGCTGCAGAGTTCTTAATTAGGTTGGTGCTACAAGTACACTCATCTATTTATTGAGGAATAATTCATCTGAACATACAAGCTTCTTCCACTGCTCTGTAGTGTATTACCTGGGCTCTTTGCACCATTGATCTTACAAATGTGGATTGCCCGTTGAGATGAGCTCTTTCGTCATTGCAATCTGACTATGAGATCCTGCTTCTTGAAATATATGTCCAACTGATTTTGATTAAAATGGTTGCTAACGCCACAGGTTGAAATTTGCAGTCAATTGATCTGCAGTTGTTTACCTGTTTTTACTGGCACTTTGAATTTGATATCACAATCCTGGAGTAAGCGCCTCTGCTACTCTTTCCCTTTGTTAATGATGTGCTTCCCTCAGAATTACATGTTGACATCAATTTAGACATCATTGCTTGTGAAACATTAGCAAGTTGAGCTGTTTTGGTCACCGAAGCTTCTGCCAAATTCATGTTAACAATCATCATCATCACCATTTATTTATATAGCGCCACTGATTCCGCAGCACTGTACAGAGAACTCATTCGCATCAGTCCCTACCCCAGAGCTTACAGTCTAAATTCCCTAACATACACAGACATAGACAGACAGAGAGACTAGGGTATATTTTCATAGCAGCCAATTAACCTACCAGTATGTTTTCGGAGTGTGGGAGGAAACCGGAGCACCCGGAGGAAACCCACGCAAACACGGGGAGAACATGCAAACTTCACACAGATAAGGCCATGGTCGGGAATCAAAATCATGACCCCAGCACTGTGAAATCATCCCTCCTTTAAAGTCACTGAGCTCTCCTCTTGCCACCGAGCTAGCCATAATTATAGTCGTACTGGGTAGTGTAGCATTTTTATATGATACTGACCATACTGACCATGCTGGGGTGTTATTTGCTTAATTACCTCACGGGCCACATTTGTGTAGAAGCCCTTGCTTTAAATATGGTAATCTCCCTTATTTACCCTCTGTAACACAGACACACTTCAGGTGATGCACACCACATGAACACCTTTTTTGCTTTTTTTTACTTTGCATTTATTATCAGGATGGTAAAGTAAATTGACTGCATGGAGTTCCACACTCTTTCTTGTGACCCTAACGCTAGATAGACAGAGACCATTATCTGGTATCTGTCATAACTGAGCAGTGAATCAGACAGGTTTAAATAGTTTACCCTTCTCCCACAGCCCTAACTTAATGGACAGATAACACACCCACCTTCGTTGCAGGTGCTCTGTTTGATTGCAGACACACCCTGTCAGGCTGCTGCTTGTTGCGGAAAGTATGTTTTTTTAATCCACTTCAAAATACGCAAGTTAAATTAGACACTTATTTTGCCACCCATATGTCTTCCACCTGTATCCACCTGTAAAAATAGAACTAGCATTAGAAAGTAGACATTCCATCTTTTTGTATTTCGGTGAAAATGAAAGCAGACTCATTCAAGGCTCTACTAAATGTGACACAAGCAGCAGATGCAAGGAGATAATTCCTCCTCCTATGTCATGGAGCTACTGTGGGTTTAGTTTTTCATATGCTAAAAGAGCTCAATTTGTTTTGCTGCACTTATCTCCAGCAGCCACTAGGCGTTCACAGTGGGATGGAAAATATAGTACTCCCGCACTATATTTCTCAGATGGTTAGTAGCTCTGGAATTCTGCATCAACAACATATATACTAGGAGTGTGGGCCAGTGAGTACACAGGACAAGGTGGTGACCAGTCACCAATTGAACATATCACTGTTTATTAGCAACCAAAATTCAACATTTTATACTAGTAACCAGTATGTGCTCTATTTTGCTGGGTTCTATGTATATCAGTGCTCTCCCCAAGACCTATTTTCCTGGGTGCTCCACTAGGCTATTTTTACTTGACACCTGGCTGTTGGAGCCCAACAGAGTCCTATTATAATAGAATAAACCATTGTTTCTCCCATTAGAACAGGCACTATGTGAGCACTACAGCCAGCAGTGTGTGTTAGACCACAGACCACCAGTCTGACCAGTCTTGGCAGGCAGGGCTGCCTTCAGAAAAAATCGGGCCCAGTACGGGCCCCCGTGCCACCCTGCCCCCCATGAGCGGGCCGCCCTCCATGAGCGCCCCCCCCCATGAGCAACACATACTTACCTGGGGTGGAGGATTCATTCCCTCTGCGATCATGTGCTTTGCCTGTGACAGGGGGAATGATTCCTCCACCCCTGGGATCGGATCCTGGTGCCTGGCTGTCACGGTGACAGCCAGGCTGAAGACAGAATAGCAGAGACCAGCGGCGGGCCCCAGGTAAGTCTTTGCTGAGCTGTTGTACCGGGCCCCCTGGTGAGCCCGGGCCCGGTACAACAGAACCCCCCCGTACCCCCTTGATGGCGGCCCTGTTGGCAGGTGTGTGCAATGACCTCCAAAATGTTTCAATATTATTGCAAAGTATTACTACTGCCCCATCTGGCTACTACTTAATGCCACCCGGGTGGCAACATTTTCTGGGGAGAACACTGTGTATGTACACTTGTGTGATAATTTCTTGTTGAAATAAATTTTTGCACTGGGCATAATCTAGTCAGTACTGTGCTTGATTGGCGTGATGTTTGTAGACTGCATGCACGATGACAAATGCAGTGCTTTGAGGTTATTATTTAAAAAATGGGTGCACATTATGCAAAAAAATAATACTCCGTTTTGACACTGCCCAGCATTCTGAAAACACAGATGTCATAGTTCTGTAGCAGGGAAAAAACAGTATGATTTCTTTTTTACATAAACAAATAAAATCAACAGTTTATGCATGATAAAAAGAAAAAGTTAGCTTTTATTTCCACTGAATGAATGTGCAGCATTGCAGAAAGATTGGAGTGATTTCCCCATTGGCAGTTGGGGCAGGCTGTTGGGTTTATTGTAGCTTGATGATATGTTTTATGGGTCTGTGTTCGCAATGTAGACAAATCTTCACATAGTGTGGACTTTTTACTTATATTCCTAACTGGCTGAGTCTTGTATGAGCTGATTGTCCAAACATTACTATTTCCTTTCTATGCAGTGTTGTTGTCTGGTTGAACTCCTTATCTTAAAGTTTTCAGCAGCTGCAGTATTTGCAAAACAGCTTGGAAATTTTGGCTACTGTAAACATAAAGAAAAAAAGTGGCAAAGCAAGCTCATAGCCATCTGATGTCTTGTCCCAACAGATCTACCTTGTGAATTACTTGGAGGCACTGCCAATAACCGAGCGCTGAGCTTCAAGACGATTCTAAAGCAAGTTAAATTGAGTTGACGTGCTGTTAACAATTAGATATTACAGATGGTATTTGAAGAGAGAAAAGTTTTTCTTTTTTTTTCCAAGTAAATGGAAACATGATTGATTAATTAAGTAGTAATGAATCCAGAAGCATTGCTTAGCAATGTTATTATGGCTTGGTTTCTTATTTTGTGTTTAGTATGCCTTCCTATTTATAACTTAATTAAAAACTTGGATTGAAGGCAGTTACTAAACTACTACCTTTCAGAGGAACAGTACTTTTGTAGGGGTCCCCTCCGTAGTACTCCAACACTGCAGAGCGCAGAATATTGTCAGAGACCCTGCTAAATATAGCAATTGGGTGGTTGTCAGAACAGGGACCCCCACCAAAGTACCACTGTTGTGAAGGGAGGGAATTTCAAACAGTTCTTGAATAAAGTGAGAAAACTATTATTAGCGTCTACATATTGCCCAGTGCTGTACAGAGAATATTTAATCATTCACAGTCCCTGCCCCAGTCTACTACATAGACACACACACTAGGGTTAATTTAGTCAGACGCTAATAAACCATTATGTCTTTGGATTATGGATGGAAACCAGAGCACCCAGGGGAACATAAACACAGGGGCAACATACAAACTCCACACAGATAGGGTCCTGGCTGGAATCGAAACCCATGCCCCCAGCACTGTGAGACAGCAATGCTAACCACTGTGTCACTGTGCTTTTTAAACTGATTACAGTTTTTTTCTAAAAGCATTATCCAACTATAATGCTTCTCAAAACTTAATGTCTATTTTTAAGATTGAAAAGACCATTGTTATTTTTGTGAGATTATAAAGTAACATGTTAAAGGCCCCAGAGAGGATGTTATTGAATACTGAACATTGGTATGAGCATAAAAATTTATTGTCATGATCAAGACTTTGCAATGTGAATAATCAAGAAAACATTTACCTTTTGGACTGTTCACAGTCACACATTAAATTACAGCTTGGAGAAAAGTAGGTAAGATATGGTCTAACATAGCCTGATTTTTCAGAACTTGCATGGTAGTGATTTGTATATACTGGACTTCCGACAGGGACAGTTTATTTGATTTGCTATGGGCAAAAAGTAAGCTATTTTTTGTTTCAACAAAGGGGGGTGCACTGTATAAACCATCATGCATCTCATTCCATCATAGCTACCACAGAATAGAGTTGTGCTTGTTGCAAATTATGAAATAAAATACTGCTTAAGTCAGTATGCACAAAAGCTTTCAAGTAAAGCTAAGAAAACATCCATCATTCTTAATTCTCAGATTTGGAGGAAAAAATATATATACATTGTCACCCCATGCATTAATGACACATCAAAGCTCAAGCTTTTAATTCCTATGTTTGACAGCTGCAACAATAGAAAATGAAAGTAGCAAGCTTAACCATGTAAATGAAAGAGGCTATATGCTTGTAACTTTCAGTTAGGAAGAAACCTGATCACGCAGGAATTAATTTTAAGAGATTATGATAGAGATGATGAACAGTCATAGATATTAATTTAGCAGCATACGTCGTTTTATTATAATCATTATTATTAATATAGAATTATAATGGGCCAACATCTCCCATAGCGCAATACAGATTAGGCAATATTTACATATAGGGGATGATAACAATGACATACTTTTAACATTTATACAACATTGAGGCATAATAGGAATGAGAATCTTGCATAAGAATAAATTTATATATGGACATTTTGATGGAACATCCAGGGGCAAAACTTTGTAGTTTAAAGTGTTGCAAATTATCCATCAATTCCATCCAGTGGTGATTTCCAGCGAGATCATGTAGGATTAGAACCATCATGTATCCTAATTTTCCCAGCCTACCACTTTTTTCTACTAGAAGCTTTGAAACAATGCTCGTCAACCCTTACATTACAATCCTGGTACCCCCAAAATAAGAGAAAAAGTAAAGCTAGGGTTCTATAACTGTTTTACTGTATTTGGGAATCAAAATCATGTATGGTTGGAATTTATGACCTGAGCATCCCTTAGGTAACATTGGTGCACTATATGGACACAAGTATTTGAACACTTGAATGCTTGACCATTACACCATCAGGGACTTTAATGACATTGTATTCAAATACAAAAATGTATTCAAATACATATACTTTAATATGGATTTGGTCCCCCTTTTGCAGAGATAACAGCTTCCACTCTTCTAGGAAGGCTTTCCACAAGATGTTGGAGTGTTTCTGTGAGAATTTGGGCCCATTCATTCTGTAGAGCATTTATGAGGTCAGGCACTGATGTTGGACTAGAAGGCCTGGCTCACAATCTCTGTTCCAGTTCTTCCCAAAGGTGTTCGATGGGGTTGAGGTCAGGGCTCTGTGCGAGTCAAGTTCTTCCGAAACTAACTCATCAAACCATGTCTTTGTAGTCCTTGCTTTGTGCACTGGGGTACAGTCCTGTTGGAATAGAAAAGGGCCTTCCCCAAATTTTTGCCACAAAGTTGGAAGCATAGCATTGTCCAAAATGACTTGGTATGCTGAAGCATTAAGATTGCTCTTCACTGGAGATAAGGAGCCTAGCCCAAACCCTGAAAAAGAGCCCCATACTATTATACTGCCACCCTCAAACTTCACAGTTGGCATAATGCAGTCAGGCAGGTAACGTTCGCCCGGCATCCGCCAAACCCAGACTCGCCCATATGACTGCCAAACTGAGAAGCGTAATTCGTCACTCCACAGAACACGTTTACATTGCTCCACAGTCCAATATCTGTGTGCTTTACACTACTCTATCCGACGCCTGCCATTGGACTTGGTGATGCAAGGTTTGCATGCAGTTACTCTGCCATGGAAATCCATTACATTAAGCTCCAGCCGCACAGTTTTGGTATTACATTAATGCAAGTGGAAGTTTGGAACTCTTCAGCAACAGAATCACAGTGCGTTGGTGACTTTTACACACGATGTGCCTTAGCAGTCATTGACCCCACTCTGTGATTTTATGTCCACTTTCTAATAATATCACTTACAGTTGACCATGGAATATCCAGCAGGGATCAAAATTTCACGAGCCGTCTTATTGCAAAGGAGGCATCCTATCACAGTACTACAATTGCAGTCACTGAGCTCTTCAGAATGATCCATTTTGTGACACAAATGTTTGCAAATGGAGACTGCATGGCTAGCTGATTGATTTTATACACTTCTGGCAATGAGTTTGATTGAAACTCATTTACTCAATTCAATAATTAACAGGTGTGACCAAGTAATTTTGTCCATATAGTATATCTCAATTTTCATTATTCATTATTTTTTTATTAAATTGTTAATTTGAACGTTTGCAGTCAATGTAAATTGATAACTATTTGAGAAGTGTCTAAATACAGTTTAATTTAGAACTGTACCCCTTATTCTAGCTATTTCACACAATGTATGTAACTTTTAAATCAAATTAAATAATGTAGTTTATTCCTTTATAGTGTCCCACATCAGAGCTGAGTTATTACTTATGCCTCCTGAAATGTGATTGTGGAGTAGGGCGGGGCAATTCACATGCGAAAAGAATGTCCCAGCGACTTTCTTTTGCATGGGGGGTGGGGGCAGATATCAGCAAAATGACACAAATCACATCATATTGGCACCCGATGGGCAGGATGTGGGAGACTTGCCTACTTGGAAATCAGGAGTCTCACGGACATTCGGGGAGAGTGGGCAAGTATGTGTAACAATAGTGGGTTAAGGCGGCTACGGTGCCCAGGAGTGAGGAGGGTCCAGAAAACTGGTTTCCCCTCCCCCTCTGAGGCCCCTGCTCCCCTTAGTGCTACCGCTCTGCTCTCAAAAATGCAGAGGCCTCTTCTGAGAGGCACACGCATATTGGGACCATGAGCTGAGCCACACATGCTCAGAAGTAGCCCCACACACTGCTCTATTGAGAGCAGAGCGGGCGGCCTGTGACATAAGAGCAATATTGCGAAGCCCTTACACGAATTTTGCAATGGGGCCTGGCGATGTACTGTTCTGCCCCTGCTACAACATTTTAAATGTTAGCACAAGACACACCTACACATAATTCAATAACAACCTGTGAGCCCTAGCATACAGCCCATTATTCCACACACTACTGTATTTGCCTCAAGCTAATAACTATTTTTTGCTCAGACTAACATTATCTTAGGAAGGACCATCAATCACAGTTGCGCAGAGAGTGCAGTGACCATGGCATGTGACTATTTTATTAAAAGCTGGTCTGGGAGGCTGATCTTGAGTAGTCCATTGTAATTAAAGCTTGGCAAATCAGACCAGCAAAACTAATATACTACAACACATAATCCCTCCTTGCAAATGCTAGAATTCTGGTCCAAGTCCGTATCCAGTATTATTTTATTCAGATAAATTGTTCTTCAGAATCTTTCCAAACAAACTTGCACTAGGAGGACAAATTGTGTGATGACGGATATGTTTGGGGCATATTGGTCCAAGGTGCTGCTTCTTTTTAATTTTGTCTTTTATGTATAAATCTAGTCTGCCTTTTAGAAGTCTGCATAATCTATTATTAAGGGCATATAGATGAAAAATGTCTCTCATATTGCATTCCAGTCACTGCAATAGCAATAACTTTGCTAGATAAAAAAAACCAAAAACATATATCTTACAATGAACTGAAGAAACGACATATGACTACCAAAAAAAGTCTAAATAAACATAAAATCTATAAATGGGGGAAAAATAAAGTACGACACCATGCGGTTCATTTTCTCTAAGTATTACAGTTACAAAAATAACACCTTCACTGATTGATGTATATTTATGTATATATTATTTCTAATTATAGAAGTGGGAGATGAGAATTGATCATGTGGTGAGGGGAAATGACAACTGAATTTAAGATTTAGATAGGGAAGATACAGCT
Organism: Mixophyes fleayi; assembly: GCF_038048845.1. NCBI lineage: Eukaryota > Metazoa > Chordata > Amphibia > Anura > Limnodynastidae > Mixophyes > Mixophyes fleayi. The sequence continues at coordinate 161,125,504 of NC_134406.1, forward strand.
AATGTAGGTATAAGTAAGGTTAGAGATGCAAAGGCTTCATGCACCCAATGCTTTTCCATATAATTAAATGCTACATATGATGTCTGTATTGAGTAAGTGATTTTGGTATAGCAGGAATTCAGCATTTCTCTTTGAATACTGTTAAACAGTTTTTAGACTATAATTTTACAAAGTTCCGATGTCACAGCATGTAACATGTATAAAAAAAAAAGTTGGGAACGTTAACCATAAATATTGTGACAAGTAAAAAGTACAAAGGATCACTAAAACCAAACCCATTGTACATTTGTGAAATGTTTTTCTGATGTGACACATTTAACAAACAATAATCACATGATGAATGTGCTACTTAAAATACAACAATCAGACTGAGATGCAACAGTTCTTGTGTGATTATGAAAGGATTGGGTATTTTTAGTTTCATTTATCCACAGGTGTGTAAATTATTCATCCCAGCTCACTGTGTCAGTAAGATTAAGTTTCCTTTGCAGGGAAAGAACAAAATAAAATATGGAGGGAACATAACACGTTGGGACATATTCCTAAAGTTAGCAATCATTTTCAACACACCTATTGTGATTGCAGGATGTTTAAATAAAACTTATTGTTTAAACATCTTTACTCTATTTGTGACTTTAAATCTATAGCCAATATTTATCTGTGAGCACATTTAACTCATGAACAACTCCGCTATTCTCTAAGACACAGCTATTGGAATGTTTTGTCTGATTCTTGTATGTGCTCAGTGTGATCCTTGTCTTCTTTGCAAATGCAAATTAAGTTTCCAAGATTTGAACAATGAAGTTCAGATAATCCCTATTAATGCTTAGTAAAATCTAATCACACTATTTTCTCTAGTTTATTCAGAGGAAAGTATGTGTGATGACAGTTTTCAGATTTATAAAGCACTGTTCAAGCAGAAACCACCAAGCGTTCCACCCAAACAAATGTTAAGTCTTGGCAGGAGACCATGCTTGAAGATCTCCAGAAGGCCCTTTGAAATGAATGCAGCGGAATACATCTATGTATTGTTGTGAAGCAGTGAAGTGAAAGAGGCAGAAGAAATATTATACATATAGCTACCTTTATAAACAAAATGTAACTTAAATGTATACAATCAGTCAATGGAAACCAGGCCCCAGTTGCTGCTTTCCTTAGAAGGGCCTTTCATTTCTATGATTAAGGTCATTAGCATTGGAGTCCAGATTTCATTTCATCCACTTCTGTCATTCATCTCATTAGAGGAAGATTGTGAGGCCACCATTTGTTCTCCATAATCAAAACAGAAGGGGAGGTGGGGGTATTTCACACAAGAAAGCACATTTGTACCTGAAATTATATCTCCTCTATTGTTGTAAGAAATGAGCTAACAAGAGAATTGTGGAGTAACGTGTTCAGTATCAGACTTTGATATTATGGGTCAGAATATATATAAAATAAAGCATGATGCTGAACACATCAAAAAGACTTTTTTTTTTGCGTCTCTTCAAGGCTTTCTAGGCACTGATGAAGTGCAGGGTTTCTTTTGATTATAAATTCAGTATCAGTGATGCACATAAGCATCAAAGTGGTGTCCTTTGCTTAAATATTCCCTAAACTCTTTTCTCTTCTTTTCACCCATTTTTTTAAATCTGAAAATGCTGATATAACTTTCTTCACACCTCTTCTTTTGCATTAATAATATACTTTATAATTTAGGAGGTATTCAAAAATTGAACATATTTCAAAGTGCTTGCTCAGTTGCCCGAGGCTACACAAATGTTGATTGGGCTACCAAACTTTCCAGCTCAGGATCCCAACTGTCTTAGCGCTTTAGGCAGCATTTTTATTAAACTTAGTATTAAACAATACTGCCTAGAGACTGATTAACAATTTATACCTTCCTTAAGAAAGGATTACCAGTACTCTATCATTTTGATATTTAAATCTTTATTTAAATTACATTCTGAATGCCAGTTAAAGTAATATGAAGTGTAATTTAATGTATTAGCCAGGGCAAAAAAAAGTCTGCAGTTTCTAACTTCCAAATAATGTATATTTGTGTGTTTTTCATATATGGGTATACAACAGAGACAGCAACATATATAAACTACCTTTTATAAAGAGGTATTTTCTATCATTTATATACATATTTATATATAGGCATATCGCTCATATTTTTTTTCATCTGTGGGCAAATAGTGTGCTATGGCACAGAATGTTGATTACCATTACCTCAAATATCTTTAACCAATAAAGCCATTTGACACGTGAGCATTTAAATTTTAACCACGGAGCACCACATACTGCCGCAACGTATTTGCTCCCCTGTAAATAATATAATATGAACTTTGAATTTTTTATATAAATATATATATATATATATAAAGAGATGAGTTGGTGGGATTCTGAGAAGTCTGACAGATCAGAGAATTGGGGTTCCAAGTAAATACAAAACTCGGCTTGATTCTTTGTGCCAAAATCAGATCTGAAAACAAGGCAAGACGTAATTTCCAGGACAATATGGAACCAAAACGCTTGTTATACAGGAAGTGCGTCCACTCCAAGCTGGAACGCATACCGCCGGAGTGTGCATTTGGTGGTGGAGGTTATTGCACTGCCTTGGTACATGTCTTAGGTTCTCATGGGGAATACACATCTGCTAGGTAGGTGTCCCAGTAACTCACCTAGGAATCGCTGTGTTTGTTTGTTATAGTGATAACCCATTTGTGTACTTCTTGTTTGGCACTTCTGGTTTATGCGTTCCAGGGTGGAATACATATTGTTTGGAGTGCCTCATAGAGATACAAAGGATAGTCTCATATATTTTGCAATGATATGCAGACTATCACTTTTTCATTATTCATGACTACATGACAACTGAAGACAATCTGGGATTGTATAAGAAGTCAGGTAACTACATGTTTTTTTTAATATCTGTCTTTTCTGTTGTTCTATGTGGTTGCCTTGACAATGGTCCAAATGTAGGACCGAAACGTCGTCTTATAACGAGAGGTATGGCATTGAATCAAAATGAAAGCAGAAATGGTGATTGTATCTTTTAGTAAACTGCCATGTTTTTTTGCTTCTACTTTGTCGCTAATTTTAGCCAGCCATCTCTCTGCAGACATTGGCCAAAATTAGTGAAAATGAATGTTAATGCTATAAATAGTAATATACAGTAGGAGCAATAACAGTTCAAAATCACATAATTTTGCCTATTTTTCACAATTTTTAATTAAATCCAGATCCAAAACCCAAACCCTTCAGGTTTTTTGGGAAAACCTGTAACAAAACCAAAACATGAAGACGTTTTAGAACCAAAACTACATCAAAAACCAAAACACTGGTGCAGCGCACATCTCTTATATATATGTTAATAAACATCTAATGTACATATACATTCATAGTTAACAGAAAAGTCCCTGTGGAGCCTTTCCTATGCACACATGAATACAGAGTGTCTACCTTTGGCATTGATACGTCTTGCTATGTCAGTAGATGAAAACATGTTATAAGATAAATGTTATAGCTAGTTGTCAGTTATGTGTTCCATTTATCCAACAACCTGAATATGAATAAATATATGATCTGTTACATACTTATTAGTAAAGTAATGCAACAGTAACTTGTGATTAATGGGCTTTTAGTAGCATCATTTTTATTTTTCCAGGTACATTAATTTAGATTGATTGTTTTGCCCAAAAAATATAATTTTGGCATGACTTTCCCAAATCTTAAAGAAGATCTCTATTCTAATTTTAAATTTTAGAATAACCTCTCCCCCAACTAAAAAAATTAGTGGAGGTCTGGTACCTGGGACATCTTCCTTTTGTGTCATACTCACCTACTAACCCACTGGTACTGAGTTTTGAATGTCTGTCATGCTCATGATGCTGAGTTGGAGACATGTTGGGCATAACTTATGCTCCAAAAAGGCGCCAGTAATAATAGCGCATTTATGTTCATATGCTGAATCATAGGCACCTCAAAATGTGTCTAGCTGTACACTCTAGCACACACTCCAGGTTTACATCAGACATACATATACCCACGTTTGCATATACACAGCCAGGTCATAAGCACAAGAAAAGTTTGTTTACATTGTTTTCATAGCGAAAAAAACATTCACTATTAGGCTTGATATAGCACCGCAGATATAATTCTCCTCGGGGTAAATATTTGAAACGTCGGTTTCTGCAAGTTGCCGGAAGTTGGCGACTTTGCAGGGGAAATTTAAAGCGACAAGCAAGCAAACTTGCCTTTACAAGCCATCACCACTTTAAATTTCCCCTGCAATGTTGCCGATTTCTGGCGACTTGCAGAAACCGGCGTTTCATGCATTTAGTGTGTGAATGAAAGCAGCAAAAAAAAAAACACGATTCGACTACAAAAAAATTGTATAATATATGTACAATCAATGCAGAAAGCACCTATTCTCCACACAGTTGAATTCGCAATCAACTCTATAGATGGTGCACACATTAAGTTCATTAACACATAAAACTACAATTGATCTCTCTCTCTCTCTGTATGTATGTATATATATATATATATATATATATATATGTATATAAAAGGAACAAGTGAGAACACGGTTAGTCTGCAGCAGCAGGCTGCAGACAGGGTTAAGTTTTCTCTAGGTTCCTCTTTGAGCACACACACACACAGGTGTTCCACATGGGTGTGATTGGTTTGCTGTGATTTGTTGTAGTGCATGGGGTGGAGCAGACAGGGAAGTAATGTCTAGCCAGATGTAGGTGGTGGGGATTTTCGTGTGTTGTTACTGGATATGGTTGCTGTACCAGCATTGGAGTTGTTTTACCATATATATATATATATATATATATATATATATATATATATATACACCCTTATTTATTAATGGTTTGTTCAAGATTATGGTTCAATCTTCACACAGAGTCTCCAATTAGATCATAAAATTCACAGTTGACAACTTAAGCGCAGCCCTGATAGTGTATAGAACTTCTCTTCATTGATCACATAGTTTCCAAAGCAAATGCCCTGTGCTTTGAGTCACAAATAGTGCCCTTTAATTAGTTCTCCAGTGAAGATCAGAAATAACGATCAGAAGGTTATGGAAGTAGGTACCTGTACACTGTATTTTACAGAGATTCAGAGAGATACAATACTTCCCTCCTTAGCGATGTATAAACTGGTGCTCATTAAGAATATGTGTAGCAATCAATCAAAGCCAGACATATAGGGTTGGTAAGAAGCTCCCACTGCAATCAACTCGTGCCATGTGGGGTACTGACTTATGGCTCCAGCACCAAAACTCTCTTTAGCAATCCATGTGAGAGAAAATGCTCATATAATCAGTTTGGAGTCATCCACTGTATAAGTTTTTCCTTACTTTGTAGCTAATATGTGCTTTCTAGCTGGTGACCACCATCATCACCAGTGAGTATAAAGATACAGCGCATATCTGTATACACAGAGACACATATGCAGGCAGAGACATATACAGGTGTATGTATATATGTGTCTCTGTGTTGTTGCGTCTCAGTCACATTCCCATAGATTGTAAGGCCCTCTCACCTCTTTGTCTGTTTTACCCAGTTTGTTTATTAGTTTACTATGTTTGTCCCCAATTGTAAAGCACTACGGAATATGTTGGCGCTATATAATTAAATAATGATGATATATATGAGTATATTGTACTTGGCCTACATGATACCTCTACTTCCTTCCCCTGTTCCGCCTCACCAGTTTTAAGGCGGCGCACACACAGACTACGGTTATTTTTTTCAGCAGCCAATTAACCTACTATGTTTCTGGAGTGTAGGGGGGAACCCACGCAAGCATGGGGAGAACAAAAAACTCCACACACTCCACAAGGCAGGAATCGAACTCATGACCCCAGTGATTTGAGGTAGAAGTGCTAACCACTGAGCCACTGTGCTGTCCCCAAGTGAGTATGTACCAGTCTATCAATGCAAGAAGTGTTGAATAGGTGAAATTCTAATTTCGCGTGACCTCCTCTGGCAGGAAAATTGACCATCACAGAGGTGCTTGGCAGAGGGTCCCAGACACTGTACCCATGTTGCTTTTCTAGATGGTTGTTTTATTTTCTATATATGCTTAATAAAGCTCTACTTCTTCAAAATCGAGTGTGGAAGGGCATGGCTTATAAGGCAATGACATGGTTAAATACAGGAGGAGAAAGAATGTAAACTGATAGGATTGAATTGTGAATGATACCATGGGAGAAACATGATGGGTACCTTTGCAACATTTGCAATAAACTGTCCTCATGCTTCATACTTATTAATGAATATTATTTTATTCGGAAAAAAAACAGAAAATATATTTACATAACAGTTAAGCTGTTTGTATAACATTGTTAATGGTATCTTTTAAAAGTAATAAAGTGTTTTCATGACATTTCATAAAGGCTGCTATCAGCCATTTATGTGTACCCAACAAAGATAGAGCAGAGTGAAAAGGAGGGATTAACATTACTAACAAACTACTGCAGGTGAAAAAAAGAAGATAAGGTGGTCTCATATGTGAAATAACTCAGCAATAACATAACAGTCTATTTAATGTTAACCATTATCTTCCCATTGGGAACTGCCTGATTATCTGAAGAATTGTAATATTAGTAGACAAGGCAATTAAAAGTACTGTAATCTTAAGCCAGTTTTTAATTATGTTTCTACAGCAAGAAAGTAACTTGGCAGCTTCTGCCTTTTTTTCTCCCTTGGAAAGTGGAAAATATTCAATCCTTCATAAAAAGCAATATCTATTTGCTTAGTGGGTTAGAGAGTAAAATGCATAATCACTGGACCATTATCTGTGTCATAGACAAGTCATTGTATGTAATTTATTAGGACAACCGTGATTTTCCAGCATTTTATATTAAAAAAAAAATCATTATCTGACATATTAAAAAGCCATTCATGTATATGCTAATATCATATGCCAAGGTGACATTTTCAAGCATTTTAGGTAACAAATGCTATCTGTTGTTAATTAATATGTGTGATTTAAAGTGTCTCAAATTAAACAACTGTATATCATTATTACAAACTGTCATCACAAGGTTTTATACCATACACAAATATGATGGTAGAATAACATTTTTAAATAAAGAAAATATTATATCCTGCTCATGAAGCAAGTGGGAATAATCAGGCAAAAGATTTATAGACAATGAGGACATGGGGATAAATGTATTAATCTCCGGATTCTTGAACTCCCGCGAGTTCGACATCTTCAGCGCTTAAATTTAAAGCGGCTCTGCCTTGTAAAGGGAAATCGCTTTAAATTTAAGCACTGAAGACGCCAAACTCGCGGGACTTCAAGAATCCGGAGATTAATACATTTACCCCATGGAGTCCAAAAAATAAGTCCATCGATTTGTACTGAGCTTTGAAATATCTGTAAAATGTATAATTAAGAATCTGATTTGGAACAGGACAAGTAATTAAGCTGTACATACATGTGGCAATGTGATCTTCTGAATTACTAGATCTGTGGCCAGGTACATTGTAATTAGAGATATTCACTGACACCCATGTACTGCTTTTGGTTTTGGTTTTGGAGCTGGATTAACTTTGTGTTTTGGTTTTGGCAAAACCACTGTTGGGTGTTTTGGTTTTGGTGTTGGTTTTTGGTCCCGTTTTTTTTTTGTTTTTTGTTTTTCTAAAATCCCCATTATTTTGCTAAAGTCACATATTTTTGCTATTTGTTCCCCCTATATTATTATTAACCTCAATAACACTATTTTAAGTCATTTGCAGTCAATTTTGACCACCTCACAGGTCACAATACTATTTACATACACTTTCAAACAAAGACTGCAGCAATTCTTGCCAGTGATAAGAAAAAGGCCATTGTCATGCCTGGGCATAAGACCAAAAAATCCACCTCTTATGAGTGGAATTATTTTTACCCAAATCATTGTTAAGCCACAGTCAGTAGAGGTAGGGACCTTAGTCCTGCATCCAAATTTCTAAGGCGTGATGACTCCTCGTCTATCCAGGACTCCTCAGAAGAATCTTTGACCGTTAGGCCCACTGCTGCTGCTCCTGCTGCTGGGGGTTTATCTTCAACCCAGAAGCAGACCAAGAAGAAGACTGCTAGTACTTTACAACAATTGACTGTTAAACAATCCTTTGCAAGAGGAAGCAAGTATGAAAGCTGCCACCCAGTCGCAAAGCGAATCACAGACAACATGGCGACTATGTTAGTATTAGATCTACGTCCAATATCTACTATTGATGCAGCTGGTTTTAGACAGTTACTTGAGGTCTTCTGTCCCTGTTACCAAATTCCATCACAACACCATTTTACTAGAAAAGCTATTCCTCACCTCTATCAGAAGGTTTGTAAAAATGTAATTATTGGGCTACAAAATGCTATTCTACCCACTGTACACTTAACCACAGATATGTGGAGAAGCGGAACTGGGCAAACTAAAGTTTATATGATTGTGACAGCCCAATGGGTTAGTGATTCGCCTTCACACCTTACTCTGTGTATCATCTGCTTCACTAAGAGGCATATTATTATTATTATCGTAGATTTGTAAGGCACCACAGTGCTCCACAGTAGGGAAGACAAGGACATACATAAAACAAGACATATGTAAAACAAGAACAGACAAGGAAGACAAAATGAATGGAGACATGAAAACAAAGGGTATGGAGGACCCTGCTCATTAGTGAGCTTACATTCTAAGGGAAGAGGGCACAGTTGAAACAAAAGGAGTGAGTGTGGCTCAGAGTGGAGATTGGGATAGCTGTAAGGGTGCATTAGTGTGAATAGTGTTATTGATGATAAGGTCACCTCTAAAAAAGAGATGGGTTTTAAAATAGCATCTAAAGATTTGAAGGCTGTGGGAAAGTCTGACTGAGCGTGGTAGGGAATTCGATAAGTGAGGAGCAGCACAGGAAAAGTCTTGAAGGCGGGAGTGAGAGGCCGTTATCAGAGATGAGAAAAGGCGCAGGTCAGAAGTAATACCGCTGACAACCTGTTTGAAAAAACTAAGGGGTGTCATTGCAACATGGACTCTCCTGAGGATATGTGATTTCTGATAACGCCACCAATATTGTTAGAGCATTACAGAGGGAGGGGGGGGGGGGTGATTCCATCACATTCCCTGTTTTGCAAACACAATCAAGTGTGTGCTACAGAACTTTTTAAAAAATGATAATGACATGCAGGAGATGCTGTCTGTGTCCTGAAATATTTAGCGTCATTTTCGGGAATCTGCAACAGCATGTAGGCAAATGCAGCAGCTGCAAGAATAATAGAATTTAGTGGGAATCATCATCATCATCATTATTTATATAGCACTACTGATTCCGCAGCGCTGTACAGAGAACTCATTCACATCAGTCCCTGCCCCATTGGAGCTTGCAGTCTAAATTCCCTAACTTACACAGACAGATAGAGAGAGAGACTAGAGTCAATTTTGATAGCAGCCAACTAACCTACTAGTATCTTATCGGAGTGTGGGAGGAAACCAGATCACCCGGAAGAAAACCCACGCAAACACACAAGAACATACAAACTCCACACAGATAAGGCCATGGTTGGGAATTTACTTTAGTCCAGCGCAGTGGAGAATACTTTCCGTGTTGTGCAAGGTGCTGAAACCACTTGAAGTAGTCAGCTGTGAAGAGAGTGCAGACACTGTTAGCTTGAGTCAAGTGATTCCCCTAATTAGACTTTTGAAAAGCAGCCAGAGGAATTGAAGCAGGAAATGAAACAAATCAATTACGCTAATTATGTTGGACTTGTAGATTAAGTACTTTATTCGCTTCACCAGGATTCAAGAGTTATCAACATCTTGAAATCGGATCATTACATTTTGGCAACTGTGCTTGATCCTAGGTTTAAGAGCTAAGTGTTTTCTTTCTTTACAACTGACCGAGATCTCAAGAGTTGAAATGAACTCCTGATCAGCAAGCTTACAGCTCAAGTGGTACATGACACAATGACGTCTCCTCCTTCAGTTTCTCTGGAAATTGCTGCTAGGAAAAAAACTTAGCTTTCCCACGACACCCAGTGGTGATGCAGATGAGTCTGCACAACATTTTGACATTTGGGGGTAAATGTATTAACCTCCGGTTTCTTCAACTCCAGCGAGTTCGGCGTCTTTGGCGCTTAAATTTAAAGCGGCGCTGCCTTGTAAAGGAAAACTTCCCTTTACAAGGCAGCGCCGTTTTAAATTTAAGCGCCGAAGACGCCGAACTTGCGGGAGTTGAAGAAACCGGAGGTTAATACATTTACCCTTTGGTCTGGTCTAAAAGAATTGCCCAAAAATCATGACAGCTCTTCTGTAAAATTAACTAAAAATGTCATGAGGAAGGGCATTACTGGCATTTACATCAAAGTACACAGATTTCTGTGATGGTGGATTCCAGCGGGGATGAATTAGTATTGTTTGAGGATAATGTACGCACTAATGAGGGTGAATATGATGACAGTGTAGATTGCAGGTGCTGAGATCTAGCTGAGAGAAGGGAGCTAGCTGATGCTTGTATGCTTGGTAATTTTTTGGGTAGAATGGCATGTTGGCAATTTTAGGTTTTTCTACAGTAAACTTTCACCTTTATTAGAAAGGTGTTTTTTCCTTTACAAAGGTACAAGCTTTTTATTTACATTTTTGTTTTCCTGACTTAAAAACACTATGCACTTCAACATAGACTTTAGCACATGAGGTAGAATGATTAGTACCATCATGACTGAGACTGGAGAGTGACAAGAACAATGCCATCCCTCCTGAAGAATGTCACTGGAGACTTTTAAGAACACTAACAGCCCTATTCTTACAATTTCTGTTTCAGACAAATAAAGAACTGGAAATTGCTCAAATCAATTTCTGTTTCAGCCCTGATTCCTGGCACCTCTCCTGTTTCTGAGTAAGCTATGGTACAGTAAAATGTAGCTGCAGATTTAGACCAAGCTCTCCTCTTTGTGTGTAAACTATATAACACCGTACAATTTAACTGAAAATTCAGAAGACCAAGCCTGCCAGCCCTAGTATTTCTATTTCAGAAATGACAATTAGCAATGCAGCAATGGAGTTCTCCTCTTTGTGTGTTACCTATATAACACAGTACAATGTGACTGCAGATTTACACCAAGACTGCCAGCCCTATTATTTGTATTTTAGCAATAACAGTTAGCAATGGAGCTCTCCTCTTTGTGTGTTATCTATATAACACAGTACAGTGTGACTTCAGATTTAGAAGACCAAGCCTGCCAGACCTATTAATTCTATTTCAGCAATGACAATTAGCAACGGAGCAATGGAGCTCTCCTGAATGTCACTGGAGACTTTGAAGAATACTGCTACCCCTCCTCCATCTTTTCTACCTATGATTCTGCCCAACTGCACTAGAGACTGTCAAGAACTGTGCTACCCCTTCTGTGTCCCTCTGTGAAATGGCGCTGGATCCCCGTTGAGGGAGGTACAAAACTTGAGATCCGACGACGTAACAATGATCATTTGCCTCATTTTCTATTCCGAAGGCATGCGAAAGTGCCGAGCCGGCTTGGCTCGGTACTCGGATCTGCTAAGTTTGGGTGTGTTCGGTTCTCAGGGAACCGAGCCTGAGCATCTCTAATTGTAACGCACACATCAACTACATCAGTTTAGCTAACAAAGTTGCTACATGTGTTGGCAGCTTCGGAACAAATAAGTAAAAAGGACAGATGACAGCTTGAAACTGTCTGTACCTTTATGAAGAAAATAATACCACGCATCCCAGTATATCATTCGCCAGACCAGAATGTGTATAAATACAATGCAAGCATGTAATATTTTCTGCATACTACGCTGTATGTTATTCATAACCAACATTAATCCATATAAACATATTTTTTTTAAAAAAAATATTTTAAACAGGAACAAAATAACTTTGAAATGTGCCAGGCACTTTTAGAAACTTAATTTATTTTTTATTTTTTTTACCTCACAGCATCCTTAGGGTTCGATTTAAATTAGCCTAAAAAGTTAAGCTAGCTGTACAATTTATGGAGCAATGCTTCACTGGCATCTATGTTTAGTATAAACCTGCTTTTAAACTGGCTGACAGCCAAACACAATGTTTGCAAATGTAACACAGGCAGTATTCTATGGGGACAATTAGTTATTTTTATTATAAAGGATGTTGGGGATCACTGCACTAGAGCCTGTACATGTGCATGCTCAAAAAAGAAGTGCAATAGTCTTGACAGCAGATTGACCAGCATTGCTTGCCCCCCTCATTTCCAGGGTCTATAGTCACCCTACCCATACTTGACAACTCTCCCAGACTCTTGGGAGAGAAAGCGGGAATCCCGCATCCATCCCACTTCCTAGTGAAGTTGGGGAGATGGGGCCCACCATGATGAGATTTGTCATTATATGCATTGTGTTGGCCCTGCCCACTGTAGCGAAATGATGCTATCGCTGCATTATGGAGGTGTGCCCAAAATTATGTGAAAAGGGTGGAGGTGTCCCCCAAAATTAATTGTGTGGCGATCCAACCCCTTCATAGTTGTGCTTCACATCCCCTCCAGGATCTCCCGAGGGGACAATCGACTACTGCACCCCCTGAAAGGGTGATCATTTTTAGTAAGTTCCTTGTTATGATCTTGAAAAAATTTATATCAATGTTAGTTTTCATATAACTAATATAATATTATGTAGAATCTAGATCAGTTTACTAATGGTTTAACATTAACTAACTACTAGTAACACACTGAGAAATAATCAGGATAGCAACTAGCATGTCAACTCAAAGACACTGGGGTCACATTTATGATTTATTTTTATCCTGTATACTTTAACTCTGCTACATATGATTTTCATATGAGAAGAAGGGAGTTTTTTTGAAAAGGTGCACATTTTTGCTCTAGACGATCAATTATCTGGTAGGATTAGGATGCTTCTCATGGTGTTTCTCATGTCCATAATACAGTTACATAGATCTCATGTCCGAGAGACTCCCGAATTCCTGGAAGTCCACCCTGACTCCTGGAAGAGCAGAGCAACCTCCCGGTTCCTGGCCAGTTTGTTAGTTAACTATCAGGAGCGGGGCTTAGCGACGTGATTCACGTTTCATCATGGCTCCAATTTTATTCAAATGAATATATTAATAGAAATATATGTAGATTCTTCAAGGCATGATCATGGTATTCTGTTTAACAATTCAATTAATTACATATAAAGTTCTTGCTAGAAAAACTCCTTGCCATATAAACTAAGGTGAAACACAGGATACTTCCTCTAACCTCTGTCAAAATTGTCTGAATTATGAAAATAATATGAAATTTATTGTGTCCTTTATTGAATATTACTATCTGTAATAAATTGGTGGGTCAGAGCTCTGTAATTACGAAAACTGGTGCCATTATCCTTAAGGTACTAATGCTAGATATTAATAAAATAAATAAAAACAAAAAAGCGAAAGGGGGGAGGAGAAGATGAAGAGGTGTAACTGGCACCCATAAATAAAATTGGAGCTGGGTATAGGGGCATTTCTAATGTGTTTACACTTAAATAAATATGTGATTCTCCAATAAGCTATCAAACAAGAATAAATAAGAGGACATAAAAAAGACCCCTATATGTATGCTAATAGTCAACTTAACATAATACCGATATGGTCTCTTACTCATTTGTACCCTGGGTATTGGATGGTTCAGACAGGATTCTATTCTATACTTTGGTTTGTTAATGATTGATGTATTTATATTGTTCCTATTAATATTTATATTGTTTTTAATATTGTTTTTAATTCATTGGTTACCAACAACCTATGAGAACAATGTCAAAACCTAGTTATCTATTCATATGTGCTAATGTATTTGCGGGTATATAAACCGCTATGACAGGGCTCCATACATCTCCCATTGAGAAAGTCTTAACAATGACGAACCGCGTTTGGTTCATTTATCTAGAAACGTTAGACTGGGTCCAGCCCACAGGAAGTGATGCTTGCATTCTGCAGTGGAATGCACGCCAGCTTTTCAGTTCACCAATATTCTTACCTATAGAGGAGCGATTTGGTGAATGTCATCAAGCCAGCCAACGTGTGCTCCGATCCAAGCACCACTATGAAGTAGTCATTCACAGCAAGTATTGTGGGACATTTATTATCCTTATGAGATTTTGTGCCTACCATCTGAGATCTGAGACGTTCTTTTTGGTACTGAGTTTGGACTTGGTATTAACTCCTAGCAAATTCCTAAGAACCGTTCAGTGCATGGATCTGTCCATATCATGTTGGTTCTTCATCAGTATGCCTCACAATTAGGTTATCAATCAATTGTGGTTATGGTTTATGTTTATGATTATATTTTTATGCTTCTTCTGCTGGCATTGGCCATTTCTTTTTAATAAAAACTTTCATCTGTAATCTGGTTCATCCCACCGTGTAGGCATATTTGCATCATATACATTTCTAATATGATTGTTTAGCGCTGGATCATTTCAATTTTTTCTTTGAGCTGTGAAAATTGTGAGTGAGCCCACTCCCTTGGCTGAGAAGCAACCCCACACATGAATGGTCTCAGGATGCTTTACTGTTGGCATGACAAAGGACTGATGGTAGCACTCACCCTTCCTTTTCCAGACAAGCGTTTTTCCAGATGCCCCAAACAATCTGAAAGGAGATTTATAAGGTAAAATGACTTTACCCCAGTCCTCAGCAGTCCAATACCTGTACCTTTTGCAGAATATCATTCTGTCCCTGATGTTTTTCCTGGAGAGAAGTGGCTTCTTTGCTTGCCTACTTGACACCAGGCCATCCCCCAAAACTCTTCGCCTCACTGTGCGTGCAGATGTACTCACACCTGTCTGCTGCCATTCCTGAGCAAGCTCTGCACTGGTGGGCCCCGATGCCACAGCTGAATCAACTTTAGGAGACGGTCCTGGCGCTTGCTGGATGTTCTTGGGCGCCCTGAAGCCTTCTTCACAACTATTGAAACTCTATTCTTGATGTTCTTGATGATCCAATAAATAGTTGATTTAGGTGCAATCTTACTAGCAGCAATATCCTTGCCTGTGAAGCACTTTTTATGCAAAGCAATGATGACTGCACATGTTTCCTTTCAGATAACCATTGTTAACAGAGGAAGAACAATGATTTCAAGCACCACCCTCCTTTTAAAGCTTCTAGTCTCTAACTTAATCAGAATGACAGAGTGATCTCCAGCCTTGTCCTCATCAACACTCTCACCTGCGTCAGCGAGAGAATCACTGACCTTATGTCAGCTGGTGCTTTTGTGCAGGGCTGAAATGCAGTGGAAATGTTGTTTTTGGGATAAAGTTCATTGTCAAATAGCAAAGAGGGACTTTGAAATGAATTGCATTTCATCTGGTCACTCTTCATGACATTCTAGAGTATATGCAAATTACTATCATAAAAACTGAGGCAGCAGACTTTATGAAAAATAATATTTGCGTCATTCTCAAAACTTTTGGCCATGACTGTATTTCAAAACCGAAAATATAATTTTGTAATGTAAAATGATGGAAGAATTAATAGCAATTGTGATATCTCCTTACTGTACTAAACTATATAACAAATAAAAACAGTCAATGTTTGTGATAAGCATCTGGGCCAAGAATTGTTAATTTCTGTATGAACCTATTTATGTGCGATGTGTAGACACTGGCACAGCTGAACAAAATAAATGTCCTTTTTGCATTATAAATCGCACCCATGTCATTTTATACATTACATTATTCATATGTTCTGTTTGCTAACCATTTATTTTTTGTGTATTTTTAAGTACAATTTTTATGTTTATCTTCAGTATGTCATTTATGGCTTCATTGATCATAGCTTCCCTGTGATGTTTTTCTGGAGAGTTAAAAGTATTAGAGATCAACCCATAATTTTGGAATATGTCATTGCACAAATTTACATATGTGCTACTTATTGTTTTTCCCTGACAATGAACCGTTCTGTGGGAGATTAAGAAACCAGTAGAGTAGCTGTTGCCAGAACCAGTATCATGCTGAAAACAAAATATAATAATATCAAAATATACAAAACTAACAGCTAGAAAGCTGAGAACTGAGGCACGGCTGGAGTTTCCTTGATATAATTAGAAACATTACACAAAATGTGATTTTCCTTTTCCTTCTCACACTTCATCCTCAAAACAGAACAACTTTCACCTGCTATTATTGTTTTTAATGTAGTCACGTTGTTTGCAATATGTTTGATGTTTGGTGAAACCTTTAGGGACATATACAACAGTGTGCATTGATTCAAAAATGGGTAATTCACAGGGGACAGAACTTGAAAATTATCAATTAAGATCCATGAGAAAATAAGATCACTGTAATCCTGATAAAATAGACGATGTTAAGACATATATTTGTACACCTTTACACAAAAACAGATCTATTTATGATCCAGCGGATTAAATATATATTTTCTATCACAGCGATACATCTTATTCCATTGCTAATTAACAAGTAAATGTTGCTGGGGCAGCTGAGAGATACTTGAAGACTCTTACCACTTGATCAGCCAGTCTTTGGTCCATCTGCACATGCGTCAGCCGGCTTGCCACCTCTCACATCGATTCATTAAAAAAAAAAAATTAAAAGAACAATAAAATATTCAAAAACTGTAAAAAAAAAAAAATTGAATCAGACCATTCTGGTTCAAAGAAATTATTTATTTACATGCATAAATCCCCCTCTGCTATCGTCTAAGACAGCAATAGGAACACAGCAGCGGTACTTGTTCCACCACTGTCCATGGTAAATAGTGATAGTCTTCACTGGCTCGGGGGCCTTGGTAAATAGGGATAAGTTCTAAATCTGGTGAAAGCTTTTCTCCCAATAATAAATAGACCCCTAAGTTTGTCAAGGTGTATGGATTGCATTTCACCCAATGGTGCTCCAGAATCTATATAACGGAGACTGATGTTACGGTTTTAATGCAAGGCAATATATTGCATTATATAACTCACTTTATTGTGAGTGCATTTGTACATCTATGGAGAGAGTGCGTGCAAGTTTAAATAGTGAATAAATAACATACATGGAAGGTTAACCACCTTGGCAGCCGGTATGAGTGGTGATGAAGTGTTGCATTCGTGTAATGAGTCAATAGATTTATGATAGCTTAAAATAAAAGAAGACCCTTTCTGTATGACTACAGCTAAAGCATAAAATACCAATCAACTTACCTTAAAAGATAATTTGAACCATTTTAAAATCTCCAAAGAGATCCATAAATGTTCTGATCCTTACATCCATGTTTTGCTACATTCAGTAAGCTTTAGAATGTATTTTAATCACATCTGTTTCTCTCCAACAAATCCTTTCAGCGTTTGAGGGATTTACGACAGGTTGCTAGACGCTTCCTGAAATCAATTAATGAGTAAAACTGTCAACACTGAAAAACTTGGACAGGAAACATCATCATGAGTTAAATAAGAGTCTTCTCATATATGGGAATGAATAATAGGAGAAATAAATCCTTTGAAAAAACACAAAGTAGCACATTTCCATTTTTGGATTATTATGCTTTAAGCTATAGTGCTGATGCATGTTTACCTTTCTTTTTAGATTACTTGTGCAGGGACAAATTTTTCTTTGATGGCATGAAAATGTCTCGCTGCAGTGCAAAAAGAAAGCTTTCTACAAAGAACTTACATTGCCATTGTGGCCTGCAGAAGAGAGAATTGTTTCTGCTACGTACTGCATACAAAACATAATACAGGAATATTCCAGGACAATTACTAAATGAGCTATGTGCACCTTCATTATTTGTTCAGTGTTTGAATTGTTGATGAATGGAAACCGAGAATTTCAGGATATTGTTAAAATATCTATTATAATTCTTCTGTTATGTACTAGTTATTCATACATATTTTCTTCATCCATAAACCTTTCAATGCATTTCTTTCACATGGAGGAGATGGGTTTAAAGGTGAATTAGTTTACAAATCATACATTAATCTTGGGGTTGTTACATCATTGTGGTTGTCTGATACATTTCTTAAATAAGTTATTCAGGATATTGGAGACATAAAAAAAAATCAAATCTGGACAAACAGATCATTCAAAAATTGGGGCATCTGCTTTGGTCATCTGACATTGGGGAATGATCAAATTGGTCCATAGATGAAAAAAAGCCATACTTAAGATCCAGGTTCACACCAAGTTTCTGAAATCAACTCCGCTTTCCCCCCATTTTGCTCGCTAATACCTGTTTTTATTCACTGTTATAGCTCACAGATAAGTGAGCATAAATTAGTTTTCTTAAGGACAATATAAGTCTGTCATTCAGTTCTCAAGATTCTTCTTCCTAATATTTTGAGTGGAAGAATTGTAATATATCTCAGGATACATAACCGACCACAGAAAAACTCATGCACTTAATTGAACTATGACTCACACAAAACTGAAACTGTGTCATCTAAACTTTGACTTAAGGCAGATCTAAATCCTTTCATACCTTTGAGTTCAAATTACTGCAGAATACAATTCACCTCCCTCCTGCTGTTCTTCCTACATCTTGAAAAGCCCTGTGGGTCTATAATAGAGCAAACAGAAATTATATTCTATACATTTTCATTGAATCATAATATTTGTAAAGTGGGATTAACCAGGGGACTCTGTAGCAATGGGGCATGCCTGGCTAAAGAAGATATGCCAGAGTAGTAGGTGAGCTAATCACATGATGATCACATCTAATTTCTGGACAATCTTTTTAGGCAAGAATGCCCCAGTCAGTCATAATAGTTAATGAGATGTGTTTGGGGTTTTCAGTCATCTTTAACTGAGACTTGACAAGGGCTGAGCTGAGCAGTAAACCATAGAGGCAGCTGCATTGGGCACAACTAAGCCTGGGGGCAGAGGCCCACCACTGAGTATAATTTTATTCTTCCTTCAGAATATAAAAAGGAGAAATGGGTCTTCAGTGTCAGGGCACCTGACAATCATTAAGTTCATCAAAGCACATAGAAGCAAAGCATATATCCCCTGCAGCATTATTAGTCAGCAACGATGTGATTAATGCTTTTGGTCTCATTGTTGTGTCTGACTTCTTAACCTTATTTGTCTCTGACATATCTATGCTTCCTTTGTCCAACTTCACAGGTGAAATTGCTAAGCTAACTCAGAACATCTGTGCAAAACATTATCATTTTCATCATCATCAGCAACATTTATTAATATAGTGCCAGCAAATTCCATAGCGGCTTTATAATTGGGAACAAACTCCGTAATAAAACAATACTGGGTAGTACAACAGACAAAGAGGTAAGAGGGTCCTGCTCACAAGCTTATATACTTCCAGATTTGACCCTTTATTTTAAAACTATTATTTGCAGGATGATGTCCTCCACTATTGTACTTAAGCTTATGAAAATGTCACCTGACTTTATTCCTCTATTTTGACGTCAACTCTCGATGACTCGGTTTTATCAAGATCTTCCAATTGCTACAGAGAAAAAGACCTGTCTCAGGCTTTGTATTGATGTGAGCAGGAACTCTGTTTGTGCCATTGATAGAAATAGAGTTTACAATGAATCTCAGCTACTATGTTCTGATTAAGCCAGCATGTATATCTTGGTCCACACAGCAACAAATATATGAGTGACAATGACATGTTTGGGATTTTTTTGGTTACCTCTGGATTTGTTTATAAGCTGTTTTGAGGCTGAACTGCTTTCCAGTATAAAATTGAGGTCACTACGTTCCATGGTTTCATAGGCTTGCTATGTATATTCTGGCAGTGGTCAATTTACTACTTATAGTATTAATGGCAAAAAGCAATGGTGCAAATATATGAGATAGAGCTCATACAGCTATACATGGGCACAGTTAGTGCGAAGAGATGACAACCGCACGCACCGTCAGATGCTATTAACGCCCAGCTGTAGTATTTGCCAGTCACAATTGTCATTTGAAAGATGATGATCCAATGTTTTATTCCAATTGGAGTTATTAGGTACAATATATGCTGTGATTTGTGGCCATTCAGGTTATACAGCCTAATTGCCGATCCATACCACAGCATGTATGGAAAACTTTATTCATAAACTTGGTTGGACCTGTGCCTTGGAGATGATCTGATATAAACTATCACATATATCTTATGATTTTGAACTTGACTTTTTAATTTGAAGCTTCTGTAAATCTTTATTGCTGCCATTTTCTCCATGGTTCTCTGTCTTCAGTTCATCCCTTCATGTGTCTTCCATTTGGTTATTGGTTATCTTAGCTAATTGATTCCAATTATTAGTTGTATGGATGACATATTATGAACATTCTAAGTACTTACTACCTGAACTATTTTTTATTTTTTTTCATTTTAAATGCGTCCATTGATGTACAACTTAACCTATATAGGCTTCTTTTGTATTCTGTTTTACTTAAATAATAAAATACAATAAATAAACAGGCCAGAGTTCCAAAAAGCAGTTCCCATCTGACTTGTTTTTAAACTTATTTGTTTATGGGTGGGATTCTGTTCAAAAATTGTTTCTAACTCACAAAACTATATTATAAAATATGGAAATTTTGGAGACACTATACAAATGCATTTTCATAATTTGTGATCCTACTAAAACATGATGTCAAATATCATAAACTATGCTGACAAATGGAGTGCTTGGAGAGTTTTATCTATCTCTTGGCCCACCCAATGAATCTCCCTGATTTAATAAAAGTCATCATCTAAATAAGTGTATCTCTAGGGTGATGCAAACTTGTAAAAATTAGAGTGCAGTTGAGAGATCATGCCGAAGCAAAGCCGTAAGAATGATGATGCCGTACAGTCCAGGGAAAGCTACAAATCTATTTTAACCCTTTAAGTACCAGTGTAATACACTATATATGGATATGGCACAAATATGCCTTTGTGATGCTATATAAATAAAGCCATATAGAGCAGATCTTGTTATCCTTAATTCCTTAACACCTCCAGCATGACAACACAATTACCGATCAGGGAATTAATCATTCTGACAGATTCATACACCTGCTGCAGAACAAAATGTACTCATGTCAGCAGATCCAGAAAACATACTCCTATATGACTTTAAGGTCTAGAGGTGATGTGACCTTTATATTACAGCATATTTACTTTCATGAATATCATGTGACATTATGATATTATTATCTGTCACTGCTGCTACTATGATACAGAGTAGTGAACTTGTTACCTATCATTCCATTTCAGTGTTTCACATTTTGGCGGCATGCGATGAAAAAAGCACATATGTCATCAACAATTTGCTATTGTGGTGAAATCAGTAGTGGATTAACACCACCTGGTGCACCGTGTGATATTCTAACAAACCCTCCCCCCCAAAAACACAGTACTCTTACATTTTACTGCCCCATGGGTCACCCATTTCCAGGACGATAAAGGAAAAGCAAATAGCTAGTTTGCTCGTTTACGCTGTTAGATAACAACATGTTTGACTGAACATGTTTGCTTGATCATGAGTAACTCTATAGGACTCAGAGTTAGTCACACAGGTGTAAGCAGGATTCCACTGGTCCCTTGCAGATATCTTCTCTTAAAGACATAAAGATTTCTGCAAGTAAAT
Source organism: Mixophyes fleayi (assembly GCF_038048845.1). Taxonomy (NCBI): domain Eukaryota; kingdom Metazoa; phylum Chordata; class Amphibia; order Anura; family Limnodynastidae; genus Mixophyes; species Mixophyes fleayi. The sequence goes on from NC_134406.1 coordinate 161,147,038, forward strand.
GTGTGTATCACTGGGGAGGATGGAGAAGCTATGGTATTCCTACAACTCTAGACCGCTGTTTTCAATATCCTTATTGTAATCCACCACTGAGTGACACTGCTTTTGTATAGCTCTTCAAAGCAGAAGTTTACATTTTTAGGCACAATAGATACATTGAAATAAGCTGAAATTTGATAGCTTTGTTGCATGCAAAATGCAAACCCAGTCCATTAAAATACAAAATGCAAGTGCTTGGGCAGCGTCACATGTACAGGAGAAAATAGGTGTATCTTGTATATACTGTATTAGATTCACATTGTCACTTTGTTGAAAGTCCTATATGTCTGGCTGATTGCACTGTCTGCATTGTTTCCCTTAATGCCTGTTCATTTCTTCACCTACTGTAGTTCTGTTATCTGTGTTGGTTATACCATCAATTTAAAGCGCATAGTAAAACATGTTGGTATGTTTCTTTCCACTACTTGTGGCAAATGCAGAATGAGGAGGAAATTTTTTGCAGAACAGTTTTTTTTTAAAAAAAAGCATGTTCATATCTAATCGTTACTAAATCAATCCGTGTATCCTTCCTGCTGAAACTTCTATGTCGATCTTAATCAAAATACAACCCAACACACATATTTGATACATATAAATAGACTCTTTACTCTGAGAAACAGATTGGTGTAATTGTACATGAGGCATGTAAAGCATAAAGAAGCATAAAAATGTACAATAGAGCTATCCTAATATAAATGTAAATAGAAACTCCATTAAGGGGTTAATATAAACTAGTCTGAGCATACTAAATGCTGAAAGCAGGTTTATTTTGTGGTAATTGCAATTCTATAAGAACAGAGCAATATATTTCTTCCTGTGCTTTATAGATCTATTTGAACTATAGCTCTAAAAGTTCAGAAAATAAGGTCTGACAGTATAATGATACATACTGAGACATATCAAACACATACTTTCAGTAGTAATTGCTTAGTCTGGGTTAAGCCAATGTTGGGTAACAGGGAGAGGTATATTTGAAACCCATCAAAAAGAAATATCCCACTTTGTGCATTGTTATTTTGATCATGTTGATCTCCCCCACCCCGGGGGGAGAGTACTCATTTTCCGTAAATATAATACTGCAGCTACTGATCACCAAATCACTTGTGTTATAGGCAAAACCTTTATGATTGTGGATGATGTCACTCTGTCGGATAGGAGACAAATACATGTTGGCACAAGTAAAGCTGTGCAAGTGAAATTGTTCAGAAAAAAAAAAAACAACTTAAAAAAATTATTATTTTTTTTTCTCATTACTTATGTTAATATACCTGGAAATAAAAATGTTGCTTCCACTTTTGATGCTGTTGATGTAAGGATGTAATTGATCAGAATATCTGTTGTTTTTTGAGTTAGTGCATTGCTTTGACCAAGTTGCTAGTATTTTAATGCATCTTTTCAACAACATTGCATATGTTGTGTATATTATGTCCTCATTAGCATACTGACACTCCATAGTCCCAACAAGGCAGGTCTATCAGAGTTTTCCATCAAGCTCTGGCCACCCACTGCATCCTGATCCACTACATCAAAAGGAGTGGAGCCATATAGCTTAATCCTTGCAATAATATATTTTTTGTGATTCACTAAATAGAACAAAATAAGTCATAAAAATCTAATCATAAAAATAAGTATGCTGTATAGATTAAATATTTTAATAAGCTACTCTAACTCATCTTTATTCAGTAATATTACTCAGTTATTACAGAAAGTTTGTTTTTAAGCAAAAGACTTAAAATGTTTCCTTTGATTGCAACTAGTAATAGTTGACCTAAATATAATTGTATTATATGTCTTGGCGTCTATTTAGTCTACTAAGTAGTCTTCTGCCATAAGAGCCCTCTGGGCTAAAGCAGCCTGTTAAGTATCCTTTGGCAGAACACTGCTTAGAACGAAAGGCCCAGGTGTGGGTTTGTTTCATTAAAGTATGATAACTCATTACCTGCCTTGCAGTGCCATTTGTCTAGGGATCCCATTCAGCCATTGCACGTTAACGAATCCCCCCATGCCTCCTGCTATATCATTTAAATTGAAAAATCCTGGGGAAAGATATCTCTCATTTACAACCATCTTTTTCTTTACATATTAATATTCAGTAAAGAATCTCTTGATAATTTAATATTTGACTCTAATTATTATTACTTATTAAAATAATGTATTTGTCATGCTATTTTAATTGTTTAAATAAGGTTTTGTACTTTGCTCTATTGAACATAACATTGATAGTTTTAAAGAGCAAATAAAGTCACTATTTGACATTAATATGCTGTATATCAAAGGCTGCATATGCAGACAATATGCCGATGTCTCCAGGCTTGCAATATTTTTTGCATTCTGATGGAACTGAGCAGGATGTTCCTTGCTGAATGAGGGATACAGGGCTGTCATTAGAAATTGTGGGGCTCATTACAAATGAAATAAACAAGGCAACCCCTTCTCCTTGACCATCCCTCCCCACCCCTTGGTCGCAGATGTGTAGTGTGGAGCCATGACACCTGGAGCAACAATGTGCCCCCCAGACCACCTAACATGCACCACAGTCCTCCTCAATTGACATTTACATGCCCATCAGATCTCCCCACATGGCCCTCAGGCATCCCCACATGCCCTTTACCACAGAGAAAGAGAGGCTGACCCTTTGATGAACACAGCACAGATACTGAGAGTGACAGAGACATATCCTGCATATTGCACTGACTGTGGGGAAGGTTTCGTTAGTGTTAGCACCAGCCCAGAGACTGCCTTTGTACAGGGAAAGTGTCCTGGTGAACACCCTGTGAGTTTCTGGAGTGACAATGGCATTTTCAAAATAGCCTCATCAGACCCCCACATAACATTAATACCCACCCCACATATAATAAATAACACCCCACCATTAACAATAATAGCCACCCCACATATTATAACCCCATACACATAGCATTAGTCCCACAATGTCACTTACCGGCCTTCCAAAGCTGATGGAGGCAGCTGGATGTACACAGCCATATGTAAAAAGGGGAGAGGTTAAGCAGAGGCTAAAGCAGGGGAACTAGGAAGAAAGTGGTTGACTGGGATGCGAGAAGAGAGGTTGAGATTGTGAACAAGAGGGGAGGTGTGGGTCTAGAAAGGAGGACAGCTCATGGGTTGCTGATCCTGTGGGAGGAGACAGCCACAAGTAAGTACAGCAATGATTGAGCCTGGCCTCTTCAGGACAGAGCTGGCCCCAATAATGCCACATAGCCCCTGCCACATTTTCAAACCTGGGGCCCAATTCAGAGTGTGAGTCTCAACAGATTATTGAGGAAAATAATGATGGCCTAGGGCAGAGGCTCTCTGATCAGTCCAGACCCCATACACTGGTACCTCCTATACTCCCCTGATGGTGGCCCTGGAGGTTTATGTCAAATTGTGTGCCTCGTTTTACATGCATTTGTTTGGTAGGACAGGATATTTAAATTATATTAAAGCATTCTTACCAACTTTTCATTGAGGTGGGGTGTGAGGATGGAGAAAGGGATGGGGGTAGGGTGGCAATTCGCATCATTTTCCCATGGGGGCGAGACCAAAATGACACCGTTCTTTGTGAATCACGTTATGGAGGCTTCCATCCTGCCCACTTTACTAGGAAGTGGGCAGGATATGGGAGAACGGCTTGCTCTCCTAGATGTCCAGGAAACCAACCCAGAATTTGGGAGTCTATCGAACATTCTTGGAGAGTGAGCAAGTTTGTATATGAGTAGTGAATAGAGAGCACTTACAAGAATGTTCCATGATTAGCTGTGGCTGCAAAACCTAATTCTCCCCACAAAATTATTGATTTTTATACATCTTTGGAGGTGGGCTTAGGCTATACTGTCAACGCATTCATATCATTACATATTTATAGGTGTTATGTAAGAGGGAATATAGAAAAGTAGTTCCCTAAACTAGAATGTAGGCGTGTACCAGTATTTACGCTAAGTTGACAAATAAATGCATTGATGCAAAATCAAATCCAAATATCTGGTATCTTGGTATTAAAAAAAAAATCACAAAAAATGACTAACACATATTTAGATTTACTGGTTTATATTCAGTATAAATATCTACAACTTGTAAACATTTATAATTAAATATACATGCAGGTAGCTAAAAAAAAAAAGGTAAATGATAATATAATGTAACTTGATAAAGCGTTGGCTTAATGTGGCATGTATGTGATAGGGCATTGAGTCCACCAATGTCTGCAAATGTGCCAGAATGATGCAGCACCATTCTTCTATAAGAAAGTAATTGAATTACTCCTTTTTGATGGTGGAAGACACTGTCTCCAACTTTCATTTCAGAATATCCCATAAATGCTTGAATGGGTTTAACCTGGGAGATACCTCTCCCATATGGAAGAATTGCTGAAACATTGGGTGTAGGTGTTCAGTCAGTTCCATTAAGTTGTGATTAGCATTGACATCACCTTCAAAGGGATTGACTACCCCCAAACCATGCCAGGAAATTGTGACCCCACAACATTAGAGAATCACCAGAAACCTTCAGTGTTAGAAATAAGTACTCAAGGCTGTAGAGTTGTTTAGGTTGGTGCCACACATGCACTTGTCGATTTGTCAAGAACATGGTGAATGATAATTCATCTGAACATATCACCTTCTTCCACTGCTGGGTAGTCAAATGTTTGTTCTCTTACCATAGCTAAACTGCAAAATGTGCATTGCCTGGTGTGATGAGTGGTTTCTACACTGCAACCCAACTATAACAACCAGGGGCAGGCTGGACTAGGGGCAGGGCCTGATCAACCACTAGGCTGACCAGGCTGCAGCCTGGGGCGCTGGGTCCCGGGGGGCTGGGTCACGGGGGGTCGCCGCGGGGGGTCGCTGCGGGGGGGTGGAGGGCTCGACGATCAAAAGCATTGCTGGTCAGTGGTTAGCAACACACAGCCAATCGCCAGGCTGCCTGTTGCTGTGCAGCAGACAGGAAGCCGAACGTCTTCACTTCCTATCTGCTGATCTGAGGAGAGGAGCGACGCTGGCACAACTACAGGTAAGTGAAGGGGGAAACTGCCCTGCATATCTATAGGGAGGGGGGAACTGCCCTGCATATCTATAGGGAGGGGGGGAACTGCCCTGCATATCTATAGGGAGGGGGGGGGGGACTGCCCTGCATATCTATAGGGAGGGGGGAACTGCCCTTCATATCTATAGGGAGGGGGGGAACTGCCCTGCATATCTATAGGGAGGGGGGGGGTACTGCCCTGCATATCTATAGGGAGGGGTGGGAACTGCCCTGCATATCTATAGGGAGGGGGGGAACTGCCCTGCATATCTATAGGGAAGGGGGGAACTGCCCTGCATATCTATAGGGAGGGGGGGAACTGCCCTGCATATCTATAAGGAGGGGGAACTACCCTGCATATCTATAGGGAGGGGGGGAACTACCCTGCATATCTATAGGGAGGGGGAGAACTGCCCTGCATATCTATAGGGAGGGGGAACTGCCCTGCATATCTATAGGAAGGGGGGGGGGAACTACCCTGCATATCTATAGGGAGGGGGGAACTGCCCAGCATATCTATAGGGAGGGGGGGAACTGCCCTGCATATCTATAGGGAGGGGGGGAACTGCCCTGCATATCTATAGGGAGGGGGGGAACTGCCCTGCATATCTATAGGGAAGGGGGGAACTGCCCTGCATATCTATAGGGAGGGGGGGAACTGCCCTGCATATCTATAGGGAGGGGGGAACTGCCCTGCATATCTATAAGGAGGGGGGAACTACCCTGCATATCTATAGGGAGGGGGAGAACTGCCCTGCATATCTATAGGGAGGGGGAGAACTGCCCTGCATATCTATAGGGAGGGGGAACTGCCCTGCATATCTATAGGAAGGGGGGGGAACTACCCTGCATATCTATAGGGAGGGGGGGAACTACCCTGCATAGCTATAGGGAGGGGGGGAACTACACTGCATATCTATAGGGAGGGGGGGAACTACCCTGCATATCTATAGGGAGGGGGGGGACTACCCTGCATATCTATAGGGAGGGAGAGGGGGGACTGTCATGCATATATATAGGGAGGGAGAGGGGGACTGTCATACAAATCTATAGGGTGGGAGGGGGGGGCTGCCATGAAAATCTATAGGGAGGGAGAGAGGTTGATATGTATGAAGGAGGGCAGAGGAGGGGGGCTGATATATGTGACTGGGGGAGTTTTGATGTGACGGGGGGGATAGCTACAGAGTGGAGGTAAGGAAAATAGCTGCAAGGGGGATGGATGCAGGGTGGGAGGTAAAGAAAATGGCTGCAGCAGGGGTTAAGGAAAATGGCTGTGGGGGGGGTTATGGTTAAGGAAAATGGCTGCAGGGGGTATTTAAAAAATAGAGCAGCTTTGGGGGGCAGAATCTCATGATTGTGTGGTGGTCACATGGGTGGTCTCAGCAATCACTAGAATACTAAATATTAGTGAGATGGGGCTGGTAGAGGTTTGTATTTGATTGACAACAAATATTCAGATATTGCTTATATATGCCTGTCCAATGGGGTACTTTTAGCTGGCCATAATGGAGTGTTTTGTTTTAACTAAAGGGCCTAATCATTCAGGGTTTGCATTATAATAAATTTTTGCATTTTCAAAACAGGACGCCAACTTTCCAGAAGCCAGCGAGAGGATAACAGAGTTGCAAGAGAGAAGAGCAAGAACAGGTAAGAGACAATGGCACAATCTGTCTAAATTTGAATGCTGGAGAATACACCTGAACATTCATATTCAGGAGTGTTCCTATACACCTATATATTTGGAGGAGGGGGGAGGGGCGTATTAGCCTAGGGCGGCCAGAACCCTTAATCAGGCCCTGACTAGGGGGCAGGGGGGCATCTGCCCACTGCCCATAGTGGGCTACTTTGGGCTGAGTCACTGGGCCACCTGCATTTTTTTCCTCTAAATTGTTCTTAATAGGCTGCTGAGTCGAGTCTTGCCCCTCGGGCTAAAATTTGCCAGCCCTCCCCTGATGACAACTGACTCTGTGGCGTTTTCGGACCATATTTTATTAAACTGGCTGCTTGCTCTACAGGTTGGAATTTGCAGTTAACCGATCTGCAGCTGCTCAACTGCTTTGCTTTGCACTTCAAATTAACGTGCATATTCACAGCTGTTGCCATTTGTGGATGATGTTTTTCCATGCTGACACAACCTAAGTCACCACTGTGCATGAAACACACCCAAGCAGTCTATTTTTAAAGTGACTAGGATCTCCATTTGCAGCCATGTTTGTGATAAGTATAGGTAACCAGGGCATTACAGCATTTTTATTCATGAACATGCTATATCCAGCTATATCCAGTCATTCCATATTTCAAATATATCTATATGTTTGTGTATATTTAAATATGTGTATTTATATTTCATTGTTGCCATATGCTAGATTTAAAGTTAATTTAATTTTGCAGGGTTTACATTATCTTTAACACCTTTGGGAAAACAGAACAAAAGTATTATTTGATTTGGAAAACACTTCTGTCTCCTGAGTAAAGTGTGAGTGCTTTAGATAAAGATTTAAATTGCATTATGCATCATTGCATCCAGCAGGCTAAAAGTACAAAATGACAATCCATTTTACCATCCAAAATCTATGAGCAGCCAGAATAGACCGCCATGGGGGAAATTTATCAAAGTTGTTCTAAAACCTTGTGACTGCACAGCTAAAAATAGTATTGCACCTGTAATTCTGGTTTTCCAACAATGTAAGCATTTTGTTTCAATGTTGCCTATGAGTAAATGTTGGATAAATCCTTAACTTCTTAAATGTTTTATTATTTCCCTGAAGGCAGGCTAAACTTTACAACAAGTGAGTACAGCAATTTTCTTAAGGGGGGAGAACTTATCTAAATGTCTGTTACTCACACCATTGTTGGCTGCTGCATAAATGAAAATGATTTGAACTTGCAGGAGAATTAGAGCAGAGCTTTGTGCTGTGAGTTATAGAGAGAGACAATTAGTTTAGCAGTTTATTTCACATGGTGCAAATAACACAAAGTGATATAACCCATAGCAGTCGGGTGTGATACATATGTTCGACAGATACATGATAGACATTTATATGGTTAACACCATAATATAGAGAGGGTTGGAAAGTTGACAACAATGACATCAACAGTATTAGGTCGACAATTGAAATGTGTACAATATTATAAGGTCGACAATAATATCCCTAACCTTATCTCTATCCCTATCTCTAACCCTAACCATATAATATGGTCTACATTTGAATTGTCAACCTAATAATACTGTCTACATTCAAAATTGTTGACCCAATGTTGTCAACTTTCTCACTGTCAACCAAATGAATGTCTAGTTGTCGACTGATTGTGACGGGTTATTGGCACTATTTTAAATAATCCTTTAAATATTCAATCAGAACCATGGGCTATCCTATCAGGACACTGTACTGAGCTGTGTATTGACTTTTCTTCATGATGTTGATGTTGGTTAAGGATCTGTTAGCATAGCTGGAGGGCGAGAGTTACTCCTCCACTTCTGCATCACAAACATGGACCCCCCTGTCAATTTGCAAATTTGTGGAGTACAGTAAAACCCAAAATAGGTTAAAAAAAGTTGTTCTATAATTAATGGTTTAGCACAAATTTTAAAGTTATATATTCAGGGTCCTCCATGAAATCCATTTACAGGAGCCCACTGTAGAGTAAAAAATAATGTATTTATATATCATTTTGTAAAGTCACTTAAAGTGAATCTGTACACAATTGAAAATCCCATTTTGTGAAAAGAGCTAATATGTATAAAACTTCCAGGAAACTAGTTCTATGTAATCTTATAAGGTGATTCCACATTCCATATTTTGGTTTCTGGTATTTTTAACTTCCCCTGTAAAAATACTCTTCTGAAGGTATTTGGGTCCAGTTGGGAATGCACAGTGAAAGAGTCTAACCTACTACCCCTTTAGGACAACCCCATTTATTATATTTCTCCTAAAATACATTATTCATAAATTGGCTAAATTATGAAAGTGAATATAAAATGGGACTTTCTTAATTACATGCAGGGCCACTTTAAGAAAATATTGGACCCAAGGCAAGGGGACATTAGTGGCTCCACATAGACTTTTGCAAAATACAAATAAAAACTTGCATTTATCTGACAAAGAGTGTATCATACTGTCTTAAGAAAACAGTGTGTGGTAGAGAAAAAAATAGTTTTTGCACTGGTACAAATTATATTGTCTGAAAGTTTCTCACATTTATAGTTCAAAGGTGTGATCAGGGTAGGTTACTTGTGCCACTATCAAACAGTGCTCATGCTCCTCCAAGTTGGTAATTGGCTAGGGGTGCGACACTGGGTTATGATGTCACAGCCAAGCACCACAGCCTCAAGAACAGAAGACGGTGCCCTGACCCTGCTCCACACAAGGTAAGAAGCAGGGGGTGGGGCAGAATTATGGGAGGTCTGCCTGAGAGGTGGTGGTGGAGAGGCACCTACGGCATCCAGGGTGCCCATGTCGACACTGGCTGTGGGGCTGCACATTATCATTCTTATACAGAAGTGGAAGTTGCTCAATCAATTTATAACAGTGAGAGTCCCATATATTTGGGCCATACATATGTGTTTTTAAATTGAGAGCTAACTTACCAAAGAGGTACCCCAGAAGCCTTCAAACAGCAATTCAGCACAGCACCCCCCCTCAGCTACTGACACCAACATGCCTCTCAGACAAATACAGAAGTGGAAGTTGCTCAATCAATTTATAGGCTCATAGCAGGTGCTTGAAAGGATGGAGTTATCCTAAAAAATTCCCCCAGCATACTGCTATAGCCAGCAAAAGACCTGCCATTTCTACTGTAGATAAAAATGCAAAAGCCTTAGTTGCACACATTTGTAAATGTATGTTAAAGCCACCCGCCACTCCACAGCGCTTTTGCTAATAGGGTGGTCCTAACTCTAACACTGAGTCCCATATATTTGGGCCATGCATATGAGTTTTTAAATTGAGAGCTAACTTTACCAAAGAGGAACCCCAGAAGCCTCCAAACAACAATTCAGCGCAGTACTCCCCACGTTATCATTCTAGCAAATTACCTTTGATGAGCGATGCATCGCATCGCACAAACGTTAGACAAAAGTAACAGATCCACAAATATATAGAAATAGTGAGAAATCATGTGAGGAACCTATGGCTTAGTCTCCATTTGTCTTCCTCATGCCTCTAGGCATAATTGTAGTGCAATATTAAACCAGTCATAGGCAATAATGTGTGACATTTTAATAGAGAAAAAAAATATCTAATGAAGATGGCAGTTTTCAACCTGAGATGGTTTCTTACTAAGACAAGACACACAGTTCTACAATTATAATAAATGCCCATTTGCAACATAACTAGTAGAAAATAATTATGTAATAATATTATTCAAGTTAAATATAAAAATAAACTGTGTATGACAAAACCTGACAATGAAAGGGGGTAAAAAAAAAATGTGCAAGCTACCAGTGGAAATAATTAAGAATGTAAATTTCATTATCTCGGCGATAATAGAGCTGAAGAAACAGATAAAAGCATGTATGTTATTTTATAATCTTAGGGAAACAAAACGCTGTCATGCAAGTCTTTTACTCAGGGTGTCAATAATTTAATTTAATTAGCTTCTGAAATATACACTTTAATTGTAAGAATTTCCAACGTGTCTTTATAACAAGCTATTGAAAGTGGAAACATATTTGTTTCTGGGAAGAGAAAATGTGCTTCACTTCTTCATCTGCTTTATCTGCATGCCACAAATCATGTTAGGAACTAAAAGCAATCGTGTATCCATTTCTAAAGCAAATTGCAGGCCCTGCAGACATTTTACTTTGTGTAGTGAATAAGAAATTCAAATACTTAATCTTTTTTTTTTTTCCATTTCTTATGGAGTTTCAAGGTTATCTTTAACATTTAAAACTTAAGGGGGATATACACTGTCCAAAAATATAGGCTTCAATGACCACCGTAAAAATGATTTCGTCTTCTGTGTTTTTAAATATAAAGATGCTATCCTGTAATCAATATAGTAAAAGCAAAAGTGTATATTTACTAAACTGCCATTTCGACGAACCGCTGATTGTTGGGGCTTTCTTGACATTTTTTTAAAACAGCAATTTTATTAAAGGCAAACCGGTGAGTTTTGTCTTTAATAAGATAGCCATTTTTAAAAAATGACAGCAAAGCACAGAGAATCACCGGTCCGTCAGAACCGCTGTTTAGTAAATATACCCAAAAGTCTTAGTTATAATAAAAAGTTAATGCAGTTCTTTGTAGTATTTTTTACTTACTTTTATTAATTAAAACCTCTGTGTGTGCAAGTATGCTGTGTTTCTAGAAAAGCCATGCACACCATTAGTCAGGACTCATTTCGTATCAATTTGTAATAACTATTTGTTTATTTTCCATTGCATCTGCTATAGAAAACACGTATGGCCCATTACAAACTGATGGTAGTATAGCATGCACCCTACAAATGTGGACTTTGGTATGACATTTTATCTATAGAAAATAAACAATTACTACTCTTTATTTCTTTATATGCTTAAACATACCAATATAAATGAAACACATTTTAAAGATAGTATTGTCTCGCCTTTAAATTATAATTTTTTTTCTTACTCTTTTTTATATTTAAATCATTCATCTTTTTTGCCATTATTCTGGATAATATCTAATCTTCTGATATTAAATAGCACTGAAATGAGGCGGCAGTAGCTAGCAGCTTTGTTCTATCTCCAATTACAATAGTCTATCTAGACAGTATATTCTTTGAAATTGTTTTTATAGAACATAATACAGTCCTTATAATATCATAATTAGAAATTGCATATATTTTAATACTAAAATGCAACAAAAAAAGCAATAAAAAATGTTTCTACTGTTCAACTCTTCACAAATAATGCATAACTCACAGATTTTCTCTCTTTTAGAGACACAGTACATCTTTTGGGCACAACCCCCATTTCCTCCAAATTGTACCTGTTTGATAGCATAAGAATAGTTTAGTGCATTTCATGGTCTTTTAGGCACACAAAATATGCATTATAGATTTTTCTCTAAAGTTTTTATAGTCTTATATGGTGATCTTATTGCATTAAATGATCTTCACAAAAAATCTAGAATGATTGTTAAAAAGATGAATAATCCAGAAGAATTCCTTCCACTAGAAGTCCTTTTTTTCCACAACAATTTAGAGCTCTTTTAAATTGACTAAATCATATATTGAGCAATGGCTTACACTTTTTCTTCATTATTCATCAGGCTGAGTAGATCAGTATTTTAAAAGACAAGTGGGGCCTTTATTGTGGGGCAAAAATGTTAAACGCCAATGGGCTGATTCCACTACACTGTTCTAAACCCTAAATACCTTAAAATAATGACTCACATAATGAACCTGAAATAAACCATATGGCCACAGTAATAAATTTTGGCGAACTAAGGTCACAGTTTATTAATTAGTTAGAAATTGAAGAAATTGATGGCAATGAAAGCGGATGCAGGCAGGCTACCAGTCAAAACAAACTTTATCAGAATACTATAAAAGGAGGTGACCAGCCAGCCCAAATATCATGGCGCAAACCTTACGGCGTCAGAAAGGCTCCACCCCCTCTGGCCTCACGGGTACGCTTACTAAAATGATACACAGGGCACCTGCAAAGGTGACCCCCTAAAGAGACAGGATCAAAGGGAGGATGACTCCCGCGGCCAACCAAACTAACTGCGCCCTGTATTAACCGCTGCCTGCACCGCTTTCCCGCCTACTGTGCCTCAACTGATTGCAGAAAGAGAAGTGTGGTTAGAAAACATAACACGTACAACATAAACCACATATAACATAAAAAAGGGGTGGGAGGGCGAGTGTTCCACGAGTAGAAAGGAGAAGCAACACCTCTTCACACATGATTATCAGCACGTCTCCAGACTCCACCCCAGCCACCTAATTGGCCATAAAAAAAAACTTAACAATTTACCCTTTAGGGTAAACAATCAGTGTGCCTAACACAAGCCTGGCGTTTAACTACACTTCTCTCTATTCAGGTCCTCGCTTTTCCTTATAAAATTAAACAGCCTTAAAAACAATACATGTGTGCCAGTTCAATAATGAACTACTTACACCGTGTACAGTGCCCAGAGCAGTGGCGGAATTACCATTGGTGCAGCAGGTGTGTTGCACCAGGGCACATAGAGATAATGGTGCCTACTGCATAGGGAACTTGCGAGCTGTGGGCCCCAGTTCCCTTCTCCCTGCTTCCCTGCACCGGGGTCCACTGCTTGCTAGTTCCGACTCTGGCCCAGACAGTACTATTGCTGTATCAGGAAGAGGAGAGTTGATGACTTCTCTACTGCCTTAGGATAAATAGGAATGAGCCAAGCCAGTGCCCCACCTGTTTCGTCACTTAGTGCAGCAAGTTTAAATAGCAATGACTCCTCACGCTAGCTAAAAGACGTATAGTAGATGTGGTCCTTCAAACCAATAACATATAGTTCTTTATCTGTCAATTAGTGGGCATAGGATATCAGGCTAATTAGAAGTTCAGAAACACAGAAATAGGCTAATTATATAAAGAAAGAAAGCTGGTTGCACATACTGCTCACATACATAAATAATCATTCACAATAAATCACCATTTTACAGCATCATCATTTTTAATGATTTCAAAATATCTTAACCAGGAATAAATAAAATAAATTTTAAAAATTGATTATCAAACACTCATTCTAGAGATGCCACATTTATATGCACTTAATAAGTATCTACGCACATTGGTGCTATTCACAATCAAAGGGGGCTGTAATAGCAAATATACCTAATAATATATAAGAGGCCTTATTTTTCATATGTTTATAAAATAAATTATACATGATTGTTCACTAGAATTTCAATGACAAACACCGCATAGATGAGGGCAATTGCAAAAATTGAGCAACCCCCTCTTTTAGAGGTAAGCAACTGGACCTCTTTCAGTCCCCCTTATGTACTATGTAATAAAATTATCCCACACTTAGGGTGTTTGTATTATAGACAAGGGATCTGCATTATTTCTTGCCTAGTATTCCAAAAAATGTATAATTAAGCTAATACATACATTCAGGTTTGAAATACAATGTACAACACACATCCACCCATTCTCATGCATTGAAGAAAAATCTTCATTCCTTTAGCCAACAAAGGGCCTGACTTAGAGTTCAACTCTCAGATGAAAAATTCTGATTTTTTTATTCTGTGTATGTTCACCAACTCTACATTGACAAACCCAAATAATCCTGTCCACCCCTGGTCTCTCCTCTTCTGTGCTATCTCATGTAACCTACTCTCCCTCTGCTATCTATACATAAACATTCCAACTCTGCCTGAAGCTCAACAAGTCCAAAACAGAACTTATTATTGTCTCTCTTCCCAGACTTACCACCTCCCCTCAAATCTCCCACACTGTCAATGAACATCACAATTTCCTCAATCTCCCAAGCCAGCTAATCTAAAATGTTTATTATGTTTACCAATTTCTTCTCCAAGATGCTACAAAAACTCTTATACACTTTCTCATCATCTCCTGCCTTGACTACTGTAACCTCCTCCTATCTGGCATTCCCCTCACCCATCTATCCTCGCTTCAATTCATCTTAAACACTGCAGCAAGAATGATCTGCCCTCCCACTACTCCACGTGTCACATCTGACCTGAAATCTTTAAAATCCATCCTTTTATTAGAGCTTACCATACCAACCACCTATACTACCCACAATAATACACCTTCACAACTGTCCCAATCTCCATGCTGAGACAAACATGTACTCTTGTTTCAACTGGGCTCTCCTTCAATTAGAATGTAAGCTCTCTCATGAGGACCATCCCTACACTTTGTTTGCAGGTCTGCATTTATTTTGTCTACCTTGTATGACCCTATTTTACGTATGCCCCATTTTCCCCACTGATTGGTGCTGAGGAGCACTCTGGTGACTTACAAATAAATAACAATAATAATAAAAGAACATGGAATGTTTGGTGTTGCGGAATCTGTGGCATGTTATAAATAAACTATGTTGATGATTTAGAATTTAACATAAGCTGCATTGGGGAGGCAGATCCACAACTGAAATACAGCAGGGGCGTACATACAAGTTCTGAGTAGGCTACATCTTCAATTACATCTTATAGCTGGAATATATGTTGTGGCTACTTGAGCCATGGTGTAAAGATACAAGCTGATGATGAAGAACAGTTGGGAGGTTACCAGGTTTAATAAATGAAATGATTAATCAGAAACACAGATGCATAGCACATCTTGCTTATACAGAATAAACAAATCAGGACACTGTAAACCACTGACTTGTTCCATCCAGGCAACATCCATAACACACCCAAACCATTCTCATATACACCCATCCACATCCCCAATTGAGTGTAGCTCCGCTCTCCAGATACAATTATTAGGCTTCACTTGGTTTTCAGTACAGAAATCTGGACTGTCTTGAGACAAACCTCATAGTTGGGAGTACTCATCTTGCAAAGTTTTGTCTTAAAGGCTAATTGCACCTTTAGTGAGTGAGCATTTTGAAAATAATATATTGTTTGGTTAGATTTAGAAATAGTGATATATATATATATATCAAACTTAAAAGAGGGTAATTTCCAAATTAGAAAGTAGGGAGAGAGGGTGTTCAAAAGAGGTACTGTCTCTTTAGGAAAGGGACAATGTAGAGGTGATTTAAATACCTGGCTGTCTTTTACCTGAGTAATGTTGTTCAAAGTCCCAGTGCCAAAAATTATCATGTTGACCCCATTGATTCAGTGTCCTGAAATACAGCTATTATGGGAGGAGGTGGAGGGGCAGACACACTATAGAACTTTGCTTACAGCCTACTCATAAACCAGATTCATCATGTACCGAACAGAGAAGGGAATCAACCCACATAATTCAGATAAAGGGGAGACATAGAGGATAGGGATTACTTTTAAAAATATTTATTGTAATTGTGTAATTAGCCTTTAAGGTTTAAGGGGCCTATTTATTAAGTCATAAACCATGCAGAAATGGCTTTTTCCGTATGGTTTGGACATTTCTAAGTTACATCGCTATGTTACAAAATCCTCACACAGAAGATCATAGATATCTCCTGCATTAGGCTAACGTTCGCATTAAACCGTAGCCCCCGTAGTTTTCAGTGGGGATTGTGGTCTGGGGCTATTTAACAAGCTTCAAAAAGCCTAGCTTTTCGGAGCTTGAGTCTGTTAGGTAATGTCATCTGTACACTGTGGGGCTCATGTACTGTTTGAAGACCGCATAGGTAATTGTGTCTGAAGTCGCAGATGCACTTTGTTAGGAGTTGAATGTTGGCTGTTGAAGGGCTGATGAAAAGATATGCAATAACAATGATGTATATAAATCATACTTATCAACTTTTTACACCCCCTCCTGGGATCTCCCCATCACACTATCCTCACACTGCACCTCCCCTCCAGAGGGGAGGTACAGTGTGAGGATAGAAGGGGGCAAATGGCGTAAACTTGCCCCCTGCGGCGCAGTGATGCAAGAGAGTCATTTTGCCACGTAGGGCATAGCCAAAATGACGCAATTAACTGCAGATCGTGTCATGGAGACTCCCATCGGGCAGGATGCAGGAGCATGGCCTGCTCTCCCGGCAGTTCGGAAATTCCAAGTATGATATAACTATCGTAATGTGGAAGCTGAATTTATTACTGTCACTGTCAGGCCACATCTTTCTCTGCACTATGTACACCTGGAAGCATCGTGCGAACACGTGTACATTAATGTGTTTTTTTATGCAAGTGTCTTTTCATACTTTCCCTCTGGACCAGATGTGTCCAACTATACATTGACGCCCGTGTCTCTTCAGATTTTTCTGCCTCCTCACAAACCTAGGCACACTTCCCTATAGTGGAGAGTAGACACACAGATGCAAAGTCAAAGGCATGCGTGCTGAGCTTAGCTGCAATCAGTCATACTAGATATAGATGGATGTTTTTTAAACCAACATCTTTTTTCAGGCGTATTAGTGCTCAGCATCTTGAAACTTCAGACTCATATTGTTTTTTAAAATGCATACCCTAAGCTTTCTGGCAGTGTATGGAATTGGGCTGCATATTGCTGCATGAACATTCTCAATAATATCAGCTTTGGACTGTATATCAAGTGAACTGCAAATAATGTCCTATTGCTATTATATGTCACATATTCCTATACAACACGTTGTAGTGCTTTGTTTCAGATTGCAAAGAAATGTGTGTACATTGATACCTCTAAGAAAAATCAAGCATATTGACAGGATGTCATGTAAATATTGGGAGTTTGGAAAATAACTGCAACTAAAACAATAATTAAATGAGTTTATTGACGATCAGGAGTGCATAATTATTCCCTACTACAATTTATATTTTTGGCTGTACTTTAAAATCCTTAGAAAATTACTAAAATATGATGACAGAGCCATTTGGCTTATGTGGTAAAGCTAAGCATGATTGAAAATTCCAGTCCTCAGAAGTCACTGACAGGCTAGATGCTAATGATATCTCCTGAGTACAATGGTATCTTTCTGCAGTTTATTCATCTTGATTGACAGATGAAATCATTTAGAGGTTTCCTTTAAAACATTTTTTTTTTCTTTCAGGATATAGTTTTATGTCATAATTAGACTTTACAAAGCATATAACTTTTTTTTCCAATTCAGTGTCATCCAGTTAGAATCTATTTTTATAAGAACATGCAAATTTTACTCATATTAAAAGAAAATCCTCTATAGGTTCAGAAGCAGAATGAATAAGATTAATGTTTTGGAGTGTGAGGTAAAGCAGAGTGGACAGGCATTGTGTAAGTAAGTATTCTGATATTGATGTGTGATGAAAGCTGAAGTGCCTATATTAGACTGCTTCCATACTTATACTTATGACTATGCTTCACATTCATTTAAAGATAAGTTTTCCAATTTTGGACAACATACCTCTTTATCACCTGAACCTCACCCCCATGTTTCTGCCTCCATTACAAAGTCAGAAGTAGGTAGGAGACATGAAGACTGACTCACACATCTATTCAGCTCTATTATAAAGCTGTGAGTCATAAACAACCCCTTTAGCCCACTAACACTAGTCTTTGGACATCAGACAGGCTTTAAACCTATGCCCATCTTTTGACAGTACATAAAAATGGCAGTCACAAGCTGCCATGTGTAACTGCACAACTAGAGCTGGGGCTTTAGAGAGATGTTTGTCTGTTTTACCCAGTTTGTTTATTAGTTTACTATGTTTGTCCCCAATTGTAAAGCGCTACGGAATAGGTTGGCGCTATATAAATAAATGATGATGATGTGCAACAGCCATTATGAACATTTCTGCACAGCATTCTACAGAACTTCTGCATTCTATTTCTACCTGGTGATCATATGATAGCCAGCGGCCCCCTAGAGGAAAAAGTTCTACAGGGTTTAAGAAGACAAAGATTAGTTCATAGGATAAGATAGAGAAAACAAACAGTTGCTGTAAAAATGTAAAAATATCTGTAATGCCCTGCAAGCTCTAGCCTAATCTAATGGGGATCTTCTAATTAAAAGTAGAAAAACAATTACATTTTTGAAATATATTTTTTTTGAAAGCACACACCCTCACTTATAATCTCTATATCTTCTCCTTAACAGAATTAAAATTATTATTATTATTATTATTATTAATTTTTATTTATAGGGCGCCACAAAGTATCCGTAGCGCCGTACAAGGACAAACAATGGCACAGTACAAGGTGAAACAGCACAGTACAAGTAACAGTAAGCACTATAACTCTGGGGGCTCAGGCACATAATGAAAGAGAGGGAGGGAGGGGAAAAGTGAGTATAGGCAGGTAACTATGGCCCAAGAGGGTGGGCATGGATGACAGGTTGAGAGTCACTGAGGGGAGCGGAGAGAAGCGAGAGGAGACAGAGGGCAGAGGGACTGAGAGGAGGTGAGCTGAGTAGCTGGAGAGCGCAGTTAAAAGTGATGGAAACAGAAGGTAGGAGAGCCCTGCTCAAAGGAGCGAACAATCTAAAGGGAGGGGAAGACAGACAGACACATGGATGAGACGGAGAGTCGGGAGAAACGGAGACGGAGTCGAGGAAGGGGGAGAAGGGAAGAAGGGATGAGAAAGAGAGGTAGCCGACCGGTGGGAGTTTAGGTATGAGACTTGAAGGCTTTAAGGAAAAGGTGGGTTTTTAATGTGCGTTTGAAAGAGGACAGATTAGGGGAAGTTCTGATGGAGCGGGGGAGCTTGTTCCAATGGAGGGGAGCGGCGCGGGAGAAGTCTTGGATACGTGCGTGAGAGGAGGTAATCAGAGGGGAAGAGAGGCGACGATCAATGGACGATCGCAGTGAGCTGGAGGGAGTGTGAATAGAGATAAGGTTAGAGATGTAGGGAGCAGTGGAGTTGGCGAGGGCCTTGTAAGTCAGAGTGAGGAGCTTGAAAAGGATTCTGTAGGGGAAGGGGAGCCAGTGAAGGGCTTGGTAGAGTGGGGATACAGAGGTGGAACGGCGAGAGAGGAAAATAAGACTAGCAACGGCGTTAAGTACAGATCTAAGGGGAGCGAGATGAGAGAGGGGGAGGCCGATAAGGAGAAGGTTGCAGTAGTCCAAGCGGGAGATAATCAGAGAGTGGACGAGAGATTTGGTGGCATCCTGGGAGAGGAAGGGCCGAATGCGGGCAATGTTGCAAAGCTGGAAACGGCAGGATTTGGCGAGAGAGTGAATGTGAGGGGCAAAATGACACATATTACAGATCACAATAAATGGGAGAAATAGGGGAACGCACTTAAGGATATATGTTTATGGATGCACTAATTGCTTGAAAATAATCATCAATATAATTATGGAAAAGTGTTTTACTATTGTATTCTAATGTAGCTTTTATAAAAATAAATCATAAAAGATGCTTTTATAGTAATAAGGAACTATTTTTGAATGGGAGACAAGCAAAATCCTATTTAAGAAGGATTGCGTACCTGTAACGCCACAATTTTCATGTAGCTGGTGTTAGCTGAAAGTATAACATGAAAAAAGTTTTCTATTTTTTGACATTTTTACAAAAATGTTACTTCATTTGTTTTTCATTGAAAGTTGAACTAGACATATGTGACCCGGCATTCGCAGATGCAGGAGTGGCTGGCGAAGCGATAAGACTCCTCTTACCGCTGGCAACCAGTATCGCTGGGGAGTTGAGTATCACTCAGCTGCCCCAGCATCATTTTATTGCAAAATTTTGGCATAAAAGATCCTACATCACTTTGATAAATGGCAATAAAGTAAATAGGGGCCAAAAACATTTAAAAAAACACTACAAACATAAAACCATATCAATCACAAAAAACCCAAAATAAAATTCACTTTAATACCCTAGTAAAGAAAAAGTTATTTTAGTTTAGCCAGCAGCTAGCAAAAATGCTAAAATGTGTCTGGATGCAAAAGTATCCCAGTCAATAAGAATTTAAAAAGAGTGCCTCACGGTAAGGCACAAACCATATCTGCATGAATATGGCACAATTACCTGCTTTTAGGTAAACTAGAGAGCAGTCAAAATGGAACAAGCAGTGGGTGAGAGTGAAGGTAGCCTGTAAATGTACCATACAGGACACAAAGCAGAGCATCACATTTTGTTCTCTCTCTCTCTCTCTCTCTCTCTCTCTCTCTCTATCTCTCTCTCTGTCTCTCTCTCTCTCTCTCACCCTATGTTGTTATGCTTCCCTTTTTAAATGAAGGTGTCATTGGCAATTTATTGTAAGGACAATTCTCTTTGAAGAGAAAATATTTGAGGTATTAAAAGCTCACATCATGACTTCATATAAAAATAAATCTCAAATTAGTTCATTAAAAGGTCCTGCAAATGCCAGAGATGAAAGTTGCAATTAGATTCATGGCGAGTACAATACTGTTTAGCTTAGCTGCGCATTGGAAATGCAGTAATGGAACACAGAGAGCATGTGTCTGGATTTTAATGCTGTTTACAGAAATACCAACACAAAATGCTCAGATTTTCTGTCTACATCTCACACAACAGAACTGCTAAAAGAGACAGGTATTTTGTCTTGTGGAATACATTAAGCATATAAACACATTTGCAATACATTATAAAATGGCCTTTAGTTAATGCTACCAGCTTCAATCTTAATTTTGTATTTATTTTATCATTTATACAAAATATCCTCTTATAATATATAAGTCAACAAGACATCCTGGGCCGGAGTCACTAAGGAGAGCAAAGCAAAAAGAAAAGAGAAACTTTGCTCTTGGACAAACCATGTTACAATGCAAGGGGTGCAAATGAGTTTATTATTTTGAACATAAGAAAAATACTGACTGATTTTCTGGTAGCACACAAATACTTGATAGCTTTATCTTTAAACTGAAATGCCCCAACTATAAATCTGTCCTCACATTTTAAATTTACCTCCCCCTCCAATGCAACATGGTTTTGCCAAGGTGCAAACTTACTCCATTTTTATGCTTTGCTCTCCTTAATGACTCAGGCCCGCTGTGCGTATGTCTCCTCCTGATTGCTATTTAAGTGTAAAATAACTATTGTGATATGATGTAATAGAGATGAGTACGTCAAATTTTGGCTCGAAGCGCAATCCCTGACTGTATTCCATTGTAATAACTTTATCTATCACGTAACATGATGTGGTAAGAGGTGAATGATGTAATCTATGTATTGTGTGACAGACAATAAACAGAAAAAAAGAGCACTCCAACTGTACACATGAAGAGATCAACGTTTTATTTCTTCTTTCTAGCCTACTGTATATTTTCATTATATAGCCTAATTTTATTTCACTACAAATATCAATATTTCCCTTTTAGGGCTCTATTTATTATTCATGTTTAAGGCAACTATCCCAGTTAATTTTATTATTTCTACAATGACTAGTTCTTCATTTTTCATGTCTTCACCTTTCACTGCACAATACCAGTTGCCAATGGCTGCTTTAATATCGGTGCCTGATAATGCTTTTGTTTTGCAGTAGGTAGACACCCTTTTCTTACCACCAGTTAAATCTGTTATTCCGCTGTGCCATAGTGCCACAACTGTGCACTATAAATAGTGCCTACATCTTGAAATATGTATTGCCCTGTTATAAATAATTATTGCCCCCGATAGCAATCAAATAGTATTGCTCCATAATGTTATAATAAAATGATATTTCTACTGGTATTTTTCCATCAGTGGTATTTTTCCATCACTATTCAAACATGCAGTTATTACTCCCATTTTAAAAAAAACAAAATTCTGACCCAAACTCGCTCGCAAATTACCTCCCCATCTCTCAGCTCCCATGCCCCTCCAAGCTTCTCGAGAGAACTGCCTACACTCACCTCACACACTTTCTTACAGCAAACAACCTATTGGATCCTCTTCAGTCTGGCTTTCGCTCTCAACACTCCACAGAGCCTGCGCTGACCAAGGTTGTCAATGATTTGATCACAGCAAAAAGTAAAAACCACTACTCACTTTTAATTCTCCTGGATCTCTCTGCTGCATTTGACACTGTTAACCACTCTCTCCTCATACAAACGCTACAATCCCTATGTCCTGAAGGCACTGTCCTATCCTGGTTTTCATCCTACCTATCTAATCGCTCTTTCAGTGTTAATTTCTCTGAATCCACCTCTGCTACGCTTCCTTTATCAGTCGGAGTACCACAAGGCTCAGTCTTAGGTCCTCTGCTATTCTCTATCTACACCACTTCTCTTGGAAAACTAATAAGCTCCTTTGGATTTCAGTCCCATCTCTATGCGGATAGTACACAAAGTTATCTATCCTCTCCTGATCTTTCACCATCTGTGTTGTCTCGCGTTACTGACTGTCTTTCTGCCATTTCATCTTGGATGTCTTCTCGCCAACTCAAACTCAATCTTCGAAAAACTGAATTAATAATATTCCCACTCAAAAACAGAAGCTTACTGCCTGACATTTCTATTTCTGTTGATAGCATGACTATAAATCCCACCCCGCAAGCTCGCTGCCTACGTGTAATCCTTGACTCACAACTATCATTTATTGCCCACATCAACTCTATATCTAAATCATGTTACATTCATCTAAAGAACATCTCCAGAATACGCACATATCTCACATAAGACACCGTAAAAATCTTAATTCATGCACTCATCATCTCCCGCATCGACTATTGCAATTCCCTCCTTACTGGTCTTCCCAAAGTCAGACTTGAACCCCTACAATCTATTTTGCACGCAGCGGCTAGATTGATTTTCCTTGAAAGCCGTTCTCATTCTACTGAGCCACTCTGTTAGTCTCTACATTGGTTGCCTGTATTTCAACGAATCCAATATAAAATTCTTCTACTAACATACAAGGCCGTCGACAAAATTGCACCGATATACGTTTCCTCGCTTGTCTCAAAATATCTCCCAACTCGACACCTCCGTTCTGCACAAGATCTGCGTCTGTCTTCCACTTTCCTCACATACTCCAAGTCCCGGTTACAGGACTTTTTTCGGGCTGCACCCACTTTGTGGGTCGCACATCGCACAATAAGACTTTCCTCTAGTCTTCAAACCTTCAAGCATTCTCTGAAAACCCACCTCTTCAGACAAGCTCATGATATTCCTCAACCACCATCTTATTCTCCCTAGGTTACCCTATTACCACCCTCTACTAAGCTAACACAAGACAACGACCCTCTGACCAACATTGCTACACACACAGCCCACTCAATACTTTTACCTTTGCATTCTAGCTGGTCCATTGTGCAATATGATGTAGCACATGCCCTTGTGTTTCAAACTCCCATTGTCCTATAGATTGTAAGCTTGCAAGCAGGGTTCTCTTAGCTCTCTGTCTGTATGTATTACCCAGTATTGTCTTATTAATTTTTGTTCCCAATTGTAAAGCGCTATGGAATTTGCTGGTGCTATATAAATAAGTGTTGATGATGATGATATTGTCCACTTAATATAATGTTAAAATAATATTACCCTCTTAATATATTACATTAATTTGCCCTCACTAATATATTCATAAAATAATTGTGTCCCCCTAAGAAAATGATTAATTATTTTTGCCCTCTTAATAAATAATGATTGTCTTCCTAATTATTAAGTGTATTGAGCCACCTCTTTTGTTCTGAATGGTCCTCTGACCATTCAGCGACTATTTAAGTGACAGCTAACGCCATCTGAAAATGGTATTAGCTGTCGGGGTCAAGCTCCGAATTTCAGAGCTTGACAAATAGTGCATAATCGCAGTCCCCATAGACACCTACGGGGACTGGATTTGCCATTGATGAAGCTGGGAGATATCTGCTGCAGTCCTATAGTCATAAATAGCCTTGTTACTAATTAATGTGATAATTCCCCGAAGTTCCTGTAGCAAGTAGGGCCCATACTCCCTGTAGCAAGCGTGTTGCAACAAATGTTGTTTTTTTTGC
The DNA here is from genome assembly GCF_038048845.1 of Mixophyes fleayi. NCBI lineage: Eukaryota > Metazoa > Chordata > Amphibia > Anura > Limnodynastidae > Mixophyes > Mixophyes fleayi. Next base: position 161,171,496 of record NC_134406.1, read on the forward strand.
TTTGTCCAGAATTCTAGTGTTTGGAAACACATTCTAGGGGGCATATTCAATTCTTAGTTTTCCGCTCCGCGGAAAAACTATTACAGTTAATACGGTAATATGTAGCTGGATTTCAGCTCAGAGAGCTGCGAGCTGAAATCCAGCGAGTAAATTACCGTATTAACTGTTTTTCCGTGCACGATTACCGTAATAATGGTAATTTTGCGCGGACCGCGAGATTTTCGGCGTTTCCGCCGAGAATTAAATATGCCCCTAGAAATCCTATGTTTTCCTCTGCCTTATGTATCAATTGTTCTCCAGATCTCTTGCATTGTCAGCTTATTAGAGTAGGGCCATTTTTACCGTCTGTTTCATGTCATTATATGTCATTTATTTATATAATGTTCCCTTCAATTTAGCAATGCTGTGTAACATGTTGGCACTATAAACAAATAATGTTATCTATCTATCTATCTATCTATCTATCTATCTATCTATCTCTACCTGTTAAATACACTACAGAAATGTACAGCAAATTTCTGCTACTACATTTTACCCCAAGAAAGCCTGATATCTTATTTAAGAAACATGAAAGAAAGAGTGGAAAAGTAACCACCTAAACAGATCACTGTGTGTTCCAAAACAAATTAGGTTTTTAACAGAAAATCTATTCTGCTGCTGAAAAATACCTTAGGCCATATAGCGTTTTCTAGCAGAGAGATTGAGTAGAAAATAAAATGCTATACCTACATGCCTCTGAAACATATAGAAATTCAATTGGGAATATGGAAAGCACAAGTGGTCAAAACAGTCTTTTTATCTAGTTTTGCTGATTAATGTATTTAAAATTTGACAGCACATTCTTTTATATTCATCTAAAATAAATTCCTTTAGTAGCCATTGTATGAAATGTTATTCTTTTATTACTTATTTTCTTTCTTTTATTACTTTTAGCATTATTTTATATTTTTAACTCTGAAGCATTATTTTTTTTCTGTAGAACAAAGTGTGGCTTGAGAGTCGACATATCAGGGAATTGTTGACCTGTGCAGTACTGTAGTTTTCTGGTACTAAACCCTTAGCACTTTATATTTGCTCTCTTGTGTAAAATATGTCTCAGTTTCCTAAAGCTAAAATGTGAACTTGATAAAGGGTATTAGGTCTCTGTAAATATTTTACATTGTGCTTCTTTCTTTGATTCCGGTTGACTTATTTAATGATTTTTTAAATATAGGTCCATACAGAAACACTTCCCAAACCCCAGTGATGCACTAAAAGGATTTCTATTCTTATCACCCATCATTCCTAATGCAGCAAGGGACCCTTTGTTTCACTGAAAGTAGATTCTCATTTAATTTCAACCCACTGATTATTTACATAACCACGTGTCATATTTAATCTCTGATACGTGAAATGCCATCTGACAAGCTCAATCTTAGTCAAAATCATTTCACAAAGGAAAGAGCTCCCTCAAGTGGACACATTTTCATTGCAGCCTTTGTCTAAAGTTTTTCAGCAGCTATTTCAATAGCACATGTACAGTAATAATGGTGCTAAAATACATGATCTGTTTTATTTACCTACCTTTGTCTTAATGACATAGATATCATAGGTTATTTTTTGTCAAAATATTATTTCGCCCATATATATAATGTTAAGAAGCAGGACGCAACCCGACCAAAAGCAAGCAGAGTTAATCATCTAGAGCCAATTAATAGGCACTTACAACAGTGTTGTTTTCCAAGCAACACCATGCCGAGTCTGCCATTTATAGCAATAAAAGTTCTTCAGCAAACTCTGAGAAGTGTTAATGTGCTAATTCCAGGCATACCTCCCACTGATTTGAATAGAGAGTTTGATTAATTATTTGTAGAGGGAGACATGAAGATTTCAAGGCAAATTAAAGAAGTGTTATCTAAATTCAGAACCGAGGTCCTCAAGAATACATGTTTTCAGCAACTATCCGTGTGAAAGCAAGTGAATCAGTAATCAGATGATGCAGTTAGAATTGTGCTAATGACAAACCTCCTCTATCCATGTGAGAAAATTCTACATTTTTGAACTCTTATGATTGGCCTTACCACTTAACCTTGTTATACCTGTAATTGTATTAATGCAGTTTGCCTGTTACAAGTTGTTAATGGAAGCTTTAATTTTAGGATGAACGCCTGTGTTTTGCTAAGCATTATCCTGTGTACTATTAGCTCAGTGCCCTTCAACAAATGTTATCGACTTACACACGATTGCTTCAAGGAGCTTCAGGACTTAATACTGAAACATTATCTGTTTTGTAAAGCTTGTCTTGCAGAAAAAAACAAGGGTACACCCATGTAGAAATAATTATTGGTGGAAAACTTATTGATTAGCAAGTATCCTTCCGATATCTTTCATATGCCCTACCTGTCCTTAAATAAATAATATCAAATTTGTCTGAGAAATAAAGTTTCCCCAGGATAAATAATGCATTACAAAGCTGTGAAAACTGGTCTGGTCCTTGACCTATAAAAGTAGTCATTAAGAGCTTATTTTAAGCTTATCTTATGCCTGACTCATGAATCGCTTCAAATGTCATTTGATGCCCCAGCATGTGCTTCACTGGTAATTGATAGTGACAGTGCTTACTGTGAGATTCAAAATCATATGAAAGAAAACCTTGGCAGAAGTCTGTGCTACAGTAAGGATTCTCTGGAAGAGTGGGGACATTTGTGGGCAGCAGTGAACCATTTCTATCTACATTGGCCACCCACCCTACCCATGACACCCTGCCTAGCATATGATGATTCCCTTATCAGAGCCCTGGACATCTTCTGTTGCTGTAAATACAACCTGTGCCTGAACTTCATCATCATCATCATCATTATTTATTTATATAGTGCCACTGATTCTGCAGCGCTGTACAGAGAACTCATTCACATCAGTCCCTGCCCCATTGGAGCTTACAGTCTAAATTCCCTAACATACACACAGACAAACAGACAGAGACTAAGGTCAATTTATGATAGCAGCCAATTAACCTACTAGTATGTTTTTGGAGTGTGGGAGGAAACCGGAGTACCAGGAGGTAACCCACGCCAACACAGGGAGAACATACAAACTCCACACAGATAAGGCCATGGTTGGGAATTGAACTCATGACTCCAGCACTGTGAGGCAGAAGTGCTAACGACTTAGCCACGGTGCTGTAGGTTTACAGTAAACTTGCAGTTGATTGCAGATGGAGGGGAGTTAATTGTGGTGAATGACTCACTATGGCATGTCATTAACTTGCAACAGCCCAAAATATTTCCATCAAAACTAATTTACATCTAATATTTACATTTAAAATTTTATTTACAGCTAAACTGGAAAATTAGTTGGAAGATAGCAAAAAATCTTTACTTATTTTTTCTTAACATGGTGCACCACTGGTAAGAAATTCTACTTCAGCTGTATTTCAGATCCCTTATGGAGTCACAGGAAAATCAATAAATCACCCTTCACTCATGCTTAATAGATCCGACTCCAGTTTAACAGTTGTTTGCGGTGAACTTTTCTTCAAAAGTTTTTACTAAAATTCCAATGTACAGTAATTTATTTTAGCAGTCTAATTCAGTTATAAAAGAGATTATTTTATAAAGCCACCCATACTCTGTTGCTTGATAAGGACTAAGTGATCCTAACATAGCCACGTTGGCTTAATGGCTAGCATTTCTGCCTCACAGCACTGGGGTCCTGAGTTTGATTCCCAACCATGGCTCTATGGAGTTTGTATGTGCTCCTGTTTCCTCCCACACTCCAAAAACATACCAGTAGGTTAATTGGCTGCTATTAAATTGACCTTAGTCTCTGTCAGTCTGTGTGTGTATGTTCGGCAATTTAGATTGTAAGCTCCAATGGGACAGGGACTGATGTGAGTGAGTTTTCTGTACAGTGCTGCAGTTTTAGTGGCGCTATATAAATAGCTGATGATGATGGCAGATTGTGTCCATTGTATTACCACATTTTAAGACAATCTTGTGTAGTCTTTCTTATATATTATATATATTAAGCAAACATGACCTTAAAAAAATTATAATTTACTGTATTTGAAAGTGAGTGAATATTTATTCTCTTCATATAGTCTAAGGGCTAGATTTACTAAACAGCGGGTTTGGAAAAGTGGAGATGTTGGCTATAGCAACCAATCAGATCCTAGCTTTCATTTATTTAGTGCATTCTACAAAATAACAGCTAGAATCTGATTGGTTGCTATAGGCAATATCCCCACTTTTTCAAACCCGCAGCTTAGTAAATCTAGCCCTAAGTGTCTTACACCCCAGTTTGTACATGGAGAGTACAGAGGAGCAATGTATTTTTTGCTGTATATTGTATATAGATTGCTCCTAACTCCTAAAACACATTATTCATATAATTAAAGATTGAATTTAACCTTCATTTATTTTTTACTTTTTGTGTGGCATTCTGAGGGCTAACTTGTAACTTTATAGAACTTTTGCATACATGTTTACAGTTTTCAGAACATAGTTGTGTTTTCCCTTGTTCTGAAATGATTAATTCCATGACAATAGATGAAAAAAAAAAAACCTTACAGTAATGATTTTATATTTTATTTACTTACTCCCAAAGTCAAGTGATTTCCAGTACATGTTAAGTTTAGCTTTAGTGTAGAATACTCACAGGATTCCGTCTTTGCATATTTAAGTTCAAGTTTTGAGAACCGAAAACATCAGGTGAGTTAATGAATGCAAAAATTGTTGGTTTCACTGTAAATGATCAGAGCAGTCATTCTGAAGAACTCCCCCAAATAAAGCAGAGCCAGAGCGCAGTTTAAGTCAAAATAGCCAATTATTATTCATTGGTCTCTTATTTAGATTGATACTTTTATGTTGTTTTGGGTCAAAGCACAACATGTTGATGTAGTTATCTTCAATCATTTAATTACATGTGGTTTTTCAATTGCTCGTTAGTATTATCTAACTTTACATTCATGCAAGCTGTCTCACTTTGTGTTCCCTTTCAGATTTACAGAACAAAGTGAGAAAATAGTAACTACTAAGTAATATTGGGTTTGAGGTTTCAGTTATATAAGTGTATGCAAACTTCAAACAGATAGAGCAAATACAGTGTTAGGCTTGGGTTTCATGGTCTGTAACTCAATCTATTGCATCCAGAGCAGAGATGAAATAAATGCATTATATGTATCATATAAACAGAACTGTAACTAGAAATTGTAGTGTCTTAGGGCAAGAAAGAAGAGTGCCAACATATTGCCTTCAAGTTTAGCCAAATGTACCTAAAATTTTAATTTTCCTGCACCCCTCTCCCATCAGCTTGCTGTTGCCCCTCTTGCACAACCCTAGTTACGCCCAACACATCATCATCATTATCATCATCACCATCTATTTATATAGCGCCACTAATTCCACAGCGCTGTACAGAGAACTTACTCACATCAGTCCCTGCCCCATTGGAGCTTACAGTCTAAATTCCCTAACACACACACACACACACACACACACACACAAACAGATACACAGACTAGGGTCAATTTTTATTATAGCAACCAATTAGCCTACTTATATGTTTCTTGGAGTGTGGGAGGAAACCGGAGCACCCGGAGGAAACCCATGCAAACACGGGGAGAACATACAAAATCCACACAGATAAGTCCATGGTCGAGCATAAAGTAAAAAGTAAAACAATAAATGTACTGCTTTTGTATTGAATGTCCCTTTATAATACAGAAGTTTTGCATCTACAGCAAGATAATCACAGGCAGCAAGTGTGGGCCGGGAAAGGGGCAGCAAAATGAGGGGAATTTCTTGATGCAAAAGTGTAAATTATGGGTATTTCCTTGTTTGTAGATCTAAAAATACTTTACAAATGTTCTTGACACCATTTCAGTAACATCAGGCAGCTGAATGTCTACGTATGCCTTTGACTGTTAGTAAATACTTCTGTTAAGAAATCTATTGGGAAAATTTACTAAAAATCATGTTAGGTAGTTGTTTAAAACATCACACATCGCTGGTGGTTTAGTACTCCAAACCTCTGCATTTACTATGGGGCTTTGAGGCCAGGGTGTTAAATGCCTTGCGATGCTTGGCGGATTGAAAACAGCCAAGTTTGTAATGTCTGCTCCTGATTGGCTAGATAACTTGCTATTCAGAACATAAGAGGAAGCATCATTGACTTATACATTATGGGCAATCATTTTTTATTGATTAAGGGGTGAACACATTTGTTACTACTTGGTACTCCCATAATATAATAATATGATATTGCCTCTTTAATTAAAATTAAATTTGCCCTCATAAGTTAATTAGAAATACATTTTGCCCACTCTTTAGTAAATGCAGCCCCTATGTTTCAGTTACTTAGAAACCACTTGCATTCGTGAAGATATGCCGCATGGTAGCAATAAAAACAATAAATCCCCCAGCCTATAAATGAAGAAAGTCTGCAAAGAGAAAAAATAGTTAAAACTATACCTTGTCACATAATAAAATAAGAGCATACCTGAAAGTGACAGCATGGTACCAGATAGTTCAATGTCAGACTATGAAACCCTTGCCTTAATACTTTCCACACATGTAACTAAATTGCAAGTTTATGTAGCTTCTACTACAATAACTAATATACCTGTAATAATGACTAGTTATAATATGTAATTTTTACAAGTTCAAAAGCTAGAGTGGAATATAATGCAGCTACATCTATCCAGCATACAATTTAGGGCCCTATTATTTTCTGCCCACCAGTATGCAGCGCACAGCCCTGTTTTCTGAAGACCAATAGAATACATTGCAGAGAGCCATCATGTGACTCACACTAGTATGCGGTTCAGAGCCTTATCTTTTGATGACCACCACTATACATTATAGAGTGTCACCCTCTACACCAACCTATGTTAAGCCCAATTACTTATTGCCAACCAGTATACAACAAACCCCATCACCAGATAGCCAACGGTATACAGTGCAGAGTCACTTTGCGTAATGCTCAGTAGAGTAGAATACAGAGCCCTGTCATTTATTGGCTATCAAACCGATGAGACTCAAATATTTTGTTGAGTTGTCACTCTCCATTAAATCATTATTTTAGGCATTTTCATCTTATTGCATTATGTTGTGTTCTGCTGTGGTGGTTTCATTTATGGACGGCAGGCTTCCTTTTTAGTTTCCAACTTTGTCCATTTTAGATTAAAAGGACAGGTAGACACACCTGTATCCAGTCCCAAAGGGAAAGTAATGTTTTACTGCAATTGTCATTTTAAAGGAAACAGAAAGTTTAGCTTTAATGGATTGTAAAATGTAAACTTTTTTTTTTAAATGTAGTCAGTGGTTCACTGACTATTTACAGTAATTACCGATGAAGCAATGAAGCTCAAAAGCTGTATTTGCTGAACTGTGCTTTGTATTATGTAGGGCAAACTTTTACTATTCTTCTTTGCAGACTATGACTAATCTATAGAAGTCATGTCTTCCACCTCTTTTCCTGCTCTCTATCATACTTTTTGTCCTTTCCGGACATGGTCATGCAACAATATATTCGGCTCCGAATGATGTCAGACTTACCTTTGACGCTAAGTATGTCCCCAAGGTATTGCTTTATGAAACGATAATTACAAATCCAGAAGACTGACCGAAGTAGGCTTTGAGTTTATAGAGAAAAGACAATTGAATTAGATTCAGAGCTTTAAAACTATTAAAATATTTCAGTTAGTTTGATCAAATATAAAATTTGCTGTTAAATTTAGATATCACACACTTTGATAATTTGTTAATCCTTGGATAGCCTCAATAATCCATAGTATAGGTTTGTTTAAAAATATAAAATTTGCCGTTAAATTTAGATATCACACACTTTGATAATTTGTTAATCCTTGGATAGCCTCAATATTCCATAGTATAGGGTTGCTTAAATCTTCAATTTCATCACTAAGTATCTTTGAAGTTCTTCAAACAGGTAGACTTCTCAAATGTGTTATACTGTGCAGTGTGTTTACAATTTCATTTTCTCATTTAAAAAAAAAGAAAAAGAAAATAATTACCCCTACATCAGTAAAAAAAATTGCATTTGTTATAGTGTTCGTAACCCAATACTTAAATAAAACACCAGTTTGAAAGCATGCATGCTTGTTGAGTATCAATGGAAATGTTTGGCTTAAAAGGTACACATCCTCTCTCTACATGTGTTGCTAGGCAGTAAACAGTAAGCAGAGCCTTCATGGAAGGTGAGTAAAATGTCATGATTCCATTTCCATGTACACTTAACTCTAGGTATTTCCATACTTGCCTACTCTCCCGCAATTTCCGGGATGCTCCCGAATTTAGGAGAGTCCTCCCGGACTCCCAGAGCAGGCGAGATGGGGTGGGGCTTAATTATGTGATTTTGCCTAGCCCCATGCTTTGAAATGCCGTAAATTTTAGCATTTCTTATAAGGACCAAATCTACGGTGATGCAATAGTGTCACCACACCTCCTCTTACCACCGTCACATGACCTCTGGTCCAGGATCTCCTGGAGCAGAGATTTAAAATATTGGCAAGTATGGATATATCATTATCAATGAATCAACATTGTAAACAAATATAATTTACATATATCTTCACCTATATCTCCCATACCGTCATAAACTATTCTACATAGATAAAATATTCAGTGCAAGCAAAAAAAGGAAAAACAGCACTGAAGATTGCTCAAAATAATATTAAAAGTAATTAGACCGCCTGACCATGCTGCCAAACAAAGGGGCATATTCAATTGTGCCGTTTCCCCACCACGTAAAAACTAACGGTAGTAGTTAGCTGGATTTCAGCTCATGGCTCAGGGGGCTGCGAGCTGAAATCCAGCGAGAAAATTACCGTAGTGAAGGTTTTTCTGCGCGACAATTGAATACCCCCCAAAGAATGAAAAGTAATAATGTATATGAGCACAGTGAGCTTGCAATAAACAAACAATATCATTTATTCAAATATTAAAACATATATAAAATCAATATCATAATAAAAACCAAGGCTGAAAAAGATGTATCCTGGGATATGTAATGCCATATAATTATTATTGTTTTTACTATAATTTTGAGCCATCTTCAGCGCTAATGTTTCCTGTTTTTTTGCTTAGGCAAATCATTCGGTGGTTTACACAGCCCCTAACAGCTGCAAACTTGACTCATCTTAATCTGTTATCAGCTGTTCTGTATTGCATTATTCCTTTCCATTCAGGGTATATGTACCATTTGTTTTTTGAGATTCACATATAAAGATATATGTACATGTGTGTGCACATATGTATGTGTGTGTGTGTATGTGTGTGTGTATATATATATATATATATATATATATATATATATATTATACACACACACACACACACACACACATATTTTGTCTGTGAGAGTTATTATGTTTGACGTACATTGCGCCATAGGGTTTGAAAGTTAGTTTCTATACAAGATAAAATATTCAGTATATGCTATTGTTTTATACCATAGGCCTTTTCATTACAATATTCCTGTAATATAGCAATGTCCCCACATACCTCTAATACCAATATCATTATTAAATACGCTTCTAGCGTGGCCAATGTTCCATACTATCAAGATTCCCATGAGCTTCAGATGGGCAGGTTGGAAAAGCAGGTGTATGGTAAATTCAGTTGAAGTTGTCCTCTTGAGTATTTTGTGTAGGCTCACTGTATGAATATGTATGTATTTTATACCATGCATTACCAACTCTTCATTCCTCTGTGATTTTTCAGGATAAAATAATGAAAGCAAGCTCAGTCCAGATTTATTGGTAATAAACATTAAGCAATTCAGGTTCGTTTGTTGCTAATTATAATGCTTGTTTCAAAATTCCAGAATATCCCAGCACTCCAATTATTACTAATGTGCATATGCCAACATGTTGGAGCCAATATGCTACATCTCCTAAAGTTTCTCTAAAGATCTATGAATGGTGCCATGTTTATGATCAAGAATTTCAGGCATGTTTTTGTAAACAACTTTTTCTGTATGAAAATGTCAGTCACAAGTTACAAAAACGTTTAAACAATTTAAATGGTAAAGGACACATTGCAATATCTACAGATACAATATTCTATCAATTTAATTCAGAAACGTCTTTATTTTACGGTGTTAAAACTTTGAGGGAAGCAATGTGGAAGAAATTGCTAAAATGTATTTCTGCACTCAGTCCCCTTACTTGATGTTTTCAAAGAACCATGGTTTGTTGGGTTGACAATATGACAGATCCTTTAGGTAGACATTATTTTAATATGTTGTCAAACTTATATGGAGATACAGTTTTAAAGTAAGCATTATATTTATTTATGAATAACAATAATTATTGGATTCTTTACAATAACTCGCTAATTTGTAACATGACATATTTAATACGTATTACCAGGTTTAGCTCTTTAGAACTAACTAATTCATTTATTACATCTCTACTTTTTTACTCACTGAATTTTATAAAATCAATAAATTGGTTTACAGAAGATAAAAACACGTTATATAGCATCTATTATAAATGTCAATAGATTTATTTTGTCAGCAATGGCATATTTGCCAATTAACCTTTTTCAGAGAAAGTCCCAAAATTTTAAACTAGCATTACCACCTAGACAAATATTTTATTGACATGGCTCCTTCCCCTACACGGAAGCCTTGGGCTGCTAAGTGCAGCTGTTTTTATCTGGAGCTTTGCTGATTTTGTATGATAGAATCAGCAAATAAATTTCATTCACCACTTTTAAATGGCAGAGAAGGGATGTGTGAGTGGAGGACCAACCACAAGCCGCCATCGCTTGTGAGAGGAAGAGAGGGCTCTGGCTATGGGATAGTGGCACATAACTCAGATATTTTCCTAGTTGGTAATGCATAAAGATTTGTGCCTGGAAGTTTTTATTCCTGACGACAATGTTCCTGTTGTTTAATACTGACCAATTGCCAAGTGCTACTTCCCATGTATGGGTTGCTGGATGCAGCTCTTAGCATCTATCCTTTTGTGTGTAGGATAAATGCAAATGTTGTCATGTATGCACAGATTAAAGAAAATGTAATGCTAGACTAGCAGTCATTTGTATATGAATAAAGTCACTTTGCAACATTAACAGAGCAAATAGCTTGTTGTATGGAAAACTAAATTTACATTTGCAAATGTCATTTCATCAGTATAAATGTTGCACTGTTGATGTTTCTGTATATTGAATATCTATGATTATGACAGCACTATGTATGTGTTAATGCATACATAATGCAAAAACATGTTTCCTCATATTTCCAGACAGTAAACTATTCCTATATATATATATTGTGGCTTTCTTCTAAATAATCTATATTTCTGCTAAATCCTGGAAATCCGTGTCCGTGATTCTAATTTCTGGCAAAGTGCTTTTAACTGTTGCAGTCAGCTACTTATTTGTGAGCCTTAATCTAAAACTAGCAATAACATTTCATAGTAGTGCTGCTAATTACGTATCAAGTTTGTCTCTAACAAGTACAGTACATTAAGAAATTGTATTTTACGAAACTCTAAATTTAATACACTTACATCCAAAAAGTGATTAGAATCCAGCTTGTAAAGGAGAAATATGACCTATTATTATGGCTTGTTTCTAGAGACAAGTGACATCATGCAGTATTCACAGGGCTGTATGATTGGAATGAGATTACAAGCAGTGCATACCGACATAAACTTTTTCAAATTGTGTAAAGCTCTTTGCTTTTCAGAACTTACACATTTACATATAGCTAATATTGCTTAGCTGCATCTCCCCCAACACATACACACTTACCCACACACATATGTCAATCAAGCTGTTAAATTGTACATAAGCAGGTTGAAGTAGAGTTGCACGTACATTTATTTGCTCTTTAAGTTTACAGTGCAGAATTTCGCACTGTGCATGTGCACAACTTGTGACAACATTGTAAACTGCAGATACTATATGCGGCTCTTTTGAGAGGCAGATTAAGGGCCTTCACAAACAAGTGCAGTGCGGTAAGGACATACAGACACAAGTTAAGCACACCACTTGCGCTTTATTTTGGGTTATATTTGCTTCATGCTGAGAGCAAATTCTGCAAGACGTGCAGTTTGTGAGCTGATGGTAATGATTGCCATTGTATGTGCTTCTTTACTCTAAATTTAAGGTTGCACATACACTACAGGGCTAGAAGTATGTGGACATCCGAACATCACATCCATATGTGCCTGTTGAACATCTCATTCCAAATCCATAAGCATTAATATGGAGTTGGGAAGGCATTCAGTCACAAGAGCATTAGTGAGGTCGGCACTGATATTGGGTGATGGGTAGGTAAGGCATGGGTCTCAGCCATGTTCCTGTTCATCCCAGAGGTATTTGATGGAGCTGAGGTCAGGACTCTGTGTAGGCCAGTCAACTTCTTCCACACAAAACTCTGGAAACCATTTTTTTATGGACCTTGGTTCGTGCACAGGAGCATTGTCAAGCTTAAACAGGAAAGTGCCTTTCCCAAAATGTTGCCAAAAGTGTAAGCACAGAATTTTCTAGCATGTCATTATATGCTGTGGCATTATGATTTTCCATCACTGGATCTGAGCGGCCCAGGCCGAACCATGAAAAATAGTCCCAGACAATTATTCCTCCTCAACCACACATTACAGTTTGCAGGACACATTCGGGTAAGTAGTGTTATCCTAGTATCCAACAAACCCAGATTCGTTGGTGAAATGGGATTTGTCACTACAGTGAATGTGTTTCCACTGCTCCTATGTCCAATGGCGGTGTGATTTACACCACTCCAGTCGATGTTTTCCATTGCTCATTGTGATCTGAGGCTTGCGTGCGGCTGCTCGGCCATGGGCAGCTAATCCATGAAGCTTCCAATAAACTGTTGTTGTGTTGACGATGCTTCCAGAGGCAGTCTGGAACTTGGTAGTGAGCGTTGCAACCAAGGACAGACAATTTTTATGTGGTATGTGCTTCAGTACTTGGCAGTTCCATTCTGTGAGCTTATGTGGCCTACCGCTTTGCGGCTGAGCTGTTGCTTGTCCTAGACATTTCCACTTCACAATAGCAGAACTTACAGTTGCCCGAGGCTGCTCAAGTAGGGGTAACATTCATGAACTTGACTTGTTCGAAAGGTTGGATTCTAGGACATTGGCAGTTTAAAAGTCACTGAGTTCATCAGTATGACCCATTCTAAGACTAATGTTTGACTATGGAGATGCCATGGCTGTATGCTTGATTGTATGCCAAGCCAAGCCAAGCTGTTAGTTATAAACTGAAAGAGACTCTGATATTGAGGTTGAGTTGTATGTGGAAAAATGGGAGAGACAGGTTTGAATCATGATGGAATTACAGTATGCAAATTATTAGGGTCTCCCTCACATGCCATATAACATATTCCATTTCCCAAATGTTGGTTTCTGTTGAAAATAGTAAGGCTAAGTAGAAGGTGGAACAGTGGACCTGATACACAGTTATGCAAAGGATGAGCAGCACAACTACCTTGGTTTTGCTCCCATGTGCCCATATGGTGCGTTCAGCACATATCATGTTAAACCACTACTCTCTGCTCTTAGGAGATACCTCTACAGAATACAAGTGCATCTAGGCAGGCAGATAATTGGAAGATTGTGAAGAGACCCACTGTACAAAAGTGCAAATGTCACATTAAGTTCAGCCACCTAACACTTTAGAATCACCCTTTTTGTAAGAGTAAACTTTTCTGTTTTTCTCTTAAAATACTGTTCTGTTTAGCTTCAGTAATGGCTTTAATAATCATGTGATGGGACTTCAGAACTGCTCTTATTACATGTGACACTTTTGTGTGTCGGAAGGTTTGGGCAATATGTGCCTAGGCATGCCTTTCTCTGTAGTGCAACTGTAAGGTGCAAAACATGTCCCATTTAAAGAATAGAGCAAGACCCAATATTCTCCAAGTTATAGTTAGTGCAAAAATCAAGTCCTTTTGCAGTGTTGAAATGACTGTGAACCACTCAACACAGAAAGTAACAACCATAAAAATGTTCCCTTTCCTTCTCATTATCTAATTTCAATAATCTTGCTCTGCAAAACAAATTCCAATTCTTGTACTGGTCTGCAAAACTAGACATAGCTCTATTCTACCTTATTTTGCAATTATTGCCCTTACTCCGCTCATCTCCTCTCAACTCCCAACTCTATATTTGTCCTGTCATTTACACGTTCTTCCCCTGCAGCACAAGCTAGTTTTGCCAAGGTGCAAAATTGCACATTCTACCATGGCTTACTGCCAACTCAAATTTAGACCATCGAGAACTTGAAATGTGTATAAATAAACAAAAAATGAAGAGGTTTGTGAATATACAAGTAGTTGCACAAAAAACTTATCATAAATATTATTAACATAAAGTAAAATTAAAAATCGTAAATTTTCAGACCCTGAGCAACAAATTTCACAAAATGTTGCTTAGATCTGTTTTTTTTGACAAGACCAGCTGTTCTTAGAACACTGCCTCTATAATATGTATACATGATTCACTTCTGTGTTTCAAGCTATTAAAGATGCATGAATAATCCTGTAAACTAATCAAATACAGTTCAGCAATTTAACTGCATATTCATCAACATTTCGGTTAAAAAACAGCCACATTGAAAGCCATTTTTAGCTGGCTTACTTTCTAAGACTCGCCAAAATGTTCTAAATGCTCCATTATGTTTTGGAATTATTACAGGCTTATACTATAATTGTGTGGCAATATTGACCTTAAATTGGAAAAGTTTTTCCAGAGTAATCTCTATTTACTAAAAAATATTGATTTACTCCAGAATGTGAATACTAATTTGGTGAAGGTCAGAGTTATCCTTGTAAATGCCCTTCACTGAAAGCCCCACAATTTGGTGGTTTATTTCAACTTTCGCCTAACTTTCTGCCTCATACACAACATGAAGCATGCTGACATTCTTGTTATTGGAAATGTACCCGTGAAAATGTTCTACATAGACTTGTGCAGGTCATTCTGGAAAAAGTTATTATGTCACTTCAAAGTCCAGCCTATACTAATTATTATTATTATTATTATTATTATTATTATTATTATTATTATTATTATTTATATAGCACCAGCGTATTTCCTCAATTGATTTCAACTTTACTATTTTCCTCCTCAGTTACGTGTAATTTGTTTTGTAATGGGCCGTAACCAGACATTTGTGTGCTACTTAGCAAAAATTTGTTAAGGGCCCCCCATACAGCTCAGTCGTGAAAATCTTACATACATATGGGACTTTGACAGTGAAGGTGGGCACCCCTTTTCTGTGGGCTCCATAATAGTTGCATTCCCTGCACCTGGAAAAAGTGTTCCATTAAAAGTAAGGAATATGACTCTGCAACCACCTGCAAACCAGGTTACACCCTCTATACCCCCTCACATCTCAGTTACATATCTCATCCTGGAAAGCAAAATCTCATTTTTGAATGTTTGTATAAAAGGAGGCATACAAATGTGCCTAATTTATGAACATCCAGTTTCCCCAGCTCCATATCAGAATATTAAAAATGTTGCCCCATACAGATGCCTCCATTTTGATATGCCAAACTGTATAAGGAACTCCACCTTTGTATGTTTGCAAAATGGAATTAATTGCCTTTCTCTCCTCCCTCTCCCGTTGTGCTGGTAGCTTATTGCTGTTGTATATCTGGAAAGGAGTGACATTAAATATAAAATAGTAAGCATGAATAAATAAAATGTTGGAGAATAAAAACAACAGTGGTTTACAATATATAGATAGGTTGACAGATTATTGAATCATAAATGTTTATTTCCTAATGGTTGGTCAATAGCAAATCATTATTTTGTTACTAGTGAATAAAGTTACTCAAAAATATTTTATTAATTATATTTTACCTGTAGTCTATTACTTATGTATACATACTTTAGTCCTTATTGGAGTTTATTCAGTGTAATGCTATAACTCTTATTGTAATGATAGATAGATATATGCCAGGACACACATTACATAATGGTCTAGCCCTAATTAATTACACAATATATTTATACATGAATGAAATGTTGGTAAAAAAAAATAACTGTTTTGGAATAATCTAAACGAGATCATTATTTTATCAGCTGACTCATGCTTAAATTACATCTCTGCGTGTGCAAAGTTAAATTTAATTAGATTTTTGCTGAAAACAATTTAGTAATTTTACTTCTCTGTTTGATAATTCATAGATATAGTCTAACGTGAAAATATTGGTTTATATTAGTGATCATTTTTAACATGATGTCACTCTGTAGGCGTATTTGAATTATGTAATAAATGAATGTTGTAAGCAAAGGAGACCTGCTTTTTTCATGCTGCAAAGGGTGCAATTGAAGTTAGAGCAACAGCTACAATCACTCTACAATTGCACACTAACTGTCATTCAATTTAATGGAGTATAATTTATGAAGGCAGTTACAGTACATTAATGAATCTCCCACTGTAGCAACTTATACAGAAAAATAGCCATAAAACTAGAGCTTATGTAGCATCAAGATTACTGAATACAGACACAAACCTCAGAACTGCAAAAATGATTATCTAGATTGGTTTATGCGTGTTAGTTATCACATGTGAATAATGTGTACAGTGAAGTATGTATTAGCATCGTTAGTCATAATCCTCTAAGCCAACCAATCTGCTTTTATACTTGTCGCTATGATTGCTTGCTAAATTGCTTTGTATCCTTGTGTTTATTATGATAAGTGTTGTAAAATAGGCAGATTAAAACGGAAAGATATAATAATGTGTTGGATATGAAAAGGATAAGCATTGATTTCTAAGCCAAAGGGCATCCCTCCAAATAGCTTGTGTTTTACAAAGTCTCATAGTCATTCATCTTGAAAGAAAGACAAGATTGATGCTGAGTTGTTTATTTCCTGGACATCTCAATTTTGATCATCTAGAGGAAAACAAACATTTAAGCAATTTAATATCTCTTCAAGAACGCTTAACTTTGTAATGGAACTGCCTTACAATCACCAGGGTTGCCCTTGTGTGCTTTATAAAGTCTTGTAGATAAAAAAGTTTGTACAGTGAAATGTTTTATTGACCTTTGCTTTTTAATGATAATTAGATACTGAGTAAATTAAACATTTTTTTTTTTCATTACAAAGGAACAGAGGTTCTTTCCCTGGGCATATTGTGCACATGTATTGGGGTCATTTCATTGGTGTTGTGTGGATTGCCCACATGGGCACGTTTAAAGGACACAAAATAACTATAAAATATCTATGTTATGGCAATAAATCTGATTAATTTTAGTTATTAGAATATAAATCCTATATTGCTTGAAGTAATTTTTTTTTTGAATGTACTTATCAGTCCCTAACATTGTAATTAAAGATCATTGTCTCACTCCTCCTTACAACCCTCTTTCAGTTCATTGATGATTAAGGGCATTAATTTATGCACAGCTCTACTAAGTTACAGCCACAACATCTCAATGGTGTTGAGTCAATCAGCCATTTATTTGTAGATTTGTTAGTGTGCTTAGGATTATTGTCATTTTACATGTTACAGTGTTGGCCATACTTCAGGTATCAGATAGATGGCTTCACATTTCCCTCTAAAATACTCTGATATAAGGAGGAGGTCATGGAGGACTAAATAATTGTGAGGTATCCAGGTCCTACGGCTGACAAACAACTCCAAATCACTTGTAAACCAACATGCATGATGGTTGGTATGAAGTACTTGTGGTGATAAGCTGTTTTTATTTGTCCCCAAACACGGTGCTCTACATGAAGACCAAACAACTCCATTGTGTTCTTGTTTGTCCAGAGGACATTATTCTTGCAGTCTTTTGTTTCTTAGAGTTTGGTTCAGTTGCAAGTTTGCAAACCTAAGCTATACTGCGGGGGCTTTCTCCTGGCTACTCATCCATCAAAGTCATACTTATTTATTATTTTGCTAATGGTAATGTCATCACCTTTAACATATACCGTGCTGGCAGAGGTCCATAGATCCCTGGATGCTGATTTAGGTTCTTTGCAATTTCTCGGAGCTCCCTACAATCTGATCTTAACAGGGATGCCCACTCCTGGGAAGATTGCAATTAATATTTCTCACTGTAGAACGAGGGACTTCAGATTGTATGAAAACTTATAATGCATTCCAGACTAATGAACAGCAACAATTGCTTCTATGTCAACATAAACCTTAATGCTCCAAACCGACATGCAGAAAATTCTGTTTTTTTTAATCATCAATAATTTTTATTAAAGCTTTATAGGTATGGGGGGAGGGAGTACAGAAAAAAGAAGGAGGGAATAGGGGGGAAGTACATAGTTGGGAGCAGACACAACGGTAATTTCCTAACTACAAACATTGTCAGAAAGTTCTGCTGCTATGTAGAGGTGCTAGTATGACCTCATGATTAAATGATGAAAAAGAATGCATGGTTGCACAGCTGTTAGCATTGCTGCTTCACATTGTGTAGAAGCCATGGGTTTATTTCATCCAGGGTCCTCTCTGTCTGGAGTTTGTAAGTTCACCCTGTCTTTCCGTGGGTTTCCTCTGGGCGCTCCAGTTTTCTCTAAAGTCATACTGATATATTATTTGGCCTCAGAAGAAATTAATTCTTGTGTGCCTGTGTTTGTGAATATAGATTGTAAGCTCTACTGAGGCATGGACTGATGTGAATGGTTAAATATTTTCTGTAAAGCGCTTCATGACTATGTATACACTATATAAGTAACTGTTAATTAAAAGAAATAGTAAAAGTGCCCTTGATTAGCAGCGCATATTTCAAATTACCTTCTGTATTAATATAGCAGCCGTTAGGAAGCACTTACACATGGCTTTTTCACATTTTCGATAAACAAATAAATATTGCCCAATGAGCTTAGATTTATCAAATATTTGTATTTGCTGACGACTAGCTGAATGTTATAATATTGGGTGAGATTTAATTTTTGCATGATGTAGCTGAGTAAACGGTAAGGTAGTTAATGTCAGTACAGGTTTTTCCTTGACATGAGCTGCATGCACTATTATATCTATCTATACCAAAGATGTTCGTTAAATCATAAGATTCCAGCTAATATATGACTAGAGATATTGGACAAGGTTGGACATCTCTGACCTATTCTGTTCATTTGAAAGTAGTTGGTGAAACTTAAAGTAACTAAAGGAAATGATCACAGCTCTTTTCTTCCTTTTTTTTTGCTTTACACTGTACTTTATCATTAACATTGATCCTACATGACCCTACTTTCTGTTCCATAGAAGTGATTCATCACCAACAAATAGCCCTTTGCTCAGCAGGGACTGCGAGTGGTAGCAAATCACCTTTGACAGCCTTGTACAAAAAAAAGACCACCCAGCTAATACTTCCGAACTGATTTAGCAATGTATGATTCTCACAGATATAAAATGCTAGACAATTGCAATTAGCTTAATTACAATGACTATATTTTCAGAAACCTTGATATAGTTTGGGACTTAAAACAGTGGGGTTTTTAAGAAGAGTTTACAGAGACCATGTTGCAGATTTTTTAAATTGATTTCCCGTTTTGTAAAATAAATGAGGCTATAACTGTACAGGCTTAGACTTCTGGAGCAAGTAATCCTCCTTGTTATTCATATGAAAGCTTCAACCGTCTAGAATAAATGACATTTGTAATCATTTTACAAATTAAGTAATTTTGAATGCAAAGTACAAATGCATACAATAGTCAGAGAAGTTGACTTTTCAATTTCTATTATTTTTTAGTGCGTTATGTTCCATAAAATTAATTTTGCACCGACTGTCTCCTTGTATCCATTTTCAACAAACATAATTAAATTTTTCCTTAAATATTCTTTTATTCTTTACATGCCCTTTTGTAAATGCACTCATAAAATCATCAATAAATGCTACCCGTACCATAACGTGTGAGGAACTATGAATATCAAATGGTGATTTGCACCACAGCACAGTGTGCCAAATGTAACTAATATTGTCAAAGACATTGGCACCTTTGTTTGAGCAGAACATGCCGGTGGTGGTGTATTTTTCATATTTCTGATGAAGTACTACTTGACGTTTACACCAGAAGTCAACACACTTCAATGCTGTATAAAGAGTCAAAGGAAGCTGATTAGATAGCTGTTGTGGCTTTTCCACTAACCTTGTCTTTGACAACCTTAAACAGTATCACTTACATTGACTTTATTACAGCTTCTGCATACAATGATCCGAAGGAAGGTAACATGGAAACAACAAAGTTAACATTGAATGGCCCTAAAATATTCTACAGAAGGGAGAGGAGAGTTGTCGTTTAAGATAAGAGCGTGTGGATGACACTTTAACAGCCCTACCTATGCTGATGATAGAACTAGCTGTAATTTTACTTGGAGATTGGTTATGCACATCTTCTGTTATGTGTTTATAACAAAGCAGTGGTCACTTGTTGCTTCTTTACCTGGTTTTAGTTTGGATGCTCTTAACCTTTCCATCTGGAGCTTAAACAAAACCTAAGAGTCAGCTTTTGGAACCAGTTTTGATTTATTTTAATTATATTACTGTTGTCTACAGGTACATTTTACCTTACATTAAGCTATTACTTTGAGGAAATTAGGCATTAAAAATCCTCAATAATAGCTTTCAAAGAAAAAAAAAACAGCATCATTGGCCCCATTTTTGGGATGTATCCCACAGGTTAGGTATTAATTAATTGAACTTATGTGCCAATAAATGCTATATGCTGCACCTATTTTTGTGTGACACACAAGCAGAGATACTAAAATGCTAAATTGTAGAATTATCAACACCGACATGTATGACATCTTTTAGTTAGTGACCAATGCCTTGTTCATTACACTTTTTTGAAAATATAATTCTTTATTTTGAACAATCAGTTGAAAATACAGAAAACAGAGCAATTGGACTGTGGCATAAATAGAAAAGACACATAAATTACAGAGAAGATACCACAGCATGTCCAGGTCAAGCATGCAAACAGATATCGCAGGGTAGTCAAAAACGGGATCCAATAGACAAGAACAGGTGACCAATTTTCTTTTCATTTTAAAGGCTAATAATTAGCACGAATAACATACACAGCAGAATGAGGTTGGATGTTTCATTCCACATTTTGCCAGTTGT
This sequence comes from Mixophyes fleayi, assembly GCF_038048845.1. Taxonomy (NCBI): domain Eukaryota; kingdom Metazoa; phylum Chordata; class Amphibia; order Anura; family Limnodynastidae; genus Mixophyes; species Mixophyes fleayi. The sequence goes on from NC_134406.1 coordinate 161,192,565, forward strand.
GAAGCCTTTATAATGCCTTAAATTAGCATCTGGAAAAATATTACTTACTATGTAGCAGCTTAAACAGGGGCGTCCTGAAGTATAGATTTTTTTGAGCTTTAAAAATATAGAAATAAAAAATGCAGCATTTTATATTTTGGTTAAGAATTGAAAGTACAGAACATTATAGTACTGTGGCCACAACAAACTCATACATAAATATCATAATGACAGACTAATGGCAGTAAAAAGCCTTGTTTTTCCCCCCTCTGCTACACAAAATGTGCAACTGTGGATGAGCCCAATACCATTCTGGAGAATCCATTTCCAATGAATGTCCCTAAGTTCCAGCAAGAATATCAACTAACAGTGCAATGAATAAGCACTGGGAAGAAGACCGAGAACCAGTGTATTATCACATAGATAAACTGAACCACACATTTAAATAATAATGGTAATAATGAAATTAGTTTTTACATTTCATCTAGATATAACAAAGCTTATATCGTTGTGCTGTGATTTTTCTCTGTAACATCTGCATTCTGCTCCCTTTGTATATTGGTTTAAAGCAAACTAACACATGCACAGTGATGTTCTGCCATCTGTCTGTACCTTAGCATTGGTCTTTTATGTGAAGAAGTCAGCTTCTCGTAAGAAACATTACAAATCAGCATGACACAATGCTAGCTGAATGCTTGGAGCCTTCAACTACCCCACTAACCAAATGAGGCGTTTCTTATAGAAATATCTTTTCACAAGATGATTTGTATAATCACACTATATATTGTAATATGAAAAGAAAATAGAGGTCGAACATAATTGTATTTGTTTATTCAAGCAGAGAAAACTCAGCGGTCCACTTACTTTATTGCCTTTACAGTCTTTTCGTGTAGTGAGTGTTTATACAGTGTCTGGAAGATGACCAAACATACAGGGATTGCAGTTTTCAAGTGCTGCAATAGTCAAGTTTGGTCAGCGACTAGAGGTGATATGACTGTAGATGAAAGTATTCAGGTGTTTAGGATTCACTCAAAGAAACATTGTAAAAATATAGGGATTTGCTTTCTATTTAACCAACATAAAGCAAATTTAGCAACTTAGTGTTACTATTTTTAACATTTATTTACAATGCAATAGCATAGCCAGCATTGCTGTATAATGCTGGGAGAAGATGTTGCATAAAAAATATGATAGGAAATGTAATCAAAACTGAATTTCTGATGCAATTATTTATAAGAAAGGTGTAACTGGCACAAGGTCATCACTGTAGCCATAGTAACCCATGCAGCCCCTCTGTCTGGCTGCACAGTGGCTCCTGTACCCAGAGAAATGTGTGGCAAAGGTAGCACTTAGTTTGGCTCCATGTAGAATTCATCATACAGTAGTTAGTACAGAATGCGTAATTCTGACAGATTGCGGTATTAGGTGTTTTGTGTTGAAGCTCATCTTGTTGGCTCGGTGGGACTTTAGCTGGCTGTGATGCCCAGCAGTTTTTGTATTTATGTCTTTGTAATATTTGGTCCTAGAGAGGTTTGTGATTGGAGCCAACAAGACAGATTACAAATTCATATATCATCAATGGTGAAAATATACATGGAAGTTAGCAAGAATGCTGGTGGAGCCTACGAGTTCCAATTTGACCTATTTCACTCCACGCAAATTAATCTGGTTAATTTTTCCTTATAAAACTAATATGGGCTAGATTAGGTGATTCAAGTAACCAATATGTAAAGTGATTTTAATCTCCGTTACCTAATTCAGCCTAAATGAATTCAAATGAAAAAATATGGACATTTCTAAAGTGAAAAGGGTTATGGCTGGATTTACAGTCTAATGGAAGTATATACATACATAAAGAGCATTAGCTTTGGGTAGAGGTTTTATGTATTTTCCTATCTTCTGTATAATCGCTACATATGATCTTCTGTATAATTCCTACATAGTAAAGAACATGTAAATAATAGATAAACACACAATAGGCTAATTTCCATGGTTTACATATGAAGGCATCTGCTCAATTCAGTAGGGTCACATACCTACCAACATTGGAGTTCAATAAACTGGAACTGGGGTTATGGTCACGTCATGATGAGGGCGTGGCCATGTCACAATGGGAAATTAAAGCTTCTAAAGAACTAGGCTGCCCTTTAACCACTTCTCTCCCCTCCGTGTGCACCAGCGGCAAGTGAGCAAAGCACCCATTCACTCCCAACTTTATGGTCTGCAGGACAAAGGTGTCAGATAGTGGGACAGAGTTGGGAGGTATGGGGTCACTGCTGTTTACAAGTAGTGCAGAGTAGTAGATCCGATTCAGAGCTAGAAATGACTGCCAGCTCCTGATTGGAAGAGAGCTGATCTATCAATGAGTATGACAGCAGAACAGGGTTTATAACAACACAATTTTAATTTTAAAGCCCCTTTAATTATTGTGCAGCCCAATAAGAGCAATAACCTAATATCCAATAGCACAGCAAAACACTCAGCACACAGCTACTCAAAGCTAGTAGGTAACCAAAGGAGGATATCAGCACAAGAAGAAAGCCTTTTCAAGGCTTTTCTCAAGATTGCTACAATGAGTAATTTCTATGTCATGTCACTATCTTCCATTGTCTTCTCTTTTTCCAACCAAACTACACCACCAGTAGCTATTATCAGCCACCAATAGCTGCTTCAATATTCGTGGCTGATAATGCTTCTATCTTGCAGTAGCCATATGAACTTTCTACACCATCAGCTTCAATTATCATTTTATGGAGGGCACTCTTTACCTTTTGTTTAATTTTATTGCACATAATTTGTTTGTATTATGATACCATCAACATACAGCGATGAGTAATATCTTGGCGCATTATAAATAAACAATAATAAGTATAATAGATTATATATTTAAATCACCTACTTCTTATAGATATGAAATCGGCATGGATTACTCATGAACAGTCAGGCTTTTATTCATTTTCATTGCATAGATATTAATATTGATTTTTTTATATCTTTGCTATTGTATATTTAGAAGTGTATTAACAGGACCTGTAAGTGTATGGGATGAGTGAATTAATACGATTTATTAACCTATAAAGTTCCTGACATTATAATTGTGCCAGCCTTCCTAAAATGTTTTATATATAATTATTTCCCAATAACTTTACAGGTGAAAAGAAAATGAACAGAGTATGGCTTGGAGTATGTATGCCCCATATAAATTTGATTGTTAGGAGAGAAACCATTTTCTCTCCCATCTCCCTACTTACCCTTGAACCATACTTAATTAGGAATGTGCTAAATCCTTTGTACATAAAAATATTTAATAGACAATGCGTACATAATTTGGAGAAAAAAATTGCACTCACATGATACATATGTCTGGTACGTGTTCTGTAAGTATCCTGGAGCAGGTAATAAATGCCACAAAATTCCTAGCATTTTCTGTAATAAAAGTGTGGTTATATGAGTTGGTTTAGGAAGGTTTTCAGTTTTTTATTTATTTGTCTAACAGTCATTTATAACTTCTACCAATTAAGTGAGCTATAATATTTAGTATACTTCTTAGGTGGACATTAACCGGCAGTAACAATAATGTAAGTAATTATGAAGCTTGCTGTAGTTGGCAGAAAGTAGTAGCTGATTAGTCACATCTAATGAAATAAAAAGCAGATGTTTTCTTGGGAACTGCTTAACTACATGTTTCTGTGCTGGAAATACAACCACTACTGCAGTTGCTTCTGTCATAGTCATTAATTGGTTGCTTCTAATAGGACATTCTGCTGTTCCTGTGGATACACTAACCCTTGTGTACTGTCTCATTTTCCAATCGCTTGGGCAGACACTTGACACTCTTTACCTTTGCCAGCAGTAAATTGCAAGTTTGTTTAAATGCTGAGAATGGGCGTCATATCAACGGCAGCAAATAAGTATAATATTTAAAAATATAAGTGATACACAGAGCTAAAATAAACATATGTATACATGCATATACTTCATTTTAGAGTCATTTTGTCATATATAGATATAAATATATAAATATATATATATATATATATATATATATATATATATATATATATATATATATATGTCGTGCAGCATGTGGTTTGATTTTCTAGAGCATGCAGATTGTATCATCGTACTGTCTTCTTTTTCCTGTAATTGTGCCTAGGAGAATAGAGCAGCATGTATTAATGTCATGGTGGTTATAATAGGGCAGAGAGAAGCAAAGAGCGAGGATGCAGTAGGAACTGAGGGGAAGCAGAAGAATCTTGCAGTGCTAGACAATTGCACATTTCTTGTCTTGCCATTTCTGACAGATTTGAAATGTCCCACCAACTGGTTTAAAAAGACAACATAATTATTAGTGTTGCTTGAATGCTGAGACTCCATTTCATCGAGTACCAAGCAACTGTCTTTTTAAAAAAAATGTAATAATCATATCCTCCTTGTGTTTAGTTATACTTAACCCTCTGTGATTAGCAACACATGACATCACCACAAACTGTAATTTATTAATGATTTGTGTAAGGCTGGTCACCCACTTTCACTGTGTTTAATAGAAATAGGTCACTCTGGAGGGTATTGTTAAAATGAGTTTAATAATACATTCATAGTGTCTGCTGAAGGACAAAATAAATTATACTAAATTCGTTGTTTAATAGCTTTTTAAAGATTAACACAATCCCAAAAGATATCTTGATTTATTGTAGATTATAATATCATGACTTTGAATGTCAGGGCTTTGAATTTATTTAGATGTTGCTCAATGCATACCACCACATATTTCAGTGAAATTGCACCCCAGTTTTCTCGTCACTGAGTTTAATCAATAAAAAGAATAATAACTACCCTGCAGGCAACATATTATGCTATGGCATACTTTTGAACCTTCTTTACACATTTTCATTGTGCACTTTTACAATGAATAGACAGAGGATTGTCATCCTTAAATAATTTGTTTGCTCTCACTGTTTACAACACTGTTATTGCCCACATTTAGAAACATCTTTATAGCAGCCCACCCTTCAGCAAAGACTAAGCTACACCTGATGTAAGGTGGTATTACATAGCAATATATATCTTTCTCATATGGATATAGATATTTCTTACATGAATGTTTACTATATGTATTTTTTTCTTTATCTCTGTGAACATCGCAGAGGGAACACAAGCGGCAATGCATGTTTTAGTTGGTTTTATGGCTTGTTTAACTGTATGGTTGTAGGTCCAGTAATGTCAAATTATAATTTCTTTTGGATTTTCTTACAGATATCCATTGAGATCCAGAGACCTAGATATGGGACAGAAGGAAGATAGATGCTGAATACCGTATCATAAATAACCCAGTTTGGGAATTATAAAAGAAACGTCAATCGTGTATGCTTTCTGTTCACATCTCTGTTACTGCAACATGAGAACTTTCAAAGGCTTGTTATTACTTTTTTTGTGGGTTAGTCAGTCCCAAAAAAGCTCTACCACTCCGCTGCCAGAAAGGACTACTACTAGCACAGAGCCAATGGTAGAGGACCAACAACCCAACAAAGACAATGACATGGAAAGGAGCCGCTCTAAAAGGAGCTGGATGTGGAATCAGTTTTTTCTTCTTGAGGAGTATACGGGATCAGACTATCAATATGTTGGCAAGGTATTGTCTTTTTATATATATATATATATATATATATATATGTTTCACTCTAGTGGTAGCTGTTAATGTATACGTGTTGAATTAGCATGCTGTAGAGATATTTCAGGTATGCTCATAGAGAAGTACAGTCTCTAACTGTAATTTATCTCTGTTATAAAGCCAGCATCTGCTACCTACCACTAACTAAATGAGCGTCTTGTGTGAGAAAAGATGAACTGCCATGCCTGATACATGGCTTGCAATTCAAGAACTTCCCTCTGACCAATTATAAATATGTTTGCAGCTAATCATTTCGTCTCTGACATTTTGGCAGTATTTCAGCTGCAGGTGTTATATAGCACTTTGTGGAAATGAAGCTTTCGGACGTTATTGGACATTTTTTAAAAGAGAAATAGTGTGGTATTTTGACTGTGTATAATATGAGGATGATATTATCCAAACCAATTTTCAGATACATCTTATTACTCCATTTTAGCCTTAACTGCCTGGCCTGTATTAATCATGAATAGGTGACCTCTGGAAACCCATTTTGAATTGAAAAGTGCACCAAAAATATGCATGATTTAAATTTTCTTGTAAGTGTTATTTGTACCTCTTAAGCAAATTAGGGTAAACCCTATTACTATTCAAAATGATTGCTGTGGCTTCACATCCATATTTAGCGCAATCAACTGTGACAAAA